>NW_027526422.1:123228480-123828480 GCF_048455015.1 Haemaphysalis longicornis
TCAAATATAAAAACTCGCAGCTAAGTGTTACCGTAAAAGATGAAAACACTATTTCCCCTAACACCTGAAATTTGGAATCCACGCCTGTGCATGCACCATACTGCCTATAAGTTGGCAGACATGATTTACCCACCCACCAAAAAAGTTATCGAATAAACGTGTAGGACTCTCTTTAACAGTTTTTTTTCAAGGACCACACGAATGAAACTGGTTGCCTGCAAATGTTCTACAACTCGCGAATGTTTAACATTTATGCGTGAGCTTTCACGCCCACCAAAATATTCTTGATTTGAGCTTGAACGATGCAATTGCATTTTAACCACCCCCCCTCTGCGGCCCCTCCCCCAGTTTTCATTGCGGCGACGCTGATTTTCTCTGCGCCACTCCGGGACTCCTCCTGGCCACTGCCGACCGCGCTATCACAACTGCTATTCCCCTCGCCACCACCGTTGCCTCTTTCACAAGTTCGCGAATCGGCTGACAACGGTGATTGCACCATTATCAGATGACTACGCGGAACATACGAAGCGCGAATGGGCGTAAAAAAAATTCCCGCGCTTTCCCGCGAGGGGAACACGAGTAAATGCAGAGCATTGGGGCCTCAGTACTGGTTGAAGGCAGTGTTGCTTCCATCGCTTCTTCCGTGATGCTGGAGTAGCAAACACGAGTAAACGTGGGAGCGACCGTTAATCAAGGAAGCAAGGAGCAACGCAGCGACTGAAGCACGAGCGACCGCTAGCCGCTTTATATTTGCACCGCGCGCAGAAGAGGGAGAGCAGTACGGGGGGGAGAGCGCGCATGCGCAAGTAGCGCGCGCCCTTCCACGCCCCACCGCGCTGCTATCACGCACCTGTTACGCCGAGACCGCGACGGAGCCAACGGGCTGACTACGACGCATGCACGCGCCAACTGCTGTTGAGAGAGAGGAGAGAAGGACGAGAGGCGCACCTGCCGCGGACGCGGAGCTGTGGACGCCGTCCGACGCAGGAAGAGGCGAGGCTAAGAAATGCTCTGCATTTAAAATGACCGAAATCCGCCAACACCCTGGCCGCCTCAAATTCCACTTCGCGGAGTATGTGTGAAGCAAGAGCCACTTTCCCGGGTGGAATCCCGGCGTGTGCCCAAATTTATTCAACTTTAGAGGTTTTCTGAGCGACATTTTCGTTGCTGATTGTTCACGCATAAGTATGAGCCCTTCACCGGCTGCCTGTTTATGCGTGCATGGGTAGCGGGGGGAGGGGATAACTGGAGATTGTATGCAAAGTTGGGCACCATGCCGCTACCGAAAGTGGCCGTTGTGCTGGTTCGAGATATATACGGGCACGTCTCATGGCTCAATGCGTCCTGTCAGCTGTCCTCCGTAATCGAGCAGTTGCGGTCTGGGTTGGTGTGTTACACAGACAGTAAAATGCCAATGACGGTGGAGGGAAACGGACAGTCACATATTCGTTCACTAGAATAAAGCTCGAGACCTCCCACATTTAACTTGCTATGGGACAAACGCTTGTCGTTCGCTTGAAGGAAGAGCGAGAAGTAAACAAGCGTGGACACGAACAAAAGCGCCGCTAGGTGGGAAAGCAACAGAAAGCCGCTGCTACCACCGTTGCGTCTTGTAGTTCTACCTTGTCAAGTAGCTGCGAATCCCTCCCGGATGAACGGCCACTTGCCCTCTTTGAAGGACGACGTAGGGCAGTATTACTTGTTTAGCTTAAAGGGCTTGGCACAAAATTTTAGATGGTTTCTTTCATTTCTAAGGTCATGCCCATAATTGGCTGCCCGCGTTCACGGGTTGGGAGGGGTGCGGTGCACGCGAAGGTATAGGTTTTTGTGCCCTTACTGATGACATGTCTATTGTGCTAGCGGAATGTCTCCACGTGGACGTCAAACGGCCCAGGCGACTTGTCCGGTGTCCTTTTACTGGTCGAGCGGATCGAAATGGTGTGTTATACCGAGTAAGATGCATACGACGCGAGAGTAAAACATACAGCTCCTTCTTTGTCCCCTAAACTGACGCCCGCCTTCTTCCAAGCTTCATTCAGCTATTGGCTAGGAAGCATGCTCAATCGCAAAATATGAACAAATGTGCTTCAATTCGTGCACTCCAAGGCCGGCGTCGTGCTTCTTCACAGCGTGGAAGGATGCTAATTTTTTGAGATTGTGTAGCATGAAGAATAAAGCAAATACGTTGACTGGCCTACTTCAAATTTCGTAACATGATGTTTTTTTTGCTACTCAATCTTGGCTAAATGAACATATTACAAATGGTGATGTTTTTCTAGCTGATTACACGGCATACCGCAAGGACCGCAATGCGCACGCAGGGTTTGCGTGCATTCTGGTTCCTGAAAGCATACAAATCATACCAATAAGGAGCGTATTAGAAAGCTCCAGATCCGATTGGTCTAGAATAACATTTCAGCAAGAGAATGGAATAGTTTTGGGGTCTTTACACCGGCCTCGTGGTTGTTCTAGTCTGGTTCCATTGCTTAGCTTCTCCAGTTCCATTTTGGGCCTTTCATCGGAATTTTTCTTGTGCTTTTCCCCTTCCTTATATAATTACATACCCACTCCTTTCTAAAGCCTGGCACCCAACAATGCAGTAGAATAGTAATAAATACTATGAAAATGAATAAATGAATAAATAAATAAACAAATAAATAAACAGACAAACAAACAGCCTCGACAAAGTGTACACGTTTTTACAACAACTCAATACAGAGATAGAAAGATAACGAAAGTTTACTTTCATGGCATGTCCACGAGCTAACATCGTACAAAAAATGTGGAAGTAATCTGCAGTGAATACTGCGCGACTCACGTAGAAGTCTCAGCTTGTGGTGATGTCCCATCAGGTAAAGAATAGCGGATAAGTTTAACAAATATTTTGCCGGACTTGGTGACTGGCCGCCTATAATCTGTGGCAATTCAATAATATAGGTAATATAAACGGCATTGAATTTTCTTTTCACTGTGCTCCAAATAGTCCACACAAAATTTTGGTGGCCAGCGCGTTGCGCCAGGGACTGTTTTAAATTCTGTAGCATGGCCCAGGCACTAGGTTTAGTTTTCTTGGTTGTTTGCACATACAAGCTATATGAGTAGCCACAACTCAGGCACTGTCTTCTTACAGGTTATATTCAAACTTTTTATAGCATGTGTACTTGGAAATATAGTGTACTACAAATTTTAAAGTGCACAAATAGGAAAATACCGCAACCTACTGGTGGTGCCAGTGTTTACGTCCAGGAATCCTATAAAAATGTATTGCCATACAAAAATAAACAGTGGGGCAATTGGTACTAAGGAGATTCTTGGAACAAAGCAATGTAAACTGGACGTGAACATTCTAAACAAGTTCATTCTAGCAATCACATGATTCGGGCTACTTATGCACCAATAAAAAGTACCGTTTCCCAGTAAAAACACTACAGCGCAGGATTACACAAAAAAGAAACCGCATTCCTGCAATTGCCTACATCTGTGGACCGAGCTAAAAACTCAGATGCCATTTTTCTCCACATGAGCTATTGGGACATCTTATATTCTTGTCACCACACTAAAGACATGTTATCTTGCTACTACAAAAGACTAGCTAAAGCTCCCTATGCTGCATGGCCGCAGTGACCCGTTACTTTGGGGCAGTGATGCACTTAAAACGCCTCTTTGCAATATTCTAAAAATAAAGATTGTTCAATACGTCAACAGTTGAATTAGGTGTGGTATGCTCTTACCAAAAATTTTTAATCGGTAAATTTCGGAGTCTCGGAAATTAGGGATAACAGTTAGGGAGATGGCAATGGGGAAGGTATAAGTTTTACGTATTTGTAGGGGTACTTTATTATTGTACCAACAAAAATACAAAAAGGGTGGCCGTGAATTCGTGTGAACCTATTCAGAGCCGAGATAGTTGTCCTAGATCTGTGATTCAACAGTGCTTATGCGTTCGTGCTGAACCTGCCATATTGTGAGGAGGATAAAAAAGTATGTCTTGTTAATTTGTTTTCCGGTTCCACTCGACTGAAAGCCTTAAATTTGAAAATGCGTTTCGACAACGACCTATTTTAAGAACAAGAAAAAATATTTTCTCACCACGTCAGATCCCCTGGATAATCACTATGGCGTTACTTTACTAAATAACAGACCAGGGTGCAAAATTATTTTGGCTGCTTTCAAACCTGTTTTATTATACAAAAGTTAAAAAACATTGATGGCCGGAGCGGAGTTTCGTTTGCACTGCGCTAGGTGTGAAGTGAAGAAATTTCACCGCTGTGCGTGGACACCAAAAATCATCTCTCGTGCTCTTTGGTCGGCAGAAAGAAAAGTAGAATAAAAAAGAAGCATATCGGCAACTATGACGCTAAGAAAGCACTATTGCTGTACACATTACGGTTGTCTGATATATTAAAGCACTCTGCAATCAACCGTTAGGAAAGATTTTAATCAATAGCACATAATATTACCAGGTTCGCCGCATGCATATCTTCCTTGCAACAAAGTTACTGTTTTAATGATTTAATTACCAGACAGGTGCTGCACTTTAGATGCTTAGTATGTGTTTCTTAGTGCAATCAGCTCGTGCGATCGTAAATGTACAAAGCCTGTATGCTGGTTCATACGTTCGAACTCGACAAATAACTTGATCATGAAATCCGACAGTGCAACGCTAGAGCGAAACGCACGTATGCTACTACTGGAAGCGCAGCTACCGTATAAACGTTTCCAAAATTTACATCAAGGAAAAGAACTACGAGCAGCACAAATTGTGTGAAATATATACTGTTTCTATGCTGGTTATTGTTGAACTAGATACGCACCACTTTTTTCGTCTGCTCACTTATCGCTCAGCCCTTCACTGTAAAACATAGGCAGACATACTTTCAGGTCAAGCGTTAGTGAAAGTGCATAGTTAGTACTGTGATGCGGTTACTTTTAGGTGACCGCTTTTCTTTTTTAAAGCAAGAGCTTTTTAGTGGGAGCGATGGGTTTCTGTTAAAAGAAATAATTCATTTCCCCACAGATATTTGATCGACCAAAAAGGTCTAAGATTTCCGGACACATGGCACGTCCGTACAACCGGTTTTCGATATTGTCAAAACGGATAATTGAAAATTGCAAAACACAGTACACTTATCGATCATTAAGAAGGAACACAAAATTACACCCTTATCTCAGAAACCAGTTGTCAGTATACATTTACATCGCTTGTAAATACACTTTTATGCGTGCGTGAAAAAAAGTCGCATGGGTGCTTGGTTTGCAATTTTTGTCTTTGAAGGTTTGAGGATCGGATAAAAACACTTGCAGGAATCAATGGACACGCTTTAGGACAAGGTATTTAGCACTTTTGATGCAGTTTTGATTTCACGCTGTTCTCAACGCTCTTCAGGAACGGAGGATAAGGTATTTAAGGGGTGTAACGGACGTACATTGGTCAAGGGAGGAAAAAATGTGGTTGTTCCCTCTTCCATAGGAACAGGTGAAACACTAGAGTGAAATGTGCCTTCACAGGAGCAGTTGAATGTTTATTGTGCATCGATATGAACTTGCACGTCACTAGTTATATTTCGTCGGTATGGCACCGTTCGACGCATGAACGTTAGACACTGGATTGCACGTGTAGGAGAATTGCGTAAATCGACTGAAACCATAGGCGCTCGCAAACCGTCCGTGCGAAGGAATCCAAACGGGTTGTCAGCGAATAGGTGGGTGAACACAAGGTCCGCTGCAGCAAAAGGAGAAGCGGACCGTGTCAAGAGCGCGACACCCCAAGTCGCTTTCTCCGCAGCTTACGCTGCGCGTCCCCTGTCCACTTAGGCGCTGGCATCGATGCGCCGACTGTCGGCGCTCATTAGCGTGATGATGTACCACTTGCTTCGCCTCTACTAGGTGACAACACCACCTGAAAGGAAGGCTATAAGGCTCATTTTTCGTCCTATTAACGCGTCGGTTCATAGCGCAGTCGGGAGAGCATTTTGTATCTCCCGTCGCGGCAAAAAAGTTCTTGGCTCGAGCACCGGCGCCGCCGCGAAGAAGGTTTTCTTTTCTGGCGATGTGATTTCCGTGGCGGATGTGACGTCATTTCGATCTAGGTGGACTGTGGCATAAAACACTTGCGTGTTAAAAAACACGGAGCGCTGTTTGTTTCTCCTCAACCTACGTCCTTGTTTCTTTCCTGCCGGCGTAAATTAGAAGGTGCATCACCTCGCCGAGCACTGTGGTTTGAAGAGCGTTCTCTCCGCATTTCTTTGGCAAAAGGTTCGTGTATACGTTGAAATGAAATTTTCATTTCTGAAGTTGTTGACACCTAAAAATATTTGGCATTATGCGGAATTTCTGTTACCACAGGCAATGAAGCTCATAAAACCGCCGAACGGCGTGACCAACAAACTGTCGGACGTTTTGAAAAATAAAGCGCCTTACTCTAACGCAGAAATTTCTTTCAGGTAAGTGACATAATCCTGCACAGGGTCCTTGCCAAGCAATCTATCTGTTGGAATTTGAGAGGATGGCAGTTTTTAAAAAAAAGAGTTACTATGATTTCGAACTTAAATATGCAAACAAATTTGGTTGTGTACATTTGTAGCTTTTAATTAGGAGGAGGAAAAAACTTTTTGTCCCATCCATTGAGTGCAGTCACTCCTGACCAGTGAGGGGTGTCCTCAGCCCAGGACTCCCTGGCTGTAGCCGGCCTTCCGTGCCCTACTCACCAAAGTATATTTATTTTTATAAGGGGTATGTTTGTTATAACCACACTGGATAGAACAAAAATATGCATTGGAAGCATCCCATAGCAAAAGTGTACAATCTCATATTGAAGTAAACCTACTGTAGACATCTGTACATTTTTCTTTTGTTCTGCACAGCACCCCCTAATATTTGATGCATACTCTCATTTGAGTTCAGCGCAATACCTTGCCCCCATATATCGCCATTTTGACTCAAGTCAGCCTAAGAAACAATTCAGTAAAAGTTACGTGTAATGGCGTTGATCTCCAGCTAAGTATTTTAATTGGGCTGTCCATGATCCTTGTTAACTAATGCGAGGGAGTTCTGAGAATCACTATGATCATCATAATAAAATCCGTAATCAGAATTTTTAAAACTACGTTTTACAAGGTTTCTCCGCAGAAAATACAACGTATATTTGTGTTTTTCTTCGGCCCAGCGTTTATACATTGATTTTTTGATTAGCTTATTCGGAGAGGCCAGATAGCACTGCATAACTAATAGATATTGTTAAGAGTTTTTCGTAGAGCTATGCTGCTTACACACATGTTGGGTATTCATTTTGTGTAAAAAACTTGACGTGGTCTCCTAAACTCTGCGAATGACTCGTTTTGTTTTGTGTGTAACCTAAGGTAATCGAGCTTAAGTTCAGTTTGAACGGTACAGTTTAACCCACTGTTGTCAAGCAATTTTTCGTTGTCTGAAAGCTCAAAGGAGTTTTAATTTGGTCACGTAGGATTGCAAAAAGAAAGGAGACGACCTGTAGTGGCGCCATCAGATATGTAACAGATCCCTCTAATTGTAACGACGATGAGCCGGGAACAAAACTTAGCTGTTTATTGCATGGCGATACCGGTATAATAATGAAATCATCATGTAATAACATGGTTATGTGAAATACAGCCATGTCATAACAGCAGCTCGCTGGTGAGCTCACAGAATGACTCGGGCAGATGAACACTGTTACGACAGCCCGAAGCGATCTTACTCTGGTCACGGAGATGGTGTAATGTATACACAGAAGTGCCAAAGAACAACAGCATACCACTAGGGCTTCCAGCACGGCACAAACGAGGGCAAATTCACAAAGCACACCGTCCCTAAATGAACTATTTGAATTTCCCTAGAAGCAGCGGCGAGTTCCCAGACGTCTCCACATTCTTCCCCTACTAAAAGGTCGGGAGACCATGAGTCATGCGGGCCACGGTCCTGCTTGCAAAAGTAACAGATCACGCGTGCCCTCTGCGCTGTAAAAGCTGTGGCACGTCGTAACTTGCTTAAGAAATGGGTTATACCGCAACACACAAAAACTTTACTCATTGCACTAATCTTGTATCATGCACGCAAAGGGTGATACCGCAGGAACTTACGCTGAATCGTAACCGCTTCTTCGCTGGGGGTTGGATATGTTGATGAGTAAGGCTTATCAACCATTGTATAAAAGGGTGCTCTTGAGGAGAAGTATTTGGCGACGGCACACGCTCCATTCCAGGCTTGGGCCTAACGACATTGGTCTGGTCAGAGAATACTACTGAAGAGATCCGGATAGGGCTTCATTGGTTAGGTCGAATAGTTGTTTTCTAGGAACGTTTCTGGCTTGGCCTATAGCTTCATCGGGTACGTCGCTGGGCAAATTGTTTCACAGCAACGCCATTGGCTTGGTCAGGTAAGCGACCAAACACCGAAAAGAGAGCATCGCCGCGAGGGCGCAGACAAATTCACTCTACCGAGGCGTTTATTTGAGATGAACCTACGTAGTTACTTAACCACACACATTATATTTTAGCCCAGCAGTACTTTATGCAAGTGCACAAATATGAATGGCTGAAATTTGGTGGCAACAGAAATGTACATCTAGAAGAAATACAATCGTGAAGTGGTATCTGAGTCAGTTAAAGCAGCATTTGAGAAAGTCGTGGTTCTACAGGACACTTCTTGCTTCCAAAGCTGTGACTTGAGCCCTTGGCATTGTCCGTAGATTTTCCTTTTTTTAAATCGCACGTTATGAGTTCCCCTTCACAGAAGGCTGCTACGACCGGGTGAGAGGACACCGGCTCGAAGTACACTGTGAGACACATGTCGAGCATGTCGAAAAAACTTCCGAAATTTTCACCGCTCGAGCAAAGCGCGCGTGTACACTCCCGCAAGCCTCAAGTACCGCGGTGGCGTTGCCACTCGTCGTGCTGATACTGGAGCTCTCGCCGAAGTAATGCCCGAACGATTTTCGGCTCCTGCCGTGCATTGTCGTTTTACCAATACCACCGGTTTACAAGTTTGCTTCATCCACACGCGATGCCGGGATTCTTACGAGCTGAGTGGATAGTCGCCTGTCGTTGACTGCCTCAGCCTGGTTTGCAGCGAGTTCAACGAGCTCTTTAGTGACATCGGCACTTTCACGTGCCCTTATCTTCTTTCGTGAACTGACCCTGTTAGTGACGGTAGCCAATTCCAGGGCCTTACGTGAATACGAACTCTACTGAACCAGCTGAAGCCGAGGCGGATACACTATCGTCCTCTTTGAGGTCGCGTAGCCCTCTCCAGGGAGCCGGAGGAAATGCATAGTGGTTATCTGTGGTAAAAATATTAGAGGAAGAAGAAACCCCGTGGTCCCCGTATTCCTGGTGGTCCCCGTGGTCCCCGTAATGGTGCCGTTACCAGTATGGGATGATCTACACAGTTCAAGAACGAAGTGTGCGGAACGCCATCAACAATGACGTGAGTGACACAGCTGCGCTGGCCTTGGACTGCTGCTCTTGACCATTGACCATTACCGTCCATGAATAAGACCTAAGGAGTTGACGACGCACCATACTTATAGTGGAAGCCACGCTCTTAACGATTTACTGATTCTTCTCGGAGCCTCGCGGAAACCAGTGAAAGCTAACAATAACGGCTTTGACCTTCCACCGACCGGGATCCTTTTCAACGACCACGTAGCCATTGACGGCGTAGAGAATGGACCCGGAAGCCCTTTGCCACAGACGACGCCTAATCCAAAAGAACGTAACCACACTGATTAAATACATCAAAACTGCGAAGAGCGCTGAGTCACCATCAATCTGTGAGCTCATTTCCTTGAAGACAAGCCTACTTGAAACACATGATAATCTAAATAAGCATGACAGCGATATTGCAGACCTTGTTGCTTGGATCATTTAACCGAAGAATATGAAGTCACATGAATTTGATAATTCTATCCTGTTAATCACATATAAATGAACAAATTTTTTCCCGGAGTTGCAAAACCATTTCAACAATAACAATGTAACAATATCACGGGAAAAACAGGAATGTCTCTGCAACAAAAATGACTCGGCGGGGCAGAGCAGTGACTGTCTTAGCAGGAAGAGTCATTTGGTGATACCCTTTAAAGAAGCTCATCAGGAGACACCGGTAACGCAACGAAGTGCTCCATTCAAACAAGGAATTGCGGCGTCACTGTAGAGCAGCCACTTCTATTTCTCGTTCAGACGATTTCACTCCCACAAATGAACTTTCACGAATTTGTTACCGAAGCAACGACAATGCAGTGGGTGCACCTGAAAAGGCTTCCGCTTTGTATAGTCTTCATGAGGCGAAAAGAAGCACGGTGCGCCACGAACAACCTCATGACTGCGTACAAGCAGATAGTGTTAACCGCAAACCCTTCCTTAAGCGCCGACACATGTATGCCACCGCAGACACATCCACCAGGAATTCAAATTTATGTCGACATAACGGTAGTACTAAAACCGAATTGATTCTGCTCGCCGACGCCAAAGTTTAGGATTTGATAGCCCCCACGCAGAAACAAAGACGGCAAAAACTGCGAAGCCGGAAGTACCTACGGGAAGCATGCTCACGTATCATAAATAGGGCCCCACTGAAACGCATGACGACCTGCCGATTGATCCGAAGGTCAAGAAAGAACGGACAAGCCTTACTTAGAAATGTCGCTAACCACATAAAAATCGTATCCAATATCTGAATTCTTTCAGGGCACGACAGGCAACCCCGCGCTCATGTCACAGGAAGTTGGGACGGGCATAACAAAAGTTGTTATCCAGGGCCGAAGACGGTCCAGACCAGCCACTTATCCTGGTCGGATTCATCAAAGCATAGGTTCCACAGAAGCTATAAGCGTTGTTGGAAGCATAAGTAGAGAATATTCTGATGCGGCTACTAGGGGCATGACATCGATAGGGATGGTGATAGACCACTCACAAAATCTTGATCTGAAATGCTTTGTTCTTGCCTAAAAGCAGAAGCTATGGATAATTGTTCACAATTGCACTTTTCGTCTTATTTTAAACATCTTCCTCTAATCATTGTGAAACCGGGAGGATGATAAAAATATAGGCGGAAGAAGAGGCAGTTTGGCAGATGCCCCCTACTATCATCATCATTGTAAGGTAGTAGTTCCATTCCACCAGGCACCCCCTTTCTTCCCGCTGCGGCGACACTCTTCGTGGTAGCGTCTGAGGCACGAAGCTCAGTGTTTTATTAGCCCTAGAATCCGGCATGTAGAAGTGCAATATATTTACGGGAACCAGAAACTGTCGATAGAAATTTACCATGCGCCCAATTTTGGCCAACATGTTGTCGAGGCCAGACGTTTTGATTTCCACAGGCACAACATTGCATATGGGGCTCAATGGCTGACAATTTTCACAGAACCACCATGTGTGGTGCCTTTTGCGAGACTCGACAACTTGTCTTCACTTTGAGCCGCTCCTTAAGATAGTGTGTACACAGAATCTCTGAATGCGAATTAGAGGAAGCGGCAGGGGTAGGGGCTATTCCGAGCAAGCCGGTGCTGTATAGAGGACCATCGTCTTGTTCGGCACAAGATTGGGACACTCGAATACAAAAGCGTGCTTTAGATTCCCAGCTCCACCATCGCAAAGCCTTCTGGTTGCACAACCATCGCCAAACATCACATCGACACGGGTGACAGCCCACAAGTAGCTGCATGCTTGGGCTATTAATGCAAAGAAGGGGATAATCAGGGGCTGCATCGATGATATCCGAGCACACGGCTTCATTCGTTGTGCTCGTGGCCACAGTGTTCGTGCGGCAGGCTGGCAAAATGTAGTCTGCGGGCGACATCGTACCCACGGGATATTGTTTGCTTAATTCGTACACAATGGCGGCAGATCACGAAGGTGCCATTGTACACTGGCAACAAGCGTAATTTCAACAAACGTAGGTATTTGCTAATTTTCGTCTCTCTACGAGCTTTTTCTGGATCCCTGTTTGTAATGGAGACCTTAGCACTCTGGCGTTGATGTTAATGGCGCCAAAGGCTGTTTTTATCTATTGGTTTATTTTGCGCACCTTAAGAGGCCAGAGGGAAATAAATAACGGAGGATACATAAACGTGCTACAAAAGTTTAAGCAATAGAATTTATGAGGCAACAATACTAATCAAAAATTTTCAGTCGGCAACAACACGGAACACCATTGAGGAGAAGCAAGCCCACACTGACAAAACACTTACCTTGAAAGGAGTGGTCACAAATTATTACGTGCTTCTAAATAAGATAAAAAAGCATATTTGAAACTTTATAAATCTGTGTAGGCAACGATGTTTGCAGGTAGAGCAGTGCATTCATTTACACATAAAGAAAGAGGTGAAAACTGTGGGCAAAGGAGAAGACATTTGGACAACTGCCTGCGTAAGCCTATACGCCAAGTGAAAAATTAAAACGATGCCGCTCTTATTAGGCAGGCGACCAAGCCTACTTTTAAACAGTTGTGGACAGAGTGCTGGATGAGGTACTCTATAATTTTACATGGTCTTTTTGAACGATGTACTCATCGGCTCAGAAAGATTTTATAGCCTGCCTCATTGTGCTTGTTTCCTTTCTGTGGTATGTATTTCTGTGGGAGCCACAAGTAACTTATATAGGCGCAAAGGCCGAGGTACAAATGTTTGCGCATGATGCAGTACTTGCCAAGGTTTTTTGTGAAGGTAAACTTTCCTCACAGATGTTTCATCATTAGGGTTAGTTTTTTATTACTTTTCATAAAAAGTATAGTAAAACATGTTGCTGCTTTCCTCAAACAAATTCAGCGGGAGAGTATTACACTACCGACGTAAAACAAAATCTTACCATTCCAGTTTTCCAGCTCTCTCTTTATTATGAGTGAGTTGTGTAGAAAAATAAATTGCAGTCAAAAAATAAGTTCGGAAAAGTGTGTATTTCGTTCTAGATTGGTAGCAAATGACGTTGTGTATGTTTTGCTTCCTGTTCGCAGACTGCTAAAATTTATTTGACCAGTGGTAATCTCTTCCAATCTATTTCCTCCTGGACAGATGACAAAGCATTCAAGAAATTTATGCGGAGGGACCCAGATACGTACTTAGCGTAACGTATCTCGCCAGCTATCCTGCTGTTCGATTTTAGTCCAATAAATTGGTGGAAAGTTTACAGAATAGTGTCCTGAGTTGGTACTTATTGATGTTGTCTATGTTTAGGTGTTGTCACAGACTGCTAAATTTAATTAGATCGCCATTTTTTCTTTATAAATATTGCCTCCTTAACGGATGACAATGAAAGAATTATATTTGTGATCATTTCTTAATTTAATTGAATATGCAGCGGACCTTGGCGGTCCAGGCAAAATTGATACAAGCAATACACTAAAATACCACACACAGTATACTCAAACGCAGTTAGAGGGAACTGGTATATGAGCCGCGATTAGTTAGATACATAGAAAAGTTCGATATAGCCGAACCCGTCTATTTCTGAATATTTTGTTTCAAGTTTGCAAAACGCGAGATTCTTCCTGGCATTCCCACGTAGAGAAACAAACGCATAAATTGTTTGATTACCTTTCACAAAACAATCTATTTATTGCATGCAATAACGCGACTGTTTTCCTTAACTGCGTATCTCAGAAAGGAGCGGTAATTTTTGTTTTTACTTTCGTTTTGGCGGAGACGTCGTTAGCGCCAGTTGAAGTCCGTGTCCTCCAATATCGAAGTAATATTGGCACAGCACATCGACTGGTGAAACCGCCTCATTAACCTTCATAAAAGCACCGAAGAGGCTGAGGATGTCCTTTGTGACATTTTCAGTCTCTTCGGTACTTTCAGAAACCCCAGCTGCCATGACATCAGCGACTCTGTCTGTGCCTAATGGGCTCACAGTGACAGCAATTTCGTCGTTCACACTCAGGAAATACTGAAAGGACACTCATTTTAGCAGCACATCTAGAACTCTGGCGAGCTCTTCACGCAGGTCACCAATGGTACCGTCTTCGTCCGCCATCGCGCATAGGATGTTCTCCGCCGTGAATCCGGTACGTCGGAAATAGTTACGGAAGGTGTCAGGCGTCACTTCGCTCCATGCGAGGTTCAACATCGCAATCGTGCCCAATAAGCACCTCAATCGCCGCCCCGAGACTATTCATTTTAGCGGCTATTGTAGGCGCACCGAGTTACATTATTCGATGTGAACTTCGTTTTAAGGAATATGTTTCGCATGCATTTTCGCAACAGATTTTCATTTGTTCGATATATAGCCTAATTCACTCTATCTGGTTTCGTTATAATCGAGTTTGACTGTATGATCATGCAAAAAGTTATAGAACAGAAACAAAACAATCAAACAACCCCAAAAATAGCAGGTTTAAGGGAAAAATATACAGGTCAGGCGACAACTTAACAAATGGATGTTTTCTTTCCAGAAGTAAACACCACATACACACCTAATTACCACAGTCAATACCACAGTGAATACAAAATTCACACAAAATTCAAATTATGGATCCGATAGATAAATTATTGCACAGTTTTGCAACCCACTGCGCTATCCGATAATTCATTCCAGCAAAAATATAGCAGCGAAAAACAGTATGTCTGTCGGGATTGTTCGGGCTAATGGGTTAAGCACTTGTAGATACGCACCTCAACTTTTCTAACAAAAGAATCATCGTAGTGTCATCTTTATCAGCTACCACAGAACCCATCTCCCCCCCCCCCCCCAAAAAAAAAAAGGTTAAAATTCCGTGAACAGCAACAAGGTGATATACCTGGTGCGCAGAGACTGAGGCGGGTATAGGTGCCGACAGGCTGTCTTTTAGGAACGGCCTTATACAGGTACCAATTTCGTAGTTACACATGTCAGAAAGATCATCTGCCTGCCGGAGGGTTTCGCTTATGGAGCTGAAATATTGAAGGGAGAGTTTTATGCTATGCTCGCAATAAACAAACAGCAATGTTTTGTATTGTTATGCATCAAGGTCGTTATAGAAAATAGTTGTTGCGATTTCATTACGGCCAGCCTGCCAAATATTCATTCCCCCTTAAGCTTGTGCAATGTAAAGAATACTGCAATTATTAATTATTTTCCGATAGCCGAGTTGCTTCTAAGAGACATTCCTGTCCATCGAGATAGTAAGAAACACACTTCCTGTCGTATTGTTTTTTGGAGTTGTTTTTTCTAAGTAGCATCATGCACAAACCAGCCCATCTGCGGTCACGTGTTCAGTTCATACCACGAAATCAATTTTTCTTAGCTGAAATACAACCTACAGCGAGTATTAAACACCTCTTCAGAGCCCAAACATGATAATTTCGGATATAAGACATTACAAACCAATCTTAATAATGCTACTTCTCATTCAATGAAAAGAAAGCGTTGAAAAGGACAACAGCACTCTCATTTGTTCTTTGATGACTGGTGCAAATCTCAAACTCATCAGGCAGAAAGATTTGTTACAGACTAAATGTAGGCAAAATTGGGCAAATATATATTATTTTGCAAACTTTCGCAGATTTCTGGGAAAACCGCGGACGATGCAGGACGTCTCTTTCTGCTGCAACCCTCCTTTGTCTGATAAAATTCCTTGAATCCGTTCTAAACGTGCAACTGCGAAGCGGGTGCAGCGGCTTGCGAGCTTTACGGGCAATAGATTCTCCAAAGGTGGCGTCGCTGGTTTGGGGCAGGCATCGGTGCGCCATGACACGGTACATCCCGACCACTGTAACTGGTAAACCCTGAATCTGTGATCGTTGTGTCAAGCGCAAATGGTCGTCGACGATGTCTTGGAAGACCGGAATCGCGTTTATAAGGATCCCAGAGAAGCCCTTATAATCCGGAGTTACGAAAAAGACTAGCACCCCTAAGCCTGCCACAAATATTCGTTTCAAAAGCAGAGCTGTTTGAGCCTCTTGTTTTGCTTTACAGTTACCAAAAACAAATACGAAAAAAATACTAAAAGCACATGAGGAGACACCTTGTGAAGAGCGCCGGGCGTCGTCCAGGCTTGTAAGTGGGCTTGCGCGACTTGAGAAGCTCGAAAAAAACAGTAAAGAATCCAAAGCATAAGTGAGCGAGCACCTCCTGAGGCGCGCCGAGCGGAGACCAGCTCAGCCGTAGAGAGGACTCTGCTTAGCGTTTGAGGCGTGATCACTAGCGTGCTGCACTCTTCGCCAGTTCACGTGCGCTCATGCCTTCGGTGGGGTGCACAGACGTCCACTTCGCGGTACAGATGCCGAGTTCGCGAATTCGACTGCTTCGGGTTCTAGCCCGTGCTAACGGGGTCCATCTTGGGGTAGATGTGAAAGCGCGCAGACAACACAATCCGAGCCTGCCAGTCATGAAGGACTTTCAGCCTCAAGTTTGGGAAGCCATGGGATGTGCAACAGCTTCGTTTCCAACTAACGGAGAGGGGCTGCCAATCTGCTGTCTCTCCACCCTTGCACCGCTTGTGCAAGCTGCGCCAGTATTTTCTCCTCATTCACACCTCAGCCTGTCTTCATACTCACCAATGTGCCACGCAGCCCTATTTTTCCAAATATTGAGCAGCTCTGGGACCTTTGGTTCACTAGTGCCCTACAGTGACCCATATCAATATATGTAACCAGGTTCCGGCATTTTGTTTTCCAGAAGCCCTGGCCCAGCAGTTCCACAGATGACGCTTAAGATAATATTTATACCATATAAATAATATATTATTAGTAGAGTCGTATAGGGGACGCCAAACTCCAAAGCGATCGCGAAATAGCACGATGTATAGATAATTCGAAATATAAAATGTACCTGACTGAATATTATATGATGTCTCTGCACATGGCTGAGAGCTTTCCCATATTCTCACGAACGGTAGCATTCCAATTTGTACTTCACAGCACGAAAAATTCGAACCAAAACACGACGACTACCGCACTTCGTTTAAGATGAAAAATATCGGTAAAATGCAATTGCTTATTCCTCTGCATCCTAGAGTTCACCACGCTGTTTTAAACTTTAGGGATGGCGGCAATAAAAGAAAATTCGGCGTTCTAGACTGCGCCTGTAGCTCAGCTGCAGTAGGCGGACGACAACGTAGTCAGAGCCACGCGCAGGTTCAGCTCCTTCGCCATCGGTGATGTCCAGCACCGCCTAAACATCGTAGTCTGCGCTACGAACCCGTGCGCCACTGTGTCTTTCGGAATGGTGCTTGGGTAATGCTTACAGCTCTCTGAATTCACTCTCGGGACACTCAACGCGGTTTTCGAACGTATCCGAACTCCTCTCGTCTACAGCTGTGCAAGTAGTAACAAAGCGGCTTTGCGCTCGACACGCCTCGCATAGGCTGGACCGTGGACGTGCCGCATATCACGCTAAAAAATTGTGCGAGAAAGTTCAAATACTTTGGTAGCCGACATCTTCTCACCGGCCGGTACCAGTCGCATACTGTTAGCTTACTTCGCTTAATACACATTCGTCCGTTTATGTGGTGATCATGGTATGGAAACGCGTGCCGTGGACAAAGAAACGCGCACCACGCCGAATCGTTCCATCTGCACGTACTACCACTGGTAACTTATCAAGCAAATTAAAAATAAAAACGCCAGAAACCGGGTGCTTCCGGTCGGTTCTCCTTCATCCTTTGGTGCTTTCCGCACCGAATGACTTCCAGCGTTCTCACTGCCATGCGGTTAAATATCACTGAAGCCACACGACGCGGCCTCTTCCCAACGAGCGCAAATGCGCCCGCGAGAAGTCATAAATCACCGCATCAAATTCCGTCAGGCGAAGTCAACTTGCGGGGCTTTTGCGGCGCGGCAGTCCGATATATTGCGACGGAGTAAAAGATGAGGCAGTCGTCTTGAAGGAAAAGCACGTTTATTGGAGCGAACTTGTGCTCCCCTATCAACTCAAAAGTACACAGGCGGCGAAGCAGCAGTCAACAAAGTGACGTGCGTCGCCGTGCGTCGCAGAATCGAATACAGACAACATCACATACACAGTGATACAACACCTGCACGCAGACACTCTTCTAACACTCTTACACCTATATAACAAGATTTGGCTTTCGGGGCACATTCCAAACTCTTGGAAGGAGGCTATAGTTGTAGCTTTCCTGAAGGAGGGAAAGGACCCGTCGTCCCCCTCAAGCTACCGTCCTATAGCCCTGACGAGCTGCCTGTGCAAGCTCTTCGAGAAGATGGTAAATCGCAGGCTCGTGTACTTCCTCGAGTACAACGGTCTTCTCGAGAGTTGCCAGGCAGGCTTTAGGGTGGGGCGATCGACGAACGATCAACTGGTAGCTCTTGACTCGTACATCAAGCCTTCGCTTGATGCCTTCGCGCATAAGCAGTATTGTGTAACTGTGTTTTTCGACCTCGAGAAGGCCTACGACACCGCTTGGCGGTACGGGATCCTCAGTGACCTAAAGTCATTCGGTGTCTCGGGTAACATGTTAAACACTCTTGTCAGTTACCTGTCAGAAAGAACGTTTCGAGTGAGAGTCGGTGGTGCACTCTCAAGGGTTCGCGTGCAAGAAAATGGCGTGCCACAAGGTGGTGTGTTAAGCTGCACTCTCTTCATAGTAAAGATGAACTCTCTTGGTAAGGCACTGCCACCCACAATCTCTTATTCCATGTATGTAGATGACGTCCAGATATCCTATAAATCATGTAATATGTCAATCTGCGAACGTCAAGTCCAGCTTGGTGTAAAGAAACTTGCCGGCTGGGCAGACAAGAATGGTTTTAAATTGAATGCTGCAAAAAGTTCCTGCGTTGTGTTCTCCAGGAAGCGTGGGGTTCATCCGGACCCAGACATTCATCTTAATGGCGTGTCGCTTCCTGTGAACAAGGAGCACAAGTTCTTAGGTGTGGTGTTTGATCACAAACTCACATTCATTCCCCACATCAAGGAACTTAAAATAAATGTCTCAAAACAATTATTATACTTAAGGTTCTCTCCCATCAATCTTATGGTTCCGACAAAGAACTCCTACTACGGCTCTATACTGCTTTGGTTGGGTCTCGTTCGGACTATGGCAGTGTGGTGTATGGGTCGGCGAGCAAAACGGCGTTGCGAATGCTTGACCCAGTGCTACACTTGGGGCTTCGTCTCGCCTCGGGTGCTTTTCGCACTAGCCCTGTGGAGAGTCTGTATGTCGAGTGTGATAAGTGGAGCCTTGAGAACCAACGAACGTATATGGACTTGCTTTATGCTTTTAAAATTTCATCACTCAATAATCATCCTTTTTATCCTGTCTTTAACGATACATCAACATCTCTGCTCTTTGCAAATCGCCCATCCGTTCCTCTGCCCTTTTCATTTAGAGTGAGAGAGCGAGCCTCGGATCTGAGTGCTTCGTTTTTAGACGTGTACAGGTCATCCTCTTTAACATTTTACCGCCTTGGCAAGTTCGCCCTGTGTCTTGTGACCTTTCTTTTAAAAAGCTTGACAAAAATCGGGTACCGCGTGCTGCAATACTGCAGCACTTTCTTTCTTTGCAGTTCAAATACCCACGTGCTGAATTCTACAGTGACGCTTCTAAAACCTCCACTATGGTGTCCTGCGCTGCTCATGGTCCGAATTTCAATGCAGCCAGAACCATGAGTGTGCACACAACAATTTTTTCAGCAGAAGCGTACGAATTTTACTGATTGTACGGCACATACTTGAAAATCGAATTCCCAATTCTATCATCTACACAGATTCTTTGAGTGTTGTTCGCGCATTATCATCGCATAAACTCCCCAAAAACCACATAATTAATCTTGTATTCAACACTATCATGTCGGTGTATGCGGAGAAGCATCGGCTGCTCCTCTGCTGGGTCCCAGGACACGCTGGGATCGCTGGGAACGAGTTGGCAGACGAGAGGGCCGGTGCTGCTGCACTCAGGAACACTGTAGACATAACAACCGTACCATATACAGACCTCAAGCCACACATAAGACAACACTTGCGTAGAACATGGCAAACACACTGGAGTGAACAGACTGATAACAAGTTACACGTTATAAAACCACAACTGGGATGCTACATAACTGACTCACACAACAGACACACGGAAGTCACCTTGGGTAGGCTGCGGATAGGGCACACCCATGCAACGCACTCGTATCTGCTGACGGGATCTTCTAGACCCCAGTGCAGCAGGTGCGGAGAGGCCCTATCCGTAGTGCACATACTAATCACATGCAAGGCACTTCACACAACACGACACAAACACTTCACAGAACTCTACAGACAACATATTCCCCTACATCCATCGTTTTTCCTAGGTGATGATGCCATTGTTTCCGTGAAACGCGTGTTTGAGTATTTGTCCGACGTCAAGTTTTTAAACCTCATTTCCTATCACGCATCATGAAATCTGGCCCTATACACCAGCCATGCTCATTGTCGTTTTGTGATTTTACTTTTGTTTTTGCTGATTTTACTTAGTGTTTAAGGTTTCATCCCTCATATATAACTATTGTTTTGGCGCTCTTTGCCCCAGTTGGCCTTGCCCCATAAACTTCCAACCATCATCATCAAGAGCCTTCTCTCTCTCTATTGTGTACACTCAAACTATTGCGGGTAAATACTGTCCTCTTTCGAATCAGTAAATAAGGAACTGTGATATAAGGCGAATGCAAAAGTAACTATTTTTATCTTGAAATATTTTTAACTAGACGAATTCGATGGCAGTGGGAAGCCCGCCTTGCACCCCCTACTTCCATATGTTCAACCATCTGCTTATTGTTTTTATTGTGTAGTATGTATCCTGAAGGGGTGCTCCATACTCGAGAGAATATGTGTGCGTTTTGGTAGAGTTTTAAAAGATTTAGTAAGCCCTGAACATTCGTTACTGGGCAAATTGGGCATGGTTCTTTAGATTTGAATACGCACATCTCGCAGATATTTGGAGGATCCAGGCAGAGGGTGCAAACTTTCAGTCGCCAGGTACAAGTGGTGGTATGTTGTTGTGTGTCTTGCGCATTTCGTTTGCAACGTAAAGATGGCGTTCTTAGGGGGTAATACTACGGGCAATTCTCCGCAAGAAAGTGACGCTAAATATGTGCATCTTAAGCATTGCACCAATAATAAGCACATCATAATCTCCGAGGTTAAGATGAATCTGGATATGAAGGTATTTAAGTTGTATCACCTTGGTATGAATGGTGCGAATGCATGAGTTGGCCGCAATTGTGTAGACCAGAACCTCATGTATAAGATTGTCCGTATGTGGTGCGCAATTACGCTTAGGGGACATCAAAAATACTAATCTTTTTAAAGGGGACATGTAATTCTTTGCATTTCTCTTTCAGAGTGATATTAGAAGCTTCTTATCTCGAAGTGACGTTTCAGACACGCAAGGGACACTTATAAGAGGTTTATTTGTACCTTTGCATCATGGATCTGTGTCGTCCGAACACTCTCTTATGCAAATATGCAAAACATATGGCTCCAATAGGCGCGAGTTTGCAGCAGGTCTTGTTTTTGCAACAGAAGTATGGGTATACGGAATTCAGCAGCCACATGTCGTAATGGCTTCCACTGTGTCCCGTTCTGCGCATGGCAAATGTTTATTATTTGTAAAGCAATTGAGTTCTGAAACAGTACTTTAACGGCAAAAGACAACTATATTGTGACAGCATGGCGAACCAGATGAACCGGGCACAACAAACAAAAAAAAAACACGCTTAATAGACCACAGCTCCAAACGAGCCACAGCGTGACAGAAGACGACGACCGACACGCGGCGAGAAAGGTAGATATCGGTGGCAGAGGCGCAACGCCGCTCGTTTTAGGGGCGAAGCTCCTAAAGCCGTGGGTCTGTCCATCCCTTGTGTCTCGTGGTACGTGACCGCCTGGTTCGATGACTCACTCGCAGGTGGCGCTACGTGACCGCCTAGTTCGATGACTCACTCGCAGGTGGCGCTACGTGACCGCCTAGTTCGATGACTCACTCGCAGGTGGCGCTGGTGTGAGTGACGTTATGATGACGTCACTCGCACGTGACTGACACTATAAAAGGCAATCGCTGTTGATGCGCTTCCTCTTTCGCAACGAGTCACCGGATGGAGGAGGTGGTTGTTGACAAGGCTGCGGAGCGGAGGGCGCGCAGGGCGGCGGCAGCGCGCGCTCGCCGACAGCATCCCGCCGTGCGCGAAAGAGAGGCCGAAGCATCTCGTCTAGAAAGTCGCGTAAACCGCGCGTCGGCAGCTTCGGGCTGAGCTCGCTTGATGCGTTTTGCAGCCGCCTCGCGAGCTCTCACTGCATCGGGATTTGCCTGCCGATATGAACGCTTGCATGCAGCCTCAAGAGCCCTACAACAGCAACAACAAACGAACAAGAACAAAATAAAAGTTGATTTGTACAATGTACGCACACAGTCTTACGTCTTTCTTAATGATGTAACTTTCACGGGAGAGTTACGGTTACCGATGATCTCCCCCTCTCGAGCTTCGCCCCACTTATCATCATTCATTCCGTGGATATGGCGTGATTTTTTTTATGTGAGACACATGTTCGCCTTTTAATAAATGTTGTGTTTGTCCTTTCCCGCTCTAATCACCTTCTTGAGTTTTTGCCTCGCTACACTGGTGGAGGGGTGGGGTATCATCAACACTATGTCTATGACTCCTCCTTTTTCGAGTGCATCAAGCCCCACGATGCCGGGTCCCGTCTAAGAACCGGTTCATCGCAGGAGCCGGCGACTGCTAGGCCTCTCCACACTACGCCAGTGTTCCTTAGATGGCGCCCGCGCAATTCGCTCGTAAACAACCACCAATAGAAGAAGCCCACTAATCACTTGTGACTTTCCAACATCTTTGAGTACCTGAAAGGTTTGAGGGGAACCTGTGCGAAAAGGTTCAGGGCTCCCTCAATTATTCTGAGCGCATCGCTTCCTTTCACCAGAGCAACGCGGATCACAAAAACGGAACCTGCACTTTTCTTTGGAGAGACAATGCGGGAACATGGCTTTAAAAGCCAGAGGCGTCCCTTCGAACATGAGACAAATTTCGGCAGTGTCCACGCTACACATTCTTCAGCAGGAACCACCGAGAGAGAATGCACAGCACCTGCTTGAATCCCTTATATGGAGGGCGAATCAAAGTATAACCATATTCGTCAAGGACATAGCGCGTCTCTTTCGGCGGCCGAACCAAGACATTTCTGAGCCCAAGACGTTACGCTACTATATGCGCGGCGCAAAAAAAAGGCTCCAATCCACTCCTGTACACGTGGATGGAAAGCAAAGCTGTAAGCGACACGCACAACAATTGCCCATGCCACATCACTTGAATTCACACACATGGCTCGAAGAAGAGTGAAAACAGATTCTGCCAGCCATTACCTGGAATTCGCAGGGGTGGCATCTCGAACGCAGAAGCGTTGACGACGCCGGTCTAGAGCGGCGGACACCGAAGCTCTGGCCCGGCGTGGCCATCCGCGCTGTAGCCCGGCCTTGCGTCGTAAGGGCGAAAACGGAGCAGAGCCTCTTTCCAAGTGTGAGATAGCGGAACCTAACCACCCTGACGGGCTAGCTCGGGGCTGCGCGGCCACGTGACACAAGCGCAGACACCAAAAACATTCGCCAAGTTAGCTTAGTGATTTTTATTTGTACCGTTTTCAACTAGTTATTCTATTAAGTTTGAAATATTGCGAGAAAGATGAGGGGACTTATATAATCGCTAGTTATCCAAAACAATTTCTCATTTTGTGTTTTATACTTCCTGCTAAAACACAACCGAATTGGTATTCGCCAATCTAGAAAAAGAGTCCCATCTCAAAGGGTAGCGTTTCTGTAGTGGCCAAATGTGTGGTTGTGGTCTCTATATTTTCTTTCGCCCCTGCACTATAATCCTTAACGTATCTTTGCCGCCGTCATCCTGAGCCTACCTACGCCCACTGCAGGGCAAAGGCCTCTCCCATGAATCTCCAAAAATCCAGGTACTCTGGTTAGTGCGCCCAATTGATCCCCGCAAACGTCTTAATCTTATCTGCCCATCTAACTTTCTGCCGCCCCCTGCCAAGCTCGCCTTCTCTAGGGATCCACTTTGTTACCCCTAATGACCAACAGTTATCTTGCCTTCGCATTACATGCCCTGCCCATGCCCATTTCTTTATCATAATTTCTAATAATGTGTCCTTAACACGCGTTTGTTGGGTGAACCTTCTTTTCCCGTAATGTTACCCCACTGACCTCCACTAGGGGAGCTGCATGGCGCTTAGAGCGCACCGGCGTGAAGCCACCGGAAGTCGGCGGCCTTGTCCCGTAAGCCGGTGCTTGTTCCCGCCCGACTGCTGCCGGCGTGCGTGTTTTCTGCACTTCTCTCAAAAGAATGCCTGCGTGCTTTGCTGCTAATTGCACAAGCAGGCCAGAAAGTCTTATGAAAAGACGTTTCATGCGTAAGTGCCCGTAAATCATTCCTAATTTCCCCTAACTGACTTGTATGGAGCATGAAGGAAACATTTGCGATGCATAGAACGGCGTGGTAAAGCTGTCCGGCATTCTCTCGCAGGCTTCCGCGTTCCCACCTTCACCTGTACCAGCAGTAGGTTGCAACCTCAAAAGGGACAAATGCAAGGCATCTCCAGGCAGCAGACTTTGGAGCAACCACTTTACCGAGTCGTGTTTTGACCGCTCCGGTTCAAGAACTCGTCTGAAAAGCGATGCCATCCCAATGGTGTTTTCTTTCATGGTGGTCAGCGCGGACACAAACAACACACAAAGAAGAAAATAGACGACACAGGCGCTCACTACCATGAATGCAATCCAACTCGCCCATTTTGCCACTTTATTGCTGTTTTCTTTCCCAGAGCACTTGCAGAAGGTGAGACTTCTTCTCTCTGTGCACCAACCATTTCCACACAAAGTCATGTGCTGCATAGAAGATCTTTCCCGGATGTAGCAGCTCACATGCAAAACAAAAGTGACATATACCGCTGCCCAAGGCCACACACCTGCCTTATATTTGAGACGGCACGCCGTGCGCGCTTCCCGACGCCGCTCCGGAGAGTTCCCGATAGCGCCTTTCTGGCGCAGTAGACAAGCAGTGCGTGAGTGGGAGACGATATCTGCGACTGCACTCTCTGTTATGCAGTCCGAACTCGCAAGACCAGGAGTTTACATTGTGCGGCGCTTCAGTAAACCGCCATCTGCTATTCGGTTGTGCGAACATTGCAATTGCAGACATCTCCGGTGGAGCAATTATTTGATTGATTGATTGATTGATTGATTGATTGATTGATTGATTGATTGATTGATTGATTGATTGATTGATTGATTGATTGATTGATTGATTGATTGATTGATTGATTGATTGATTGATTGATTGATTGATTGTGAAGATTAACGCGCCGATGCTTGACGAGTCATGATAGGGGACCCATGCGAATCAGAAGCTCGCCTGGAATTAAGTCTGATTTGCGCCTGGCTTATGATTCTGCGTACATAATCCATGTTTAAGTGCTGTAGCGTAGGCACCCGCGGTTTCTCCCTGTTCTTGATTTCGACGTTGCCAGCGTGCTCGACAGTAGAGCTTCGATTGTTGTAGGTCAAAGTGAGCTTTCAGGGTGTCTACAATGTTAACTGTTGCAGAACCAAAAACACAAAGAAACTGGCCTGACCACGTGAGCAGCAACACGTTGTCCGTCTGTAGCCTAGGTGGATTGTGTCTCCACATGGCATTGAACATTGTCTTGCTGACAACCGTGCAGTTAGCATTTTTGGGTGTCTTAGCACTTCTTGGTGCAAGCCTCTCCAATGTGTGCGCCATTCTTGCAGTTTCGTCGTTCAACGCATTATTGATTCCGGTCGGTTGTATGCTGCGATGTGGGATCCAGTCCCTTGCTGACTGCTTGCTAACAAGCGCTGCTCACGTGTTTTGCAACGTGAAGCTATATTTTAGTGGCAAAGAATCAATGTTGCACGGGTATGAACTGCTCCAAGCATGTCCACGCATTGTTGTCTTGCCTTATTGTGGTGTTTTATGCACGCAAGTACCTTTTCATGCCTGGATAAGACACCTGTAACTGCTACTTTCTTCACGCAAGAAAATGAGTCATTTTATAAGATTTGCTGTTGTTTGTGCATAAATTGATGGTTGAGTTGTTATTGTCACTATAGCGGCAATAATCTTTTTTTTCAGAAAACTCTGAAACGAAAACCACCCAAGGAAATAACCCGAATTTATTACTTATCCACGGCAGATGAGACACCCAGCAAATGAATTGTAAAATATAAGAGCTCGAACGCGCCGTGACGCTTCGACGCGTCTACATGCCGAGGAGAGATATGCCGTACCCTCATGTGCCTCCGCGATGCTTTGAAAGTCGCAAAGTCGCCCGGCATGACAGCCACTACCAACGGCACATCAGGCACGCCAATTCGCCCTCGCCCATTGACTTTTGTGTTGAACAGCGTTCGGCCGGCAACGCATCAAAGCGACCCCTCCGAAGTGCGCTCACTTACATCGAACTCGAAGGTTACCTTGCCAACGTTTTAGGTCCCCACAGTTAAGGTTGAGCCGCGTGAACTGAAAAAGTTTAGGAGCATTTTCGAGAGGACTACGAGCGAGCACAGGGACTTGTCCGAGGGAAAGCTGGCAGAAGGAAGAGTGCACACCGCGCTGTGCACATGACGTGTGGAACATCGACTTGGGATATCGTGAGGCCAGCAGGTCCGTCAGAGTACAACTGCTCCAGGATAGTCATGCAGGGAGCCGCTTCGTTTAACATGACGCGCGACGCTAGGACGCGCTTCTTACCCACACCAAGCAAAGAGAAGACGATGGAAACCAATTTTCCCACAAACGTCTCCGACTTTTTCGGAAAGAAACATATCGTCGCTGCAGCTCAGGCTTCAACATGCACGGCCGAAGACGAGGCAGAACGAAAGGACCTAAAAGTGGGTGCCTGCTACGAGGGAGCATCGAACATCCCAACGAAAGAAAGGGGGTGAAGACCCTGAGGCTACGCCTGCCGCGCACAAGGACGACTCAGAAGCTGCAGTCCAAACAGTCAACGAAAACGCTGGAGATTTCCAGGATGAGAGACAGAAGGCAGAGCCACCACCGTGCGAGATCGAGTGTATCTTCCTTTCAGACAAAGTGAAGAGCAAACGCTTACTGGAAGTAATAAAAAGCCGACGAACTCTATCCAACGGAGGATTGCTACACGTTGTACGCCGGCATGAATCTGAGGTGTTCCGTCTCAGCGACGTTAGGATAGCCGAGAAACCCTGGCGTGTCACGTCTGCCCCATGCGAAGAGGTAGAAAGGCCCGGGGGAGAACCATTCGAACCGTACATTGAGCTGACAAGGAGCAGGAAAACGATCTCGTCAGGAGAGGAAAAACAAACGTAAGGCAAGCACAAAGCGGGTATGAGAACACCACTAGACTCCCTGAGCAACAGCTACCATTTCAACAAAATAATAGGACTTGCAAGACATCGACATCGCCGCAATAACTGCAAGGCTAAAAGACTGCAACCTTTTGATGCTTCTGGACCCACCGTCTCCGCATTACATTGGCGGCCCTTGGCTGTCATAAGATCTGCACGACGGCGCAAGCACCGGTTGAGACGAAAGAGGGGATAACATTCCCCGACGGCGTCGCAAGGATTGACGTTATAGACAGAAAAAACAAATTGTTGGGATTACGGATTTATTGTGCACCCATCGATTATCTCGGGCGCGAGAGGATGGTAAACCTCCCGCTGGGTATGCGCCATTTATTATAATCATCATGAAAGCACCTCTGTCAGTAAAGTTATCGTCCCTGCTAAGGGCAGCCATGGCCCAGGTCTCGCTACTCTCGTTCTTCCGCTACAGGAGTCATCAAGGTCCAAAACAATCAGGCACTCATTTCTCTCACGATACGCACTGCAGAACCGGTCACGGCGGAAGAGGCGGCAATCGCAGTAGCCCTTGCAAGTCGGACACAACCCTCAATCATATTTTCCGATTCGAAAACGGCCATTAGAAATTATGTTGCGGGTACCATCTCACCCCAGGCGCTAACACTACTCCTCCAAAGCCCACCTACTACCCAAGTTGAGCTGATTTGGACTCTTGCCCCCACTGGGCTTGGGGGTAACGAGGTGGCACACATGACAGCCCGAGCACTCACCTCCCAGGCGTGCGCCATCTCCGTAGCCTCTCGCGGAGCCAGATCAGCCCGATATAGCCTATTGAGCTACAACAAAAAAATTACGCCCACCTCCTCTCGCGGGAACCCTGGTGTGATTCGGCGCTGAGGGAGGTTCAAGCGCAAGCGAAGAGCAACCGTCGACCGAAAGGCCGCCGGAGAGCGGCACACCGGTTATATGCGCAGCGCACCCGAAGGAGAGGAGACCGCGGAGAGAGAGAGTACTGCAGATGCGCAGCACCGCGCGCAGCGCCACCCACCGGCGGAGTGAGAGCGCGCTGGGCCGCACACCCGCAGATGTTGAGAGAGAGTGTTCCCTCTCACCTGGGCACGCGCCGGCTCCAGTGCGTCTGCCACGGCTATTCCCAACACAATCCAACACAATCCACTTTAATCTAATCCAACGCAAATCCAATCCAATCCAATTCAAGCCAAGCCAAGCCAAGCCAAGCCAGGCCAATCGAATCCAATCCAATGCCCCTCGCGGGAGAGTGTTTGCTATCGGAGAGGAGAGGGGGTGAGCGGAGGACAGTGCGGACGCCGACGACAACGATGGACGCACGCAGGAAGGACAGGGCCGCCGACAAGAGATGCTCTCAGCGTCGGATATAATAACTACTCATTACCGCCTTTCTCGCCTCAGATACCCACCGGCCCACCACTCACTGACGTACACAGAAGAACGACTATGCAGGCTCGCACAGACCAAATCCCTTCCCAATAGGGCCCTCCTCCATCACATGCATCCCTCAGTTTATCCATCTCCCTTTTGCCCTCTATGCGGAGACAAGGCTATGGTGCAACATCCCATGTGGGCCTGTTTATATGATCCCCTCCCTCAAATCAATTCCTCGGAGCTCTGGGAGGCAGCGCTGAGCTGCTCTGATCCGGAGAGACAGAAGATCATCGCAGCCCGGGCTACGATGGTCGCCGCACACCTCCAGCTGCCCGCCACCTCCCTCACTTAGAGGTCTTCTTTAATAAAGTGCTTCTCTCTCTCTCTCTCTCTCTCTCTCTCTCTCTCTCAGTTTACACGGTGCTATGCCGAGACCAAGGACGCCGGATGCCGGAAATGCCTCCGCCTTATTGTGCTTCGGCCCTAAAATGTTTATAGCTTTTATGTTTTTTTGGAATGTTTTATGTATAATGTCACGGGGCATAGTGGTGGGCAATACCACTCAGCGCCATTACACAGGACCAGCGACGCCGACGACGACGAAGAAGGGGCTGGCGTTGCTGTTGTTGTTGTTGCGCCTTTAGGTATGGCACATACCCAATCAGGGGATCGGCCAATCAACAGAGGATGGTTAAAATGAATGGAATTCTTTTCTAATCACGCGACTTTTAGGAAAGATAATTTAGACCGCGTACCCTGCGCTGGCCATCTGAGCGCCATCTTGTAAATAGTTTAAATAGATTCTTCGTATTCTTCATGGTTCGCCTCATATGCTTTGCCGCTAGGTTACATTTGGTGGAGTGCGCGGGTCTATCCACGTCCTGGCCCAAGCTTCGCCTCTCATCGGCACCGGTGCAATCATCGAGGCTGCGTATGCCGCGTTGAGCAGCCCCGGCCCCGCCGCTACCAGCACTCGACGACGTCCCCCCGCCCCATGTCCCCAGCCCGTGAGGAGCCCATCAGGAGCCCCGAAGACCCGACGACGTGTGACCAGACGATGACGACGGCGACGTGTCCCCAGCCCTGTTGTCCGACGAGGTTACAAGCCTTCACCGGTTCGTCCTTGTCTTACGGACATCGTTTCTACGGGCCGGTGTTCACCAAACCCATCCCCTTCATCTGTGGAGGAAAGCGGTTCTTTCTCGTGTATTTTCTCCCGTTGCTCATCCGCATAACCATTCTCACCCTGCCGCAGCTTCGCCTGGGATGGTCACCCTTGACGAGAGGGGTAATGTCACGGGGCATAGTGGTGGGCAATACCACTCAGCGCCATTACACAGGACCAGCGACGACGACGACGAAGAAGAAGGGGCTGGCGTACCCTGCACTGGCCATCTGATCGCCATCTTGTAAATAGTGTAAATAGATTCTTCGCCCTCTTCATGGTTTCTCTCTTACGCTTTGCCGCCATGTAAAGTATTTTTATTCTTCCCCCTTTTTCTTTGTGTAACCGTTTCGGTTTTATTGCTGAGAAGCAAATAACTACTTTGCAGTGTGGGCTATGTGTGTGTTGCCTTTTTTTGTATCCCGTCTTCAGCGCTGTTTTTGTATGAAGTATGAACGAACGAGCCCAAACACTTTCACTGCTGACCTTGACTGTGGCCCCCTTTCTGTGAAGTATGGGGGCACAGTCCGAATCGCCCTATGAAAGGTGTTAAAATCAACAGGTAGCCGGGATTTGGAAGTATATGCAGAGAGCGTATGGGTGGAAGTAAGCAAGAGAAACCAGATGACACTCTTGTTTGTACCTTTTACTATTCTGCGAGATATTCTTCCGTCTTATTCAATGAGAACAAGACTGAACTTTGTAATTTGTTGAATAACCAAAATTGCAGACTGATGAATATTCAGACGTCAATATTCCCCAGTTACGATTATATTCTACTGAGATACCATTGCAGAGTGGAGATGCAAAAACGTGAATGGCTACTAGAGTTCATGAACTTGCAAAATCTTAGCAATCGAACAACAAAAAATCAAGCGAATAATATAATTGATTTTGCATTGTCAAACTTTGCTTTTTTTAATCAAAGGTTAGTCGAGCGCAAACCCATTTGTCCCGTATGATGCATGGCAGGTTTTCTTCTATTTCACCTTTATAATTCAGCGTCCTTAGAGATAGTTTTTGAATGTGAAAAATTCTTGTTTTCTAAACTGAATATTTAGGCCTGTTTCGGCATTTACGAGATCATGACTGGTTACGCGTCCTAAAGGGGCACTGACACAAAATTTTGAAGGCGAGATAACTTCGGAGATAGATTGATGGGAACACATATACATCATCTGCAAAATATCCGCGCCGAATACAGCCTAGAACATATTTAAAATCAATTTTAAAGTGTGCGAAACGCAACCGAGCAGCCAGCAGAGGACCACGCGCAATCGACATCCCGATGATATTGTGTAAATAAACCAGTGTGTCGAACCGCAAAAAATACGGGTTCGGTTACGGTTCGGGTTCAGGTAAATTTATTTTGTTCCGGTTCAGTTCCGGTTCGACTAATTCTATCCACGAACCGGTTCGCGAACCGGTTCGGAGTGTTGAACCGGTTCGTGAACCGGTTCAGAACTGAATTATTAGCAAAGCGTGAAAAATCAGTTTTGTATACTTTAAATTCATCAAAACTGAAGTACTTTTTTTCTTCACTCGAACTAGTGGTTTTTTAAAAATGAGCTGCAATACTACTGTCAAATTTGAAAAAATTGGCCAGGTGTAACAGAAAATGTACCAGCCTCTTTTTCACCCCCCCCCTACTGTCATCCTAGAGACTACACAAAGCCGCCGCCAAGAGACACGAGTGTGTTATTTATTGGTGCCCCTTGCGTCGTTTTATTGTACTGCTTAGATGCTAATAATGACTTAAGACATTGCCCATTTTGCTTGAATTACTTCCTTGTTACGTCACTGTTGATGCTGGGTTTCAGAAAATTTGAAAGTTTTTTCGGTGTTTCTCACAACTTCTTGTAAAAACAACTTCCTTGACGAGTCACCAAAGGCAGATCTTTCAAATAAGGCAAGGTAGGGCTTTGTTTTCATGGTCCATTTAGGATCCTTGGCGAAGCATGTAAGATGACGCGGCGGAAAAATATCGCCGACCAGGGGCTGCGGCCCCTTCGTTATCGGGCTTACTGCGACAATCAAGAGCGAATGCTGCCTGCAAAACAATCAACAAAGAAAACTTCCACGTAAAGCGCGCAAACACACGCCCGCGCACACAACATGGCGTTTTATTCGCCTGTGAAGAGCAGCTTTACCTGTACAAGAGACTACCAAAGACGCTAGCGGAAATCAGCGAAACCAAACGTACAGTGCCCAACGCTGGGCACACCTGTCAATTCGAAAGAACACAGTCTCTAGAATTTCGAATAGACACGTATCTTCGCTTACCTCACCCGCCGCGGTGGCTCAGTGGCTAAGACGTCGTGCTGCTAAGCCTCAAAAACGCGGTTTCCATTCCCGGCCGTGGCGGCCGCTTTTCTGATGGAGGCGAAAAGCGAAAACGCCCGTGTGTTCGAGGTTTCGGCGCTCGCTAAAGATCCCCAGGTGTTCAAAATTCATCCGGAGCCTTCCACTGGGCCGCGCCTCATCACCTGTGTAGCGTCGGCGCGTTAAACTTCATAATCAATCAATGTTCTCTTTCCCCGTGCAGTACGTTTAAGAATCTTATTTCTCCGGCCCCTTCGCCCTATTTTCCCCTCTTTCTCGTTTCGTGAGGTTCGCCTCGCTTGTATAAAGCCGATGTCTCGAACCAATAACAAACATATGTGCGTCCCTTTCTTCGTGCGTCCCGTTAGTGGCGCTGTTTAATTCTTGTGATTATGCATGTACCTAAAAGCCAAAATTTCAACACTCTTTAGCTGCTGTAAATAGGCATAGGCAAATGTAGGGCTTGAACCTTGGATGGTACACAGTGCAACAATCTCGTGGACTGATTGCACTTGCACTGTCCCAATGAGGGAGAAAGAGAGAGCAACAAACGTTTTATTGAGCCTTTTAAGGCCCCTTGTGGGGGCGTGGTGGCAGGCGCACCGGCGACCGCGGGAAGGGTGAATTCGGTGCTTCAAACATCGTGCAGGCTGCCAAGAGTTTGACATTTCTTCTTCCCAGCCTTGCACCCTGCTTGCTCGACCATCAGCAACATACCATTGCAATTAGGAGCCTTAATTGCTATACTGGTGTGCAGTCGTTTCACCATGTTGTGGCTATGGCGTTGTGCTGCTGAGCCGAAAGACGCGGGTTCGATTTCCGGCCGCGGCGGCCGCTTTTCTGATTGAGGCGAAAAGCGAAGACGCCCGTGTGTACGAGATTTCAGCGCACATTAAAGATCCCCAGGTGGTCAAAATTAATCCTGAGCCCTCCACTGCGGTGCGCCTCATCGCCTGCCTTGCGTCGGCGCATTAACAAACCTCAAAATCAATCAAGTAATCAAATTGTCACCATGTTTTGACCGTGATGAGCGTGTTCGGAGCGTTTTGATTCATTGAACGGGTAAAAGTGAGCGAGAGATTGCGAAGTTGATGGCGCGTGAAAGAAAGAAGCCCCTAATGACACTTACCACCCGTTATCAATAACGGGATGGTCGAACCGTTTTGTCGAGAACCCGAAACCGTTATTTCTTTTTTCGGTTCAGTTCCGGTTCGGGTTCAGCCGGCTCAAAAAATAATGGTTCGGGTTCGGGTTCAGTTCCGGTAAAAATACCGGTTCGGTTCCGGTTTTCGGTTCGGTTCGGTTCCGGTTCGACACCCTGAAATAAACAACATCCAAACACGTCACGAGTTTGTGTTTGCCGCTTCCGCACTGCCGGCGTTTTTCGCCGGCTCGCCCGGCTCGCCGCTCCAATCGGAGGGCCGGAGGGCGGAGCTTCTGCTCTCGAGAACGAACGACCCAATCGTTGGCGGCGGAGGCGCCGTGATTTCGTCAGCTCATCGGGCAGCTGGCCGCGACCAAAGTTCTACAGCGATTCCAGGCACTCTGTTTCTATTACTGTTTATTACCATAGGATGCGAAAACGCGCCGGAGGCACGAAAACCCCAGTGAGCTAGCCGCACGGTCGGTGTGCAGGCGTCGGCCACGGCCGCGAAGTGGCCCAGGCCGGCGCAGGTAGCTCGAGTGATAGCTTGTAACCGCTGCACGAAATGTTCCCAAGTCCCGACCATAGTGGCTTACATGAGAAGGGAGTTAATGATGCGATGGCGGGTTGCATTAAATATTGTCATTTGCACCGGTTACGAGAGCGGCACTCGAATATCCGCCGCAGTGCTAAGCCGAACACATCTGTAGGCGGACCTGTAGGCAGACCGGCCGGCTGCTCCCAGCGCGCGTCTTGCCACCCACCGTCTCGAGCGTCGCACGTCGTTCTTTGGCCGCGGTAGCATTTGCACTCGCAGCGCCTGCGTCACATCAACGGTCGCTTTTTAATTAAGCGCCTCACGAGAACAGTACGTGGGGGCATTCGCAGAAACTGCCGTCGATGCGGATTCGACAGTGCTACGGCGGCTCTGCTCTGTGATATCCCTCCGACGGTCACGTGGTCAGCTTTGTTCACACAAAATCCACAAAATCCATCGTTTCGCGGAAGTCGCTGAAACCGAAACTGCGACTTACCGCATTGAAAATGCCTCTAATTAAACAACCGTCGCACGCTGAAGCAAATGAGGTTTCTACTGGTTATAAGTAGGTCAGTAGCTACTTATCGCAACAAAAAAAACAAGATGCAAAATTTTTGTGTCAGTGCCCCTTTAATATCAGTAAGGCATATGAATCGTTCAATGCTCTGACAAGCGTTTCACATGGAGCAATGCGGTAATTATACTTAAACATAATTTATTCAGCCGTAACTATCCTCCATGGCTTTTACGAGAACTGAAACACTTGCTGCGCAAAAAACTACAATATCACAGAATGCATAGGGTCACGCGAAGCGAATGTTGGCGTCAAAAAATTCAGTAAAGGCCGCTCCCTGGTAAGAGTAGCCAACAAACGTGAAAAGAAAGTATATGTACATTAAGTTGAATCTAATAAAAATCGTGAGCTAAAATATTTTGGAGATATGTGGAAGATATTTCAACTCCTCGAACGAGCATTATGTGTTACAACAGGATACAACCTGGAGATGTGACTGACTGCTTGTTGTATTTTTTATTATGTCTTTTCTGCAAAACTCTTTACTTCGAACTCGATTTTGTACCTTTTCTTTTCAAATGACAGCGACAATGTGTTGCACAAGTTTCGTCCTTCGGAGTGTGGTATCGAAAGGGCAGTATCAGCACTGAAACCGAAGTTCTCGCCGCTTTCGATGGCTTTCCGAGTTTCATCGTTAAAGGATGCACTGTTATATTTCTGTCGATTTTGGCTCATATATTCAACGGTTGTCTTTTGGAAGGACGTTTTCCGGAGTGGCTGGAAAACGGCGTAATAGTTCCTGTACACAAATCTGTGATCCATGTGACGTCACTATGTACCGACGACGATGACGACGATGATAATGATGATGATGATGATGACCGACCTATAACTTTGCAGAGCCCTCTCGTGGAAAGTTTTGAATTTGCCCTGCTTTTGCCTGTATGGTTCTCTTTTGCACGTCAGGTAGGAAATGCACAAATAGGTTTTACAAAGGCCGATCGGTAGAATGTAATCTAATGACATTTTTGGAGTGCACAAGCTATGATATTGAGAATCGTGGTCACGTTAATGCCGTCTACCTTGACCGGTCCAAATCGTTACTTAGTAAACCAGCAGAGTCTGCCTGAAAAGTTAGTAGTGTATGGCGTGTGCAATCAACTTTGTACTTTTCTTATGGAATATTTGTCGGCTTAACGTGGTGCTTTCCAAGCTCTTTTTTTCGACAACTGGCGTTCAACAAGGATGTATTTTGGGCTTGGTCTTGTTCAATATATTTGTTAACAATGTTGCGTGCTGTGTCAAAACTTCGGCAACCATGCGTAGGCACATGATATCAAACTGTTTCTAGGAATTCGTACGCGTGATGACTGCGTACTACTTCAGTTTGACAAATCAAATATTGTAAATTGGTGAGCTGATAATAGGCTATTAATTACTGTCAACAAAACATATGTAATGCCCTTCACTACAAATAACGTGTCGTACATGATTACACAAAAAGTGAAACAGTGCTCAAACATGTTAAATAAAGTCGTGATCTTGGCATTGTTGCACATTCAGAACTGCATTTTTGTTCGAATGTTGATTCTGCTGTGAACAAGGCCTGCAGCCTCTTCCGAATTGTGTCTCGAATTACGAGACCATTTTGAAATCCTTTGTGCTTTGTTCAAATGTTCTTAACAATGGTGATCCCAAAACTTCATGTTGTGTTTGTTGTTTGGAGCAGGTTGGGTATAGCAAGTAGCGCTAAGCTTGAAAAGAAACAAAGACGTTTTATTAGAATCGTATACCACAGGCATATCGATCCCGGAGGTTACTATCAGTGCGAAAATATGTTGGAGAAATTGAGTTGGCAAAATTATGTAGAAAGAAGCAAGCCGTGGATTTGCTTTTTTTGCTTAGGTCCTTACACAGCATAATTGATTGTGAAGACTTTACGTCGTAAATTGAGACGAGGATTCCCTATAAATCTTTCCGTGACTTTCTTTTTTTTTTCGAGTCACTTTTACTTGTTCTGTGAAAAATTATTAAATTGTACAAGGAAAGGCGAGCCACGCTGACATTTTTAACAACAATTTGCGTTTATTTAAGCTCAAGTGCACTGATCATATTTTTATATCTTTCTCCTTCTAATATTTTTTTTTTTCAGGCTACATGTTTAAAGTGTTTGTGTTTGCTTTAAAGGAGTACTGACACGAAATTTCAAAGCTGAGATAACTATGTAAAACGCTTCCTTTTTATCAGGAGATATCTCCCAGCAAGTTTCAACAGCAACCGTTCAGCAAAACATATTCAAAATCCATTTTAATCTTCGCCCGCCCGAGAAAGCCCAGAGCGGGCCGACGTGACATCATCTGCTACGTGCCCCAAACTGCCGACGTCGGGGCTCCCGTGACGAACCCGACGCGCTGGCTGTGGTTGGCGCGCGCTGCTCGGGCGTGTGTACACGTCATGGTTTTGGGACTGACGTCATGCTGCCCGGGCCTGTGGGGACGGCGAAGACCTCGGCCGGTCTGGGCGCGCGCGTGCGCTCACTCGCGCGCGCTTCCAGAGAGGCAGCGATACGGCAAGAATGGTGACGCCATGTGATACATGCTGTCATGGCGGCCGCTCGGCGTTTTTTTGTCGAAACCGAATCTTGCACGAATAAACGACGCCGTAAATGAATGTTTACGCTGCACTCGACCGTGTAATCTGTCGTTCTATGATTAGTGGGCTGGTAGGCACGCATAGCAGCGAAAAAAACGTAACATAAAAATTTCGTGTCAGTACTCCTTTAAATTTTGTGTTTCGTACTGTCCACCCCCGCTTAAGTCTATTGGCTGTTATTGGGAACGTGACGATGATAGTCTAGCTGAGTGAATGTGCCAAACAATTCCGAAAAATGATTTAAGAACTGCAATCACAGCACTTTCCCTGGGGTCAAAGAGAAAATAAAGGAAATATATAGAAATGATGAACAACCATTCCGACAAGGTAATTATATTAGCTATTTAGACCCTAAATATAACATTTAGCCGTAAGACGCCTAAAATATACATAATATCACATACATAACTTAATGTCGTTGTTTACTGCTACAGTTTTGCTTGTCTTTCATCTTCACAGCAGTGAAAGGGTTCGAAGTGTCCGAATATCTCATCCCATTAGCGCTATCGGGCATTTTTAGTACGAGGTATCGGTCGCGCGGTTATCTGACGCTGCATTTGTGTCTAGTAGGGAAGTTATTGCGTTCACCATAAAACGGCATTAAATCAGTTCTGGACTGCTATCCCTACCTGTGCCTGTTGGACGTGGTTCTGAAACAATGAAGATGCCAAGGTTATGCATAGAATACAATATTCACAATACAGGCATAAAAACAGCCTCGTTCGATTTATTGTAAAGAGGCAGTGAAACAAACTTCGCCCGGAGTTTAAAGTACACATAGTACCGCATTGCTTACAACAGGAGCTATTCAGAGATCTTCGGTACATGTTTATGACCTTAAAGAGACAGACTTTGCTCGGCTAGGCCAAGGCGAACACATCAAGCGTGTAATCCGAGTGGGGTGTTTTCTAGCTTGATCCTTTGAAAGATGAGAAAGAATTGCGAGTTTTCGCTATCACATTTTAAAAGCATGACGGCTTACGCTGAAAAAGACAAGTATATTCAAGTTCAAGAAAAATGTCCTTTCAAGTAGAGTGGGGAAGGCTTATTAGTGTAGATAGAATCTTATCCTCAAATTAAGAGAGAGAGAGAGAGAGAGAGAGAGCGAGAGAGAGAGAGAGAGAGAGAGAGAGAGAGAGAGAGAGAGAGAGACAGACAGAGAGAGAGAGAGGGGAGAGCAACGTTATTACGGAATAATGTGAGAGTGGGTATTTGTGAAGTTCACTGAAGTTCACTGAAAAGTGTCTGCGCAGTATGGTGGACCGCAAGTCTTAATACTGCTAATAGAATTCATTTGAACTGTTGAAAGATTTACTCTGTTTGACTCCTTCATGTAGCACTACACAAGAAGGCAGTATACATTATCAGAAAAAAACGCATACAAGAGTATGTTTGCCTTTCGCTGGGAGTACAAGCTTTTCGCGCAAATGATGACCACGATTCCGTTAAGTTTTCTAAATACAGGGAATCGAAGGCCTCGCATGCGGCAGTTGGAGAAAAGATAATTCAAGCGGCATAAAAGCTTCTTATATTCAATCGTTGAAATGTTATGCATAGCGTGCTGCAAGTTCCCATTGTGCAAAGTGTTAAACAAAATTTTCGTATGCCTGTTTTTTCAACAACTGCGTATTCTCGTGACGGGAGAGATCCATGGATGAAACGCACATTTATTCTATTATGAAGTGTTTGAATGTTAGAAAAAAATGAGCAGTAGAACTTACTCATACTAAGATTGATTTTATTGACCAAGTGGAAGTTCCACAGATGTCCTTTCTTAGTATCAAGCTTTATTGGAAATGTAACTGCGAACGCTTGCTGCAAAGGTGATCTGAGTTAAACGTAAGTCTGGCTTGTTACAGTGTTTGGGTAGATGATAGGTATTTTTCAGAGTGGTTCTGGGATTTCAGGGATAGGTCTGTTCTTATATGAGACAGCTTCTTGATATTGCTGCTGAAAATTACGTTCTGTTGAGGTACCATTCTTCGTGCAAAACTAAGAGACAAAAGATCCAAAAACAGCTACAAATCTGTAATATAGAACATACATGTACATATTCAGCCATTTCTTATGAAGACAAAACGAATATATTTTGAACTTGTTTGTAATCGGAGCATATTTTTTGGTGCCGTTATAGCCAGCCCAACAACAAGATCAGAGCTCCAAAAACGAACGGGCAGCATTCGTTTGATGTCATTACCGATTTGCAATAAAAGATAATTCGTACATCAAAGATAATACTGTTAGTGTGGTTATTGCGAGATGATTAATAAAGTACCCGGCATGCATGTAAATGATTAAATGGCCGAAAAAAATAACAAGGACCGCCGACATTGACTTGGTACCAAATATTTACTGTTGGTTTTCTAAATTTTTTTTTTGTGCAGCCGTGCCGTTGGCGGAACTATTTCGGGATTGCCATTAAAGACGGATGCATAAGCACGCTCCACCAAGTTTAGCGTCACAGAAGATTGTCTGCAATTACTTTAGGGTTTGATTCGTATGTGTAAAAATACCATTTATGGCCAATATTTACAGAGCTACTCTTCATGGCTACCCATGAATAAACATGACTGTAATGTTTTTAAGGCATTCCACATTCTCCCACTTTTGCGTTATACCAAAATTGCTAAAATAGAAATAATATTGTTTTTTGTAGTTTGTAATTGCAAGCGACGCAACTCTGTGCTTTTGTTTACTAATCATAAGAGCTTGCCAGGACATTCCGAACGCGCACCCTGAACGCAGGGTAATAACCACTTTTCTACTCAGCGCAGCCTTGCTTCCGTTTCCCACGCCGTTCATAATGACATTCGGTTGTAGCTACGTAAAACAAACATCTCGGGGTGGCTACTTCTATACAAAGCAACTGTTGTGACCCAGAAGGAGAACGTAGTATGCAAATACATATTTGTAATAAAGGAAAAACTACAAATAAACGAAATTCCAATATGCGAAAACCCTGTTTCAGGGTGATTCACCGATGGAGGCAGCGTCGCGATCGACCTTGCTCCCTTCAATCCCGCCGATCGCGCGCATAGAAAAAAATAGCCACGTATCTGCTCACTTTGGTGCAAATGTCGCCCAAAGCCGATACTCTTCTGCGGCCTGTGCCACATAAACGCTTTCTTGTCTTCTGCGCTCACCTCCTTACGCTCTTCGCCTCCCGTGCGACTTCTCCCCACGTACCCACAGTGGAGGTTTTCTCAAGTCAATTCAATTTCTCCACGTGCCACAGCTCATGCGCCACCTACTGGAAACGTTAAATACTTCTGGATTTGTTGAAACGTCACGCGGTGGCGTTGCGAACGAATTTTGCAGTTTTGAGTAGGAGCATTTTTTTTTTCGCGGAGCATTTTTATTAGATATCGCAAAAGGCAAACAACGATGTTTCTTTATTTAAAAGAACACAGCAAATATCACTTCCGTATTGTTGTTTTCCCTGAAATATGTGTAATGTTTATTCTTGCTCAAAGATGTTTGAAGTTGTTTAGTAGTTGAGAACAGATTTAGTAGTGTGGATTCTTTTCGATACACAGAGGCGTCCTTCAGGACCAATTTCAATTTCGCCCCGCGGATTAATTTAGGAACAGTCAGAAAGACTTACACACAGACTAAATGTTTGCGTTTGGTAGCGTAAGAAAAGACTATCGTATTTAAAAGCCACAAGCATTAGGTGCACTACGTTTGAGAATCAAATAAGAAACCAACGAATTTCTGGTTTAATGCCGCTATCAAATGGCCAGTTCATGGCCTCACGTAAATAAATGTAAAGCACGTTAATGTGCTGTAGCCATAAATCTAGATGGATGTCCACAGGCCTGCATTGAGGTTTTACAAGGGAAATTCCCGAATGCACATTACGGAAATGGCAAAGCACGTTCAGTTAGCTACGTATTGACCTGGTAGCAAGTAAAAAAAATCAAAGAGAACAAGAAAACAATTACCATTCCTTGCAAAGTCCACTGCCATAAATAGAATTATAACATCACTAGGCCAGTAGAAATGGTCATGAGAATGTACTGAGAGGGGCGAAGTGCATAGCGAATCTATACAATGTATGCAGGAGTGATTATCTGTTAATTATTTGAAAAACTATGAAAGCATGTTTATAATAATGGCGTATATTTGGGGTAACAGCTGCCAGTGACCAAGCCTGAAATTTATAGTAAGAAAAGAATTGGTGCAGCTTGCACCAATAATTTAAAGCTGGAGAAACAGTGGAGCTGGTGGCCCCACTCAGCTTATTTTTGCTGTGGCTAGGTTCATGCTTGGAGACTCGGGCAAGTTATCTGCGTCGTTATGCCTCGCCGCTCGCTAACGCTAACTCATTTCCAATTCTTTTTCCATGTTTCGCTCGCCTAAAAATAAAAAGAATAGCCCGGAAAACAACCACGACCCAGCAACGCTGTGGCAAGTAAGTAGAAAATTAAAAATAAATCACCAGGGGTCCACTTATAAAAGAATCCGGGGAGCAATGAGCACTCGGTCAATAAAGTATGTACTATCATAAAAAATTGAAATGCTAACAACGGTGCGCGTGGTTTTCAGTACATGCTGCGCTCCGTGGCGACGGGTCGGTCATGCACAACAGGTATAAGGTTGGGAAAGCTATCTGGTAACTTATCTGGAAGAACATATCTTTGTGGATAGACCGTTACTCCTGACGTATTAGTAATATTTCAGACAACCCTCGAAGAATCGGAGTGCGGTCAATATACTATGAATGTGTACACAGTACAAATTCAGCAGGAAGGAATAAGGTGGATAAATTTTGGTGTTTATGAATTGTAACCACATATGCGAGTCGCTAAGTTACACCTTTATTTTTAAGAATCATAATACTGTCGGTGAATATCAAGTCAGCTAGTTTCATATACAGGGCCATTTATAGACCCCGTAACAATAGTGTCGACGCATTTCTCCTAGAACTGAAAGAAGTGATAAAAAAGTTTATAATAGGAATCCCATATTTTGTCAGACATTTCAATAGAGATATAGCAGTCGCAAAGAAACCGTACGTTTAGACGTACTTAACCTTGTTAGCAGAATTTAAATTAATTAACGTAATCGCCGACTGCGAGAGAAGGATGGCGTGGAGAAAGCTTTAAAACTTTCATTGATCATATTGCAATACCAAAGTCCAAACAAAGCTTGTATGGTGTAATTCAAAAAAAAGTTAGTAACCACTACTGTATTGATCTAGCTTTATTTGAGAAAAGAGCTATGAAATAAATGAAGGAACAAATGGTTACTCAAATAAGAACTTCTATCATTAACAAGTTCGTTAAAGAATATCACTGGAATTCCTTATTACAGTATAATCATGTAGAAATGCATCAGAAACTTGTGACAAAACTCAACAATATTTACACCAAGGCTTCTAAACAAAGTCTTGAAACGAAGAAACACCCAGAACGAGTGGATAGATAGAGAAATAATTAAGCTTTGTGACGGTAAAGATGAAACGGGGAAACGCTGCAAGAAGGTACCCGGAAATTATAATTTCAAAGAGGAACACAGAAGGATTCGTAATAAAGTGACAGCAAAGCTGCGGCTCACGGAAAACCGGTACTATTTGGAAAAAAGTTTTCAATCATAAAAAAAACCTGAAGAATACCTGGAAATATCAAATCAGCTTATCGACAAACAAAAGAAGAGGTCTATTGATGCCACCATTATTAGTAACTTTAAGAACAGGTACGACAGCCGCTTGAATGACAAGTTCAATGACCACTTTATACAGGTTATTGAAGGCGTTAGGAGAGCAAACAAAGTACCATCTTCGGATGACATAATTAGTTTGTTAACATGCTCCCATTAGGCTTATTTGCCGGAAATGACTGACGAAGATCTCTGGTATATTGTTCACCAAATACCAATATTTAACTGGTGGTTTGGATGCAATAAGGCCGAGAGATATTTGAAGCAATTTTGAAGAGTTGCCAAGTGTGATCCAGGCTATTTTTTATAGTATACGCCGCGCGGGTATAATATCCAAAGAAATGAAAATATCAATCGTTAGGACACTGTACAAGAAAGGAAAGAAAGAGAGAATTGATAATTATATACTTATTTCTATTTTGACTGCTGTAACGCGTATAATGGAGAAATATCTGGCAAAAATAGGGATCGGCTTTTGTGGAAGTAATTTTTTATTTACGTCCACCCAATTATGTTTCAAAAAAAGGAAAAGTAACCTGCCATTGCTAGAAAATATCTTTGACCATGTACAAACCAAAATTGGCGAGAATGAGGTTGTCGTAACTTCATTTTGTTATCTTACTCGAGCGTTTGACACGATCGACCGCGACATTCTGATTTGTAAACTAGAAGGATTGGTTTTTTGAGGACCATTCACTGCGTTGATTAAAAGTTATTTCTCCGGCCGGAAAAAAATTGTGAAAATTTACGGTAATTACAGCGAACTAAGATCGACAAAATACGGAGTACCCCTCACGGCAGGCGGCCTGCTCCCACGTGTGGTAGTATGATAGTGGAAAAACTGCCGGTTTACTCTGGGGGCCACAAGCCGTCGTAAATAGGCCCCTTTACGTCAATTGTACCTTACCAGAAAACGCAGTATGTAGCTGTGAATACTACGTTTGTCCTCATAAGAGTATTAAAAACTCCCACACTTCCTTCCTCTCTTTACCCTCCTCCCACACCCCTTTCTCCTCTACGCCTCCTTAAAAAATTGCTGCCAGTTGGTGTCGCGTGTCGTGTGAGCTCGAGCGTCCCCGAAAATTGTCTTTGTGAACTTGCGGCCGTACGAATGAATGTGAACTGCTTCCCGACAACCGAAGCTCGTTGCGAACATTGCGGAACCAGCTTCGGCTACGTGCGACTCACTGCAACGTCGTCTCGGAGTCACCGACCTTCAAGCCGACGGAGTGCGCCAGCGAGCCGACGCGAGGCCTAAATGCAGTGATCGCTAACGGAGAGTCGCTCGCTAAACACAACGGAGTTGTGCCTCTGCCAGGTCATTGAAGGTGAGATTTGCACGTTTTTTAGTGTGAGCAACATTTTGGAAAACTTTTGCCCCTTGTTGTCAGATAAACTCAGTGTGGTTGCCGCGTCACTGCACGGGCGATTCTTAACCACTGGAGGTGAGCGTTGTGCGTTAGGGAGGGCGCCATGTCCGGAAAGTCATTAGGGAGGCCGAACGGTGTGAAAGCGGGCCTGCAGCAGAACACTTACTAATTCACACTCGCGAGCAGAATGAAAAGTGTCCGCACTGTGAACAGCTGTTAGGTGTTTTTGTTAGGCTATGTCGGTGGCTTATTGGCAGGCGAATGGAAAGTTGGCCCGTCAAACGACGCAGAGCCGCTTTTCTTGAGAAGTACGTGTGGTGCCCACTGCGCCTGCTACGAGGACGGTGACTGCGGCGCGCATCATTGCTTTCACTGGAAAGGTAGAAGGTCGGGGCCCCGTGGGAGCTCTCCGTGCGCTAGGCTCGTGCATCTAACCAGAAAACGCCATTCCAGGGAGCATTCTAACAGTCGATGGACGTCTGCTTATTCTATTTTTTAGGGGGGGGGGGGGGGGGGGCGGCGCAAACATGACACCGACCGAAATTTTTCTTTGGCTTTGGGTTTGGGGAGGGAGAGGAAGTGTGGTAAAACCTGCAGCTTGCTCCCAGAACACCACACTCGAGGAAAAGAGGGAAAGGAAGCATTTTGACAAGTTGGTCGCCACAAGGGTAGCGCTCCCTTTCGAGCAGCACCTCGTGTTGATGAACTAGTGAGCACAGGTGTATCGGACGCAAGTGCAGTTTCACATAGCGTTAAATAAAGACAGACATTACGGTAAGTTTGACACAAGGCCGACAAGTGCGGCGTCATTACACTGCCGGTTCTTTACTTTTTTTCAGGTCGAATGACGAATATGTTTTTGTATTTTTTGCCGTAGATTTAAAGCGCTTTGTTTTTCCTGTAATGCATGTTCTACTGTGGCTTCCTGGGGAAGGTACCAGGAGGCGCGGGGACGTGAACGTTTGGGAGGTAGGTGCAAGCAAACAGCGTATCCACGAAATGCTGCCCTCAATCTTTGCAAATGGCTTACACTTTTTTCGTTGCAGAGTGTGGCAGTAGATAAAGTTCTTACCAAAATAGCTTGTATTTTGGATGTTGGTGTTTTGTTGATTCAGTATTTTTATTGTCTTGTTAACGGCTTCACAGGTACACTGTATTTATGTAATTGCTATGCAATAAATTGACTGTGTGCAGAAAACAAACTTTTCACGTTTTGCAATTCCACGTTTGAAGCGGAAAAACACTACAAGTTATGTGATCCTAAATTAAAAATGACCATACGGTCTGTACGCTCATTAAGAACTCCTAAATACAGTAATAAATTCCTCTGCAGCGCCATTTACTACCATTTTGGCTTCTTTGTGTTCTGTGTGTAGTGGTGAGCGCGAGCGCGAGTGATTGCGAGTGGTGACGGCGAGCGGTGAGCGTGAGCTCCAGTGAGTGCGAGTGCTCAGGGCCAGTAATGAGTGTGAGCGCGAGTGGGGGCGAGTGAAGGAGGGCGCGTATTGACCGTCAGTACGAGTGAGTGGGAGCGGTGAGGACGACTGCCGAGCGCAAGTGGGAGTGAGTGTGCGATAAAACTACTTTTCTAAGTGAGTGTGAGTGAGTGGCACCCAGTTTTGGCGAAGTATGCTTACTAGTGACTGAGAGAAACTGGTTTATCTCAATTGTTTTCAGCATGCTGAAAATGATTGTGGAGTTTGTACAGTTTTTCTTCTTTGCCATACAGCGGATCATACTTTTAAACTGCCCACATACACGACTGAAAAGCCCTTTACTTTTCAGTTCGAAAGCTCATTCGGTGTTTTCAAACAACGCATATCACACTTATCCTAACAAACGTCCGTTACATATTCTTTAAAATGTTACTTACCCTTTATAGGATATGTAGTTTACTTGATAACGGCTTTATTACTGCACATTTCCGGTGGCACCTCCATCCCGCGATTGAACGGCCTCAGGTTGTCCTGCACGTAATTACAGATAAATTGCAACAATTCTAGAAATTCATTTGGTCTTGTAAATTTTAGAAATCCCCAGATAATAAAACATACGAAGTACCCCTTAAAAAATTTGTTGAATATTGATCTCGCGAGGTAAATAGATTTGAGGGTATCACAATTAGGCAGCAATTATGCTCTTACGTAATGACTCGTGTATAAAAGTATAACTGCCGCAATTTTATTGTGGAGTAAGTCTTCTAACACGTGAGGGGGTGAAGCTTTCAAAACGAAGCTGCAAAGCTGTCAAAGTTTCGATGCTTGGAAGCTTCCAAAGCTTTCAGAGTGCCCTTTTCGGAGTTTTTGAAGAAAAGGTATTTATAGTGCAGGACCATCTACCAATTTACTTTACGTCCAAACCAAGACTTATATTAGTGACTGTAATTGCTTTACAACTGTTTTAAAGTATGTCTCTAGAACTTAGCGTTCCGGGCACAGATAGCGGCGCGCTCAATTTACAGGTGTATTCTTAATCCCTATCTTTTTCAAAAATACATTTTCATTCAAGAAACTTCACTAGCATTTAGAATTTTATTTCTGGTTGGGTATTTTATTGTTTATTTCTTTGTTTTTATATATGTATATCTCATTGCTCTGGGTAACACACTTGCTGGCTGCTTTTATTCTCGAAAGTATTGTTTCTAAAAGGGGAACTCCTCTTTCATCGTTCACATGATGGTCGGATTTAAAATATAGGAAAATGTAGCATAAATTGCAATATCCTTGATAATGCGTTATAAAATAAAAATATATTCTGAAATAGAACTGCTTTCGTATTTTCCTAGCAGAGTATTCTAATAATTTTTCCAGCAACATTACATCCCAAGCAAGTAATTTTCAAATTAATTATCGCATATTTATTACGCTTTTTTGTGCTGGAAGCTTCTGCAATATTTCAAACGCGCAAGTGAATGAGGTTAAGTGAAAGTCAATGAAACCGCACACAAGCCCCTATCGTTTGGAAATAAAGGAATTTTTTCGTGGTTCGCGTGTTTGTTCCAACTCATCAAACATTACTTCTGGGAATACTGCAGTTATTTGATTTCGCATTCCTCCAAACAAAAATTTAGAAAGTATTTGGCAATAGAGACGTTTTTGTTTTTGATATAAAAGTCGTTAGTGGAAACGCATATTATGCATATTGGTACAAAATAACGTGAATCAAGTTGATACAAAAAAGCCGAAACAAAGAATTCCCCTCCTCCTGACATTACTATACTCATACATAAACACGCAAATACGAAGACTGCAAGAACGTTACACGCATAGCCTGTCAAGGTAACACAAAAAGGGACAAATATAAATACCAGTGCAGTACAGACGCATACTTCAAAACGGGTTCAGTTTTCGACGATAGCCAAGGGCCTTAACTGAACAAAAAACAGTTGCCGAAAAGGAGCCTCGACACGATAACAACTGCTCAGCCAAGTATTATAATTTGGTGTTTTTGCTTCACGAGCTCATTTCTGCCATGAGCACGTGTAAGCCTTCAGCTCCTGCTGACGACAACACTACATACACCATACAAACCTTACATGCAGACACTCAAATCACATCTCCCGTACAATGAAATATTGCTTTCGGGGCGGATGTCCAGGCCTTGACAGGAGGCTCAATTATGGCTTTTTTTGAAAGACGGGGTTTATGTATCGCTAAGGGAAGTTACGTTGCCATCACTCTGAGAAGCTTCTTGTGTAAGTCCCGTGAGCAAGTAATAAACAGCAGCCTCGTATTGTACTCAAAATACGGCTCTACTGAAGAGTTGGCAGGCAGGCGTTTGGGCAGGGTGATCGACCAACGATCAACTTGTGGCCGTGGAATTACAATGTTACTGTGACAAGGGGGGGGGGTGGTTGTTGGCCAAAAGTGCGCATATTAAAAAGGAGCGGCAAGCCAAGCTAGAAATGAAAAGCCACCAGCCAGATTCATGTTTTTCGCTTATGTCAATTCCTCAGTATTTCCAGTCGAAATTGTATTTCTGACGGGTGCCAAAATCGAAGGCGGAACCTGTCGCAAGGCACAGGGGTCCATAACTTAATACTAAAGATGCTTGTCTACATAACGAATCGACCTTGACGACGCGTATGACACTAATTTACGGCATGCTTCCCTCATGAACACCACGTGTATGTCGAGTGACACGCTTGCAAGGTACATGTCTTACAAACCCCTTAGTGGGAGAGTGTGTATTGCACTATGTCGGGTTCTTGTTTTCTTGGGCGTTATTTTCAAAGAGGCGGGGATGCGGCTTGATCCAGATAACAAACGGAACGGTGTCTGTGTTCGAATCAGAAAGAAACTAATGCTTTTAAGTGTAGTTCTCGATCATAAGCTCACCTTCATCCCACATAAGAAACCACCTACACTCAATTGCTTAACCGCAAGGACTAACTTCAATGTTCTTTCATAAATTCTTACGTACGCGACACACAGCTTGTACTGAGTGTTTTTCTAGCTTGTTAGTTTCCGACCCGAAAATGGTGGAGTCGTGTAAATGTCCACCGCAAAAAAAAATCTGCGAAAATGCTTTTCAGTGCTGCAGCTTCGGCTTCGCGTTGCATAAGGCGCCTTCCGCACTAGGCCGGTTAAGAGCCTGCATATTGAATGGGTTAAACTGTACATAGAGCACGACCGAACATATTTCGGCGTGCTTCTATTCTTTTAAAATTCCATGAATGGGTCACCAAACATATCGCACGACGGAACATATGTCAGGGGATTTTTATTCTTTTAAAATCCTATGAATGGCTCACAACTAAGCAGCTTTTCCATTGCATCACCATCCTGTATCATGTAAAACCGTCGACCCAATTCTTCCGCTTTAAACCGCGAGAGATGCTGCGTATGAATATGCTGTCTTTTGTAGGCACCCTTTATTCGATCTTCACCGCTATCGCAGCTGCACACTGGGTCGTGCGAAGTGTCTTTGTTTCAAAAAAATAAAAGGGTGGAGTGCGGAGAAGTGAGATTTTTCAATACATTTTAAACACCATAAGTATTCGTGTGCAAGATTTTGTAAGGACCCATCAAAAGTTTCTGTCTTTGTGTCCTGTGTTGCACATGAACCCATTGTTAGTGCATATTCTACTACACTACAAAAAAAAGAAATAGTTAGCGGCTCCCAGTTTCAATGCCACGAATCTCTGACCGCAACGGGAGGTACGCGGTGCTCTTCCCACTACGCTACAAATCCGGGACAAAAGCAAGGGCTACGAACGCGCCTTATCTCCTTGACCCATTCAAACTACGTCAAGAAGCTACTTATACAACGAAGGCAGGAGAAGGTGAACGTCAACGGAAACGACGAACTGACAACTTTAGAGGAGGACGTTGAATTTGCCTTGGGAAAGCTGTGGCGGGAAGCGCCACGCGCATTGCAGCTCAACCAGACCCGTCTGCAGCGCCTCTGATGCTGATTGTGGCAGGATGCCCCTAGGGATTGGCCAACCAAAGAATCCATCACGAGATAGGTTCGCGTTCAACCACCGTCGTCATCTTCCCGTAGTGGAACCGGCGAAGAAGAAGAAGGAGAAGACAAAGCTGCGAAGAAGAGGGCGTGTACACTGCTTTCAGCCGGTGCACCAATGTCAATAACCTTTACCTCACCAATGCTGAAGGAGACTACCGTTCCTACCACAGAGACAACATCGACAAGAACATCATGGACGAGTTTGGGCGCCTCGAGAACCACCGCCTACTCACCGTAACACAACAGTACTTGCGTGGCTTTGCCACCGGTGTGGACCCGGACGCGGAATTCCCTCTGGCGCTAGTAAAAACCAGATCACTTAACATAACGGCAACACAATGGAACCACACGGAACCGCCACGATGCTTTGCATCCTCATCAGGGTTCGGCACGGGAAGATGGTGTAATTTTGTATTTAGCCGACGTCCGCGCTGTTGGCATCATGTGCCAATCACACTCCTCTCCCACGTTTTCAAAAGCTCAGTTCAAAGCGGAAAGTCGGTACGTACTCACGTGGGGGATTCGCCAGGGATCGGAAGTAAAGAAGGGTAATGCAGCCGTTACGTAAAAATGTAAAGTGGAAACGTACGCATTTGAATGAACAAAGAGGATCAAGTCTCAAGCGAGAACCTGTAAATAGTTCTGACGTTGGGTTGGAACAAAAGAACGAACTTTGCTACCCTGAGAACCGCCGGTTGCACGTACTCTCTTGAGGGATTGACCAGCAGTCTGGCATAAGGAGTACCAATGACCTCGCTACACAAAAGTGTAGATTACAATCTTAAGCATTTCAATGTAGTAAGAGTACAGTCGGTAAAACGCTTGTCTATAACAGCGATTTGAACTTCAACCACCTACATCCGAAATCTGCCGAAACATACTCGTTCCAGACATGTCGGAGGCAAAAGCGAAGGGCTAATACTTCAGAATTCCGCAGTAGTTTAATTCAAATCTCGCTCCGTCGGGGAAGGATAGGGCTGAGAGTACGAAAGCTGTGTTATAGACAAGCCTTTTACCGGCTGTACATATGCACAAGCTATTTGGCAAACAGCGTCACCGAAGAAACGACGGTCGTCCGCTCCTGATGCATTAGTTACGCGTTGCTAGGAGCAACCACCTGCAAGCATAAAACTCCGACTTGCTGTGGCGGCGGTAGCGGCAGAAATTGCTCCAACCTTTTGCCGCACCCGTCAGGAAATGGGCGAACAAAGAATATCCGGACACCTTACGAAGCGGCAGCTTATCAGGAAGCACGCCGCTCTGTCAGGAGAGAATACAATCGCGTAGACGAACAATCAGAAGAAAAAGATGTGCAAGTTTTCAACTGCGAGGGAACACTCGACCAAGACTTTACAGTGGCGGACGATGAAGTAGTATTCGAAGACTGATAACGGCGCTGTACAAATAAATCACTTATATACTTTACTGCGCGTTGATTTCGTCCCTACTGACGAGCGCCATATTTGTACAAAGGGTAAACGCTTGTCAGGGACTTATTTCACGATCGTTAAATGTAGCCTAGTAAGACGAACACAGCTCGGTCGTGACATCAGGCTCGAACAGGGGTTCAAGCTGCCTTTGATTTTTGTATCTCATAACCTCCAGTGTACGCGCTTATACCACCCTCATTAAATATCATATTGGCGCTGTCTGCCCGTAGTCGGCCTTGGACCATAAAAAGAAGTCATCATTATTATCATCCTGAAGTGACCAAACGCAGTACAAAAACTGCAAGAAGGGGTCTGAAAGAGCACCTGCCACAATTTAGCAGCAAAGAGCCTTTCTACCAATGGAGGATACATATATAAAATACATTTGTTGCAATGCATGAGCAACATAAAATAACAAAACTGCAATGTAGTAAAATGGGCTAATTGGCGCCACAAAAATTTATATCAGGAGTACATAACAGGGCGCAGTACTAAATTGGCCATTTTGAAAAATTACGAGTGATAGAGCTAGTACAGCGAGATCGATTCATTTGTTTCACGGCCTACCAAAAAGTATCCGCCAATTTATCATACAAAACAAGAACAACATGCCGTGTTCTACGACTTAAAAGCACAATATATTGTGTGAATCGTCATCACCATCATCATCAACTGCCCACTACGTGCACTGCCGGACGAAGGCTTCTCAAGGAGTGCTCCAAACACTCCCGTCCCACGCCACTCGAGCCCATTTTTACTGCGATAGTCTCTATTTTCCCTCATTAGAGTAATTGGCCATCCTCGTTTTGTAGACTCGTGTGTCGTTGTCCATTTAAAATACCTTAATTATTTAAAATAATCTATAAATTTATTTCCGCCTAAATTTGTGAACTGTATAAGGGGAGGTGCTCCCATTCTTTTGCGTCTGTAGTAAGTACGCTTAAACGGACTTGGTGCCGGGATTGGTGTCAGTTACAACAAGAGAACAAAAAAACGGTCCTGCATTTCTAGAGCCGCCCCATTCCATAGGGGCGATTTCCTGTGCAAGCCGGGGGAACTTCCCAAGCGTTGTAGTAACACACAATGGTCGCCGCAGGGGAGTCGGTCGTACCTATTTCACCGGTAGGTGCCCGGAGCAACCAAGGCACACGAATGCACGTGGGGCATTCCACAGCCACGGTGGACGCTCACCTCCAACCGCCTGAGGCAGGACATGCCGCCAGACTCTTTACCCTCGGCAATGCGGCAACGTGGCATGATGGCAGGGGTCCTAGCCAGACGGCAAGGGTCAGGGGCCCCTCGAAAGGGTAAAGACAGCTTTTGTGGCGTGAACCCCATTTCAATGGCCCACACTCGCCCAGGGACGCCCGTGCCCTTTAAAGAAACCAGTGGGTGCCAGGCGGTACGTGGATTAAGACCCGGTACTTCCCGCACACGAGGCAACTGCTGTACCTCTGAGCCATCGTGGAGCTTGTCAGTATAACTGCACTTAGAAAAACACGTATCTTCCTTGCGGTGCCTTTTTGTCGCTCTGCAATAGCCTGTAGGTGTATATTGCCACTGGCGTGCAGCAGTGCATGCTTAAAAAAACGGGACAGTATTTGAAGCCTGGACCCGTCTCTTTTGCAGAAATACAATTTTCTGTAGCTAGGCGAAGTGTTATATATACAAACCCGCCATTATTGAGGTATAGCAGCAAGAGACACCCTTACACAGGTTTCTGACCGTTGCGGGCGAAAATAAGGATGTCGGCTACTTATACCCCCCACCCTGCAAGCCTTTTCCAATTAAAATAATCCAGTTTATTCCAATTCCTGTTTTCAGTGTATGTAGCCCCAAGTGTCTACACAATTTTCCTAGTATCTTTTGTATGGGGTCCCCATATAAGGCTTCTCGGTATATCGTTGAGGTATCTCGAAAAGAATTAAATGCACGTTGTGTTTCTTTCGTTTATTTATATGCCATTCAGTTTAAACCAATTAAAAAGTCATAACACACTCGCATGAAAAATTTTGAAATGATAGCAAGTTTGCTTATTATATAAAAAAAAATGCGACGGGACAGGCAAAACTTCTACCGAAACTCTTCCATAACCTGTACAGTGCATTCGTCCGCGCAGATGTTGGACCTAATATTTATTTATTATATATATTATCACCTATATGAGAAAAGCACTGCCCCAAAGGAAAACGCCTTGAGGTACCCTACCATTCATTTTAAGAGTGCGGAAGTTGAAGTTAATTTCTATATGCCCGTTTAGAGAGTCTAGATATTGCGGGTCAAGTTTCCTGAGGGGTTGATCGAAAAGCTTATCTTTTGGGTTTCCTTTTCAGTCCAGTTCAGTCCAGTTGGTTCATCTATTTACACTTCTTAGTTTACACAGTCGAACGCCTTGCTAATATCTATATAGGTGCCTATCATCAGTCCGAATCAATTATACTATTTCCTATGATGGGTAGCTTGAAAACCAGATTTTGGTTTATGTAGCGACAACTCTTTCATTGCGCTGTTGGGCGCTTTGCGATTATCTATTGTCACGAAGCCCAAGACTATATCATCATTGCATCTAACTATGTTTTTTAACCCTGCGCCCGTCTGTACCAAGAACGCGGATGTTGTCGAAAAAACTTGCCCTGAAGCCTTTCTGCAGTTTGGCTCAAACTGTGGTTTTGTGTGTGAAGCTGTTCAATAGAACCTTTATTATCTTTTTATACACATAAATACAACTGGTCGTAATGATATCGGTCCGTACATGCGACATTCTTTTCGTCGAACTCTTTACGCAATCCCGTTCACCTAGCAAATCGCGCATTTTAGGGAATAGCCAGCTTCCAAAGCTCCATTATAAACGCGCGTTAAAAAAGATATCAGGTGAGACCTATATTTGATTGGTTTTTAATTTAGGGCATTAGTCGATCTCCTGAACATTCTTTTAGGATCGTCGAAATTATCAGTAAATTCAAACATTTCTGTTGGCACTGAACCCGTTGTATAACCGTTTTAGGAATATTCTTTAGATTTTTCTGTTATGTAAATGAACGCAGCTAAGTAGTACGGTGACATAGTTGGGAAATATATCCTATAATTGTTTCCCTGTGATCACATTGCCTTAAGGTACGATTTCTTCTATATGAGTAGCGCGAAATTTTGTATTGATTACTTCGTTGAAATTTTTTCATACGATATAACATCTGTGGAGGCAGCTGCCGTCAGAGATGCGGTAATAGCGATCTTTCTTGGCTGTTTCACCTCTACTCAGTTTGTTTCGAAAAGGTGTAAATTTTGAACAGGTTTATTTTTTTATTATTTATTTATTTATTTATTCATGTTTCTTGTTTGTTTGTGTAATTATTTGTATTTTATACTTATTATTCAGTGAAATATTTACGAATAATATTTATATTTTTTAATAATTCCCTTATTTATTTTAATGCTACTCCTAGCCTGGGTGCTAGGCAAGGAAAGAACACTAGAAAACATCAAAATGATTAGCCTCACTACACAGAACGCGACATCGTTTTCAACTACTTTAGGCTCCGCCGCGATTTTTAGGCGAAAATGGTTTTATTTTCGGTTTCAGGTATTCCTCTTCGTTGTAGCATAGAAAACAAAGCTTTGTAAATGAAAGTATGTCGAAATAAAGGCCTTACTTCTACTGCGCGGTAACAAATAACCTACACGCTGTAATGTATCATCTCAGCACTGGCGATGGAGCCATTTGCTTAACCGTTGTAACTAAGTTTAGGCTCCGAAAAAAATTTTCTACTCAAATGAATAACTAACTTTGTCTTACGGCTTCGCCCAAAACGACGCACGGTAGAAAGAGAAAATATCGCATATAATCAAAAGCGTGATTGGACTCGACAATACAATGGCGAGGGAACGAAAGATTTATTTATACGCAGAAATATTTAAGGAACTTTTGCATAGACTGACTACTTTTGCAAGTAGGCATCTTCAGTTGTTCAAAACTCCGGGGCATCCTTGTTTCAAAATTTATTTGTCTAACAAGTAATGTTCCCTATCAATGCTGTAAGGGTCACTTATTAGGTCAGTGGCCAGGCTTCCGGGCTGCGCGTGAGAACTCTCCACTCTGTCTGGTGGCTCAACACTGTGGACTCTACGCGGCAGCCGTCGCCAATTCGTCACGGCACGCAGGGGAGACGGATTGTCTAGCCCACGGAATACCACGGGGATAATCCCCCATTAAAGACGCATACGGTTCCGCCGGGTTTCGAGAAGAATCGGGGAGGTGTAATTGCGGACGTCGGGGCGTGCGCCGCACGAGTCTCCATTGTTAACGCTCTCCTTCGCCATAGTGCACTGTCGCCCTCACCTCGCGGGGTCGCGCGTGCTTGCTCGTCCGCGAGCGGGCCGTTGACCCTGAGATGGTGGCGCCTCATTGAATATTCTGTAGCGCACTGAGTGACAGCTGTCCACGTGAATTTGGACACTCCCTTCCGCGTGTACGAATGCTACAGGGGCGTTCCCGAGAGAGCGCGAGCTCGAGGTGTTATAAGGCCGAACTTGGCAGTTACAAATCGTTCTTGTCTGAGCGCCGAGCTGGGCAGTTCCCGGCGGGGCAAGGAGTCTCGACCGTAAAAGCTAGGTTGGGATTTGTGAGCCCCCTAGGCTAGAGGTTAAGGTCGCGTCGGAAGTTTAGGGTACTGCGCCGTACCAGGCAACTAGACAGAACTTGCGGTGTGACAAGGTCTCGGCCGTCGTTTCTCGAGCGGATTGTGCACGCTCCGAAGGTAGGAGAGTTAGACGAAGTTGAGAAGCTCAAGTGATTTGTGCGCACTTCGAGCTAGCGTCTAGCCGAAGTTTGAAGTTTTTCCTTTTACTACTCATGTACCCAGTTTTCCTATTGTAAATAGCTGTATATAAACTCTTCGTTCATTTAATCAACCCCAACGCCTTGAGTTCGCCAATTCGGCCGCCGTCTCCGAAAACTTCAACACCATCGGCCTGCCAGCCACCTGCCAAATCAACCGGAGCCTGTGCGATTGGGTTCCTGATCGACACCGGACTTCGGGGAAACGAACAACAACCATCTTTACTAATGCTTTATGCATGTTTTTGCCCAGTGCAACTACCAGGTTTTCTGAATTATATCGCCGGTTTTAGCTTTGCATGCGGAATTCCAATGAGCATCAAAGTGATACTTCTGGCCACTAGATGTAGAGCATCCAAATGATGAGCAATCACATGAATGGAGCTCTTCGAGTTTTGCTTACTGTCGAAATGGTGTTATCAAACCAAAGTTGCAAACAGTCACAAATTACTTATTGCATTCCTGTGAGTGGAAGTTACCCAAAACGTTCGGCGTTTAGGTAGAGCCATTAGGTTTTATTTATAGGCCAATATACTGAGATACATATTGTGGGATTCAAATATTTGTACATTTTTAATACCGGGGTCATTCCATGCCAAATGTCCCAGTCGTAAAATCGGCCATCACAGAATTGCTCAGCAAAAATTGTGGATCATCCTCGCATGGCCCACAATGCTCCCTGAAAGTGTTTTTGTCCAAATTTTTTTTTCTTTTTCTAGCGGCCCTTTTACCTCCAGTGTCTAAAGCAAACTTACGTCTGTGAAAAAATTCGTGAAGAAGTAACTTCTCTTACAATGGCCACCATTTTTTGTGAACATCATGTTGACCCCCTGAGCTGCTGTGTGCCGCATTTTTAAATATTTTTTTCTTTTTTTTTTTTTTGCTGTGATTACGCCATTCAGAAGATGTCGAGCATTTTCATACATTTTTAGCAACTACGATTACATTCTCTCAGCTAATGAAGCATTAGTACCTGTATCTCAGCATTGTGGAAAATTGGTAAAAACTATATTTACACTGAAAAAAGGTGAAATGTGCCAGAAAACGTTTGTCAAACTTCGAAAAATCTCCTTTCTAGCCCATATTCGCCTTGAAATTGCGCATGGTTTTGCTCGTAGCAAAAATGTCAAATACACGCCATTCACTAGTACAAATTATCGCAGTTTATTTCAGAAAGTTTAATCAGAACAGTTTTTGTTTTAGCACAGAAAAAAAATTCTAATTTGTACAGTGACACTACTTCACCCCGTTGTTCCACAGAGCGTCTTCTCTGCACGCATGCACCTGCCTGCATGAAAGAGGCGCGAGCCTTCGGGTTCGCGCAACAATAACACGTTTCGCCGCAATGGTATTTGTAGCGTCAGTACAGGAAGAAGGAATAATTCGCGTGTTAGTGGGTAAAGTACAACGTGGAGCTAGCGGTGGTGCGCCCATTCCATGCGTACGGGTAACTCAACTGCAGGCTGGACATGGACGTGCATTTAAAGAAGCAGGGTATGTTATACGTGGTATCTTTGAAGTATGCCGAAAATTACGAAATAAATAGCGGCGAAGTCATCGAGTTAAACGGATTTATTTTTATGCGTTAGCGGGAATTGCATAACTCGATGCTTTAAATGCACACCTGATGTACAGCCGTTGAGTTACCCGTACTCGTGGAATGGGCGCACCACCGCTAGCTCCACGCCGCAACGCTATTTGTAGGAAAGAGGAATAATTCGCGTATTAGTGGAAAAGTGCAACGCTGAGATTGCGGTGGTGCGCCCATTCCATGAGTATGGGTAACTCAACCGCTGTACATCAGATGTGCATTTAAAGCATCGAGTTATGCAACTCCCGCTAACGCATACAAATAAATCCGTTTAACTCGATGACTCCGCCGCTGTTTATTTCGTAATTTTCGGCATACGTAAAAGATACCACGTATAAAATACCCTGCTTCTTTAAATCCACGTCCATGTCCAGCCTGCCGTTGTGTTGCCCGTACTCATGGAATGGGAGCACCACCGCTAGCTCCACGTTGTACTTTTTCCACTAACACGCTAATTATTCTTCTTTCCTGTACTGGCGCTACAAATACCGTTGCGGCGAAAGGTATTCTTGCAGCGCGAACCCGCTGGCTCGCGCCTCTTTCATGCAGGCAGGTGCATGCCGTGCAGAGAAGACGCTCTGTAGAACAACGGGGTGAAGTAGTGTCACTGTACCAATTGGAAATTTTTTTTCTCTGCTATAACAAAAACTGTTCTGACTAAACTTTTTGAAATAAACTGCGATCATTTGTACTGGTGAATGGCTTGTATTTGATATTTTTACTACCAGCAAAACAATGCGGAATTTCAAGGGGAATATGGGCCAGAAAGGAGATTTTTCGAAGTTTGACAAACGTTTTCTGGCACATTTCACCTTTTTTCAGTGTAAATATAGTCTTTACCCATTTTCCACAATGCTGAGATACAGGTACCAATGCTTCATTAGCTGAGAGAATCTAATCGTAGTTGCTAAAAATGTTTGCAAATGCTCGACATCGTATATTTTCTGAATGGCGTAATAACAGCAAAACAAAAAAGAAAAGCTTTTCAAAATGCGGCATAGAGCAGCCCAAGGCGTCAACATGATGTTCACAAAAAATGGTGGCCATTGCAAGAGAAGTTACGTTTTTATGAATTTTTTGACAGACGTAAGTTTTCTTTAAACCGTGGGGGTAAAATGGCCGCTAGAAAAAGAACAATTTGTTTTGGACAAAAACACTTTCAGGGAGCATTGTGGGCCCTGAGAGGATGACCCACAACTTTTACTGGGGAAATCCGTGATGGTCGATTTTACAGCTGGGACATTTGGCATGGAATGACCCACCATCTCCTTCGAGCTCTTTATGTAGCATGCACCGCCACCGAAAAGAAGAGGCTATTACCTTCATCATGAAGACTCCTCCTCTGAAGAATATCAAAAAGGATCCAGGGTGCTGGTATCTTCCCCCTGCCGGATGCCATGACCGGCAAAATGACGGCCCCTGAAACTACAAAGTGGAACGAATGCGTTAGAACTGCAGCTTAGGGAATCCCAGCTGTCAGCACGGGAGAATTCGGGACGGCTCGTTTTCTCACACACAGTCGTAAGTTTATCCTCGGCATTTTGTCTAGCAGCCTGAAGGCTACGGAAAATATTAGCAAATGTCGTGAAATAAAGAAAATAAAAAACCTGAATGCTTGAAGAAGAACCATGTATATAAGCAGAGGCCCGTGGGTGTGAGGGCGGGAGCGGAAGGTGTTCGGTTATCCTTCTCGTCGCTCTTAGCTAAGCCCTTCAGGCACTTTTTCTCCACTTGCTTAGAGGAGTGGGAGCATTAATCAATTCAATTGATGGACTCTGTTGGGTGTTTTCTGCACCGTTCAATATAACGTCAATGGTGCTAAATGTAGAAATGTATATTTCAAGTTGAAGCCTCGAATTCGCGCTTCTTACGAGTTGTGGCAATTTTTCTATTTATAAAGAACGCTCTAATTTCGGAAACTTGATTCATGCAAAGTGTTTTAGCAGCTTATTATTAAAAATGGTTGTCGTCCGAGTTTCCAAAATTTATTACATCGTCACACGAAGCGGAATAGTACCTTCTTCGAATTTGGTATGCCACAGTAGCAATGATGCTTTGCCAGAGCTGGTAATGTCGGAATAGGTTCGTAATTTATAAACAAAATGAAGGAAACTTAGACTAACGCGTAATCCTTGAAGGTAGCGAAGCTCTACCCATCCGTCAAAAAATGAAAATGACAAAGATTAAGGTCCATGATTTCGGCTAAATTCGGTTGTTCTTCGCTACCACTACTACCTTTATTCGATTTTCTTTGCCATAAATTCGGAGTAGAAAATCGCAGGATCCGAACGAACACAAAGAACGCGCTCAACTAAACTAGGCGCCTGCAGATGCAAAGTCTACAGTAACATTTTCCCTGTGCCAAACAGCCGAATGGTAAGCCGATTGACTGTTGGGTAGTCACTCACATACAGTCGCGCCCCACCTACCTTCTACTAAGCTCGTTCAAGATTCTGTTTTCCTTCACGCGGACCTTAGAGGGCGTCCATACCGAACGTAAGGCTCTAGTGATTGTCTCAGAAGAGCTATTGATCTGAATGAGATCAGCTCTATAGGAAAATTTTAAATGTATCACATTTGGATGGTTACGTGCCTTTCTTTGTCTGCAAAAGTGGAACGTGTGGCCAAGGGAGAAATATTTGTGGAAGAGCACTGCTATGTTGTGACTGACCAGTAAACAAAAGAAGTCCGCAAGAAGCATCTCTGGGTCCCTGAACCCAAAGAAGATGCCGACGTGCTTGCAACACCGCAGCCTTACGGGAAAGTGAAGTCTATATCGGGAGAAAAGTGGAAAGTTACTGGGATGGAAAATATCCAGACACTTAACCGCCATGTTGCACTCGCTCTTGCTCACGTGGTGGCTATCGGCGATATTCCCCATTAGCTGTTCGTAGGTGGCGTACAGTGTCTTGTTCTCATTCCCGGAAGACTGACTTTGTGTTTGCGCTGCAACCGGATTGGTCACATTGGATGGCAGTGCAACACTCCCAGGGGAGGGGACTGCCACCAGTTCGGACATTAGGCTAAGGAATGTGTGGTTACTTATACAGAAAAACTCCGCGGGTCCAGCGCCCTTCTCACAAAGTTTTGCAGGAGCATTTAATGGACGCCAACGAGGTTCTTGATGCGGCAGGCGAACTCCCGACTGCTCTGGTATTCCGCGCCCGCGGCTCACCTTCGACATCTGCAGTTAATTGCTCATCGAGCAGTGTTGCACCGGACGTAACGGCTGCCTCTGTGCGGCCTCAGGTAACATCCGACGCGTCCATTTCACCTTGGTGCCTGTGCCAGGGAAGCCCATCGTCCAACCTACTGCAGAATGCCCATGCTCGAACGAGCAGGTGGAGTCGGCTGCGGGGACTGTTGTTGAACTTGAAGTACCGGCGAATGGGGAATCTGCTGGGCGGACGGTGGTACGTCCTACATCGCAAAGTTCGGATCTCTGCCGTCCTACGCCAGCACCGTGCGCCCACATTCCGATTCCGTCGGACACTCCGCAAATGGTGGGCTTTCAAAATCTCAGGAGCACCACCCACGACGGAAGGCGACCAGGAAAAAGGGACGGTGTTCCCGATCGCACTCCACATGGTCCAGGGCCAGCTCAAGTGATTCACCTGGTTCCAGTCCCCTGAGAGAATTCATGGACGTGTGGATCTCCATACGCTTCATGGTGATCTACAATAGTTTAAGCTTCGCAACACTGAATATAAACGGTTTGCGTTCTGAACAGAAACAGATACAACTCCGCCGATTGCTTTCCCGAACTGACTTGCGCTTCGTTGCAGTACAAGACACAAAACTTGGTAGTGATGGCGTGATCGAAAGAGCTTTCCGGCCCTTCCTTTCTGATTACGAGTTAATTTTCACGCATTCAGTTGCCATGTGGACACGCTGTCTCTTGTTTCTAAAAAAAGAAATTTCTTTATTCCGCCCTCACAAACCAGGTAAATTTAGAGGGGTGGTTCGTCTGTTGCGGTTTCTTCCTGTCGGTGTACCCTGGTGATAATTCATTGTCTATGCGTTGAGTGATCGTAGCCCACTAGCTAGTTTTTTTTTAAACTTTGGATCAGTTTTTGAAGTATTACGCGGCGGTCGTATTCATGGGTAACATTAATTGCGTCTGTGAACCATATGATTGCCCCAAGCCTGTATCATCAAAAGATATGAGCGCAGAGGTTTGTCATCCGTTATTGAGGCTTCAGCGCTAGTGGACATGGGGTTAACAGGACGAACATCGTCTTTACACACACATTTTGAAGGACTCTCCCATGCTCAGCTAGGCTGGATTTACATTTCTTTTGCGCTCCTTCCGACAGTCCTGTATATCACGTCAAACCCATTTTTTTCTCAGATCATTGCCTTGTTGTGAGCCTGGCCAGAGGTGGCTGCGTTCTGGAAACATTGAAGCCATTCCTTTTCATGCACTCGCCATTACTAGCAGTAGGGAGCTGTTCAAGCCGAAAGTTTGGGGCACAGAAAATTGAGTGTGGGTAAATTAATACTTTCTACAAGCATTACCAAGAAAAATCATCGCTTAAAAGCCTGTAAACTTCCATGAAATTGAAAGCAAAATGCCTGGCACTTGTATAGAAGAACGTAATACCTTAAAACGTCAGCTTAAGGAGTTTGATGCGCACCGATATTCTGGAGCACGTGTTCGGTCCCTGAACAATCGTGCTATACACTGTGAGAATCCAACGCGCCACGGTTTACTTGACGAGCGTGACCATCACACCGATTTGGTCTTCATGGAAGTCGCTGGCCAGCAGTGCCCCCCGTCGCTCCACATTGTGGTTTCTTGTTTTAGGCATAGCCGTTTTGCTTTGGAGTTCTCATGTGGTGTGGTAGATGGTGGGTTTTCCTTGATGGCACAAAGGGCGTGCGTCCTAATACCGAGTCGGATACACTTTGCACAGCACGTGTAGGTTTTCCAGAGTGCCTGCTTGCAGCTGTCTCCAGTCGGTGGGTTCCGCCCTCGTCAGGGATTTATGTGGCGGAGGGTACCTTTCCTGATACCCCAGTAGTATGTCAATGTGGCCAAGTATTCCGGGGTGACTGGCGTCGGGTCTTCGAGGTCAGAATTATATGTGCTCAGTTAGTAGCATAGCCTGGACTTACACTGACCGCCTGTATGTGCCGCTCTATTACCGAGTGACCGGGGCCCATATGTTGGACTAAGCTTAGGTGGATGCTGAAGGTATTTGGGGACGCCATATGTAGCTTGGAGGAGTACACGGAGCCTGGATTGTGCCATTTTTGCTCCTTTCAAAAAGTGTTCACATGCCACTTGCGAGTCGGAAATTATTGTAAATGACCAGGCCATCCGGAACCATTCCGCCGCTCCCAGAGCGACAGCCAGCTGCCCGGCGTATGTCACGGTGCAATCACGTAGCGAGTCTCAAGTGATCATATGGAGGTCTCAGTCTGAGACTACAGCCACCCAGCGTCCTTTCCTTGCATGTGGTGCGGCTGTATCCACGTACACTCTGTTACTCTTGGAGATTAAACGGGATAGAAGCGATCCAGTTGGGAAGATGGTTCGACAAACACATGGCCCTTGGGTGCACAGAGGACGTCAACGCGCTTCTTTTGCCATAGATGCGAGTTAATGTATGATGATTATGTAGGCATCTGGACATACGCGGTGATGTTGTTAGAGGTAGAAAGAAAGCCTCGTTCAATGAATATGTTTTATAGAAAGCAAAGCAGTCTAAGTGAGCGGCTAACGTGTGCTGTCGGATGTGAATGATCTTGTTGCAATTATTTTCCGATTTACCTGCCATTACGAGTTGCCTTCCTTACCATTCTCGGCATTGCTTCTTGCATCGGCCGTAAGCTATTCGCACATAAAACGCGTTTTAGTGGTGTCTAGTGAACGAAGCCTGAACTCGGATTTCTGTTTATAACGGCGAATGATTGGCCTGCCTTCAGTAAACGAGCGGATTTATCGTTAGCCGCAATACGTCGGCTGTTCCTCAACTACAAGTGCCAGCCACAGTGTCGCTGTGGCTAAAGCGTTGTGCTGCTGATACTATTGAGCGGGTGCGATTCCCGTCGCGGTGACCGCTTTTATGATTGTGGATAAAAGAAAAAACGCCCATTTTTGTAGATTTCGCCGATGGTACATATCCACAGGTGGCCAATACTCTTTCGGAGCCCTCCACTACCACGCGCCTCATCGCATATGTACCGTCGGCGCGTTAAACACTACAATCAAGTCATAAAAAAAATCAACAGCAAGTCCCTAACACCCAGATCGCTCAGATGCCGTACCTCCTGAAGCGCATTCCTCCCATGCGAGCAATGTGTCAGAGAGCCTCAATTTCTCCGCAATGTGGACACTTTTGCGACATCTCGCACCTTTCCCACGGTACCCTAGCTTCAACCTCGTACTTCTCCAGGCAAAGTGCCTTTAAGCAGCCCCCATGCCTTCTATCGTAAGGCACTGGGGGTTCGTCCATAAGCCGGCAGACTCACCCCCGAGCTTACTCACACACCCCTCACCACTCACAAGAGAGTGGTGAGTGAGCCCCACCTTGGTTAAGGGCTGGCGAGTGCGAGTGAGTGGGAGGCCCACTCCCGCTGAACCCCGCTCACCAAAGATGAGTAATAACACCAATCGCGGTGAGCCACGCTCACCAATCCTGAGTGCGATCGCCACTCGCGGCGTGCCCCGCTGACTACTCATGAGTGCGAGTGCCACTCGCCGTGCGCAACGCTCACCACTCGCGAATGCGAGCGCCAGTTGAGGAGGTCTCCACTCACCACTCGCAAGTGAGAGCGTTACTCGCGGTGAGCCCCGCTCACCATTCGCGCGTGCGAATGCACTCACCACTTGTGACGCATCACTGTCCACTTGCAAGCCCTGAGCCCCGCTCACCATTCACGATTTTTTTTTAAAGTTTGAAAGTGAAAGTTTATTTTATAAAAAGAATACATACATACTATTCTACAGACAAGGGTCCCATAGTCGACAGACTGTAAGGGGGCCCTCGAATATGAATACACAAACAAATTTGTGAAAGCAGCAGATGGGCGTGACATCTTATCATAATAGTAAAAAGACAAGTGAAGCTAATCTATAATCTACATGCACTGAACAGTAAGCTTAACATATATATATATACAAAAAGTTATACAATGTGAAGTAACGCAAAAGAAATAACGGCACAAGCAAACAGGAATGTCACTCATAAATACGAACAAAAGCAGGATTGTAAGAAGTTAATCTATAATCTACATGCACTCAACAGTAAGCTTAACATATATATATATACAAAAAGTTATACAATGTGAAGTAACGCGAAAGAAATAACGGCACAAGCAAACAGGAATGTCACTCATAAATACGAACAAAAGCAGGATTGTAATTAAACCAGAAGAAACTCTCTAAGATTGTTTTTAAAGCATGTAATAGAAGACGACGATTTAACCGTAACAGGCAAATTATTCCACAATGTGATAGCTGCGAAACAAGATGTTTTCTTACCGTAATTAGTACGAACAGATGGTAATAAGAAATTATTATTACTTGAAAATCTGGTGAAGGTTTTGCTTCATAAACTAACAAGATCAATGAAATCATAAGAATGGTAAGAGTGCAATAATTTGTAAAAAAATACTCCCAGGTTGTAGTGAAATACTGCATTAATTGATAGTATGTTATTCTGACGTAGAAGGCCTGAAGCAGAAGAACGACATGAACTAAACTTTATAATCCGAATACACTGATTTTGAATATGTTGAACCGATGAAACGTGAGAAGAGTAGGCGTTGCCCCATGAAACAATGCCATAATGGAAATGACTGTGAACAAAAGCAAAATATAAAGACAACAAAGCATGATGAGGAAAAAAGCGCCGAGCTTTGATCAAAGCTCGTATGCCAAAAGCGGTTTTTTGCTTAAGATTGGAAAAGTGCGATTTATATGTAAGGTTAGGGTCGAGATGAATGCCAAGGAATGTAACGCGGTCACATGGTGCAATTAAATGAGGCCCAAGTTTTAGTTCAGGAAAAATAGTGATAGTTTTCTGATGGTTCCTGAATACCATAAATTTATTTTTTTCCGGGTTAATAATTAGGTAATTGTCACGGCACCAGTTTATAACGTTGTTAAGCACTGCATTCAACTTAGAGGTAAGGCAAATTATTGATTTATTAGAAAATAATATTGTAGTATCGTCCGCATACAAAACGCAATGAAGAGGGATTAATGCAATCCGGAAGGTCGTTAATATATAAACTAAAAAGTAAAGGACCTAAGATTGATCCCTGGGGAACACCTTGATTAAATGTTCTCGTTTCAAAGAAAGTATCAGCAACATATACAGTGTATTTTCTGTTTAGTAAGTAACTTTTCAAAAATGACAATGCCGGTCCGTTTATGCCATATATTTCTAATTTATTAAACAAGATTTCGTGATTAATCGTATCAAATGCTTTAGTAAAGTCTAAAAAAACAGGCCCCACGAAATTTCCAGAGTCAATAGATTTCTTGATAAAGTCAGTTGACGAAAGCAAAGCTTTGTTAGTGGAACGTCCAGACCGGAAACCGAACTGACAAGGGTTTAGTATATTAAACTTAGTTAAATAGCTATTAAGACGTTTGGAAAACAGCTGTTTAATTAGTTTACTCAGACAGGAGAGAATGGAAATGGGGCGGTAGTTAGATAGTAATAATCGATCACCTTTTTTGAAAATCGGTGTCACTTTTGCTTTTTTTAAAGAAGATGGGAACGTTCCAGACATAAATACAAGATTTATTATATGGGTAAGTGTATTTACGTATCATTCGACAACTAACTTCAAATGACGAATAGAAATGTTGTCTAGGCCTGGGCTCCTGTTTTTTAGTATACCAAGCGTAGACCGGCCTTCTTCTGGTGTAACCGGGAATAAAAAGAAAGATTGGCTAGCACAGCGCATACCATGTTGCGCATTCACAGACTGAAGGGTGTTATTTTAGACAGAGGAAAAATAATCGCAAAAAACATCGGCAATGTCAGTAGGTTTATTTAGGTTTGATCCATTGTAGGTAATTTTTTGTATTGAGACATTAACTGTAGTCGTGTTAAGGAAGGTATTAAATAGATTCCATTGTTTTTTTGGGTTATTTTCGTGTATAGCAAATTCATTCTCATAATAACGTTTTTTTGCCTGTTTTAAAAAAATTTTAGGAGCGAGCAGTATTTTTTGTAACGCTTAGATAAATTTCAATTGAAGGGCTGCCTTTTGGTTTTCTTGTAGAGATTATTTTTCTTTCGCATGCTTTCTAAAGTCCATTAGTAATCTAAGGATTATTCGGGTAGCTGAATCGTTTTTTACATTTAACAGTAGTAGTGCTAGATGACACAGCTTTTAAAAACGCCGAAGAAAAGTGCTGCAGTGCTAGTTGTGCATCATCCATAGAGTTAATGGTACGCCAGTCAGTCGCCCTGATAGCTTCTATAAATTTTACCGAATCAAATACGGATGTAAAATGAGAACTGCATTTTTCAGACAGGTCCGCGTCAAAAATAAGCAAAATAGGAAAATTATCGGTGATATCTGAGTCAAGAACGGCTGGAAAAGGTTGGGGTGATAGGTTAGATAGTGCATGGTCTAATAAAGTGCAAGGACCATTGCACACGCATCTGGTGGGTGCATGTATCAGAGATTCGAATCCAAACCCAGTAAAGCAATCTGTGTAAGCTGTAGACGAGTTAGATTCGGTGTCAAGTAAGTTAATGTTTATGTCACCAACTAACAGAACGTCCTTATTTTCGAATGCTGGCTGGTTAAGAATAGTATCAAGGTTAAGCAGGAATTCAGTGAGAGAGGACGAAGCGGAACGATAGATGCAACCAATGACAAACTTTTTATTGTTATGGGGAAGTAGTGACCTATCCGTTTCGATCCACACCGATTCGCAATGATTAGTAGTGAAGGACAGGTCATGTCTACGTGTGTACGAGATATTAGGCGATATGAAAACTGCTATTCCTCCATAGCTATCTGAAGCTCGATGACAATACTCTGATTGATATGATGGAAAACTGTGCATATTGCTGTCAGAATCAGAAGGCCAAGTTTCTGATATGCATATGAACGAGAAAGAATGGTTCCGTGAAGCTATGAAACTATTGATTGTGTCGAGGTTCTTGTTCAGTGGTTCGGTGGTTCAGTGGCTAAGGCGTTGCGCTGCTGAGCACAAGGTCGCGGGTTCGATTCCCGGCCGCGGCGGCCGCTTTTCTGATGGAGGTGAAAAGCAAAAACGCCCGTGTGTACGAGATTTCGGCGCACGTTAAAGATCCCCAGGTGGTCAAAATTAATCCGGAGCCCTCCAGTACGGCGCGCCTCATTGCCTGCGTTGCGTCGGCGCGTTAAACCCCACAATCCATCAATCAATCAGGTTCTTCTTTAGGCTTCGTGCATTAAAATGGATTAAAGACTGCTTGTTGTTAGAAAGACGGATTTTTGCATCATCGGGTGACAGCAAAGCCATTGGTTGCAGTTTGCCAGCAGTAGCTCAGGAAGATACAAGGCTGAGGATTATGAGAAAACCCTCAAGTCCCTCTCTGTGTCTATGCGAAAGACCTTGCTGTGCTTGGTTTTTCGGGCCTTGATGCGACAGTTGTCCATCCATAGGAATTGCCAGTGGTGCTCTTTCTTAAGAGATAGGGCATTGGAAAAAAGCTTCTTGTTTTCAAATGTCAGATGCTCGTTAACGAAGACAGGCACATCGGTGTTTCCAGAAAAACTAATGTTGCTAGTGCACAGCCTTGCCTTGCGCGCCTTCCGGAGGAAGTCATTCTTTTTTTCACGCGAGCGAAAACGAACGATTATGTTTTTTTCATTCTTATTTTTCGACATTGTTGGGACGCGATGCACCACGTCAATGTCCGTTACCTCAACAGGGCACATAATAGCATTTGCCATGGTCTGTAAGATCTCCTGGCAGTTTTCACCTTCCGTCACAGGAACGCCCTTGATCTCAATGTTGTTCAGTCTCGAGTATTGTTCTAGTTCGCCCACCCTTTTTTCGAGAGCAGCGTTGCCTGCCGAAAGCTGGTTATTTGACGCAATCAGCTCAGCCTGTTTCGCCTTCATCGAGTCGTATTCCGTACTTAGGAAGTCAACAGTCTCAGATAGCTTAACGTGTTCGCCGAGTCCCAGGTTTTCTAACTACGTTTTAAACTTTTCGGCAAGCGCATCTAGCATACCATCTAGCTTATTATCAAGCAACGCCTCAAGGGACGCAATGTTCTATGCTAGCTCAGCATTAGTAGGCATCGCACCACAAAAAATGAGCACCAAAACGCCACAAACGCCGGGCAGCAACAGCCGCGGAAAAACAATAACCACCAGTTGGAATTTTTACGCAACCAACCTGCAAAGAGGGCAGATGCGACTTAGGAAGCGTGTCTCGTCGCCGCCACTGCTGCTGCCAAATGAAGCCGGGTTGCCGTGGGTGCTCCTTTAAGACTCCGCTTGGGTTGTGACGAGAGCCGCGCAGGTGCAGCAGGCTGAAGGCAGCGCAGGCTCAGAGGGTCTGTTGGGCCAACGCTCAGACGCACACGTGCAGGGCAGCGGCGCAGGCGCACGTGGATTTGACCACGTAGGCAGGTGATGCAGCAGGAACCCGAAGATGGTAACCGGCAAACAGGCTGCAAATAGGGCAGATGCGACTGCAAATAGGGCAGATACGACTTAGGAAGCGTGTCTCGCCGCCGCCACTGCTGCTTCTAATTGAAGCCGCGTTGCCGTGGGTGCTCCTTTAAGACTCCGCTTGGGGGTGACGAGAGCCGCGCAGGTGCAGCAGGCTGAAGGCAGCGCAGGCTCAGAGGGTCTGTTGGGCCAACGCTCAGACGCACACGTCCAGGGCAGCGACGCAGGCGCACGTGGATTTGACCACGTAGGCAGGTGATGCAGCAGGACCCCGAAGATGGTAACCGGCAAACAGGCTGCAAATAGGGCAGATGCGACTTAGGAAGCGTGTCTCGTCGCCGCCACTGCTGCTGCCTTCACATTGCGCAAGTGCATTCGCGCGACTTGCGCAATGTGCAGGTCTTACCGTGTTGAGCACCATTCTTGCGCTTGTACTCGCTGTTAGCGATTATTCGGTGGCGCCACTATCGATGGAGGTTGCTGCTGGTGCAATCTATACGAACGCGCATCCACTCGTGAAGGTGGCGGTTCTATTTAGCTGCTGGAATATGTCATCACTGCACTCTTGTTATGGGGCACCACAGAATTAACTCTCCGGTGTCGTGTTGATTCGGTAATACAACTTCGATGGACGTCTGACGCCATAATGCCCTCATACCTTTCCGTGTCATGGCTCATAAAGGGATTGCTGCGCACACTCACGTGGAATTATGTTTAGGGCTCGTAGCGTTTCGCGCCGTCGCCACAAAGCGAATGGACTTCGCTACCCCTGTTCTTTGCGATGGAAGCATCCAGAAGAACAGCGTGTGTTTCTGTTGAAGTTTCTGTTATACATAACAGGCTTGCTTGCATCAGCTGTGATAAAAGGGGAAATTGTGAGTGCCCGCACTCCTTGGAATAGGTGTGGCAGATTTTCAGGGATTCGCATATTATAATGGCGAGACGGTTCTGATGGGCGAAGGGTGTGTTGTGCAAGAAGTTGCCCATATTTGAAGCCTTGGCATCTTGAATGTTTGAGTATTTTTATTACCCGTTACAGATACGCTCATTTATGACCCTGCACTTTCACGCGGTCCTAGCGAAACATATTTTTAAGACAGTTACAGTGCTTTTTTTATTGAATGTCGTTTGCTTCAGTCTCTGTTTGACACACCTAAAAATTTCAGCGTTAGTGTTTCATTGGAAAATGCACGAAACGACTTGTGTTGAATTATGCTGCATGTACGCTACATTGATTCTTATACGCCAACGTGCGTACCTTTCACAACGTGCAGCAATCGAAGGAGCTCGCCTTCACAACGACGTGACATAGTATTTACCATTATTAATCACCGACTGCACCTCTTCGTTTTGTTGCCTGGCTCCCGCTAAAGTTGGCGTATGCGTTCGTGCAGATTTATGACAGTCGTATATTATGCATCACTTATTAGCCTTATCAAATTAGGGATTACGATCGCTGCTGTTACGAGCAGTTTCTCAGCTATATATTTCATACTCTTAGAATGCGACAGTTAAATACTAGCAGCTCGCACTCATATATTCTCATCCACGGTCATTTGCCACTCCCGGGCTCCCGCGTTTTTCTCTTTTACTCGGTCTGTGCTAGGACGTCAACCAAACCGCTATGAAGGCTAAATTTCTGGCACTGTTTCATTTTCGTGTTGCTTGTTATGGTTAGCCCGAACACTGTACTCCCTGACAAGCTTGCTACGCTGGATCGCTGAAACAGACATCCCGGTCTAGTGTTGCTCACATTTGTGCCCCTCAGGTAGACGTCGTGCGTATAGCGTTGGCGTACAGAAAAGCATACTAGAGGAGATGTGCTGACCGCTGCCGGTATACCCTAGGTCCTTGCGCTGAGCTCTATGTGGCGTTGTAAATTGTTCGCCTCTGCGACAACGAGATAGCGTAATCTGTGAGTGAGTGAGTGAATGAGAGATACTGTCTTTTTTTATCTTCCAAACTCGGGCACACCTTGGTGCTACCTATGTCACTGTAAGGTACCACGTTATTGTCGTTATTACCACTTCCGAAGCAATAGAAAGTTGCGGAATTGTGTCTGTTCGTTCTGGGGTTTCAATGTGCCGTAGGCTTTGCAATCGATGCTGGTCATGGCCTGGTGCGAGAACAATACTCAATGTTCGGTTTTTGGGAGAATAAAAGAAGTTTTAAATTACACGGTACAGTAGGAGTTTAGTAGCATGACTTGTCAGTGCACCAAGCGCGACGTAAATAGTAGTCCCCGCTAGTTGATGTTATTAATAAAATCCTTCATTGGCAGGAGCCTATTATTTAAAACCATCAAACGGCTGCATTTCGCCCTGTCATCATAGTTGTAACACCACGCCTTACCTGCCGGTTTTTTTTGTTTGCCGTGGGCGGTTTATTGCGCCGCACTTAAGGGCGTGCTCCTGTGGTTTCACCCTGGGATGCTGTCTCTATGTGCCTTTTCCCAAAACGTAAAGAAAATGGAATGACACGTATTTCTCCCAAACTCTACCCATTTCGTCTACGGAATTGTTTTTTTTTTGACAGAGTATGCAATAATATTGAATACAACCAAACAGCCCGATTTCCAGCGTGAGTAAGTCACACCATTGTATTTAAGAATAAAGCAGTATGTTTAAAATTGCTTGGATATGAACAAGCACGGTACATCTATTAGCAAACTACAATTCTCTGCACAGTTTTTCTCCATTTTTTGTGTAACCATGGTTCTATGTCGTTGGTACCCTTTGTTGATAACCCTACCAAGTGGTACACACTGTGATTTTTTTTACCTCGGCCGCACCTCCGCGCCGGCGCCTGCGGTCTCCCCACCCTTCAAGTTAGGTGTTTTGCTTCGTAGGCGGCTCGTCCACAATAAAAAAATAGCCTGTTGACTGCAAGTTTTGGCCGTATCAACCCGCCCCTATCTGCATAACGCTTTTGCAATACTGTACTCCCTCTTCAGACACACGGACGACTGCCTGAAACGCTGTAGACGATAGTGTGTAGGACAACGCAGCACGCAATCGTACACGATGTTCTCTGCGCCATCCCCTCCATGCACAGAGCGAAAGGGAGAGAAAGATTTAAAGTTTGGAAAGCATTGGCGGCATTTGTTCAGGAAGCTAGCCGAAGCCGGCGAGCTTACTTAAAGTACCTGCGGCCGCAGCAGCGGCGGCGCCTCCCCGAGGAGCCTTGCGACGGTTCGCGCCGAAGAAAACCCGCGATCGCTCTGTTTTAGGGAGTGTGTGCAAAATGAGCGAACGGTTTTCGGCGCCGACGAACCTAGCCCTAGATAGAAGCTCTCCATCAGGGCGTGACGGAAGAGAAGGTCCAGCGCTCCCTTTGTTTTAAATACGAATGAGCACGGCTGATCCAGTCCAGGAACACCTCAAGACTATTGCTGAGCCCCAGATGGCTCCTGGAAACTTGGGTTTATTTGTAGACGGCAAAACTGTTAAGTATCACATGAATCAAATTGAAATCCCCGTAGTGCTGTACACAAATTAAACAGCATTTCTAGCCTTTAGGAATGCCCCCAACTCTAAACAAGTAGAGATTTCGATGTTGCCTGTCTTGATCAGATATATTCATAAATGACCTTTGTATACGGAATCATACAACCTAATCGGCCGTCTAGATGCGTACGGTATCGATAAAAACTGAATAGTTTATTGGTTTGCCCTTTGTATCATCTGTGCGCTTTGCCCTGTGTATCATGATACAAGCCATCTTTACGGGGCCGTATAACCAATTTTGTTTACGGTAATTAAGGAAACGCCGGTTACCTATGCGTCTTTCAACTGTAACATAATTACTCACGCTCTAAGAAGTTATCAGCAGATACATTAGCAGTGCAGGTGTATATATAAATAAAAATCCGTGCGTATCGCGCCACTGGGATTCTTCTGGGACAAGCAAGCGGTACTGTGTATTGTTGCTACAAACAAAACCGACAAAGATATGTGGACTTTGTATTCGTGATGCGCGTTTTTTAATGCTGATACTGATATGGGGCCTCCTCCCTGCCAGGCCTATTTCAATTGTAACATACACCACTCTAGCGCGTTTATTCTGAGTCACAGGCCCACAGAGCCAGGCACTATGATTTGTTTCTTGTTGGTGTTTACGATCTGCCTAAGGTAATTCCGATTTCACCCTTGCCGCTTGAGGTGGATCCCTAACGAAATATTGAAAGAGTTAACAAAATTTCAAGAAGTGTACTGTGAGTAGCCGCATTCTTGGTGTTCTCGGTTGATGCAATACAACTAAGCAAAACCTATGTCAGCACAAACCTGGAAAGTATTGTAAACCAATTAAATTAAGTTGCGCCAATTTTATGCAGGCGATATAGATACTATTAGCGGGAAATCGCCGGGTAGTTAGAGTAAAGCTGTCTGTGGTTGGGGCTAACCCTCTGTTAGCCCGCGAAAAACCCTCAAAAGCAAGCAGTCCACGTCTCTAAAGGAAGTGAAGTTGCAGGGGCGACGAGGCAGAAAGGAATACGAAACTTCGGGGTCGGTGATGATGATGATGATGGTAGGATTTCTACGCGCAATATCATCACGAAGAGCAGCCCCAGTGCTATGAGAGTGAGTTATAGGAGCCGTAATATGATGTAGGGATTACGTTATCATAGATATTTACAATTACTGCGTGAAAAAGACAACGTAGTTAAAACTTGTGTAGTGGGACACGTAAAAAGTGTCACCATTGCAAGAATGTTCCACTTGTTTTGCAGGCCACCGTCCTTGCGGCAGCAAGGCGGGACCCTTCCGGGCTCAAGCGTAATCAGGTCACTGCGCTCATAGGTGATGAGATACCTTACATATCTTAAAAAATTGCACTCCACACATGCTTAAAAACGCCGTTAAGAGAAAAAATGACGCCCAAGATAAAAATCGCAGTAGATGTGGAGTTATCATGTGTATATACAATGGTAACAAGTGGTGTTTTATTTATGGTTTAAGTAGTTTTATTTCCACGATTATATAAACTACCTATAACAAGGCGGCCCATCTCGAGCACCGTGCCTGTTACGTGCCTCTCTCTAGGTACGATGAGTAGCATAGGTATGGCCCATCCGCAATCTACACAGCGTAACCTCAACTATCTTTTCTCGCTTATCAGCGATTTTTTTTTTCCTATGTAAAAATTATTTGGTGACAGCCTCCTCCATTCTTCCTGCAATCGGCCACACAGCCTCTTCCGCATGTTTCATTTAACATCCTCTTAAAGGACAAACTGAGTTGCAGTTTTTGTTTATGTACTAAACAGGCATTCTTTAAAAGCCGAATAAAAATTAGAACATTTGCGATTTTCCTGAGGAGAAAGCCCGCACTGCACTTTGAGAATCGCTGAACAAAAGTTTTTTGAACGTTTTCCAAATTGTTCTGTTCTATATCCATCTCATGGTAGCACATTTCAGTAGTGAATATTGACGTGCTTCTACGTTTACCTGATTAATAGGTTGGTGATTAAAAAATTTTTGAAACACAGGGGAGTTCCTGCCTTATGTGTCTCAAAATGTAGTGGTTTTTTTTAAAAAGGTTTGAAGTGGTAAAATGTCATAAACGGCAAAAGGCTATTACATTTGCAGTCACTAAACAAACCTATGCGCTGTCACTAAAAATTCATTTCCCTTTTACAATATAGCACAGCATAAGACACCTCGTTATGTCTGATAATTGTATAGGATAATCATACAACAAAGCTACCACTGATATTAAACAGTGTTAAAATCTCTACTTTCGCATCGCCGGAAAAGAAGCGAATATTTTTTTTTCAATAATGGCAGTGGGAATGTCTTTTAACTATATTGATTTGGGCTTGCATGGGACCTTGAAGAGCGCTTCGAACGTCCTTCTCCGCAACATTAGCTAGCCTTACGATCTAAACTTGAAATTTGTGTTTTTGTCTGTATGGTGTACACGATTTCACTTAGCATAAAGATACCCCTTTTGGTGATCTTCGGGGAAAATATCGCCATACACCCATAATAGATTACGTAATATTGCAGGTTTAACAAGGTAATTTACCTAACTTCTATAATTTCAAAATATATTATTGGAAAAAGACACCTATGTAGAGGAATAGGGTTGGCGGTCGGGCTTAACTAAAACGAGATTTCACTCCTATAGAGAAAAACGCCCTTGCGGTTGAGCCCTATCAAAAGCCTTCTCATGAGAAAAAGCATTTGTCATTACTGGGTGGCATTTTATAACTTTAGTTTTCAGAGGTGAACGTTGTTACTTCTTCGCTGTTCCGTACTGCAATGAAGGTACAAATCCTGCGTTTTAGGTACACTTGTTATGTCAATAAATGAATTTTCTAGCTGAAATGAAAATCTAAATGCAACGCTGATATCAAACTAAAAAAACACAGGCTTTTCACAGTAGCAGCCCACTAAAGTTTCCAAAATTCTTCTTGTTTGGGTAACCTCAAACTCCAACTCAACGTTTCCTCTCCGAAAACAACAATACGTTGTGTTTGCACTGTATAACCTATCAGCGACGACTCTTTGCTGTACACTTAAAATTCAAAGCCAAACAAGTTTGGGTATCTGGAAACACCATAATGTAAACTTCTACGATACAAAAATACTATGCCTGTAGCCGTTAAGAAACTCAGTGTTGCGCTGTGTTCATTACGGAAAAAAATAATTTTTACAGCTGTAATATCGAAGCTTTAGGATTCCGCAGAAAAACGAGGTTTTCCAAAAAGCTCTGGCCCTCCAATCTGCCACAAAATCGGTAATATAAACGTGAAAGTCTTTTAAAGCACGTAATGACATGTAATTTATTTATAAGAAAGAAGCAGCGAGCGCGAAAACCGAGGCACAACGTTTGCCGAAAATTGCGGCATTATGTATGAAGTCGTTTTAAAGTCAGTCGCTGTAAAACGAAACACAAACTTACCAAGGAGAGTCAACAGAACGATCAACAGCTTGTTCATATTCCGCGCTAGATTTCTCAGTGAGATGAAGGTATATTCTATACCATGGTTCAGCAATCTAATTTATAGTATTTCAGGGTGCTCGCATGCTTCATTGCGGTGGACAATGCAGGTGCAGAGTGTCATGCCACTCTATCAAAATTTCAAAATGTGAAAATTTCCAAACTACCATCGATCAAGTGTGTTAAACATTTGTTTTCCTAAACGTCAGGTTTTTTCCCTCCTCCTAAATAACATATAACGAGCTGGTCATGCAGCTAATTGGGTTGAAACACAGCGAACATAAAGAACCTTTAATTTTGGTTATCCTGTCTAGTTATAATTCCACACGAACATTTGTGCATGGTTTACGGAGTTCGTTTTTGGCTCGAGGTTTCTGACATTTTACAAAGATCGAAAACAGTCACACCAATGCGCGCGTGGTTCCACCGTATGATACAAGGACATAAACATATCTGAAATGTTCCTCGATTTCTTATCTACAGAAATCCGTGAGCGCTATTGGGGTCTTATCAAAGCAAGTACGACAGGACTAAGATAACTCCATGGTATCGTTTTGTTGTATGAAGAACAGTACAAACCAGCGATGAAGCCGTTTGTTCGTGTACCAACAAATCCAACAGATATTGAATAATAAATAAAAGGCGTTTACTTTATATAAAACACAAAACTTAATATAAAACCTGAATAGTTTTGCTAGAGAGGCACTTAAATATCAGTAGTTATTAGGAAGCGTTACATTTAATGCAAATATCTCAAGAGGCCTGCAAGATATAAGGTGTTTCCGAAATAAAATAATCTGCTGAAATTCCAAGATTTTTCCACTAATGTGTAGCATTCCGATGCCGCTTGTCTACACTGTGAGTGCTTTACAGCCAAATGTTTTGGTTTTTCATAATTGGGTTTCACCAATTGCCTACGTTTACAATATTACGAGCGTAACTTCCGCCAAATTTACATTTTTTTGGTAATGCAGGGTTCAACTTGGTTTACCAGTTTTCGCAATATTTCTGTTCTAATTTTTATTGTCTTTTTTTAAAACATTGTTTTACCAATTATCCCCATTTACGCTATCACAACTAAAACAGGTGAAATTTCCGCGAAATCTTCATTTTGTGTGAAAATACAGGGCGTTAAACGGCTCCCCACTTTTCGCTATTTATTTCTAGTTTCCCGATTTGTTGGTTTTACAAAATTGTGTTCGACCAATTATCCCCATTTACGGTATAAAAACGATTCAACGTAGAACTTCCACCAAAATGTACATGTTTTGTAAATGGTGGGCGTTACACGGTTCACCATTTTTCCTTGTGCCTGTCTATTTTTCTTAGTTTCCTGTTTTTAAAAATTCTGTTCGACCAATCACGTCCATGTGCACGATCGTAACAATTATAGTTGGAACTTTCCCGAGATATACATTTTTGGGAAAAGGCCGGAGGCCCAGGGTACTTTATTTTCGTAACTTTTTTATTTTTGTTTTCCGGATTTTCACTATTTTTTTAGCCAATTATCTCTATTTACGCTATTGGAACGATCAAATATGCAACTCCGGTTAAATCTGCATTTTTATGTAACTGCAAGGCGTTACATTTCCGGCTGTAAAGGTAGTCGGCAAACAATGCTAGCATTGAAATGGAATGATTCTACTTCCCTTGAGGAATGATTACAAAATATAGTTGCATTAAGCTGTAGGAAAGAAAAAAAATATTACGCTGAAACTTATTGTCTCTAATCAAATAATTTTGAGCTGGGCGTTAACATCACATCATAGTTGTCTTTGCCTGTTTAGGTATGCATTTCATACTACAATTTTAAAATTTTATGTAATTGCAATTCTAATCATATTAATATAGTGACTAGAATACAGGGTTGTTCAGTTTGGAGCGCAGTAGACTGCGTGTTTAATAACATACCTACTGGCGTACCTTCACTTCATCGATGGCAATGTCTCGTGGAATGTAGGGGGTGTTCCTACTGTGCTTCGGTATAAATGGCCTTGTTATCTTTATACTGCTCTGGCGCAAAGCAGCTTTTCTCACCAAAGTCGGATAGAAATTGCGTAATTCTCGTCAACAATTTATAGCTTCGTGCAGCGCCAAGAACGCAGACTACACAAAGACGTAACCGGCACAAGGTTGATCTTTGAAATAGTTTTTATTGACACCCGGCCATATTTAAATACGCAGACTTGGCATTATCGCCCACAAGGAAAGAAGTGGAGACGGAAAGCAGAGCACCACTGATTCTGCAGACAGTATAGTTGACACAAGATTCTAGACGTCAAACAAGTCAAGATGAAGTAGAAGCAACCTGCGTTTTAGATAGCCATTTTTATCAGATATAAGATAAGGTTACAGGCTGCGCACTCGGATTTGTCCACCTGCCGTGCTATCTCCGTCCCCTCCACGGTTTCTCATTTATTTATTTATTTATTTATTTATTTATTTATTTATTTATTTGTTTATTCCTTTATTTATTTATTTATTTATTTATTTATTTATTTATTTATTTATTTATTTATTTATTTATTTATTTATTTATTCATTCATTACAGGTTCCTACATGGCATGATTGTAGGTGGGTTAATTTTGAACCGTATACAGTACGTAAATCTTAACAACACTTATCTTAACAACAATACATGTGTATCAGGAAAAAAATTATACAGCATGCTCGATAGCCTCAGCAAAATTAGTGGCAAGAAACACTTGATTTGGGAGTTTAGTCCAGTACGAACAGTGTTAGGAAAAAATGTATGTTTGAACACTATAATTCCTATGACCGACTCGAATAAAAATGTTACAGCACGCGAAGCATAGCCGCATAGCTGTGACTGGTATGCCGTAATTCAGATAAATATAGCTGACTGTCTTGGAGCAGTCTTATGCACACTCGCAGTCGTGAAGGCGTACACGGTGGTCGAAACAACGACCGTTTCGCCCGATATTATTTTTGTCGCAATTAGGGGAAATATCTACAGGACATTCTCGACGCAGGCACAATACCTTTTTGCCTTTATCCCAATGCGGCTGCCGAGACGCTGCGCGATTTTATTCCGCCCAAGCTTATCAATTTCCTTAACACATAAAAAACTTTCAAATTAGATGATATCACACAGTTGTTTTTTGGTCCGTAACACGTCATGCAGTTCGCAATCACTTCAAGTCGTTTTTGTTTACTTATATCTTTGCTTAATGCATGCTTCTCACTCAGAGCGTCCACCAAGGTGCCCGACAATCCTGAGAACGCTCGCTGTAGCGCTTGTGGCTTTTTGTCTTTATGTGGTTGCCTTTTGTTATCTACTCAAAAGTATAGGCCCCTAAAATCAACTAACAAACATCTAAACTCCACTCTAAAATTTGCGTCTCTTGGTTCTTGTTCCTGCGTCTTAGTGCCCGAAATACCTATTCAAGAAGACTGCCACACAGCACTACATCATCTGAGTTACGGTTCAGTGCGTCTGGAGTGCCTCCGTTTCACTTACGTGCCATGACTATCATGTGTAGGCCGTTATGCACTACACAGGCATGGTTATCGCAGAAAGGCGCACTTGAAGCTATCGCCTTAAATGGAAACGGTTTTTATAGCTCTAGTTGTTTGAGAAACACGCCGCGCCTTTGGAGAACCAAACGGCAATCTTGCATCGGTGGCGTCAGCGATAGTTGCGGGAATTTACCCCTTAAAAATTCTTAGGGGCACTTAACTTTGCTTGCGCTTTTTGAAGGCGAAACCCTGGCGTTGGTTACTAACAACTTTTTTGCTGGAACATGACATTTGCGTATTCTTCTTTGCTTTGGTTTGTCTGTCTTTTTGCTCGTGATTTTCAGCCGGTTTTTTTTTCTGCAGCACATTCTGTGAACCTTTTTTTTAGGTACGTTTCTTCGCTTACGGAGCTAATTACGTCACGAAGAGGCTCGCTCGTCTAAGGTACTATAGAATCTGTGCTAACCCCGCTTTTGTATATCTGTTGTAGCCCCTTGTAGTCCCGTCACGTCCAGGTATCACGAAGCACAAAATAACCCACCATCTTTGAGTTACCACTTTACAGTTTTGTGACTTTTGTGAACGGACCACATTTCCTCTCAACGCTTCCTATTGGTGGCATATCCTAAAGAAACATGTACCATGAAGAAACAACAACAACCCTTTTGGTTGTACGCTTTCAACACGCGGAGACAGCACATTTCAGTTGGTATGAACCCGATCAAATCCTAGATTTGATTCCTAGAATTCGCATTCAATGTAATGGCACATGAGTTTTAATAATTTTCTCTTTAATGTGGAGGCCATTTTTTTGATAGGAGAACAATAGCGCTTTTCTGCAGAATGGAATAGTTGAGGCTTTCTCTTAGCAGAAAAAAAACCACAGGCCGTAAAAGTGTCTCCCACTGCTAAGCAAGTATGGATTGGCTGATCGATGGATTTATTAATTTATCCATTGATTGACTGATTGATTGATTCATTTATTCATTGAATAATAGTGGAGTTGAATGCGCCGAAGCTACAGCTCGGCTGTAGAGCTCACCCCTGTGGAGAGCTCCAAATCAATTTTGATGACGAGGACACCGTTCATGTGCGCCGAATTCTCGACATAAGGGCGTTTCAACTTTTCGTCTTCAGAAAAGCAGCCACGACGGCTCGAATAGAGCCCGCATTCTTGAGCGCAGCATCACAATGCCCTAGCCACAGATCCCGCGGGGTTTTTTAATTACAAAACCACCACGGTGGGAGTAAAGATTAGGGAAAATATACGCGAATATTGTTAATGTAAAAATAATAATAAACTTGTACCTGGCTGAGACAGGACACAGGCATTCTAAAAGACGCTTTGAAAGAATTCGCCGAAAGGCACCAAAATAGGGACAAGTTTTATGACATAGGCGAACAATGCTTTTATTGTTATTTGAAGTTGCCCGAAAGAAAATTTTCAGATGTAAAAACTAGGGGCGGGGCACACAGCTCCCATATAGTTCGGTCTGCAATAACAGAAGAACAACGGGAGCCGCTAAAGTAATTTTAACGCCTTCCAACCGTGCACAAAGGATTTTTCAACGTGAAAAGGATATACGAGCGATGGCACTCTAGCGTGAGTAAACTGGTTCTTTAAAAATAGATAAAACACCCCAAGCACCCCGTGGCCAATCCCAACGTGCTTTGGCGACAGTGAAATAATTGTGTGATATAATCATTAGCATAAAGACAAGGTCCACGCAGAATTAAAAAACCTCCAGTTTCTCTGTAATTCATAAACGTAACTGCAGTTCGTTGGTTCTGGATTCATATTTAGTAAACCCATCTCTTGCCCTAACGTCCTCAGGTGTCAGCCGTGAGAAAGACATGTCACTACAGTCAAGTTCTTGCTTTGTTTCTTCCAGCCAGGGTAGCTTACACAAGTTTATTTCCGGTCGTGGGTTGCTCGTTCCCTTTTCTTGAGAATAACTTCTATCGACTTGCTGTCTGCTACTTTTCGAACACTTCTTAATGCCTTGACGGTGTAAGATATGCATACATATATTTATTTCAGGATTCGTTGCAATATCATAGCCCTATTTAACGTAACGTAGAGCGAACCTAAAATATTACATTTTTCAAGCAATTCTCGGTTTAATTATTCCAGATGGGCTAGCCTAATTAGCTTTAATTTACAAGAAGTCCGTAGCGGTGTGGTTAAAAAGTGAATAGAGTGCGTTGCGAAAACTAAAGAGAATAAGCACTATGACAGAGATTTGTAGCGTTCATAGGAAATGTATAAAACAAGTTAAAGAAAGTTTGCGGCATTACAAGGGTACAAAAATCTTTTATGACAGCATCAAATCTGCAACAAGTAAAATCTTCAGCCAGAATGCAAGCTTAGAAAAACTGATGAGCAAAAATATTTTTATTGTCTTCTCAAGGCTGGCCCTAACTTTTTACTATATACATTAAAGTTCTCTCTGTGATTTCTTTTCAGAAAATTACAAAACAGCGATTTATTATGTTCTTTTAAAGGGTATTCCATCGTGATTTTCCAACTTTCCGCACTGTAATATGTTTGAAAAATTCCCGTTTAAATTCAAGTACTAGTGTTTTTGTGCAAAACTTACGTTTACTCACATAAATTGCCTATTTTGTTTGTTCCCACGGTCATGGTACACAAAATCTCTAACGGAACGTTTTTGAATGATGAAACGGGAATCACAGTCACTGGCAGCAAAAATCTTAGTGCATTCCCTCATTGAAGCTGGTGCTTGGCGGTTGAACGTCATCAATAGCTTCCTCACTGACCAAACACAGAAAAGAAGGCTCTACGTGCTTCAAGAGCGAGAGCAGAGCTTCAGATTTTTAAGGTTGCGCCCTACTGAAAAAGACTCGAATTAAGGAAGAAGTGACGACACCACGAAAACGAAATCACCACAGAAATTGCACTTTGTTGTGTATGTTCAGGAGCCCACCAAAGATAATGCAGGAGTGGGTCCGATAACATGCGAACAGACGGAACATACGGAAGTCGCCAACAACGGTATAGAAAGAATGGTGACCGCCTATAATTAGCGGAGACAAAAAAATCAATAAGGAAAGAGCGCTTCGAAGTTGCGAGTGCATGCCATTTATCTTTTGCATTTTGAGACAGTCTACTTAAATACTAACCAATATGGCGGGGGGGGGTGTTATAGTTACGCCTACAGCGGACGGTTCAGGAAAGGTCACGCAATGATGATCAGAAATATGACTGAATGTGTTGTTAACGAGATAACAATCTTTCATCACCCGGAGATTAGTGAAGATTCACGGATTCCAGAATTTTTCAGTCGAACGTTCACGTCTACTTGATTTCCGCCTGCATTCACGTCTACTTGATTTCCGCAGATTTGTAGACAAGCATCGCTTCCCTGTTATAGCAATCACGGAATCACGTCTATCTCAAGACGTACGACTTTCAGGATACACAGTGTTGCGTTCCAAAACTGATTTGCCATCAACCAGAGTTCTCCTAGCTCTGAGAAGTGGCCTGACCATGATACACCATAATTCAATGCCACGTGCGGCAAACGAATACGTAGCACCCACAGTGCAAATCGACGGCGTGTCTTTCACTGTCATTGCCGCCTATATACCGCCCCGAAAGGCGTTAGATAGTGACCGTTTCGAGGGTATCCTTCGGGCTACACCACTTCTGCATATACTCACTGGTGATTTCAATGCGCATCACCCGTTATGGGGTAGCCGTACAACAACAATCAAAGCACGGCGCTCATTAGATATTGCTTTCCAGCACGGTATGGCTGTACTTAATACCGGGGAACCTACTTTTTTCCGCAAAGGAGTTTCAAGTGCTTTCGACATGACTGTAGTTTCCTCCGTACTGCTTTCCAGAATAAGCTGGTCTGTGGACATTGAATCCCATGACATCGACCACCTACCTACTTCCATAACATCCGTGGTGTTCCAGTAGGTCATCTAAAGCATCAGGTCCCATTCTCCAACTGGGATGTTTTCGCCACAACAATCCAAGAGGGCCTGGGTTTAATGTTGTGCTACAATGACTTCGTAAGCACGATGGCTAGGGCGCGCCACACGAGCCCGAAGACTTTCATATTACCCAAGTCGTACAATGTCACCGACACTGCATTACGCCGATAAGCAGAAAGAAGAGCGCGCAAAACTTTGGCACATGAGGGCATTCGAGAATCCAGACGCCTGCAGAAGCGCATTCAGCGCCACATGTCCAAATTGGCTGAGAGTGAGTGGAAATCCTTCTGCTCACAGTTGGACCCCAGGTAGCCGCCACTAGAATATGGAGCCTCGTCAAAGTCTTCGCTCACCACCGACGTGTCTCCACCCATTTAATACGATTTCATTGCGTAATAAGCTCACAATCTTAGACGTCGCAGAGATGTTCTGTAGAAACATTGCGGCTGCATCAACGTCGCCTATGATACTTACGCTCCCGGATATTGGACGCGCATCCAATAAAAAGCCCCTTATTGATGACCCATTCACACTGTCGGAACTAATCATGGCTTGATCATCGGTTAACAAGACTTCTTCCCCTGGCGCAGATGGCATACCTACACTGCACTCGCTCATCTAGGGGATGCCGGGAAGAGATTTCTCCTGAACGTTTTGAACCATTCCTGGATGACTAGTCGTCTTCAGCCCACCTGGAAGACTGCTCGCATCGTGCCAATAGTAAAACCAGGCAAAGATCCAACAAACCTTCTGTCGTACCGACATATTGCACTTTTTAGCTGTGTAGGGAATCTAATGTAACAAATGGTGCTGCCTTGATTGGATTGGGTTCTCACCAACAGAAATGTTTACCCGCCACAGATGTCCGGTTTCCCAAAGGGTAGGAGCAGTATTGGTAATGTTAACGCCCTTGCAAATTGTGTCAAGCGTGAAAACACACAGCGTAACACCGTCATAGCGGTGTTTTTGGATGTGAAGGCTGCGTATGTATCGGTCACGCATGATGCTATCCGCTTTCAAATGAATTTTTAGGTATTGGAGGTCGTATGTATGACTGGCTGTCAAATTATCTCAGCGACGGAAGCATCTTTATGACCACCTCTCACGGCGACACACAGAAGCACACCGTAACTCGTGGTGTTCCGCAAGGTGGAGTATTGATTCCAGCACTTTTTAATATCTCGCTCATCGGAATCGAAAAAAGTTTGCCATGACCTGTCGCGATTTACCTATACGCAAATGATATTTGCATATGGTGCTCCGGGCGCAATCGGCGTATGCTAGGTGCGAGGCTTAGCGGGGAATAGATTCCATCTCAGCGTTCCTTGCGGCGCGGGGACTCAAAATCTCCGCTACAAAATCACCGGCAATCGCTCTCACGAAGAGAGACGTTATACGGTATGAGCTCACTGTAATGAAAACCCCAATATCGTACGTCGCAAATCAGAAATTTCTGGGCGTTACTTTTGACAGATTATTGACATGGACGCCACACATTCGAAGTTTGAAGGAAAACTTCACCTCATTCTTCAACATCTTCCGAATGCTTTCTAGCAACCGTTTCGGCTGCACAGTATACTCGCTTCTTCGTCTATACGATGCTCTCTGCGAAGGTCTACAACACTACAGCCTTCCTGCCTTGTTTCCCCTTTCAGCAGAAAATCTAAAGGCTTTAGAAAGCATGCAGACGCGCCTACTGCGTGTGTGTATTGGCGTCCCAAAAACGACATCTACTGTGGGGACTATCATTGAATGTCGACGATTGATGCCCATGGCGCTGCGTAAACAGGAAGTGCTTCGTGCGGGTTTACGTTTTGTGGCAAGACAACCAAACCACCCATTGGCTGAGACCTATGCTTTAGATCTGGAAGATCTCCTTTCCACAACAATACCAGGCCCCATCTCTTCCTTCGTACCCGCTATGGTTGCTCCCACCCATGAGTATTCACACAACCATGCCAGGAATCAGCCGAAGAGCGGATTTTCCGGCTCCAGCTTGTACGTTTTTTACTCTGCAACTGCTACACAGCAAATACGCCTGCCATACCCACATATATACTGATGGCTCAGTCACCGAAGGTTGCTCAACGATTGCTGATTATATTCCGTCATCACAAACCACGGTCACCAAAAAACAGCCACAGGACATCATCTACAGGACTGAGCTCGCCGCAATGCATGCAGCTCTTCAATACATCACCAGCCAGCCAGCCAGTCAATGGGAAATTTTTACAGATTCCCGCGCGGCCCTTGAATGGATTAAGTATTTTCCTAATCAACAGCTACACTGGGAAATTCGCGTTTTACACTACCAAGCCGTTAGTGCTCACCACCTCCTGGACCTCCTGTAGATTCCGGCTCATTGCAGTGTATTAGGCAATTTAACAGCTGACGCTACAGCTTCCCAGGCTCAGAATCACGAGGGTCCTATTGCGGCCGTACCGTTCTCTAGGAAAGACGCGGCTGTACTGCGTACTATGTTGGGGGGCAGGTACAGCTTTCCATATGGGCTGCTCCATTACGCCGCTATGCACCGCTCTACCCCCTGGATACAGAATGTACTTTCAAGTTACCGCCTGGTCTCAACAAGCACGGCGCAGCTGTAATACACCGCATACGTCTGAACGTCGCCTACACACGCCTTTACCGTTTTAAGCTTCAGCAGATCAGCTCGCCCTTGTGCGAAGCCTGCGTTGTCCAGAAGACGTCCACCATGTCATCAGTGTTTGCAGACTATACGATACACCCAGACTCTCCTTGACAGTGACTTTGGGCAAACTACCCACATCACGTCTTACGCAGCATGATGTGCTTGGCGGCGGGTGTCATGCGCTAAAATGGCCTCACGGGCGACGGAAGCGTTTCTCAGCTTCCTCCATAGTAAAGGTCTAATAAACACTCTTTAACAGTGGTGAACATCGATGACACGTGTGATATAGGACCGCGTTTCTGATGTTTAAACTCTTAACCTGTGTGTAATGTCAAAGTGAACATTTCGCGTGTGTATGTCTTCAGCATGGCTGCTATTGTAACACTGAATGTGCCGCGTGCCCGTGAGGCTACTTCATGGTCTAAGAACTCTGTTCAACTTTAAGCGAACAATTCCTCGAGTATACTTCAACATTTCATTTTATACCGAACTACTGAACTTGCTTGCGACTCCAATTCTCACCATACTTTTTTCTTTTGCTGATTTTTCCTTCTGTCTATCTTCCCTTGCTTTTATTTTACTTTTCTTGTTTTTTTTGTTTTTTTTTCTCACTCGTTTTATTTTTCACCTGACGTAGCATGTTAGACTTTTTGCTGGACAAACCCCGTTAGTATCATCAAACCATACCCTCTCTGTCACAATCTTTCAGTGATTCGGTATTGCGGCGCATTGGTAGCGGTATCAGAATGCAAAACGATTCGTAAAGGGCGCAAATTTAGCATAACAGCAACCGCAAATAACAAGAACAGACTTTTGTGAAGGCCATTTCGCATAGCCTACAGTGGTATTAAACAGGCGATGCACAGTCAAGGTTAGGGCAGATTTCCGTGATTTCTTTTCAGCTTCGTTTGCAAAATCGCATTACTATCTGACTGCGAAGTCTTCTTCTTCAGTTCGGGACTCGATCTCGTTTTAGTTCAGATGATTTTACAAAAACAAAAAAATACGTAAAAACAACTCCGGAGCATGAAGCTGGCAAAAAAGTACTGTTTGTAAACATCATGGTTATGGTTGTAGGAAAGGGAACTTTATGTGCCCTGTTTCGTACCAAGAGAAGAACTTCGGAAATACCAGGGTGGATTCGAAAGACATTTAAACAAAAAAAAACTTTGAATGATATAGAGAACCATCTACCTAAAGCCTAATTTTCAACCTATTGTGAACGTAACAGTAAACGTGTAAAGAAGAAATGCAGTGGCCCATGGGGAACCCCTTAACAGACGATTGACGTGGATGAAAACACTTTCTACTAAAACAAAATCTGTGCGTTCTGTAAAAAAAGATAAGTATGTACCTAACCAGTTGCCGATTTAAAGAATATGGCTGTCTTTGCAGCACTTCGGTGTAGGGCGGAAGGTGACGCCTTACGGAAGTCGGATAGTGTGGGATTACACTTCTAATTGTGTCTAAGCCGTAATACATCATCCGTAAGCACAAATGATTACACCAGTGTACTGAAAACGCAGAAGCAACCACGTGGCACGTACAAAGGTTTCTTTTCATTCAATAATATTCTTAATGCGTTAGTAAATTATTTATTATAGCGTTACATAACTTGGAGGCGTGCGAATAAAGTAGCTTACTAGCAATGTCCTGTTTAACACGAGTTATAACACGTTAGAACGTTCGTAAAGTGTCACGAGAAAGTAACGTTAAGGAATAAGTGACTTATAAAATATTACTCTGAGATATCTAGATTAAGAAATGTTACTAATACAACTAGCGACAGTGCCATTTTCTGACAAACGTTCTAAATAAGGTGTGTAACACCATCACTGCGACGTCAATGTCGGCTTTTTAGATGCCTTAGGTATAATAAAGAAAAGATGGTAGACGTTGTTGTGTAGTGATAATAGACTTTAAATAGGCGTTGAAACCATTTATTGAAGAAAATGGACTCGCAGGTACGCTCGAGTTTAATTAGAGCACAATTGGAAGATGAATCTAGACGGGATATTGGCAACCAGAATCTGCGGTGCGTTGTTATTCGAAACACAAGGAAGCTGGTGGCGCTGAGAGACGTTCTTTGCTGTATTGCTTTCAGGGTAGCTCCTCTTTACCCTGCGTCAACCACAAAAAGCTGTAAAGTTTTCTGGGTGCCTGACTATACTGAGCCTGCGGAAACGACGTGAAAGCCACACGATCTCCGGATTCATCTACGGAATCTTGGTGTTCCTTGTCATCATTTCAAACGCGCAATACATTCGATGTAGCTTTTGTGTGCGCTTCGAAATCATCTGCGCAAGTGCAAACATCTGAAGCGGTACTAGGCTTCTCAAAGTGTTCAGAACCCACCGTCAGAAAACCTATTACACATACGTCATCCGCTTACTCAAAATGAAGACAAGAAGAGACCAAGTTGTGCTTAAAATTGTGAAAATTATTGTAGCCTGGAGTCATAATGTACTCGTCAGTACCATCGATACCTTGGCACTACGATCTTGCACGGGAAATGCGTCAGCTAACCAACTCCAAACCTAACAGTGTGCACATGAATGAAGTGTGCAGCTAAAGAGGCGAAATAAAGAATACAATATTAGTTTTTAATTTTTGAAGTCACACATGCCGTAGGTGGCTCCCTGAATTACAGAATACAAGGGCACTAATACACCTGAGCCTTTAAATAAACTCACAATGGAAATTCGTTCTTGAGATAGCGCTCTTGTCATTGCCAGGATATATCACGCAATACCACGCTAGGTTACAGACTAATCTCGTTGGAGATGACGCCAATGATACGGCACATCAGGATCCCAGCCCTTTGGTTCAGTGACTACATATTTCGCTCTTCCCTATACGGAGCAAACGATGCACATGTATGCACTAGTTGCGTATTTCCATACCTTTGTTTTTTGTCAGAATTATTCTTTATCTTGAATAAATGAACCACGAGATAATAGTATAAAATTTTAGAGCTCTGCGCAGTGCCCATCGGCCAGCAATGGCAGACGCGCTAGTAGGTGTTGCCAGGCCATAGTTTCCCAAAACTCTCTCAATACTTGCAGAACATATAACGTAGCCGGTGACACTGCCACATTACTCGGCTGTGTATTCGGCCACGACTGCCTTTGAAAGTCTACAAGAGTATTGCTTGCTGTTGTTTCTTGTGTTTTGGGGTATTCAGCTGCTAAATTACGATATAGCAATTGCTTGGCGCCAGTCACCCGTAAGGACGCTGTAGCTTTACGTCTGCACGATGTGTTATCATTGTGGTTTTTACGTTTTTGGTTGTTCGCTTCGACGGTAAAGTCATGGCAAGCAGCACTCCCGTTCACGCTTTGCTGAATTCGGATTTCACAATGTTCAACGTCCGCGAAAGGCAACCCTGCTTCCGGTTGGTTCATCGAACTTTGGAATATGTCGTTTTGACAGCTGGAAAGTATGTGGTACACTAGGCAGGAGATAAAATAAATGCACTTCCATTAAAATAAATAACACAAAGAAATCTGCTGGCAGTTTCTTAACCCACAGGTTTATTGTTAGCACGTCCTAATATCAGTGTATTTTGTTTCAGAGTGAAGACATTTAGCTGCCGGGGTCAGCTGACGGTGGTTGGGAACTTGTCTGACAGCTGCAGCAGCGATAGAATGTTCAGCACCGCTTTTCTACGCTTTCATGTTTCTTGACTAGCTGTTTCCGAGCTGTTAGAATGTGAATGAAGGCAGTGCATGTTTCTGATATCAAGACAATCCGCTGAAGTAACGGTATTTTTACTGATTATGCCGCAGTTTAAGCTCTGTCTGTTTAGGTACATTGCGGTTTACAAACTATAAAAGAAGCACATACCTTTTTGCAACACGGTTGTAAATATTTGAGAAATACAAACAAGAAACCATCCTGAGAGCACCTGCATCTTCAAAAGTAAAAACATCTTCCGGTTCAAACTGATGTAGTTGGAAAAGGAAGACGAAATCAACCGAGGCAACGGCACCCCTAAAGCACAAGTTGTTTGCTTTGTGCATTATATACTTTGTAATATTAAGGTATTCCCCGTTTACCGTGCTCGTTTTATAATTTAACAGTGTATATTTAGTATAAATTAGCACCAACTTGATAAACCACCGCGTGTATTCTACTACACCATTTCTGAACACTGTAATAATCCAGTCATTCCTACTGAGTACAGATTTCTAGAAGTTTAGGCTTCTGCCAATGTACACCCTTGGAGGCTGCACAGTTTTCACCACCGTACATACCAAGCACCTTTTTCCACGATAGCCGCGAAGTAATGCACCCGGCTTGTATGCTGCACAGCTTGGAATCATTGAAAGTTGGGGCACTGATTCCTACGCATTCAGAGCTCTGATAGAACACTCGCATACATAGATGAACGCTTTTGTCAACCAATCTAATGGTCACCGTACTTTGGTTTCTTTGTATTTGAACTTTTCCACATCTTGGCTCTTCCACCATCTAAAGAGAAGCTGATTATGGGTCCCACCCCAGACCACGTTTGTGTCATCGCGCATCAGCAAAATAGGATATCTGGAAAGGCAACTTTATCAAAAAAACCTTCTTATTATCAGTTTACTGCGCGTACCTCTGAAGAAATGAGTAATATATAGCCGTTTGATGAATCTATCTAGAGCAGTTTACTTTTACTAAATATGTAGTTAGCCGAGGAGTTGTAAAATTATAGGAATTTCAGTCAACTGTACATAAAATGTATTATGAGCGAGAAATATGGTTAGGAAAACGCGACTGTACCTTGTCTTTTTCCGAAAATTTCCCTGCAAAAATTATGTAAAATTGACCTGCTGAAATGACCTAATGTCTGTGGGACGGTTTACGAAATAGTGCCGCGAGCAATGTATTCTGTTTGTATACTTCTGTTTTGTTTTCCTGAACCGGCAGCGTCCGGCAGCATTATCAGTATTTCAAGAATAGGGCATACATTTTTTCCCTTTCTTCTGAATGCCTGAAGGGCTATCTTTTTTTATAAAGAGAGTGCTGGGCCCATATGTCACTATGCTAGAATAATATTTGATCTCCAGTGTTGTCGTTGTAATTCAATGTTGCGAGAAACCATCACTCGGAAAGACAAATACTCCCAAAGGAGCCGCTGCTGTATGACTCGCTGACGCACGCCTGCGCACGTCGCTTGGTTGACAGCTGTTTCGCCACCTTAGTTTTCTTTGAGTGGATGTGGGATGTGAAGTTCGCTCCAATAAACTTGCTTTTCCTTCAAGATAGCTGTTTCGTTTTTGGCTGCGTGACACCTGGTACAGGTGTTGGGTACAGTTACCCAAAACCTTCGTTATGTCGCCAGCAAGGCTTCTCGCCCGAGTTCGGTGTACTAACAGAGAAAGTGAACAAGGAAGACACCGCGACCAGCACTACGGGAAACCATGCTGATTCTCTCCCGTCCGTTCTATAGCAATATCGGGAGCCCCCATCATTCATAGAAGCCCGTGGTAAAGACCCAGAAGAGTAGCTGGAGAGGATTGGGCGCGTTCGAATTTTCCACCGGTGGGATGCCGAAGCATCCCTGAGGCACGTGATTTTGTATCTCGGGTAATGGTCTCGAGTCTGGTTTGAAAATCATCAAACTACGCTGAAATCAGGGAGCATCTTGAGAACAAAATTTCTGAAAACTTTCACAACTGTCGTGCGTAAATAACGTGCATTTGTAGGTGCACACGCGAGTCCCAAACCCCTATTAATGTGTTGTAGTCTTTGGTGCAGACATCACGATACTATTCCGATGAGCTGACCTTAGGGGGCAGAAGAGGAGATACTGCGGGTTCTAATCCTGGGCGTTATACAAGAGCTATTCGCTATACTCATTCGGAACCCCCTAGAAAACAATCTCGTAGTTCGTGATCGGTGCTTTCATGATGGAGAAGATCGTGGAAATAAGATCGAGGCAGTATGACAAACCACTCAACGCGTTTTACCGAACCCCACCAACGCACCTGGAGTAGTGACGGAAGACTTACGGTAATCAATCCCCACCGCCATTCGCTAAAAACTGCGGAAAACTTCCTCAACAACGCTGCAACCCCAAGTCACTTTCCTCGCCGACGGCATCTGAGAAGTTCAATACGCGCTGGGAACTTCTCCACCGGAAGCACCCCGTGAGCCACAAGCTTCGGGCTACGCCGAAGCTGTTCTATGACTCTGCCTAGATCCAACTCATCGTCAGAAGGCCCCGCTGTACCGCCGTCCAACGTCGCCCGCAGACCCCCATAGCCCAAGAACCACACGTCAACGAAGACAGGCGTATGGCGAACCCCCGATGATCGTCTGCTGTGCTACCACTGTGGAGAGTGAAACCAGATCTACCGTTGCTGCCCCTACAAGAGGATCGGCATGCGAGGGTTCGGTGTCTACGGACCAGGCTTTGTGCCCGTACAGCGCCCTACTAAGATTGAAGGATACCTGTCGAAAACCAACGTAGGTACAGCATTCTTCAACCGTTCGTCATCGCCCTCCCTATTCCGATCGTTCGAGACAACACTGACTTCACGCGTGCGAGATCCCCTAGCCCACGTAGCGGAAACTAAAAGCCGCAACTTCTGGAGGTGACGATGCTCTATGACGAGAAACGAGAACTCCTGCAACGATGGCCATGATTCACGACATGCCCTTAGCCAGACGACCCGATGTAACCCTGACTGGACTCCCGAATGCGAAGACAGCTGCACAGTGTGACGCGTACTCGGCAAGACCAATCCTGCCGCTGAAAAAATGATGACAACAAAGACACCGAGGCCTGATCTTCAACACCCACAAGTCCGGATGCGAGTCCCCGATGTACCCACAACTCTAAGAAGGCGGCGTCCGAGGTCTAGTTGTCCTTCAACTGCTTTGATGCAGCCGCCTCAGAGACGCGGGAGCTGACTTCTCAGCAACAAGTGGGTACTTCGCCGCTAAGCTGACGAAAGTTACCACCAGATGAGACGGTTGCACATACGCCCTGCCGGACATCTCTTAGCGCCAAGTGGAACGCGCACATAGCGCGTCACCATAAACGGCACCGCACACCCTGCTGCGTTCGTCAGTTTCCCTAACTGCTGCAGGACATAATTCTCGGAATGGACTTTTTGACGGACACCGGTGCAATAATTGATCTGCAGACAAAGTATACCACTTTTGCTCCTGTCGTTCCATGAAACCGAGTGTGATACGGGAACACCATGCAATTGTAATAATAGACGATGACCCCGTCACTCTGCCATTCCTGCAAGAGTGATGATCACCATCGACTCTGATGATGCTGTCCCTGACGTCGATGCTAGCGTAGAGAATGACCAATGTTTTCTTCACCACGGTGTCTCCGTTGCAGGAGTACTGCGTGCTCTAAGCAACGCAAATTCCTCGTTTTTTACTAATACGACCGAGGAGTACCAGATTCTAAACAAAGGCGCTGCAATTGCTTTCCTCAGAGGAATGCAAAAAGCCAAGCCGTCGAACGTCATCGACTTCACCACGCACCCGAAGATGCCTTCACGCTTCCGCATATCATGGAGATGAACCCAGGGCTACCGCAGAAAAAAGGGGGAGACGGCACAATGCTGCACAAAACGTAAGACACATTACCGTTCCGAATTTGCTAAAAGTGACTGAACGAAATCACCAAAAAAGGACGCAAACCCCCCTGACAAAAATCTACGAGACCCTTCAGCACCTCTCCTCCTCTACCGTGCAAGGTACGTCTCTCCAATGGATCTGAAGATAGGCTACTGGCAAATTCAATTGCACGAGAGAGACTTAACGAAGACTGCATTCCTAACTACGGACTGCCTATACAAGTTGACTGTGAGGCCGTTAGGGCCGTGCACGCGCCAGCAATGTTTCAGAGTCATGGACGCTGTGCTAGCAGGCTTGAACGAGGCTAGCAGGCTGCCTTGTATACCTTTACGACGTTGTAGTATTTGCGCGAACTTTCTGCGAACATGTTCTAATGTTGGGCTCTGTACTCGAGGCCATTCGCACGTACGGGTTAACTCTGGAGGCAGAAAAGTGCAGCTTCGCTTACAAGGAACTGAAATGTTTGGGCCTCGACGTCAACGCCGTAGGAGTCGTGCCTAACCCGCAAAAACTTCAGCCATACCGAACTTCCCAAGGGCGAAACACAAGAACGACGAGCAAAGATTTCTCATACTGTGCGCGCACTACTGGCGCTTCGTCCCAAACTTAGCAGGCATTGCAGAGCCACTCCCTCACTTGACAAAATGTAGCACACCTTTGAGCTGGGAAAGTGCACAAGAACAAGCATTCTACCAGCCGGAACGGCGCCTGCAAAGCCCGCCTGGGCTATCTCATTTCGATCGAAATACCGAAACGGAAATGCCTGCCGACGCCAGAGATATAGGCTTGGGCACCGTCCTCGTTTAAAGGAAACGCAGTTGCGAAAAAGTAATTGCCAATGCCAGCCAATGGTCTGTCGAAGGAATAGTAAAACTACTCAGCTTCTGTGAAAGAATTCCTCGCTATTTATGGGCCTATATAGAATTTCTCCCATACGTGTATGGAGAAGATAGCACTGTCGTAGGCGCGCGTGTAATCCCCGACAAGAGTAGTGCTGGGTTTTTTTTTTTGGGGGGGGGGGGAAGTGACAAAGGACATGACAAAATTATCACCTTATGATCGGAGATCCCATCGTGAATATTAACGGTGCAATCTTCAAGTGCACTCCTCACCAGCATAAGATCGAGCAATAAAGAACAAGTGTCCGTAACGCGTGTATGAGAAGACACCAATTAATTTACTGAAAACCTGAACGCACTTAGTAACAGTTATTCTACACTTGCTTTCGCAATGCTATTGTTACCTAGTTCAGGCCAATTAATTTCACGCTGGGTAAGATCCCCACATATATATATTTTTGAAAGCGAATTTGTTCGTTGCGCAATGTAGTGATGTATTATTTCTAGGCATTAGGGAGGAGCGTTTGGCAGTTGGTATACCCCACTCAAGAATATAGATTTTTCATGATATGTAACTTTGCCCCATACAATTTCATGTTTATGAATGTCACCTAGGCGGGTAAACTGCAGGGGGTTTTTAGTACCAATCTCTACTCCTCCACCTCGCGTTGCTTTATCTTTGCGAACTATTTTGTATGAATCGGGAAGTGTTTCAGAATCTTGAACGCCATCATGCAACCAGGTTTTGGCAATATTAGAATGTGGGGATTATGAGTTAATTATATGCTCTCCAAAAGATGTGCTTTATTAATTATGCTACCTGCCTTGAGCGAGATGATTCGAAGGTATTTTATGTAGTCATGTCATTACGCAGTCCGTCGTTTGGAGCGTGGCTTGTGCGTAGATGCAGACGGTGATCTCGCCTTAATTCTGCAATCGTAGCAGAGTCCCAAGCGAAAATCTTCTTAAAAACTTGTACCTTGTCTTATAGTCGCACCAATGTAGCCCCGTTGAACTTTTCCTCGGCAGCAGGATGCCATAGTTTAGAGCGTGTATCCCGCATCCTTTGCGAAATCTCCTCTGAAATGACGATTTCAGTTCTCTTCAGCTTATTGCAGCACGGTGAGATTTTGGCCTTTTCAGCGGAGTCGTGGAACCGTACAATAACTGGCCGATGGTGATCTTTCTTATATCTTCAGGTTCTGTAGATTCGCTCCAGTGACTTCGATATCTAACATGTCCTTGAGTACTTGGTGCTAAATTGCGTTTTCCAGTGACCTGATATCTTCTAGTTCCTTACTGAAGCCGTATATTAACAGGTTATTGCGTCGACTTCTATTTTCTCCGTCGTCTACCTTGGCCAACAGTTCTAAGACCTGCATGCTCGTGTTGCTACAGGTCGCTTCAAGTTTTTGTTCAAACATGTGCAATTTATTTACTTCTCTTTCATTTGACGCAACCCTATGTTCAATACTCTGAACCGTTTATTCAACCTTTTTGTGTTAGTGGTTACCTCTTTCAGTCTCTTGTGCGTCTTGGATTGCTCCTTTAAAATCTTTTTCAACATTTCGCTAACAGAACCTGACGCCGACTCGCAATCTGAAGCTGGCCCAAGATTGAGTTCGACATCGCCAGAAACCAATCCTAATCACAGAAATGCAATCATACACTCTGGCAAGCAGGAATTGTGTACTTGGCAGTACCATGAATGTTAAGGAATCATCTCGTACAAAAGAAATTACTTGATTTTTACAAACCCGCACAACGATTAAAATCCGAATTCATTCGTTCCTTTCCGGTGAAACCAAGTCCACTGAAGACGTCGAGCTGGTGCTTCCTGTTTATGTGGTCGAGGTAGGTGGTGGCCGATGTCGCAGAGTTGGTCTGTCCGGTCATGCGCAGTACCGAAGGATGGTTGGATGGTGAACCCGCAGTCGGTTTGATTACGGATCGGTCCGCCGCAGGCGTTCTAACGTTTCCATCGTAGGAGGCATTTTCTTCGTGCACTGTAACGAGACCGGCAGGCCAAAAAGCAACCTACACAACGATGAAAATCCGAATTAACATCCGTTCCTTCCGGGTGCAACCAATACAAGGAGGTGTAAGTTTTTTCAACAAAGATCAAATGAAACAAAACAAACAGTGCTTCGCAGGGCTGCAAAATGGTTCTGCCATCCTGGTGTTGGTAACGAGCACTCGGTGTCATTCGGGGCTTCTCTTTCACGCACCATGAACACCCCAATCTCTCGCACACTTTTCCGCTTCACATTATTCAACGCACTACAAATTGTTTTGTTATGGTCACAACATTGTGAAATGACTGGCGGCATGATGCAATGATACGGTCTTGCTGGTAAAACAAGCAGAGTGCAAAGCTGGAAACAAATGTCATAATCTTGGCAGCCTTCAGAAGGTTTTAAAACCTGAAATGTTTCTACTTTTATCACGCCAAAAGGGTTGAAATTTTGTATCGTCGACACTTACATGTAAGAATAAAACAACATTGCTACGCACGGGAAACAGTAACAAAGAACCGCACACTTGCTGTGACCAGAACAACACGTTTTGTTATTATTCGGGGCATCGTCTTTCCACAAGCCAGGGAGCTCCCAAGGCACAACAGAGAAATAAACCAAACGCAGCTGTATAAATAAGCTTTTAAACCCCACTACAGGGGTATAAAAGAATACACGTGTCGTTGCAAAATTTCCAGTGTTAATTCATTAATTCCAGAAATCTATTCTCTCAAATTAAGAAGTAAGAGGAGGCAATGTTCTGTGTAGGTGTTTGCGTGCGGCGGCACTATACGTTGAAGTTTTTTTTAAACTGTTTTGCTATAGGGATGCATGCGGTATTCGGTCTTGGTTGTCGTGGTAGCCAGCATTTTAATGAAGGTGCAGCAGCCCGTGTTCGGTGCTATTAATCTGCCGCGCCTCCCGACATGTACGCTTGGCTAAAGACGCTAGATCAACCACAAAAATACAGCCCTGACCAGCCCTATTTGAAAGACCTGACTTTGTGTAATTCCCGTCACTTTATTGTGGCCTCAAAGACTTTGATTCCAGAAGTTGTGAAACATAAAAATACTTTCAAATTTCCTGCTACCCTACATTAGCAGAAAATTACTGCAATAGTGTCGGCGGTGTGTTAACATTGCAAGAATCCAAACAAATTATTCCCGCATCCTTATTTCTCGGAGGTGCATTTGTATACACTCTGTAGGACATAAAGGCTGGGTGAAAAACGGGCTTCTATATTTTCCTTATTATCTTGCCTTAGTTTTTAAACTTGATGAATATGCTGTTCGACGAATATTATAAAAGCATGGTTTGGAATCAGCAAAATATGTGTTTGAGTTTTGTGCCGAATTAAGCTACCAAACATAGTTTGTAAAATGCTAATAGTTCACTCTGAACCAGTTCGCGAACCGGTTCGGTGCATTATTTACGCCAACCGGAACTGAACCGAAGTAACATGAATTTGTCTGAACGCAAGCCGTAACCGACCCGGTATTTTCCCTGTTATATACCCACACACACTCACACACACACAGAGGCGCGCACGCACACACACAAACACGCGCGCGCACACACACACCCACACGTACGTGAGTGCGCACACAGACACACACACACACGCAGACACACACTCAGACCCAGGCACAGACACAGACACAGACACACACATACACATACGTATACGCATTCACAGCCACAGACACGAAGTTTTGAACGCCGCATTTGCCCCTTATTGTGAAGTTATTGCTTTCACAAAAAAAAGATGTTACACCAGCTGTCGCAACCTTTGAATGTCGGATGGGTTTCGCAAGTAATGAAAATGCTAAGGGTACACATAGGATAGAACATTCACAATGAAAGCATAAAATCGGTCTCGTCTATTTACCGTAAAAAGGCAATAAACGAACTTCTCTCTTTGTTTTATTGTACAGATAGTATCCCGTTCCTTTCAACAGGGGCTATTAGGAAATCTTTGGTACATGTTACTTACTTCCAAAAGACAGACCCTTTTAGTCTCTAGTGCAACACTAATACATTTGGTGTTTTGTTTGAATGGTTGAATGGGATGTACTCTGAAGTGATCCCAGTGAAAGATAAAATAATCTGTATTTTCGGCTATCGGGTTTTTAAAGCATGCTGCGTATACTCAAAACGGGAGTTGCCGAGTGCGTACAAAATTCAGAGAAAATTGTATTTACATTCGAGTAAGGGTAAGGCCTATTACTCTTGATAGTATTTTATGCTCGCATTGAACATGGGCATTTAAACTTGCTGGAGCGAAGGCTTAATACTGCTGATAGAATATTTTGTAGTCTTCAAAGTTTTGCTATGTATGACTACATGATGTTGCCCTACACGAGAATTCAGAACTTATAGGAATAAAATTGCGTACACGAGTCTGTTTAGCTTTCACTCGCAGAACATGCTTTTCACGCTAACGACACCAACAATTCCGTAAAGGGTCGCGCATAAAGGGAACCGAAGGCATCGCACGCTTGAATAGAAGAATATTTCAAGGGTCTTAAATGCTACCTGCATGCAAAGATTGAATTTTTACGGATAAGGAGCTGTACGTTCCTATTGTGAATAAAGTAAACAAAAATTTTCGCTGTCTTTTTTCAACTAGTGCTTATTCTCGGGACTGTAGAGATGCTTGACTGAAACGCATATTTATACTCGGTTATTATGAAGTGCTTGAAGGCAGGATAAAAATATTGAGTACAAGACATAACACGTAGTAAGATTGAATTTACCGGCCTTTTGGATGTTCAAAAGCTGCACTAGTAACGACCATACAATGTGTTCACATAGACGATTTCACGCATAAATATGCAACAGATTTTATTTCTCATTATCAAGCTTTATTTCAAACATAACTGGGAACAGTTCCTTTCAAGCTGAGCACAGTTACACGTAACATGCGCTCACGGGACTCGAGGTTACAATGTTTGGGTAGAGAATAAGCATTTCTGACAAAGGTTACCGGCTTTTCGGCATGTTGGTGTTCTCATGTGAGACGCTTCCTTGATGTTGCTGCTAAGGATCGTCTCCTGTTCAGGTCTCATTATTGGTTAAGAATAAGAAGCAAAAGATCCAACAGTAGCTGCACGTCTATAAGACAAAACATACATGTACAGATTCAGCCGTTACACATGAAAGGAAAACGAATACCTTTTCACTTTTTTTGCGACTAAAGCGTATTTTCTGGTTCCATTATGGCCAGCCCAACTCAAATATTGGAGCTCCATCAAAGAACCGCCAGGTTTTGTTTTATGTCGTTACCAATTCGTAATACAGTCCAATTTGTTTCTAAAAGGTGATAATGTTTGTGTTAGTGGTGTTTTTTCGAGAAGAGTAATCTAGTAGTCGGGTGCAATTAAACCCTTACATAGTAGTAAACTGTATAAAAAAGAAAAACGACATAAACTTGTTGCTATAAATAATTTTTCTCGAATTTTTAGACTAAAGTACGTGTAGCTGTACCGTTTGTGAAACAAGTCGGAAGTTCCCATTGAAGAAAGATACCTATTTACGCTCTAAAGAGCCTCGCGTCTGGGGATCAGCACTCCAATTACCTTAGGGGTTTGAAACGAAATGTGTTGAAGCAAAATTTAAGACCAATTCGAGCATGATGCTTTGTTTACACAGCCCGTATACACGCGTACAGATGCAGAAATATGACTGTAATGTTTTATTTCGACATTTGCATGTTATGTCACGTGTGCGTTATCCAAAACTGGGAAAGTCTTCATTTCAATTGTTTGTTTCCACTTGTGCTTTTATTTGCAAGCGACGCGAATGCGCCTCTTGCTTACTTATATCATAATCTTACCAGTACATTTAGGAAGCAGAACCCTTTACGTAGTGGTAAAACCACTTTTACAGTCGGTGGAGCCTTGTTCCGTTCTTCCTCGTCGACAAAGTGTAGCATTACAATGACTTTCCAAACAGAGCTGCAGAGCTCCTACTTCTGTACGAAACAGCGTTTTTCGACGTAGAAGCCCGAATATAGTATATAGCTGCGCATATATTTTAAATACGAAACTCCAAAATCCTTACAAACAGCAAAAGCTTGGAATGCTGGCGAGCACAAAATTCCCAATATGCCAAAATCTTGCCTCCGCGAGATTCAGAGCCGAGTTAGCTGATGCGCACATAGAAACAATTTGCCTCGTGCCCACTGACGCTGTTGCAAATGTTGTCGAAAGCCTATAATCTTCAGCCGCCTCTGCCACATAATCGCCTCTCTGCTCCGTCCACCATTTAAGCTCTTCCCCTCCGTGCCGCTCCTGCCCCGACAATCAGAGTGGTGTTTTTCAAAAGTCAATTTCATTTTACTGCGTTCCACGGCTGGCGTGCCACCGTCTGGAACCTTTCGTGAATGTTGTACTTCTTGGAATGCCGCCATGAGTTTGCCCCAAGAACGCTCTTTGTGAGTGCATTCCGGGAATTTTATACGACTGCAGCATTGTTCTTTCAGCTTATAAACATAGCGGCAGGGCACGGCTGATAAATATTAGGGGACAGGAAGACACTCAACTCCTGTGAAATTTGAACACTGAAAAATTGGGGATAAGGGTCTTCAATTGCCCTAGCACCAACGGTGTGTTCACCCAGTATGTTGAATTACAGAGAAGCAAGAGATACAATCATTTTGGAGTGTGGATAAAGGAAGTGGACAAATATTTAGGTACTCTCGCATAGCAACCTAGGAATAAAGGAAAGAGAAACGCTGCTATTTGGGGTAGTGCCGGATTCACGTCGAAGGGCTCTGGAAACTTGAAGGTGTCTTCGGGTGTGTGTTCAAAGTCGGCGACCGCGATCACTTGACTTGCTTATTGCGTTTCTTCGAGGAACGCAATGACAGCGCCCTTGTTTAGATGCTGGTACTCTTCGCTGAAATTAGTGACCAAAACGTGGGATTTGCATTGCTTAAAGCGCGCAATGCCTCTTGCGACGGAGACACCGCGGTTGAGAAGCAACCTTTGGTCACTCTCTACGACAGCGTCGATGTCAGGAGCAGCATCCTCACAGTAGACGGCGATCATCAAGCTTGCGCGGGGTGGCAGGGTGACGTGATCGTCGGCGATCCTTACAGTAGCACGGTGGTCGGGGCTCGGTGGCGGCGTCGTGGAGTGATCACAGGAAAATGTTATCGACTTGGTCTGCAGATAAATTATTGCGCCGTTCTCCGTCAAAAAGTTCATTCCCAGAATTACGTCGCGGGAGCAGTTAGGTAAAATGTCGAACGCAGCAGGGTACGTAGTGCCGTCTATGGTGACGCGTGATGTGCAAGTTCCACTTGGCGTTACGAGATGGCCTCCTGCTGTGCGTATGTGCGGACCGCCCCATCTTGTCGTAACTTTCTTTCGTTTAGACGCGACTGACCCGCTCATCACCGAGTAGTCTGCTCCGGTGTCGATGAGGGCGACTACGTCAAAGCCGTCGATGGACAACTGGACGTGGGACGCTGCCTTCCTCGAGTTCCTGGTTCGTCGGGGCGTCGCATCTCGGCTTGTGCGTGTACATGGTCGGGCACTGCGCGTCGTCGTTGTCGTCGTCTTCTCAGCAGCAGTCTCGGTCATGTAGTGTACGCGTCGCGCCGTGTAGGGTGTGGTCGGGAGTCTCGTCAAGGTTCTGTCGGGTCGTCGGGATGAGGGCATGTCGTCAATTACGGTGTTCGGTGCGTCTTTGCGTCGTTGGAGGGTTTTCGTTTTTCCGCCGTTGTGCAACTTCACCTCCAGAAGTTGCTGCTTTTAGTTTCTCCCCGCGTGGGCTGGAAGACCTTCCACGTGCGAACTCAGCATTGTTACGGCTGTTCGGCGACTGGTATGGGTAGGGCGACGGCGAACGGTTGAAACGGGCGGGTCCACGGCTGGTGTTGGAAAGGTATTCGTAGATCTCAGATTATTGGCGCTGGCCGAGTAGGGAGCGTGGTGCATCGACGGAGAACCCTCGCAAACCGAGCCTCTTGTAGGGGCAGCGACGGTAGATGTAGTTGGCCTCTCCGCAGTGGTAGCACAGCGGACGATTGTCGGGCGTTCGCCAGACGTCGGTCTTCCTTGGGATGGGGGGTTGCACCGCAGGTGGTCGGGCTGGCGACAGGGGACGACGGTACGGAGCCTCGCGACGATAGGGCGCAGGTGGGAGAGGGCGACAGACAGCAGCCGCGTAGGCCATGGCTTGCGGCTCGCGAGGTGCTTCTGGCGTCGTTGAAGTTCCCAGCGCTTGCTGCACTTCTTCTCTAATGACGTCGGTAAGGGAAGCGACTTGTGGTTGCGGCGGCGTTGGGAGCAGTTTCCTCAGCTCCTCTCTCACTATTTCGCGGATAGCCTCGCGTAGGCTATCTGCAAGAATGCGCGTGCTCTCGACGCAATTCGCATTGGCCGTGTCAACAAAGCTGCGGTCATACTGCTTAGAGCGCATTTCTAGGGCTTTCTCAATGGTGCTGGCTTCGGTCACGAATTCGGGGACAGTTTTCGGCGGATTGCGGAAGAGTCCAGCAAAACGTTCCTCCTTCACACCGCGTATTAAGAAGCGTAGCTTCTTTTCTTCCGTCATTTTGGGGTCCGCGCGGCGAAATAGTTCGTTCATCTCCTCCACGAAGATCACGACCCCTTCGTTGGGGTGCTGCGTTCGAGTTTCAAGCAAAAGCGAAGCGCGTTCTTTTCTGACCACGGTAGTGAAGGTCTTAATGAACTCGCTTTGAAGTGAGCCCAGTTGGTCAATGCGCTCTCGTGGTTCTCGAACCAAGTGCGAGCTGAATCTTCCAGGTAAAAGAAAACAAGCCGGAACGTTTCTGCGTCGTCCCACCTGTTGAATTTCCGGACGCGCTCCAGTTTCTCCAACCATTCTTCTGGGTCTTCTATGGGCGCTCTTCGGAATGATGGCGGTTCCCGTGGCTGCTGCAGGACGATTGGTGATGTTGCTTCTTGCACCATGGTGTTGGTTGCAGCGTTCGGTCTCTTGGGCCCTTCTGGCAGAAGACCAAACTCGGGTAGTAATCCTTGCAGTCGGCGGCTTTCCCTGGTTGGACTGGCTTTGGCGGCTTCCAGATCTCGTAGAGAGCATGAAGGGTGGGTACCCAGCACCTCTACCAGATGTCACGAAGCCAAGGACGACGCAGTTGTCTTGAATTAGAAACAAGTTTATTGGAGCGAACTTGTGCTCCCGTAACAACTCAAAAGAATACAGAGGCGGCTAAGCAGCGGTCAACAAAGTGACTAGCACAGGCGAGTGTCGTCGCATGAATGCCGCGGCGTCTGCTCTGCAGGCTTTTATTTTTCGGCGCAAGTGTTTCTGGAACCGTCGATTCACATCCAGAACATTGTAGATCACAGAGCATTATTCTGGGCTAGTTAGGCCGAAACAGCCTGCTTATCTGAATGTGATAGCCCGTGCGGCATAAAAGTAAAGAATGTAAGACGCGCTTCGTTTGGAACGCAGATAACAGCCGGGCGTGGCCCGGCAGTAAAAAAACAAACAATAAATAAACAAACTCATACATGGTTCGCGGCAATATTATTCGGTGCTTTGATAGAGGTGTTTGATGTAATTTCGAGTTCGACGAAAAACACTTGGTGTAGCGCCGCAGCAAAGCAAATAATTTGTTCTGTTCTTCTTGTGGTAACGCCGGAGTTACGTTGAAGGGATGCGGGAGCTTGAAGGTACCTTCGGGTGCGCAAAGTCGGCAACCTTGATCAAGTCACTTGCTTCTTGCGGTTTTTTTAGGAACGCAATTGCAGCGCTCTTATTCAAATGACGGTACTGCTCGGTAAAATTAGTGATCAAAATGTGGAATATGCTTCTTGCGACAGGGAGACAACTGCCGATTGAGAAGAAACCTTCGGTCACTCTATAATTGCGTCAAAGTCAGGAGCAGTATCTTTCCAGTAGACGGTGATCATCAAGCTTTCGCAGGTTGGCAGGATGACGGGATTATCGGCGATACTTACAGCAGCACGGTATTTTCGGTTCTGAGGCATGGAGCGATCGGAAGAAAAAGTGTAGGCTTCGTCTGTAGATCAATGATTGCACCGTTGTTCGTCAAAAAGTCCATTCCGAAAAAAACATCGCGGGTGCAGTTAGGCAAATTTACAAAGCCAGCAGGGTACGTCATGCCATCTACGGTGACGCGTGATGTGCACGTTCCACTTGACGTTACAAGATGGTCTCCTGCTATGCGTATGTGTGTACCTTCCCATCTGGTCGTACATTTATTCACCTTGGACGCGAAGGATCCACGTATTACTTCGTAGTCTGCTCCGTGTGCGTGAGGGCGACTACATCGAAGCCGTCATTTGGAAAACTAAACGTCAGACGCCTCCTTCCTCGAGTTCCGTGTGCGTCGGGGCGTCGTATCCCAGCCTGTTCGGGTTGACTGTCGGTCAGTATGCGTCATCTTTGTCGTCGTCTTCTCAAAAGCAGGCTCGCTGATATCGGGTGCGCGTCGCATTCTGCGGCCGTCGTGTTCGGGAGTAACGTCAGGGTTAGATGGGATCGTCGGGATAAGGGCACCTTGTGAATTACGGAGTTCATGGCGTCCTTGCGTCCTTGGAGGGTTTTCTTTTTTCCGCCGTTGTGCAACTTCACCTCCAGAAGTTGCTCCTTTTGGACTCCCCCTCGTGGACTGGGGGACAGTCCAATTGCGAAGTCAGCGTTGCCAGTGCAGTTCGGCGACTTGTATGCGTAGGGCCACGCTGTAAGATATATTATTAGGTGAAGACAGTTTACAAAACGAACGTGTGCTCTTCGTTTTGATAAAGTCGCCAAACTGGTGCGGCTGAGACCGTTGATTGCAGCACCCTCCAGCGGCAAAGAAAAGAAGCTGCCCGACCGGTGCCCACTCCGAGGTGTTCGGATCCCTTCGGCTCCTTGTCGGGCCTTCTCGGCAGCTTCCGGAACCGGTCATCTGCTCGATTTCCGCCCACCGCAGCTTGGCTGGTCTCGCCGGGGGGGTGGGGGGGGTGGAAGGCGGGGGGGGGGGTGCAGACGATAATTTGAAGAAAGCCGTGTGAAAGTCTGTGGGCTCGCCCCAGTGTTTTGACGTGTTCTAAGCATGTGTGTTGAGTCGGTAACAATCAAAAGAAGGTAAGAAACACTAAATCGAAGGGAATGTGTGCCGCGGTAGCCGTTGAGCGCTCACACAAATCAGATTTTATGCTGCGCTTTTTATGCTTGCGCAAAGAAAAAATGGGGTGCAAATGTTTTATTGAGTACGTACTGCAACGGATGGCAAGAAAACGTGATAGTAATTAACGTTACCTGCGATCCTAAACGAATGAATGCGTGCTCTGCAGCCATCCCCAGCAGAAAATTTCGCTACCAGAGCAGCATTTTTCTGAGGGTGCGGTTGCTCGAAATGGTTCTTTTTGGTGCTTTAAGGGGATGTACTACTGAATGTCGAAGAGGTGGGCGCTCGCAAACGATGCACTGCCGTCGACATTACCGTTGGCTACAGCCCCCCAAGCTACTCCGTACAAGCAGTGCGGCAAAAGAAAGCGTCCGCTGCCGGAAGAGCGCCCCGACATACAAGGAAAGTAGGCAGTTGAAATAGATTAAACTGGCGGCGAGTACGCTGATAATTCTTCGTTGTAAATGACGTTGCACAACTGGGGTAAGTTCATGCACGAAGCAGCGGAGACGAATCGTTGATGTCAAACTCACTGACGTTGTCCAATTTTCTGAGGAGCTGCGCGCGCGTCTTAATGAACTTAGGACGCTCGAAATCTCGCAGCTGTTTAAACAATGCAATAAATTACGCGTTAAGATCGCGTTGTGTGAGCTCACACCGTGAGCTCAAAGAATGTGGTTTTACACGCATGCCGCTGGTGCCTGTGAACCACCTGGCTTCGGACAGTCATCGTTCAAGTCACTTGAAGCCTCGGTCGCTTCCAAGCTTAGTTAAAAGTTCTGCCACCAGATGTCCTTTCGATCAAAGGCCCACGCGCGGCGCTACGGCGCCACCAACTCTGTTTGACAGATTTTTGAGCTGCTGTGTCCACACCTAACAGTATATCTTACACCATGGTAGGGTGATGCAGAACGGTTGAAACTGGCTGGGCCATGACTGGTTTGAGATAGATACTCTTCGATCTTACGTGGTCGTTGACGGGGGAAAGGTCGAGGTGCGTTGACGGAGAAACCACAGAGTCCGAGCCTCTTGCATGGGCAGCGATGATAGATGTGATCGGCCTCTCCGCGATGATAGCACAGCGGACGATTGTCGGCGTCTGGTGTTGGACTACAGATAATCGGGCGGGCGACAGTGGACGGTGGTACGGCATGACCTCATGATGACGTGTTGAATCTGGGCGGGGTCGCAAAAAGCAGTGGTTTAGGTCATAGCTTCTGGCTCGCGGGGTGCTTAGGATGACCTAGAAGTCCCCAAAGCGTGTTGAACTTGCTCCCGGAGCACGTCAGTCAAAGAAGCGAGTTGGGGTTGAGGTATCGTCCGGAGAAGTTTCCGCAGCTCTTCGCGTACGACGGCTTGTATTGTTTCCCGTAAGTTTTCCGTCACGAATTCAGGGGCGTTGACTGGGTTCGCGGAACACGTGTTGGGTGATCGATCGTATTCTGGCTCGAGCGTATATCGAAGGTCCTCTCCATTATGGAAGCTTCGGTCACAATTAAAGCACTGTTTTGGAGTGGTTGCGAACGAGTCCAGCGAAGAGCTCTTGTATAACGCTCCGAATCAGAAAGCGCAGCTTCTTCTCATCGGCCATTTCGGGGTCAGCTCGTCCGAACAGCATCTTCATCTTTTCAACGAACACTACACCACCTTCGTTGGGGTGTTGGATTCGCGTGTGCAACAATAGCTCAGGGCGGTCATTACGCACGACAGTTGTAAACGTTTTTGAAAATTCTGGTATGAACATGCTCTATGATCGACCAGATTTAGGGGAAATCCCCAAGGTGGAGTAAGTTTCTGTAAAGGAAAGTTTGACATCCACCTAAATGAAGTCATACGGCTACAAAGAAAAGCTATACAGCTTTCTCGGAAACTTCGCAGTTGAAGAAAAAAAATTCGTCCTGGTCCAGGATTTTTCGTCCTGGTCCAATTTTTCTTCAACTGCGAAGTTTTCGAGAAAGGTGTATAGCTTTCCTTTGTAGACGTATGGCTGCATTTAGGTGGATGTCAAACTTTCCTTTACATGCTCTATGATGTTAGCGGGATGCAGCGATGGCGTAGAGGTAGAACACCCGCCTCGCGTGCTGAAGGACCGTGGTTCGAATTCCGGTGCCGGACAATTCCCACCGGATTTAAAAAAAAAAATCCGCGTATTGATGGAATTGCACAAATGGGCTTGGGGTGCGGCCTGACCCCGGCGACCATTGCCGGTAATGCACTCCCTCACCAGAGCAGGATTGGCCACCCTGGTGTAGTACCGGCCACAACCTCCCATGAATACGCCAACTAACCCTCGGCCCTCAGTCCCCAGCGGCTGCGAAGCAACTGACCACGGCGGCGGTCAGACCTGTGACGCAGCAGAGGGTGCTAAGAATCACTGGATCCGGACAGGCCGCCAATGGAATCGTAACCTGGCAACGTTTAACGCGCGAACCTTATCTAGCGAAGCAAGTCTCGAGGTGTTGTTCGAGGAATTAGAGGGCAATAAATGGGATGTAATAGGGCTTAGCCAGGTTAGGAGGGCAGGCGAAGCCTTCATGGTGCTGAAAAATGGATACGTCTTATGTTACCGTGGTCTAGAGGACAGAAGAGAACTGGGAGTGGGATTTCTGGTCAATAAAAGCATAGCTGGCAACATAGACGAATACTACAGCATTAACGAAAGGGTAGCTGCTCTTGTAATTAGGCTCAATAAGAGGTACAAGCTCAAGGTGGTGCAGGGCTACGCGCCCACATCCAGCCACGACGACCAAGCAGTGGAACGCTTCTATGAAGATGTGGACTCGGCAATGGCTAAAGTAAAAACGCAGTATACTGTAGTTATGGGGGACTTCAATGCTAAAGTAGGCAAGAATCAGGCTGGAGACAAGGCAGTTGGGAACTATGGTCTGGGCTGTAGAAATAGCAGGGGGGACCTACTAGTTGAGCTTGCAGAACGGAATAACCTACGCGTAATGAATACCTTCTTCTGTAAACGGGAGAGTCGGAAGCGGACCTGGAGGAGCCCGAATGGGGAGCACAAAAATGAAATAGACTTCATATTATGCGATAACCCTGGCGTCGTGCAGGATGTGGAAGTGCTCGGAAGGGTAAGGTGTAGTGACCACCGTATGGTAAGATCTCGAATTAGGCTAGAGTTGAGGAGGGACCGCAACAAGCTAGTACGAAAGAAGCCGATAAATGAGCAAACAGTAAGACGTAAAGTAGAAGAATTCAGGATCGCGCCGCAGAACCGATATTCCGCCCTTAACGAGGAAGCCGAGCTTACGACACAGGAAGCCAGCGACAACCTTACACGCATTCTCACGGAGTGTGCAGTAGAAGTCGGGGGCACTATGGCTAGACAGGATACTGGTAAACTTTCACAGGAGACGGAAGATCTAATCAGGAAACGGCAAACCATGAGAATCTCTACCGCAGCTGACAGAATAGAACTAGCAGAGCTCTCGAAGTTAATCAATAAGCGCAAGACAGCTGACATACGGAAGTATAATATGGAGAGGATCGAATACGCTGTAAAGAACGGAGGTAGCCTGAAAGCAGTAAAGAGACGTCTTGGCGTGGGGAAAAATCAGATGTATGCACTTAAGGATAAGCAAGGCAATGTCATCACAAATAGGGATAAAATAGTCACAGTGGCCGAGGAGTCCTATAGGGATCTGTACAGTAGCCGGGACATACAGGATAATGCCGAACGAGACAGTAGTTCAGAGGAGATAGACATCCCACCAGTAACGACCGAAGAAGTAAGGAAGGCTTTGAAAGAAATGAAAGGGGGCAAAGCACCTGGTGCGGATCAGATAACAGCAGACCTCTTGAAGGATGGCGGAGAAATTGTACTTGAAAAACTGGCAAACCTGTACACGCAATGCCTAATGACCGCAATGGTACCGGAATCTTGGAAGAACGCGAACATCATCCTAATCCATAAGAAAGGCGACATGAAAGACTTGAAAAACTACAGGCCGATCAGCTTACTGTCAGTCGTCTACAAGGTATTTACCAAGGTAATCGCTAACCGAATCTCTGCAACCTTAGATTTCAGTCAACCTAAAGAACAATCAGGGTTCCGTAAAGGTTATTCAACAACAGACCATATTCACATGATCAATCAGGTGATAGAGAAGTGCGCTGAGTATACTCAACCCCTATATATAGCCTTCATAGATTATGAGAAAGCATTTGACTCGGTCGAAACCCTAGCAGTCATTCAGGCATTACGGAACCAGGGGGTAGATGAGCATTATGTAAGAATACTAGAGGATATCTATAATGGGTCTACAGCTACTATCATCCTCCATAAGGAGAGCAGTAAAATACCTATAAGGAAGGGTGTCAGACAAGGAGACACAATCTCTCCAATGTTATTCACAGCATGCTTACAAGTAGTATTCACAACGTTGGATTGGGAACAGGTGGGAGTAAGTGTTAATGGAGAATACCTCAGTAACCTCAGATTTGCTGATGACGTTGCCTTGGTAAGTAACTTGGGGGACGAATTGCAAAGCATGCTTTCCGCACTGGGCGAACAGAGTAGAACCGTGGGCCTGAAAATTAATATGCAGAAAACTAAAGTAATGATCAATAACCTCGGGACAGCACTGCAGTTTGAGATAGATGGCGAGGCAGTGGAAGTGGTAAGCGAATATATATACTTAGGCCAAGTTGTGACCCCAGATCCCAACCATGAGGCAGAGATAATTAGAAGGATCAGAATGGGGTGGGGTGCATATGGCAGACATTATCAGATAATGAATAGCAGCCTACCATTGTCGTTGAAGAAGAAAGTGTATGACAGCTGCATCTTACCGGTACTCACCTACGGGGCAGAAACTTGGAGGCTCACTAAGAGGGTTCAACTTAAATTGAGAACGACTCAGCGGGCAATGGAGCGGAAAATGATAGGTGTAACATTAAGGGACAAGAAGAGAGCGGAGTGGGTCAGGGAGCAAAGTGGTGTTAAAGACATATGAGTAGAAATTAAGAAGAAGAAATGGACTTGGGCAGGGCATGTAATGCGAAGGCAAGATAACCGCTGGTCATTAAGGGTAACAGAGTGGATCCCTAGAGCAGGCAAGCGCTGCAGGGGGCGGCAGAAAGTTAGATGGGCAGATGAGATCAAGAAGTTTGCGGGGATAAATTGGTCACAGTTGGCACAGGACCGAGGTAATTGGAGAATAATGGGAGAGGCCTTTGCCCTGCAGTGGGCGTAGACAGGCTGGTGATGATGATGTTAGCGAGGTCTCTTGATTTTCCAACCAGACTCTTGCGGAGTCTTCGAAGTTGAAAAACACTTACTTCCCTGAGAGTTTCTTCGTCATTCCACCAGATTCGGACGCGCTCCAGCTTCACCAGGAGATCCTGGGATTGATTCGGCCTCCCGAGGTTGAAGGAGAAGGACGGGAGGATTGGCCTAGTTGACCACGGTTCTGGTCGTGACGTCTTTCTTCTTGTATTTCTCCGGTTGTAGACCGAGCTTGGGTGGGATGTCTTGTTGTCGGCAGCTGGTATGAGTGGAGCTTGCTTGACGACTTCCACAGGGTTTAGGATGCATGTACCCGCACCTCAACCGCATGCCACGAGCCAAAGACGACGACGCACTTGGTTTAAAAGAAACGCAAGTTTATTAGATTGAACTTATGCTCCCCTGAGAAATCAACCACTACACAGGCGGCGAAGCAGCGGTCTACAAAGTGACGTACGCACGCGAGTGTCGGGAACCGAATGCCGCGGGGTCTGCTGTGTGGGTATTTATCTTACATCGTCGGATTACATCGAGAACACTGCAGATCAAACAAAAATATTCTGGGCTGGTGACGTTACTTCGAAACACTCTCCCTATCAAAAGAGATAAAATGTGCGGTACGCAAACTAATTAATGAACACGCCCTTCACTCGCACAGAAAACACAGCCTGGCGCAGCCGCGAGTAAAATCAAAAACATGAACAAATCGTGTGCATGGTTCGGAGAAAGGTATTATAAACAGTTACCACAAAACAATATGAAAACACTGCGGTGAGCAAGTTTACAATATTTACGGGGATAACCCACGTAGACACCGGCTGCAGTCAAGGCCATCCAGATCTGCAATTTCTTTGGGATGAAGGCATAGGCTTGCTTGGCTGACGCAATTGCCTCCTCTTTCTGCTATGTGGAACGCTTCCATAATTTCGCTGGTCGTTGTTTCATAAGGCCTAAGCAAAATGTCACTGGCAGGTATATTAGTTTTATATCCGCTAAACTTATTACAATGTGAACAAAGAGTGGATGAGGGAGGCCGTTTGATGAGAATTCGTGCTCTCTCAAAAGCACGTTGATACAACTTGAGTTCCCATTTTTTTGCCTTTGTTTGGCGTTGGTTTCACCGAAGAATATGTCTTTTCAACTAGCCCAGCTTGCAACCCTTCTGCCCAGAGATAGTCGAGGGGGGAACGGAGTCATGCGCTGAACCCGTTGCGCCACCTTGTGGAGGAAGGTGATGAGGCCGCCGCCGCAGCGATGAGGGTGCTCCACAAAGGAAGGCCTCGAGGCCACGTGCGGCGCAGAGCCGTGTGCTATGGGGGAAGAGAAACACCCAGCTGTGGTCGCTGGTACAGCGGCGAGGCTTAAATAACGCCTTGAAGCAAATCAAGTTGATTAATAAGCAGTGTTATCATTGCAATCATATGTGCATATCACTGCGAAACCACACCTTGCGAATGAGCCCAGCCAGGGCAGTGAAGCTTTCACCTTCAACTAGGGTTGACCAAAGCTACACAACAGAATTTTTGAAAAGCCATTAACCAAATAGCCAGCAACCATACCAAGTCTTACTACGGGCATAAAGCAATGAGTTTTCGCGAGAAGCAATCATGTTCTACTCTCTGGTATTTACTCAAGAAACGATTCCATACGGGTGCTGTAAACGTATTTCTACGGTAAGTAATGAAGTTACATAGCGTCGTCCCTCAGCCCTCTTGTGTTATTGTAATTCTTAGCAGGTAACCCATAACTTCGTCTTTTCCCTGGTGCCCGAAGCCGCTTCACCATCGACTGCCAAAGGCCAGTACCACAACATACTTAGACTAGCTGCTCACGCGGGCTTTGCAAGAGCATTCAGCCGCAATATACAGTTTTACATGCCAAAATGCCATTAGCCAACAATACTGCATGAACATTTGCATGAAGGAACGGACTAGCCCTTCCAGCTTGACTTTCAGCTCGGCGCATTGAGCTTCGTCTGATATTTGCAATTACTGAATGTGGGCGTAAATATTACACATAGGATGATTCGTAAAGGTCGCCTCTACTTTCACGATTTACCGATTTCAAAAAGTCGTTGTGGTTACCTGCGCTTTGCAAGCCGCGCCGTAGCGGAACGACAGCTAGCCATGCGCAACTACGCTGAGCGGACCGCTAAAACCATTCTACTGACGAGCGGTTCGCCAAAGGCGGCGCTGTTCGCTGACGCGACGTTGTTGCCATACAAGGGCCGTCCGGGCCCCATAAGCCAGTTTGCATCAGCAGCCAAGAAAAGATTAAAGGAGTCGCAAAACAGAAAGCTCAGTGGCCCACGCGCCTTCCACTTATGGCAGACCATTTTGTTGCGTTTGCGTTTCAGGCAGTCAATTTAGCTCGCCATAGCGTGTTCCGCCGCCTATTTCAGTAGGGTTTCTCACGGACTGCTAATTTTCGCTGGTCTTTCAAATGATGTAGCTGGTGCTGCGATGGCCTTCAAAAGATTACACTTCGCTTGGGCAGCCCTGTTTCGGTCCTGAATTCTAAAGCGAAACTAAAAAAAACTGTTGTCAGTAGATGAGTACGCCAAGGAGGAGAGTTAATGCAGGGCGATTGCAACATGTTTTGCCACATCCCTCGCCCGCAGACACCAATATAGGAAAGCGATGGAAGTCGCTGAAAAACCGTAAAAACCTAGTACTCACGACGCAGTCCTGTCAGTTTCATGAACTGAGGCGACAGCCAGCGGAACAACATCCAGTTTTAACAAACATAACTCTGGCAAGGGCAACAATACAGGGCCCTCATAAAAGTTAAAAGTACGTTTTATCACAGGAATACAAATATGTGCTCACTTTTCTTGTCTTGTAATATATATCGTGTCACGTAGATTTCTCGGTAATGATACATCGTAAGCGTTCAAAAAACCCCTTTTATTCAAACCTCAACTTAGACAGCATCATCAATATAAGGCGTGAAAATATGGCGTTTTCTTTACTTTCATTATGCGAACGCATTTCACTGCCACACAATAAGGATGGATGACTTTCTCTATCCTGCAATGCTGCTCAATAGAGGGTAAGCAAGCCGAATAATGCAAAATCACAGCTGGAGACAAGCAAACCTCTATTTAGAGTTTCGCTTAAAATGTACACAACGTGCCTAAAGAAAACTTTTCTCCTCCTTATGCGTTGTCACATAATTGTAACATAATTAAAAAACAGCTACTGTTGATGGCGCACATCATTCTCAGTACAAGCACAAGGTTCACGGAGCTCGGTTTAAAGAGAAGCTGAAGCGTTTTCCAAAAACAAATTGAGTTAGAGGCTTGTTTATATAGTTTCTTGCGCGCTGACTCCGAATATCACATTGAATTTTATCGTGCATGAGTCCAACAGGCATTTATCTGCCAAACGCGCGGTCCCGTTTGAAAGACGCGCGCTTTTCGTGTTTGACGCCTCTGATTGGTTGCGCTCGTCATGACGACAAAGAAGGACACCCTTCGGCCGCGCGGGTTGTCGGAAGCATTGGGAACGATCGCACGGGGGCGGCGCTTGTCTTTTCGGCAATTGAGCTTGCAGTTTAATGTTCGCACATGTCCGCAAGTATATTTTCCAACCTTATGTGCTGTTGGTTCAAGCATCTTACAGCTTAAACTTGCTTTAAACGACCGAAAGCCCCAAAACAGTGACTGGGGAGTCGGCTAGAGGGTTCCGTCAAAATATTTCTGAATTAGGCAACCCGCATACGGCTTTCTATTTCTTATGTTAATATTAGGTGCTGCGTGAACTGTTTATTACTATATACGCAACCATTTATACCCAAGATTAAGCGGCGTTTTATAAACAATCTACCAGCGCAAAGCCAGTACGTGCACTGCGCGATAAAACAGCGTTCATGCGCTCTAAACGCATAGGCGAGACATACGTTGCGGTACACGCATAAACCAACAAGCGGACTCTGCTTCCGAATTTCCTTTGTTCGTTGTCGCCCACCCCACACCCTTACTCATCCCCATACACACACCCTCATTCGCTGGCGCTGTTTGCCCTTAGTCGGCCTTGCGCCCTAAAAACCCAACCATCATCATCATCATCACCCTCATTCGCGGGCGGGCACGCGCCATTTGGGCAGCGGCGCTAAGGCGCCTCCGCGATCGCTAGATGACTTCGATGAGTGACGCCTCACTGCGTGACTTCCAATAATTCTTAAAACACTGTAGCATACTCGTGCCTCGGCAGCATTATCGGCTCCAGTTGGGCTTAGTTTTCGGAAACGGAATCTTGGGGAAAGAATCAGGCCCCCGCAGTCAACACAAATTATGGTAAGGTGGTGGTTCGGAGCGGTGTTTTTCTAGGGGTGTGCGAATATTCAAAACTTTGAATATTCGATTAAATTTTCGTGGTATTCGCTTTGATTGGAGCGACACTTTTATTGTTCGAAATATTCAAACCACCCAAAACGAAAAGAAAAAGATTCAGAACGTGTCTCAATCGCAAAGTCGCAAAGCATATACACGGCGAACGGTACGTGCTTTCGTAGACTGTATCGGTGTTTAGTTGTAGTTATCAGCACGCGGCAATGTGTACGGGCTCGGGCATGCAATCGAAATGAGGTGCAGAGAATATTCAAAAAGGAACAATCGAAATGAATCAGGGGCCAACGCTGAATGAGGTTAATATCGCAAAAGAGAAATCACCTAGAAACAAGCACTGTACGGGTGAATTATAAACCCGTGACGAACATCGCGCCGATCGGACCACTCAATCGTCCAAATTGATTAATTTAACGCATGCAGCGTTTTCTGCTCGCGAAAACGCGCCGCCCACGCAACAAGGCGCGCTAACGCTGCAGCGGAACCACCCGCACGCTCCGCACGGCCGGCGGCAGCAACGTGGCGGCGGCTTCGGCCGCGAAGTGGTGTCGAGAGCTTGAGCAAGCGGCTCTCTTAAAGGCCGCTCAAGGCACGCACGAAGTTGCTTGTGCGGTAAAGAAGCTTTTAATGTGGGCGAAAACGGGGCTATAAAACATCATCCGCACCGCTGGCCAAAGAAGCCCATGCAATATCTGCCGGGGTGGTAAGCCTAAACATCCCAGGTAGAGCCAGCCGGCTGTCTCGAGCGCTTTGAAACCGCCTCCATGAGGTGCCGCCCTACCCATTCAAGGCAGATGCTGCCGCGGGCGGGGAATCGTCACGGGAGTGTCGAAAAAACACACACGTAACGCCGACGCGCGAAAATCGCGTGAAAAACCCTCCTTGCGGTTCGGCCTTAAGTTTTGACCAAGATCAGTCAAATCCCGTAGGTTCGTGTATGTCAGTCACGAAGCGCCAAATGGAAGGTTCCGGTTGTTCCGATCCCCGATGTCGTAAACTTTGACGGTATACAAATGACAGCGGGAGATAGCAATTTGCCGTTTGTAGAGATGTGTAGGCTGATAAAGGGCGACGGTTTACGTGCTGTTCGCCTGAGCCGTCACATGAGCGATGTTGACAAGGGTCGCACTAACAACCGTCAGGTTAATAAGCTCGTCAATCACGCAATTTGCAAGACACAGGGCACTTACAGCCACTTGCCTAGGCACGGCCACTATAAAGAATAATCCATCCAGCGGTCGTGGACCGGGAATACAACCTAAAGCAAGCGACCTGCTCATGTGTAGAATGAGAGCTCGGGCACATGTTACACAGCTCTTGGCGAAGCGTCGCTTTTTTGGTGGCAAAGTGGAACATAGCAGGCTCGTGGAAGTGGAAGTGTCGGCTTCCGCGTGTCAATAAGTAGTCCGTTCTCGTTAGTATTAACTGCGGTCGCGTGGGCTCATACAGACAATAGAGTCGTTATAAATTATGAACATTTTTTTTTTTTGAGGCAAGATTATCTTGAATATTTGAAGCAAAATTCGTAGAAGCATGCGTAGAATGTTCGGGGCACACGCGGATTGATTGCCGCAGCTGCGTATGCATGTAGGTGTATTGCTCCGCTCCGTGTAGTGCTCACAAGGCGCGTAACTTAGGAATCCCACGGCGTGCGCTACCACTCTCGTCCTCGTTAGAGCGTATCCTCGTTTTGTGCCATCGCTGACTATATTTTGTTCATGGTTGTGGCTGCGTAAAGTGAATGCGACTTCGAAGGCCACCTGACCACCAATAGAGCCGCGTCAAGGGTCACGACTGTCAACTAGTACGAGACGTACTATATGGAACATCTTCCACAAAATCTCTGCAACCGAGGCTGTGCGCAACTATTGCGAAACATCACTGCGAACGCCAACATCGACAACTACGACACTCGTAAACCACCTGAAGCGGCACAGATACTTGTAAGCCGAATTTGAAAAACCCGCTAAAACGAAAACTGCGAACCAGCCAAGTATCGCGGATGTTTTGAAGAAGAACGTGGCAGTGACTCAGATGAAACGGCATGCCCCTGGACCAGTAGCGAGAATGAACACGCTCGATTTGCAGCCGTACACGATCGTGGAAGATCGCGATTTCAAAGATTTGCTTCAAGAGGCCGTTGCTGGATATCAGCTGCCTTCAAGAACGACCCTCTCTCGCACATTGGTGACCAAACTGTATGACGACACAAGGAAGAAAGTACAGTTGGAGTTGGCGAGGGCCTTTGAGCATGGATTGCAGTAACGTTCCTTCACAACCGACATTTGGACATCCAGGGCTAATGAGAGCTACATTAGCCTAACGTGTCACTACATGGATAAGACTTTCAAGTTGAGGAGGTATAACTCGAACACTTGTCCTTTCCCAGGCAACCACACATCAGCTAGGATAGCCTCAGTTCTTAAACAGGTGGTGTCCGATTGGGAAGTACCAGTGACTTTACCCCCACTGTGTTGTTACAGATAATGCACGCAACATGAGGGCAGCCACTTGCGGATTGTCGTGGCACGAAAGAACCTGTTTTGCTCACACTTTGCAATTGGCCATCGGTGATGCTAAGGTTATGACCCCTGGTCTCGTTGCACTCTGCAAGAAAGCTAGAGAGATTGTTTGTCATTATAAGCATGGCCCAAAGGCACAAGAAATGCTTAGCTGCTGCCACAAGAAGATGGATAAACAGCCATTGCATGTTCAAGACGACGAAACACGATGGAACAGTGAGCTTTCAATGTTGTCAAGACTCTTAGAACTGAGAGATGCTATTACTATGGACCTAGCATCAGAAGATGAGCACCTTAATGGTTTTAGTGCCCCAGAATGGCGCCAAATGGGTGGGTATGTTGCAGCTCTGAAGCCATTAGAAGAAGCACCAACCGCTGTTGGTGCTGATCACTACCCGACACTCTCAGCTCAAGTGCAACTTTTGTATATTCTGTTCGTGCACGTGGACAAGACCAACTGGAAAAGGGGAGCCTCTGCGTTTGCTGCCAATTTGGCTAAGTGTCTAAAAACGCGCTTCCCGGACTACAAGTTTGACCGCATAGAACCCGTGGCAATGTTTTAGATCCTCGCTTCAAAGTGGTTGTGTACCATCAGGGTGACTCAATGGCCAAGTGGGTTAAAAACCTGGCGTTGGAAGAAGCAAACAAAATTTCGACAAGGAACCAAGAAATACCCTCAAAAACTGTGTTTTAAGTAGGGACTCCTTTTACATCAGCATTGTGAAAGGATTTTGACCATATTAACAACCAGCAGCACTCTTCACTGCCGCGTACGCAGAATGAGAGATATGTCCATGATGAAGTTTTAGGACGAAAAGAAGACCCATGCGAGTGGTGGTTTAAGCATGGTACTCCGAGCTAGACGCTATTGGCTCTGCTTGCCAAGCGGTACCTGCCGATACCAGCCACAAGTGTCTCAAGTGGGCGGCTGTTTTCGGTGTCTGGTGGAGTCGTCACGAGGAGGAGGTTTTCACTGCTCCCGAACATGTCCAGCAGCTAACCTTTCTCTATGGCGACATTTAAGTGAGTGCAAACCTTGACCGGTGGAGCGAAATGGTAGTGTAATTCCTAATGTTACATTATGTGATTCTGCTGTGCAATAAAGTTGCAGTTTTTTGTGTCTCTAGATGGTGAAAACTTTATTTTAGGAAAAACAATAATTACTGGTATTCGAAAAATATTCGACAAATATTCAATTCGATTCGAACTTTGTTTTTAATGTTCGAATTCGCTTCGAAATTGAAAAATTGATATTCGTACAGCGCCAGTTTTTCCATTCCAGACAAATATTACCTTATCGTGGCATTTACACTTTCAAAATAAGTAGTGTGGTGGTCTTGGTTCTTTTACTTTGTAGGAATACTGTTTACCTATTAGCCGGGAGAGAACTTCGATCAGGATTGGCGCCTGGTTTTAGTTTCGCCAAAAAGGGGGTTTTTGAACACTGTTCTAAGCCCATAGGGAAAGAAAACCGACGCGTTTAACGAAACAGGTATTTCTTGAACAAATTTGACTTTGTTTCTGGAACGGAACGAAAGATCCAGGGTCAAAGTACAGCAGGGTTCACCATCTTTCTTAAATCGAGCATCTAATGTGAAATTCATGTACATCGCATCAAAAAGAAAGAAAGAAAAAAAAAAGGAAACACGCATTGGAGCATTTTACAAATTACATAACGTAAGTTAGTATATTTTCTGCGGAAACTGTGCAAATAAGTGCTATTAACAGCAACAAAAACAAGTACCATTCTTCCTGTGGCGAGCCACTACAGGAAACACGGCGAAAAGAGCACGGCAGAGGCGGCCGATCCGGCCGAAAGTCAAGGTATGACGTTTTCCGGCCACCCGCCGCGGTGGCTCAGTGATTAAGGCGTTGCGCTGCTGAGCGCAAGGTCGCGGGCTCGATTCCCGGCAGCGGCAACCGCGGCGGCCGGTTTTCTGATGGAGGAGAAAAGCAAAAACGCCCATGTGTACGGCATTTCGGCGCACGGTAAAGATCCCCAGGTGGTCAAAATTAATCCGGAGCCCTCCACCACGGTGCGCCTCATGGCCTGCGTGGCGTCGGCGCGTTAAACCCTCCAATCAACCAATCGACGTTTTCCGGCCGGTTTTCGCCTGCGCTCCTCTGTCTTCCGGCATCACGCGTCGAGATGGGGGCGGGGCATCGGGCCACCTTTGTTTGAGCATTGCGCCGATTCTATTGCATTTATTCCGAAAACATTTCGTACAATGGAACTATTCAATTTGTGCTTGCTGCTAGTCACTTTTCTTTTAATTTTAAAACCTTTTCAACTTCCCTTTAAGGAGGCCGTGCGCATACGATGCGCAGGGTTTGGTCAACCACGATTCCTGCCTTGTAATAATAATTTCGCTGCCTTGTGGTAATATTGTTTTTCTTCCAGCTTATAGTCGTCAGCTCCCGGCATAAGTCTAGCTAGTTCCTAGGGATCACATTGTATTGTCATGTCAGCAGCGTGCTAATGGGTCTTCGAAAGGTCATCGGCAGCATGTGCCAGCAAGAACAATATTCGGTGCTCGCTCCGCATACGATGCCCGCGCTCCCGTAGACATCACTAATCACCGAACATCACAAACGAGGTGGCATCAAAACATACGCATTTACTCACACATACAGATTGTTATGTTTTTCAGCCCAAATATTCTTACGTATGCACCGTAAAATGACGGCGTGCCGCCTAGCCCACTACCGCAACCACTGCTACCAGTGATATTTCACAGGGGAAATTTTTTGTTTTTTTTTTAAGTTCGGCTGTAATGTTCAGCCAAAGGTGAAAAAGGAATTATTTTTAAGTCCAGAATACTTGAGTAGTCGTTAAGTAAAAAAAAAATAATGTCAGCGAACCCGATCTCGCATCATTCTTTACTTTTTTCTTTTAAAAAGTTCAAAATGTTATATTAACACTTCGCGGATTTATTATCGAACGCCCGCAGGCGTGTTCCTGGAAGACAAAAGCTTCCATGACCACTTCCAAACAAGTTTGAAAAACATTAGGGAGCATTTAAAAAGAATTTTTCATGAAAACCAGCTTGTGCAGCGCGAAGCGGGGCCGATTTAAGTGTAGAAGCATGTTCGCGTGTATACCTCCGCGGTATTCGCACTAAGAGTGTATTGGGTGTCTTTGTTTATGTTTTGTTTGTACCGCCTGGCAGCACCAAGCTGTATCTGTGTGCCCATGGAGCGCTTGTTTTATTTTTGTTTTTTTATGCCGTAGGGTTATCTTATTTAATTGGGTGAGTGTTGCGCCATAAAGACACTAGCCTAGTTTATTCTTGTTTGATCTGCTATCCTCTCAATCAAATTTGGTGTTTCGAGAAACACTCGCGGGGAAAGATAAAAGCCCGCAGAACTTACGCCACGGCATTCGATACCGGCACTCGCCTGCGCACGTCGCTTTCTTGACAGCTGCTTCACCGCCTGTGTATTTTGTTCAGCTAGGGGAGAAAAGGTTCGCTCCATTAAAGGTTGTTTTTCATCATCGACAGCATCGTCATTATTGTTCGTAACAACTTGTAGTGATGCGGGGAGCAGGCACCCTAAACCTTCTGCAAGTCGTCAATCATGCCATACTGGTGTCAGCCGCCAATAGCGAGGACTAGAGCCGGAGTGTGGACAATTACCGGGGAAACGTAAAAAGAAAGACGTCCCGACCGGGGCCATGAACAACGAATACAGGATGACCAACACAGCGAGCGCTCGGTAGCCATAGTCTTTTCATTGTTACCTAAGGAACCTCCTGAGGGGTAGATGGATCATATCGAAAGAGCCGGAATGTATAACCGATGGAATGACGACGAAGCACTGGGGCAAGTGGTTTTCTATCTTGTGGACTCTGCCCCGCATTTAATTCGAGAACCACGAACCTACGCAGACGACCTCGGAGTTATTCAAGACAGAGCTATCGAAAGTGTTCACGACTCTCGTACCCAAGGAAAGGGCCGAGCAGCTTATGCAGCCACGCACGCTGCATCCCAATGAATGTGGGCTCGTGTTCGTTGAGGAGTTGAAGCGCCGTTTTCGCCGTACGGACGAATAAATGAGTGAAAAAGGGAACCAGGTTTCCCTGACTTAAGGAGTTACCGAGAGCTATTGGCATACCTTGTCTACAACCCCTTGAAGACGGTTTCCGGATTTGTGTCTGAGGGGAACCGCGTTGGAGAAGACGCTTGAAATACGAACGATACGCTACGACCGCCCAATGAGTGCGCTGGCTTCGGAGACCAGCGTTGCGGGGTATATTAGCTCCGACAAACTACGCGCGAAGGTAAGTGCAGTGGTTAGGGAGGAGCCCCGGAAAATTTTTCCAGCGACCCCACAAGGTGAAGTTGCTTCCCTCCTACACGTGATCCAGGAAGATGTTCAACACGCCTCGGCAACTCCTACGCCGTCCAAAGCACACCGCGAGCAACAATGTATGACCTACTCAGCAGCTGTTTTTGACACCGTCTACCTTTATCTTGTCGTCAAGAGGCAACGCCATACCGACGTCCACTGTCGCCCGCGCTACCCCATGTAGTCCAATCATCCGCTGTGCAACTCCTGACGAGAGACCGACCACATTTACCGCCGCTGTTCAAAGAAGAGGCTTGGTTTGCGCCGGGTCTCAATCGACGCGCGGCGACCCATACCCGGTGAGCGCCCTACTGAGATTGAGGAATACCTGCCCAACACCAACCGTCGTCCAGCGGGCTTCAACAGTTAGCTGTCGCCCTATCCATACCGATCGCCATGCCGTGGTCACAACGCATATTTCGCACAAGGGAGATCCCCTATCCTACGCAGAGAAACCAAAAGCAGCAACTTCTAGAGGCGAAGTTGCACAAAGGCCGCAAAATGAAAACCCTCCAACAACGCAACGATTCGCCGATGTCCGGGATTCACGAAATGCCCTTAGCCCGAGAACCTGATCCTCCCGCACACGATGAGAGCCACACGCTGCGACGCTTAAACGACATGGTCAAGCCGGCCCTGAGAAGACTTTGACAACGACGACGCATGGTGCTTGACCTTTAATTTTAAATGAATATTTATCCAAGTATCCTGCTTCTTCTGTGATTTATACTGATGCACGTCAAAACTGCAAGAAGGCTAGTATTCGTATTTTTTCACAATCTCTAGATTGGAGTTATTCGTTACGAATCCCGGATTACACACCCATTTTAATGGTGGAATTTTCATCAATAGCTCTCGATTTATGCAAACTACCCCAGCATGTATCAAAAATCCTCATATTATCCCATTCGATGGGAGTTATATCGGTATTGATTTCCTATTCCTACTCTCCATTGCACCGCACACTATTTTTTGTTCCTAGGCTTGTGCAGGAGGTACGCTTGTCTTGGGTCCCTGGCCAAACGGACATCAGGGGCAATGAGCTAGCGGACAAGTTAGCTTATCTCGCTGTCACAATACGCATTCAATTCAAAATTATTATTCTGGCTCTATTTCAATATTCAAGATTGAGACGATATTGGCGTTTAGACGGTACTCGTTCAGGCTCATTTTTATTCTTTGAAGAGTACCAACATTTAAACTTTGGGTGGAATGTTTAGTTTTGTGGTTCTCGGCAATGTGAGGTGACCTTTACCGAGCTGCGCTGCAGGATTCCAAGTCTTAATTTCTATCTCTTCAGATCAACACTTCCCCTACGGAACAATGTGTGCGGTGCCAGATCCCTGAAACAATCGAACATCTTTTTCTCGACTGCCGCCGTTTCTCAACAGCTAGACAACTGCTGTTGAAGGGTCCAATTGAGCGTTTGGGGTTCACTTTTTTGATTTTATTTATTCTATCTATTGGCGCATTAAAATTTCGGGTTTGCAAAAAGGGATATATATAATTGCAATCAAAATGTTCTTTCTGCTTAAGTTCGTTTGAATTGCTGACGAGTGTAATTAATGGGTAATTCGGGTTTTATACGTAACTAAGTTTCCTTTTGCAGTCTCTTTCCGGAAATAATTTGTTATTTTAAAGTCCCCACGTATTTAACAACCCATTTAGCCCTGGCCAATGCCCCCTTGTGGGTACGTTCCAAAATCTTTGAGTACATCATCATCATCATCATCATCAACAACAACAACGACACGAGCAAGCTGAGGTACGACGCCCCGACCCACCCGCAATTCGAGGAGGCGGAGTCCAACGTTCAGTTGTCCATCGACGTCTTTGATGTAGTCGCTCTCATAGAGAGGGGATCCGGCTATATATAATTAGCGGAGCATTCTCGTCTAAGCTGAAGAAAGCTATGACCAGATGGCGTGGTACACAGATACGCACAGCAGGAGGCCATGTCGTAACGCCAAGTTGAACGTGCACATCACACGTCACCATAGAAGGCACAACGTACCCTGCTGCGTTCGTCATTCTCCCTAACTTCTGATGCGACGTGATTCTCGGAATGGAATTTTTGACGGACAACGGTGCTTTAATTATTATGCAGCCCGATATCGGTAACGTTTTCTTCCAATCACTCTGTGACGCCGGAACCGAACCAACGGGCTGCTGCTGTAAGGGACGCCGATGATTGTCACCTTGCCATCCCGCACAAGCTTGATGATCACCATCGACCATGAAGATGCTGCTCCTGACTTTGGCACTATTGTATAGGGCGACCAAAGCTTGCTTCTTCACAGCGGTGTCCCCGTCGTGAGAGGCATTACGCGCTTTAAGCAATGCGAATCCCACGTTTTGTTACAAATTTCACCAAGCAGTGGCAGCATTAAAACAAAGATGCTGCAACTGCATTCGACGAAAAAACGCAAGAACCAAGTGCCGACATCGCGCTCAGAGATATAGAACGCGCACCCGAAGATGTTTTCAAACTTCCGCATCTGTTCGACATGAACCCGACGCTACCGCAAGAAAAACGGAACAAATTATTGCCTTTGCTGCAACACTACAGCGAGTGTTTTCGTAGAACTCAAAATTACGCCAGAAAATTCTAGCAAAGCACCGAAATATACGGGAATATGGAGCTCCAAATTTCATACAGTAACAGTACCGCGGCTCTTCACGCGAGCAGTGAGCCAGCCGGACACAAGTCGATGAGATGGTTAGCGACGACATTATACAACCATCGACTATCGAGAAGCCCCCGGGCTGCCCCGGTCGTACACGTGAAGAAAAGAACGGCCGCGGTTCTGCACCTTCTGTTGCAAATGTCGCCAGAAGACGATAGTCGACTGGCACCCCTGGAAAGTAAACCGCTCCCTTCTCTTTCCTGCTAACCTATCATGCTCTTTCTCTCCCGTGTCGTTCCTCCCGAGATAATACGCTAGATGTTTGCTCGTTAGTTTAAAGTTACCGCGTTCCCCCGCTCCAAATTCGGTGTCTCGATAACAAGCGCTGCCGTACAGTGGAGACGCGCATGAATTGAGGCACCCTACTACACCTGTCGTAAAACCGTGTTGCCCTACTCCACGGGCATGGAGTACGGCAATGTGGGTCCCACCTAGTCGATCAGAACGTGGATTCCACATAGTGGAACCTTTCGTTGTTATTGCCGTTTGATTTTTTATTGCCGCCAGGAGGTAGCGCTGGGAACAGGAGGCGACGGTTTTCTGCCGTTGATGTAGTATTTCATTTGCTATCGCAAAAACCAAGCATCCATGCCATTTTTAATTAGAAATACTGCAAATTTCACCTATGTATTGCTTTTCTGTCTTATATTTGCGTAATGTCTTGTTCTTCTTCAACAATGTTGACAAGTAGCCGAGCAGCCGGCCAGCTCTAGCGGCTACGTAGAGCTGTCGCTGGCGGCCAAGGATAATACGGGGGACGCCCAGAGGATCGAGCCTCCCTGGATGTGGTGTCATCCGACGTTTCAAGAAATATCCAGGCAGGAATGGTGAAAGACATGCATCAATGTGCTAGAGTGGTCAGTGACCAGGCCCGACGGGTTCTGCCCGGACGCATCAGCATAGACGGCCGGGCACTCCTGATTCGAATGCGGCAACGTTGAAGCCCCCAGGCACCACCAGGGCCGTCCGGCGTATCCCACCAGCGCCGACTGCCCAAGCCTTAGACGCACGAGAACTTATTGTTATCTTGCCGCCAGCATGAGACCAGAAGGAACCAACTCCGGGCCGCACTCTAGGGACTCGGTGCACGAAGCCACAAGCTGAATGATTTCTTGTTCCCAACGTGCCCGGAAGCCATCCGACGGGTGGTTTTCGAGCACCTACTCAAGGTCCTGGTTGTGACAAGACTAGCGCCTGCGTTTTTAGCCATCGAGCCTTGGACGAGACGAACGCGTCATATAGTGTCCCCCACTGTCTCTCTTCCTATCCTTTGAAACCCTTCTCTCCTTCTCTATACTGGGTTGTATGAGGGTGAACTCTCCGTTGAGTTGAAAAATATCCCCAGTTTTCTTTTTTTATAAATACCCCCTATCCCCATTTATATATCCCCTTCTCTCTTTTTTTATAAATCACCACCACCATTAAAAATAAGGAATGATGATGATGGTTGGAGTTTTTTGGCGCAAGGCAAAAAAAGAAGGGAGACCTCCGGGGAGACCTCCGGATTTCCGGAGGGGAGACCTCCGGGTTTCCGGGTAATCAGCGCTGCACCTTTCCCTCTGTCTTCAGAACCAACGCTGTTCTGTAAACGAACAATTTCCGGACGTAACAGTATCTATACGCCTTTCGCAATGACTCCATCGCAGTAAGGTTATACCTAACTTTCTGTGCAGAAAACTACCATGGAGCGCGCTCCTTTTTAAAACTGTCCCCATTTAAATCTGCTCGCGCTCCCCTTCTCCTCCTTAGATGCATATTTTGATGAACCAAATTAAGTTACAAATGTGACTTCCAAGCAAGAAGACACCGTTATAGACGTTTTCTTTGTTCATGCATTAGCTCGTGGGTAATTTCTCTCATTTGCTTGTTTTTGCTCACTGTACAGCAGAAAGAATATTTGTTTTGTTCTTTTGTTCTCACCAGTGATGAAGTTCTAGCCCGATATTATTATTGTTTTCATATTGTATTGAAAGTAAGAATGATTTAAATGTAAAATCATTGTGTATGATTTTAATGTTTCTCTAAATGTTTGGAGGTTGCAGTTGCAAATAGGTGCTGTTGACTTTTATGCCTCTGTAACTTCAGGCTTCAATGCTGCATAAACTGTTTTGTTGTTTTCAACGAAATACTCATCTTGTATTTCCCCTCAGCCGCGTGACAATGCGGAACTACCAGCAATCATGTATTTGTGATGCGTCGACAACTGAAACTTACCGTTGGGTTCATGGGATGTTAAAGATTAGTAATATAAAATAGAAGTGTATAGCTTAGTTTTCTGAACCACAAAAAGTAAACTAAACATAATTCGCGTTCACTGAGCGATGTATGCCCCCTTCTGAAATACGGTGTCCTAAACCTGCCGTCATCATCGCCACCACCATCATCATCATGGCTGTAATTAGGGTCTCAAGGACGGAGGTATCCTTGTTCTCAGTACAGAAATTTCCTAATCCGGCACTGTCCACCATCCCCGTGGATATCAAGGAGCCGCATGCGGCAACCAGCACCTTTATGTAGAGCCACTTACATGGTAACTGCATAAAAACAAAGATTTGCCTGCGTGTGGTTTTCAGAGGTTGTACCTCAACTATAGTTTTGGTGTGTACATAAATTTTTAGTTGTCTCTGAAAACACCACCTTTTGTTCACAAAATTTTATCCCTTCATGCAATACGAGGGGGCACGGGAGCCGCGCATCAAACATGGTGCCTGATCTACGTGTTTTAAAGCAAAGCTGTCTGCCTCTAGCAGCCAACGGTTCTTTCGTGGCGTGCGGGAAAACCTACCAGCCAACGGTTCTCCCTCCCTACGGGGCAAAGGCGGCGGCGGTGGCGGAGGGAGGCGAAGCGGAGAGTTTCACTCAAGGAGCACACTGTGGATGGCGCGGCGAATTCACCTAGCGTTCTCCACGCGGAGGTCCGTGCTCGTCTGCGGGGCTTTGTCGTCTGTTTCGGCGACGGTTGTTTTAAGCCTCTTATGGCGCAGGTTCGCGTTCATTGCGAGCTTCCTTCGAACGGCTTCGTTAATTTGTTCGACAGCACTTCCTGTGTAACCCGGACCCGACGGAATTGAGTAGTCGTACAGCAAAGATACGTTAAGGATTGGATTGCAGGGAGGGAAAACCAAATGTAGACACCACTTACAGGCACCTAGCCGCTAGAGAAACGCCACCTTTGGTGGAGTGCATTCCGCAAATGAAACTCCATTTTCTAAATTGGTGAACACCAATTCGGATGTGTTTTAGGAGGTGTTAGAAAAAGCGAAAGGAGCAACTTCTTCTGATAAACAGCGGTTATAAAAGTTCTTTTTGAAAACAGCACAGAAGATGGACTGAGCAAGTATTAGACGACACACGCGCTTGTGTCGTCTATTACTTGCTCAATCCCGTCTTCCGCGCTGTCTTCAAACGATGTGATGTACCAACAAGCCCTTCAGATCACCCTTTTATAAACGTTTGCTCAGCTATATCGCAACTCTCAAGCTCATTAAACTAACTAGTGTTAATCGGCATAAATGGGAATCCGGAAGCTCACATGCCGAAATTTTTCGGTGTCTGCGCTTGTGTCGCGTGGAGGTGTAGCCCCGAGCTAGCACAGCAAAATGGCTAGGTTGCGTTGTATCACCCTTCGAAAGACCCTCCTCTCCGTTTCGTTTTGCCGACGCACGGCCAGGCTGCGGCGGTGGCGCCCACCGCTCTATACAGGCCGTGGCGGACGCTGCGCTGTTTGGGACGCCACCCCCATGAATTCCAGGTGACGGCTCGCAGAATCTGTGGTTGCACTCTTTGTAGAGCCACGTGTGTGAATTCAAGGGACGTGGCATGGACAATTGCTGTGGGTGTCGCTTAAAGCTTTGCTTTTCGAGCCCCTTCAGAGCGTGGAGTGGAGCCATTTTTTTTCAATGCAGGCGGCGCTTGCGCTATTGCTGGCCTGGCTACCGGCGGCATGTCCTGACTCGGCATGTTTGCATGTCCTTTGGCAGGTGCATTCTTCAAGCGTGACAGAACAGCCGCGATGAATTCCTGAACAAAATTTCATTGGCAAGGCTCCGCTATCATCTATCAACCCACTTCGACAATGCCATCGCTCCCCGATAACGACGTATGCTGCTTTCGAACCAACTCGGTCTTCAGTTGGCACGGAAGCAGCGTACCAAACGTGATACGTGATCTACGTGTTCTTCCAATTCAGGTGTGTAGATTATTATCCTCTTTACGTTAAAAATCAAATAATACCTTCCTTTTGCTGTTCCAAAGCCAACGGGTGTTGATTTCTACCATTCCCGAGCCATTTTCAACTGCATTGATGTTGTTATATTGTGGAGATATTGAAGCTAATACCATGTCCAAAACTCGTTCAGAATTGCTATTAAAACTTCAAACGCTGCCAGGGGGCCCTGGAGAGCTAATTTATGTCCTGTTTCAGCTTCGAGAGGATATGCGTGCGTGTTCTGCGGAAAGCTCTCAGAATCGCGCTGAGAATCTAGCTGCCTATGCAAAAGCCATTACCACAGTCGAAAAGACGTCTACACGAAAGTAGTCGAAATACGAAAAAAAGCAAAGGGACGAGAAGAAAAATCCCAAATTGCCGAAAACCTCAAGCATCAAGCAGGCAGAATTTGGTGTTAGAAAGAACTCCTCGGAATAGCCTGTTACAAACTGTCCAGGACGAGTTTTAAGATAGGTTGCTACCTGACAATTTCAGTTTTAATGCGCTTGTAGACGTCAAGGAATCCTGGTAGCAAAACTGAAGTGAATGCGGGAAATAAAATTACTTACGTCATAGGTTCATTTTCGTCTAATTCGATCGATCGCGAAAACCGTTTAAGTTTTTTTTTTCACAAAAGCGATGGCGTCTCATTATTGTGAAGTTTAGTGACATCGAAACTAAAGATAAAATATTGTCTGCACGCTCCCATTCTAAAAAATGCGCGCAATACACCCTCTGAAGCTGGTTGGTAAGCGAAAGCGACGCAGAAAGCGACACCCGCAGCAATTACCCATGCGACGTCTCTTCCATTAACACACCTGGCGCTACAAAGAGTTAAACCAGATACAAGTGAAATGCGCTTGACCACACTCTTTATTATTTCAAACAGATATTGTTTGCTAAAGTTAATTCATTGCATGATCAGGGTATGATAGTTTGTTGAGTTGTATGGGTGAAGCACATCAGTGGAAACTTTTTTGTATAAAATTAAAGGAAGCTCAAACCCGGTGATAGACGATCTCACCTCTCCGTCTCTGGCGCCGCCGGTGGAGGTGACGAGATCGGTGACAGAGACGGAAGAGAAGTGATATGCCATGCACTGGTGTCAGCTTCGTTTATTTTTGCTAACTCCTAGTGCATCCGCAAGGCACGCACACGGCCGCTACAAGTGCTGTGGGCGGTGCAGCGCACATCGCGCGAAAGGTCGCGTGGCGCTATCACGTGTCATTCAGCGAAAACACATGGATGTGCTCGTTGACAGCACCGTCTCATTCTACCGCTTTCGTGTGGGCTCGTTCTTCAATCGGTAAGACAGCCGGGTCTCACTCTGTTTCTGTATTGGTTCTAGGTTATATTCCGCTCTGGGCCAGTAACTTGTTTTATTTGTTGGCCGCAGTTTTTTGTGTATAATAACTGCACCCTGGGGGGTAGAGGCAAAAAGCTGCACTTTGAAAAAGACATTGGTATTAGTGAAGACTGGACTCATCCGGCGAGCATCATCCAGAAAAATCGTAATGACTGCTAGAAATCTGCCAAAATCCCGATAATTTATCCTAGGTTACAGCAACCTGTCGGCGAACAGGAAATGCTCCATGTCTGATCTCAGTGTTGGCAAGAATATTGAAGTAGAAGGGCTCGGTAAAGATTTCGAAAATGATAACAACCACGCACTTGCCCTTTCCTAGATACGCGCGAGGGGTAGTGGACCTTTATCTAATTGAAGAATTTAAGTTCGGCTCAATGACCTCCGGAGCCTTCTCAACGAATGCGACTCTTCTTCTTCCGCAGTAGACACCTGCAATTCACGCATAATTGTATTTATCGAAACATGGCTCCCGTGTGTGGGCAGGATTCAGAACTTTTTCAACAAGCGTGCCATTTTGCAATCTATCCCTGTGATCGAACTGCGCTCCCAAGAGGCGGTGCCCTGTTAGCCATATCGGAAAACACATCCTCCTCTTGCATACAAGTAAACAGCGCTCTTGAAAGGATCTGGACATTTTTCACTATCGGCCATAAAAAATTGCCCTAGCCGCGTGCAATTGTTTCCCTTCGTCTCCTCCAGCATTTGTTAACTGCATGACGTTATGAACCACATCGTAACACGTTTCCACAAGTATCCCCTATTTTCACTCAGCGACTCTAACTTTTCGGGTAAAGAATGGACAACCAAATCAGCTTCCACATCTTCTTTCCCAGCAATAGTTTCAGAGTTCTTGGACCATTGCTCTATCTCCTCTTTAAGACAAATGGTATATCCAGCAACTCAAATATCCACCGGCGCGGCAAAGACGCTTGATTTATTCCTGACTACATGGCCCGATTTTGCTTCACTCTTACAGTAGAGTATTGGTTTGGGTGAGTTTGTACATAGTAAAATTCTGGTATGGTGAAGACAAAACTAGAACCCTCGAAATTGCATTTCAGCTACTTGTCTAGAATAGAATACGACTCCTTGACACTTGTGTTTTTTTCCCGTCAATCACATTTGCTGGAGGTACGAACCTGGGGCCAACGAGCCGTTGCTTCCCTATCCCTCTGCCCATTCAAAACTTGTTAAAAGAGGTGTCGTCAACCTGTGCTTTACCAGTGCCTTGAAGAAGTGTTGCGAGCACGAAATGGGCCCGAGCTTTGCAAAGCAAATCGTCCGCTTGGCATAAGCACCGGACTCGTGTCCCCAGCATATAATATGGTATCGGTGGCAGAGTGCATACTGAGTAGGTCACGTATGAAACAAGGTGCTGATGCGCAAACGCCAACGAAAAAAAACAAGGTGGCTGTGATCCCGTACCTGCATCGCTTGTCTCTTAGTTTAAAGAAGATAGCTGCTCACTCCAACATAAAAATATTTTTGTGCTCCCGAGAAACTAGAAACTCTCAGCCGATTGGCAATGCCCAATTGTGCGGCGAACGCCTCATGCAAGACAAATCACACGAGTAAACCTGTTGAGCGCACTTAGCGGGCAGCGTACCAGATTCCCCTATGTTGGGGCACATTTTACGTGCGGTAATCAGACAGATGACTGAACGAATAAAAGGAGCATAGTTACAATGTTCGTAATCATAATGGGGGCGTTCTGATTCCCACTGAAAAACGTGTGGCTGTCCTCCGCCCCTCCTTGAGAAGAGTTTTGGTTTGGTCAAGCCCCGACACCCCCTTACACGCGAATTTTCGAAGTGAAAAACATCGCTGAATTGGGGTGTGCGTTGTGTTTCGCAACCGTTGGTAGCTCTCCGGGCCAGAGTTAAATTTTTAAGGTTCACACATGTGATTTATTGTCGGAGTGTCTGTCCTTCGCGCATACGCTGCCTGCTTTGTTTGTACAGGTTTTTGTCGGTTTACATGTATGGTGACCCTTTCATTGTTTTAGGACAATGTTAAATTTCTACGTAGTTTTATCTGTGCTGTTTTAATATTGACTATATCCTGGTTCTTTGAGATGAGGCATGTTGGCTGACAAGTGCACGATATGTTGTGGTTGTTTTTTTCGCAGAGATTGCGAAGTTACTACTAAAAGTATTAAAATAAATTACTCATGACTTTTCTACAATTATCTCAAATGTACTTAAATTACATTAAAAAAAGGTGGCGGCCCAATGTAAATCATTACATTACTATTACTTTGCAAAAGTAATGAAATTACTCGAAAACTACCTTAACAAAAATTCATCCCACTTACACTAAAAACTCATATACACCTTATTTTTCAATCAAATTCATATACACTGCCATCTCAAAAGTATTTGTTTATACACCAACGTATGTACAGTTTAGTTAAAGCGCCATACATTGACATCTTAGATATGTTCATGATATTGTTACCTGGGCAATCTGCGACAGACTGCACACGGCGCAGACACAGCGTTCTCTGTTGGCTACGCCAATCGTACTGAGTGCTTGTGTGCAGTTATGGCGTGGGTCTCCATCATCCTCATCGTCATAGAGGTCACTAACACAATCATGACCACCTAAGCCGGGAAGAAGGCGAGAACGGGCCCCTTCGTGAGGACGTGTTTTTGGTGCGTGACTACTGTCAGGCATCGGGCACAAGTTTCTTGAAATACATCCTCTTTTCCGCTGTACTACTGGCCCTGATCAGTTGTTGCACCGTGAAACTGGTAGAGGTGCGGGGTACAGGAGCGTCCGATGCCCAGGCCTCCCTCTGACAGCTCTGAGATACCTCCCAGTGTCTGCACTCCCGTACATCGCTGCAACGGCTGCAAGCGAGGCCTACCTCCAGAACCCGGCGCCCTCCATGACACCGCACCAAAGCGCCAGGTCTCTGAAGCAGAGGTAAAGGCTGACTTGTCAGTGCCGCCTTAGCTGACGCTTCATCAGTCCCGCACTCTCAGCAGCTTTCACGTGGCCCATTACGAGGACATAGATGATTGGCGGGAACAATTCGAGCGCGTCGCCAGGTTCAACCAGTGGACACCTGAACGGAAGCTTGAGAATGTCCACTTCTCGTTAGAAAACGTGGCGAGCACTTGGTCGACGAAGGAAGGTTATAGACTTGGGATGACTACCTCAGTGCTTCATGGCATGGAAGCACTACAACGAAAACATAATCCGACTTAAAGCAGTGCAGGGGTAACTTAGAAAAGTAACTAATCTACAGAACTTAGAAACCTGGACGGGAGAGCTTCATCCTGTTCGTGCTTCCATGCCCTGAGAAACCAGCGACGACGTTCCGGCTATATAGGTCCAACCAAAGTATCTGGTGGCGTCACTGTGCAGGCCCTCGGTGTTAGCAGGCACGTGGATCGCGTATATTTGCATCTGACTAGCGACGCAAGGCGATGACAGGGCGGGTAATTGCTGTGGTGCTGCGCAGACGTTGTGCGCGGTTGCTGATTAGTTCAAGCCTCCGTAGCGCTAGGTAGAAGCATACAGGAAACCCGGTGCAACCAAGAAGACGCTGGAGTGCTGCAGAACCAAGAAAACTGGACGTGAGAACTTGATACTATTCGTGCTTCCATGCCCTCTGAGGAACGAGCGATGGTGCTCTGGCTTTCTAGGCTCAAACAAAGTTCTTGGCCCATTCCCTACGTTCTAGACGTTCTAGGCCCGTTCCCTATGTCACGATCACAGAACACGTGGATTGTCGTAGCGACAGACTATACGACGCTCTACGCAGAAACCCCCGCTCTTCCGAGGGGGACTGCACAAGAAGTCGTCATGTTCTTCATAAACCAAGTTGTGCTGCGACATGGAGCCCCTGAAGTCCTAATCATGGACCGCCAAACGGCCTTTACTGCGGAGCTCATGCAAGTAATCTTACGCTACAGCAACAAGGATCACCGTAGAATGACGGCGTACCACCCTCAAACGAATGGACTAACGAAACGCCTGAACGAGACAATCGCGGATACGCTGTCTATGTACGTCGACGTTGAACATAAGACTTTGGACGAAGTCCCACCTTGTGTCACGTTTGCGTACGACACGGCTATCCTGGAAACTACGCAGATGACACCGTTCGAGCTTGTCTACCGAAGACGGCCGACTACGATGCTAGACGCCATGCTTCCCCACGTTGAAGACGACGACCTCAACGCCGACGTCCAAGGATACCTGCAGCGTACAGAGGAGGCCCGCCAGCTCGCTCGCCTTCGCACAACGGATAAGCAGCTGGTGGACGCAGGACGCTACACCCTCCGACGCCGAGACGCCGAGTAGCGCCCAGGGGATCCTGTGTGGGTTTGGACTCCCATCCGATAAGGTGGGCTCAGTGAGAAGCTTCTACGACGGTATTTCGGACCTCACCGGATTCTACGATGTGTTGTCCACCTTACCTACGAGGTGACCCCGACGGGGATTCAGGAACATCACGACGACGCACGCCACCCGAAGTCGTTCACGTGGTTCGCTTAAAACCTTTCTACGCACGATGATGGACTTTTATTTTTCATTTCTTTGGACTGTCGCTGATGTTAGCATCGGGTCCATGCACTCTTAGCGAGGGGTGGGGCGGGGGGGGGGTGATAGTGCCGCGAACCATGCATTGGTTTTGTTTATTTGTGTTTTGTTTTTGCCGCCCGGCTGCGCCGGTCTGTGTTATCGGTTTTAAATGCAGAGCATTTAAGTAACTCACGATGTCACCCGCGTTGACGTCCGTAGTCCGCACCATCGTTGTCCCTAATATATAAAAAAAATACTATCCGGCGCCCGGTTTCGATCCCTCGGCCATGCGGGAGGAACGCAATGTACATGGTGCTCTACCCACTGCGCCACAAAGCCGACACAGAATGGGACGCTATGAACGCGCCTTATATCGTTGACTCATTCAAATTACTGCTGACGAGCGCTCTCTCGTCAGCAGTTGCCACAAGTGCAACAACATTAACGTAACGCAAACTAGTTAACGTCGTGCGCCCCCGGAAATGCTCTGCATTTGATCGTGCCCCTCGCGAGGGGGATGTTTCACTGCGTATTCTCTCGGTCGCGGGACCCGTGGCGCCATCTGGCGGAGGCGCGGCACAACTCGTAGCACTTTGAAAAGATGCGGCGCCAGCCAGCTGTGTGCTTTTGGGGTGCTCTACGAGTGAAAAAATGTGTAAAAGGGGGGATTTTTTCTGTGTGCCAAGGGAGGCGCGTGTTCCGTTCTTTCTGTGCCGCATGTGTAACCTCTTCCGATAGGGAGAGCGTTTCGTAATAACGTGAACAGCCTAGAATAATCTTCGTTGATCTACAGTGTTCTGGAGACAATTCCACGATTCGAGAAAACCTAGAGCCGAGTGATAAATTCCTGCAGAGCAGATGCCGCGGCATCCCAAATGCCGACGCGCGCTTACGCACGTCACTTTGTTGACTGCTGCTTCGCCGCCTGTGTACTTTTGGAGTTGTTAGGGAGAACAATTTCGCATCAATCAACTTGTTTTTCCGTCAAGACACCTGCGTCGCCTTTGGCCACGTGACATTATTATGCACTTTACATTTCCACGCAAAAAGGGCTCGCTGGCGTACGGCGGACTGGAACACTAGTAATGCTATTTTGCGATTCGCAACTTCGAATCACGGATAGCGCATGTTTTTTCAGTTGATTTATTTGGTTTTGGGTAATATTTTCTATACTTAATTCGGAATTTTTCCTCTTTAACGTTCATCGCTCTAGAAGTGAGTTCTTATAACTCGTGCAGATTAACACTGATGCGCTGCCGAGTTCTCGTTGGCGTAGTGTTAACATAAACACCAACTGCTTGCGGGCACAATTCCCAACCAGTCGACCCCTGGCCTGGAGTGAACGCGCTTCCGAGTACAGGGCACGGGCCAAGGCAAGCTCCAAAGTTTGGGGGGAACAGCATGGAAGTTGAACGTCTCCGGGTACGCCGAGGGCGTTTACCCAATGGTACGCCTCGGTTAGAAATTGTTACGATTCGAAGCCGTACTGGTAGGCTTATCTGATCATTTTACCGCCGACAACATGGTAGAAGGGCGGTAAGCCGATTACCGAGATATTCAGAACGTTCTTTTGCGATTGATTGATTGATTGATTGATTGATTGATTGATTGATTGATTGATTGATTGATTGTGGGGTTTAACGCGCCGACGCAACGCAGGCGATGAGGCGCGCCGTAGTGGAGGGCTCCGGATTAATTTTGACCACCTGGGGATCTTTATCGTGCGCCGAAATCTCGTACACACGGGCGTTTTTGCTTTTCGCCTCCATCAGAAAAGCGGCCGCGCGGCCGGGAATGGAACCCGCGACCTCGTGCTCAGCAGCGCAGCGCCTTAGCCACTGAGCCACCGCGGCGGGTTCTTTTGCGATTCGCAAGTTCGAATCGCGGATAGCGCATGTTTTTGAAATTGATTTATTTCTTTTGTGCAATATTTTCTACACTGAATTCACAATTTTTCCACTTTAACGTTGAGACATTGATAACGTCAGTTGCCATGCATGTTGTTTAGCACAACCGAAGCTGTTTTGAATTCTAATACAGGACATTGTACAATCACATCTCAACTTGGATCGGCGTCTCTATTTTAGTTGGTGAGGCCGCCACATACCGCGCTTGGTTCCTTTTCTTTCAAGATGGATGAAGATTTATTTCAAGATTTATTTTCTGATCGGCCGGATAAACGATGAAAACTGTTTAATTAGGCCAGTCTATGCAATTTTGGAAAAGCAGAAGCTCTACAAATTCAATTGACTTGAAAAAAATACATCGTAATTATCACCTGTTTATTCATGTTTTTCCGTAAATATGCCTAATATTTTGGTTTTGCTCTACCGTGTCGAAAATAAGAATTTTGCCACGATATTTAGTAGTTTCAAAATTGTTTGCGTATATAAGAGCCTTGTTCAAGAATAGTCTTCCTTTCAGCCGGCAGCCGAATTCTGGAATAGAAAGGCAAAAATACAGGCAGGCGAAAGTTTTAGCACCTAAGCTTTTGGAAAATCTCTATGAAACGTGTGCGCAGCTAAAAATAGCACGAGAAAGCGCATCCCATGCGACCGCCCCCACGTGAGCGTGTTCCGCGTCGCGGCCGACCGGCAATCAAACAACGAGACAATGCCTAGCGATCGTGTGTTGTGCCTCCCTGCGCATGTTTGCCAACCAAAGTATACTCACCCACTAAGGGAGATTAGGCAGGATTGTGGTAAACGCCGCGCGCGCGTGTCTTCTTGCCTCGCGGCAGCCACCCATGAGAACGTTCGTTCATGCAGGCATACCCACTTAGCGAGATTGGCCAGGATTAAGTTTCAAGTTTCAAGTTTTAAGTTTATTTCCAACATTACAGTGTGGGGTCCACCAGGCGGAAAAGTGGTCAGCGACCATTTGAAGGGTGCTGGCAGCCCGTGAACACTGCAGCTGTTTGGCAACGGTAAAAAGCATACACACGCTAATATATACGTGAGTGTAGAAACACTTACATAATATTATTCATGACCTAAATTAGGTAACAATAGAAAAAAATATACAGACACAATAAACGATTCTGAAATATAACAGAACCAGCTATACCTTATCCAAGGCATGTGACACTACACTGTGTGAAACAAAGAGAAACCAAATCAATCAATAAAAGCCAATACAAGTGCACAAAAGTAAGACAAATAGCTATCTGGCACAAAATATTTTCGCAGATTTGTCTTCGTACATTTTTTGTAGTCGATACCATCTTTTTTAAAATTTGTTAAGGACGGAGGGCATCCTGAGCGACTTGTACCTATAGGCTCACTGGACAGGCACCTAGCTCCTCGCTTAGAGCGGTCGTCCGTCGTTAACGTGCCGATATGTCGACGATTTTCTTGTGCTCCTAAACTGTGGGCGTAGTGCATTCACGTCCACCGCAACCAGTATTCTCTCACATTTTCTACAGTATCTCGCCCGTCTTGTTCTGACACATGAAACTCTAATTGAGTGGTTCATAAAATTCCTCGACCTCAGGCTCTCGTTCGGTCCCAATCAAGTCTGTTTGGAGTATGTTCCGCGTAGCCCGAATTCGATTCTGCCTTTTCCGTAGGCGCACTCAAAGCTGACTAAACGTGGGATCGCTAGGCATTGATTTACCAATGCACTGATGACATCCTGCTCCCACGTCGTGGTAGATAGCTTCAAAAAACAGACAATACGTCTAAAGTCTGCGGCGACCCTCCATTTCTTCTGGTGTTGGTCGCCGATAACATGCTTAAACAGCTTAGGAACAAGACAGATGTGGCACCCAAGGAGGAAGAAAGAGAAAAGTTGAAGTGGGCTGTCGTGCCGTACCTACATGTTATTTCGCACAATCTCAAGAAAATAGGAAAGCGCGGCAGAGTTAACGTTGTCTTCTCTGCTCCCAACAAATTGTCAAAGCTAATGAGCAGAGTAAATAGAAAAGAAAAAGAAAAGCAAGTGCGCAATGCAGCATCGCGACCGGTTTGTGAATAGCTCAGAAGGCACAGTTTATTCCATTCCTCTAGCATGTGGCAGGCAGTACGTCGGAGAGTGAGGTCGTTGGTTAAACGATTGGCTTAGAGAACATAGGAATAATGTAGATAAGACGATTAAAGGACATCTCAGCATACACTGCAGAGACTGCAGAGATTGTTAGTGTAGGCCACTTTTCTATAAGACTAGGATTGTAGCCCTACACGAGGATCAGTTGACACGAGAAATCATCGAGGCCTACAAGATAGTTTCCTTAAAAGACAACTGCGTTAGTACAGCTTCTTTAGCATTGACAAAGAAAGAACTTTATTCTTATCCAAACACTAGATTTTACCGTGAAAAAGTGCGTTTGTAACGCGATCGTTTGAAATGTCATCCTTCACTTTTTTCAATACTTCCTTGTGCTCCTTCCCCTGTCCTCCTTTCTTTCATTAGCTGTGTATCTTCCCGTATAAAATCAGACATCACCTGGAAAATAACACGAGTTGATAGTAGCGCCATGTCCCGTTCACTTCGTTTGTCCCTGTTCATTTCGCGCTCACTTACACGATGCAGGAACAACTCGCCCAAGAAACCACTCAGTTGCAATTGTTGTAATGAAGTTTCTGAAGTTGTCATTAGAAAAATGATGCGAATTAAGTAGACGGAAATCATACAAATTCCTCGCGCTATATATTTTATACCGGGAAAACAGCGGTGCACTAGTATCTCTGAAAGGGACATTTGAAATAAATCGAAGTGGTATGTTTTGCAGGCGTAATATCAAGTCTAGGTTTTGCATCGTAGTTTTTCCCCACACTAGGTGGCAGTATTTAATGTGGGTAGCAAATAGGGCATGGTAAATATTTAGCTTATTGTGTTCTGGGAAAAAATGGCGACATCGCGATATCGCACCAGCGGCGGATAACAGGGATCTAGCTAGCATTTCAACTTGAGACGTCCATGTGAGTTCTGCAGAAAATTTGATACCTAGTATTTTATGTTTGTCAACCATTTCAACATGCGTGCCCCCTAATGTTAATGTACGTTCCACCTTTGCTGCTTTGTTCTTGGATTTAAATAAGACTGCCTTAGTTTTACCTGCATTAATTTTAAGTCCATTGGTGTTTGACCATTTAAATACTTCAGTAACTGCTTTGTGAGCTTTTAACATGATTTCCTCTATATTACTGCCCGAAACAATACGACTGGTGTCGTCTGCATACAACAGAAAGGTAGCATCACAAGGAATGTTAACGATGTCATTGACATATGCATTTAAAAGTAAGGGCCCTAGAATACTTCCTTGAGGCACACCACAAGAGACTGTTTTGAAAGAAGAATAGAAATCGCCTATTGCCACGCGTTGCTCGCGGTCCGAAAGATAGGACGTAAAAAGGGAACTTGACACGCCGCGTATTCCGTAGTCATACAAGCTATATAGTAATATTTCATGATTTAGATAGTCGAAGGCATTGCTATAATGGATAAATATGCCTAACGACGTTTGTTTTTTTTCTATGTTGGCGATTATAAGCTCCTTCTCGGTTAATAGCGCCGTCTCTGTAGATTTGCCTCTTTGAAAGCCATGTTGGCACTCAGAGGGTGTTATATCTACACAAAAAGATGTTTATGCGTAAGTAAATTATTTTTTCGAATTCTTTTGACAAAACGGAAAGTATGGATACCGGTATGTAGTTATTAGAGTCATAAGCATTGCCACTTTTGAAAAAGAAAGACACTTTCGCCTTCTTCATGGCACGAGGGAAACAACCGGAACACATAACGAGATTAAATATGTGTACAAGGCACGGCGCGAGAATATTCATTACATGCCAAACTGGTTTTATTTCAATATCGTTAACATCTTTAGCCTTGCTGTTTTTTAAGCCCATAAATGTACGGTAAACCTCAGGTTCATTCATTCAACTGAGAAATATTGTGTCATCGTTATGAAAATAGGTTGGAGAGAAGGTAAGGTTTTTTGCTGGTCGACCCATATTTGCAAACTGCTCATTAAAATATTTACACATGGGAACGCCTTGTATATTGCGGCCCTCTACAACTATGTTGGGAAGAATGTTTTTTTTTTCCTTATACATCCTAGAGCTTCATAATAATTTTCCATACTTTATCAGGTCCTTGGTCTGAAACGTTACCAAAAAGATTTTGGTGGTATAATGCTTTCGCTTTTTTTAGCTCAGAGGTTACTTTGTTCCGATATTTGTTGAACGTCGAAAAGTCAGAGGGATTTTTTGTGCTTAGAAACGTTTTGAAAAGTTGGTTCTTGCGTTTTATCGTTTTTGTTTTGTTATCGTGCCCAAGGGTTCCTTATCTTCGTTTCAAATTTTTGCTGATATATGAAGAACCGGCATTGTAATGTTTACAAAAGATGGACAATAATTTACTGTAACTAGGGTCTACATTGGTCTCAGCATAAACAAATGATCAATCTTCATTTACCATCCATTTCCGAAATAAATTAAGGTTGTAGTTTGAGAACGATCTGAACCTAACTTTAGCTGAAGGCTGGCGAGTTCCTCTGCTAGTACGCTACTGGAATTCTGCAGCTTATCGTACCATCCAAATGAACCTCAGCGTCTGCACTAACAATAAAAATATCAAAAATTTATTGAACAGATTCTGTTACACGTGCCGGCGTTGAAATAACGTTCTGGAATCCGCACGAGGAAATATGATTACAAAATGCCCGGGAACTAGCCGTATAATCTAGCAAATTGATATTAAAATACCCACTGAGCAGCATTTGGTACTGATGAAAGGAAGACAATTCAGGCAGTTCTGCTAAGAATTCAAGAAATACAGTTGCATCCCCAGAAGGGGGCGGTATAAGATATCGTAAATGTTGCTACCTTTTGTCAGGCACAATATCTCGCAGTGCGAAGTCACATGTGTGTAATGTTGTAGCACTTCGCACTGAAAACGCTTTCTATCTTGTATCGCAACCCCACCACCGCGCATTCCAGTTCTGTTGATAAAGTAATGATTGAATTTATCTAAAATTAACATGTCACTATGTATGTCGTACCAGGTTTCAGATAGAATTATGATGTCGATCAGAAATTGAAATTTAGTGAAAAAGGTGGCCAGTTCATCTTGTCTAGGCGAGTCGTAACGTGCATGAATGTGAAGAGCAGAAACAGTGCTTTGTGCTTTGGGTGCAACTGCAATTTCACATGGCAAGGAATATTCATAATAAAACATGCGACAAAGACGATAAACAAGAAAAAGAATGAAGCCACTCGCTAAATCTTCAGATTTTGCTCAGGTCATGGTCTGTCTCGATGCGAACTAAACCGCTTTCTTCTGACTGGCGTGCAAAAATTTTCCCGTTCCGCGTCCAGAGAAAGCGCCACTGACAGTGACTCTTCCTTCCTATAGCCAGTGACAAAAGGCGCTTCAAAGCGGGACTAAGATGCTCATTCAAAAACAGTTGGGCTTTACTTGACACGCCAGGTTCGCTGTTGTTAACGCGATGGGTGCGTGCCTTTTCAAGGATAATGTCTGGCTTCTGCCTGATCCTAAACTGAACAACTACGTTTGTCTTTCCTGGTTCCAGAGTCGGCACTCGGTGGAACACTTAGATGTTAGCAGGCAGAATAGATTTTTCGATCGCTCCACCGATCTTGCCGACGAGTTCGATGATATTTTCGTCTTCGGTTGCTACAAGTCCTTGGATTTCCAAATTTGACCTGCTTGAATACTGCTCACAGTGTACAACTCTCCTACGAAGTTGCTGAATCACGGAGTCTTGACTGGCGCACTGCGCACGCAGCTCGTTATTTTCCTTTTTCAAAGCCTCTCGTTCAGTGCGCTCAACCATAAGTAACGCCTTCACTTCATCCATTGCTTCTTTCTTTGCCTTTAGGTCACTGCGCACCTCACGCAGGTCATTTCGAATTTCCCTATCTGTTTGTACAAGCGATCCTTGTCATTTCCAAAAACTGATTGGTATACAATACTGAACAACCAAGATAAAAAATAAAAACCACAAAATAAAAACAAAAAAAATAAAAGTAAAAACGGCAGCGACACAAAACTTCACAATTTGGCAGCAGCAACAGCAAGGATCCAGTCTTGTTAGCAAAAAAGAAATGTCACCAACAAATATGCAATGCGACCAAAACTTGATTAGACAGTGCGTCCTCTGGCTGTTGCCACTGCCAAATGCATCGTCCTGTGTGGGTCCTCCTTTTTTAGGCACTTGCGGCAGTCGCAGAACATCAACGGAGCACTTCCGGCGCTACGTCATTTCCTGGGCAGAAGGGGGATTTACATGCTGAAACTGGGCTACGTGCGCGTTCTAGTTGACTAGGCTGATGACGATCTTCTGGCTCACAATCTGGCTCACAACGTGAAAGACGCATCATCGCTTACGCCCCTCCAAGGTGATTTTGCAATATTATAACTTCCAAAATATGAAGGAAGCTCCCACTTATAAAAACAGTTATGGAGTTAAAGGTGTTTGCGGCAGCGAACAGGCAGCAAATCGCCTGCAGTTGTTGACTTAAACCATCGTGAGGCCGAGAGGGCTGCATGCAGCTTCGCTACTTTCAAGCCTTACGTAGTTGTGTGAGATTGACCTTGAGTCAAGCCAAGTATACCAAACTCAGGGTGATATTGGCCAAGATTGTGGCACAGTGGCGAAGGTGCGCTGCTAAGCCGAAGGATGCGGGTTCGATCACAGCCTCGTTGGCTGCTTTTTTATGTAGGTGAAAGGCGAGAACGACCGTGTGCGAATTTGAGCGAAGTGCAACATACCCAAGTGGCAAAAATTATTCCAGAGCTCCCTACCACGGCGCGCATCATAACGCAGGTAAAGCTTCGGCGTTATAACTGAATATCAAAACATCCGTTAGCTGCATTGGAGTAACCAGTCGTACCTCAACCGTACCAGACTATGCCGTCAGGACACAAATAGCAACTGTTCACCTTACTAGCGGCCTAAACGAACTTGTTTTCCGCAATCACCTCTCTCATATTAGGAAGGCTTTGTCTACAGTACCGTTCGATGGTAGTACAAGCACTCCACTATATCAATGTCCAACGGCGTTGTGTGAAAACACTGTAGCATCTGGCTCTATATCACCCTACCGGACGTAAAGTAAGGCGAACTAACCCAAATCCAACATAAGGTGACCTAACGAATACAAAACAATCATTTTAAACACCGATAGCTAACCTCAGCCCTAAAAACTTTATTAAGTTTAATGTGAAAAAAAAATAAACCAGGCTACAGCCGGTCTTGAAACCCGGTCTCGGATCAAGAAGGTGTGACGAAACAGATACACCCGAACGACAGAAGCTTGTGGCAGTGTTAGCCTAGTCCTAAATATGCGAATGTCATCGGACAGCACTCTCGACACGCCTGCAGCACTGAGATTAAGCGTCGTTGGACGGCAAGCTAGACACTGTGCATTAAAAATTATTAGGAAATTAGTACACTTCTGTTTCTTTTCCATGCAGCGGATCTTCTTTTCGAACTACTGGCATACAAGCTTCAAAACGCCATTACTTTTGAGTTCGAACGCTCAATGTGTGTTTTCAAACAATGCATCTAGCAGACATTTAAAAAAAGTTTGTTACCCTTTCAATAAAACATTCTGCAAAAATTCAGGAAATTATACAATAATTGGTAGCCTTCCCATTGCACTCGACTTGAGTCTGACATTTTTACAGCCCACGTTTTTGGTTTTTCTAAATCCTGTTCGATCAGTTATCGCCGTTTACGCTACTTAGCGATTATAGGTAAAGCATTCGCGAAATCTGCATTATTGTGGAAATGCTATTGGTTGTACGTTTTGCCACTTTCCGTATTTTTTATATTTTTTTTTTGTATTATGCAAGTTTTGTCGGAGCAATTATCTACACTTATGTTATTGTAGTGATTACATTTAGAACTTTCGTGAAATCTGCATTATTGTGGAAATGCAAGGCGTTGCACGGTTGGCCATTTTCCGTAATTAATTAATATTTTTTATATTTATGTATTTTTTTCAAAACTTCGTTCGACCAATCACCCCCATTTACAGTATTATAGCAATTCTAGGTAGAACTTTCGCAAAATCGCTTTTATTGTGGAACTGCAATCCGTTTTACGTTTTGCCATTCTCCGTATTTTATTATGTGTTTTACTCTTTCAAAATTCTTTCCGAGCCTTTACCTTCATTTACGTTAGTATAAGATTGTATTTGGAACTTCCAAAAATCTGAATTGTTGTGGAGAGGCAGGGCGTTACACGATTCGCCATTTTCTGTAATTACTTTAAAATTTTCTCACTTGTTAATTTTCCAAATTTTTGTTCTACAATTATCTCCATTTAGATAATTATAACTATTGCAGGTGAAACTTCGCGAAATCTCCATTACTGTAGAAATAAGTTGAACCGTTTTCCCTAATTTTGGAATTTTTTTTTATTTTCTTAATTTTCAAAAAGTTTGTTCGATCAATTATTTTCATTTTCGGCATCATAGCTATTAAACGCGGAACTTCCGGAATATCTGGATGTTTCTGGATATAGAGGGCATTACACGGTCGTGGCTCGGGGGGTACTCGGCAAAGAATGCTACGTATTAACTGTACTTACCAACTTGAATATTTTTATTACTTATTAACCGCTCATTTAGGCACATTTCCTGCATAATCTTGGTCCGGCGATGCGATGTCTGCAGCTTTTACTAAACCTAATGGGAGGTAATTGCAATTACTTCCCGGAACTGCTTGGGGTTCCTAAATTTGTACATCGCGAAAAAATTGAACTTACAAAAGTACTGCGTAGACATTTTTTAAATATCGGAATCTCAAGGTAAAAATACACACGGTATCAAAATTTAGCATCAATTATCAAAAAATATTACTGCGAAATGTCTGTTTTTTTAATTAGGGCACTAACACAAGAGGGGACAACGATTTTGAAAAAAAATTAATTGCATTTTAGGGCAAATTATCAAATTATGTTCAGTGCCAAAGAATACTTGTATTAGTCAATGCAGTCGGTGTAAAATCATTTTCAACGCCTTTGTCAAAAAATCCGCATAGTTAGCACCAGTTTTGCGAGGCAGGAGAAACCACAGATCTGGCGGTCGACCCAGATTCTTCCGCGTTTGGCAAGTCTTGCTACGTTTTGCAAGGCTTTGCTACGTTTAGTTAGGTTTTGCGATGTTCTGGCTAGGCCAGGTTAAGTGTTGAGGTGTGAAGCCAAGTTTAGCCGTATATTACAAGGGCGTTCAGGTCCCTTAGCGACACGGAAAACGAATCTCAGAGTTGAATAAGGTAGGTAGACGCTAAGCTCCACTGTTTCTCCAAGCTTGCGCCACTAGTTCAAGCTCGGTCATTTTTGTTTGTGTTTAATACCCTAAGAACCACTATTCCTTTTAAAATGGTATAGTAATAGGGGCACATACGCGGAAGCCTACGTTACTGTTGTAGTAGCCGAGATGTCATGGTGCAGACTTTAGAGGTGGCGCAGCTTTTTAGATGCAAGACATCTCTTACACTCAGCCTGTCCCTCCATCCATCCGGCGTCCGTCCGCAACCCTCCTCCTGTCTCCTCGCCCGCCAGCTGCGTTAGCACGTTCTCCTCGCCATGCCAGCTGTGCGTTAGTGGGCATGCGTGTCTTTCTCTCATCACTCTCTCTCGCAGAGCGGCTATATAACCGCGGTGTCTACAGCGCACTCCTCAGTCGCTCCGTCAGTCGCTCTTGCTGCTACTGCTCCGACTACTGCTGCGATGAGTTGCAATGGACAATAACATGCCTGCTACCGCGTAATTGGAAATGTACGTGTGATTGAGCATCATTTAAGGTTCGCTACACTTCAACTACATTTGGGTAACCCACATAACGGAAACGCGAATTAAACCCCCTGAGGTGCCTTGCATCACCCCAAGGTTCCTCTCGCGGAAGATGGTGGCAATTTTTTCTTGGAATTTTTTGCGAACTCCACGGGCCAAGGTAAAATTTATCAGCTGCGCTGTCTACCAGCTGCGCTGCGCTCGCCCAATCTTCCGTTTTAGCGCTGTTAAAATGCATCGCTCTTGTTACCGAAAGCCGGGCGTACAATTTATTGGCATAATGGAATCCCGCACTTTTTAACAAAACTATTTGCCTAACCAGGAATCTCTGCACCCGGATTAAGAATTTTTATTCCTTTTTCACGTATTTATTTACCCACTGATTTGTTTCTTTTTATTTCTGGGTACTTTCAGACTTTCTCGAATGTATTGTTCGACCAAATAAATGAATCGCCTTTCCAATCCTACAAAAGGTCATTCGGTGTTACATATTTATACATGTATTGTGAATTCCAGCAGCTCGTTTGATAACGTAGCTTCTAGATAATAGTAAAATTTGTACTGAAACAGTTTTTCAGCATTTCTGGAGGCCTAATCTTATCTGGCATCACCATTACCTTCGAAAACATTGAAGTTCCAATTCGTGTCCTTATATATTGCGTTTTTTTTGGGGGGTTCGAAATGCTTTGGAATACTTAGACTACAAAGTGAATTATTTTCAGTCATATAGGCTGAAGTGCAAGGGAAATCAGTACGTTCTATCGAAAAAGCATTTTTTTGTGTGGGTTACATGTTTTTTCCAAGGCATGTCACCGCGAGCTATACGCTCTGGTGTGTTATTTTTATGTTTTGTTACCAACGTCAGGCCGCGTCCAGTTGTCGCATCTAAGGTATCAGTGGAACCCGCGTTTGCGTCTCTTTCTTTTGTATGCCGCTCAGACTATTTGATCTGATAGAAAGAGTGTACCGCTTGTCGTCACTACAACAGAATGTTCGTCTTTGATCGCCAATATTCTAAATATGATTCAATGTGTCTCGGAGCATTATGCCGAAGTATAAATGTTCGCAATGCAAACACCATGGTATTCAATTCACTGGCGCCAGTCTCAGCAAGTGCTTGTTGACTGTTGTTACGTAGCTTGTATTTGTTTACGCTTTAGTGGAGGACAAGTTCACTGCCGTAATCTTGGTTCCTTCAAGAACCTGCTTCGTCTTTGGCAACACGACATCTGGTGAAGGTGCTGGATGCATGAACCCTAAGCACACGGCCAGTCGCCAGGCAAGCCCAACTCGGGTCACCCGCGAACAGAAATGTCTTATTCCGGAATATGGAATGCTTCCGAATATGTGGACCAAAAAAGAAGTTATAGGCACCACCGTGTTCAGTGCCGTCACCATGAGCAACGCTGCCAATAGTCTCGTCTTTCTGCACCAAACCAGGGAGCCGCCATCATTTCATGTATCACCTTCGGAGGATTCCGATTTTTGGCAGAAGAATGTCAAACGGGTCAGGCTCGTAAACCTTTGGGAGGGCAAGAAGACACTGAGGCAAATTGTCTTCTACTTAAAGGTTCACGATGGATTTGGTTCGGACACTAAGACAGCTCCCTAGAGTCATGGCACGAATTTACTACGCAATTTTTACGACGTTCGCCACGGTTGTGCGGAAGGTGCGGGCGAAGGTATTTCTGCACACGTCCTGACAGAACCCTAACGAAAGTATTGTTTTGTTCGTCCAAGACATGAAAATTCTTTGCAGGTGACGTTGTTTAAAATGGCGGATAAAAATAGGTGGCGGTTCCTAATGCGCGGTGTAAAGGGGGAACCCTTTGCTTGGCTTTTCCCTAGTACACCGAAAACTCGCAGAAGTTGTGTCTTAGGCCATCACGATAAAACGCCCTCGAATTCCCAGTTAGGCAGTATGACCACCACTACATCGGTTCAGACAATGCAAACAACATTGACGGGGTGGCGATTACAACGGATACATTTCTCGAGACTGCGCGCGCAGTGGTAGGGAAGGAGCTGCGGGGGCTTTTCCGAATGACGCCAGAGTGAAGTTGCTTTCTTGACTGACGTGATCCGAGAAAATGCTGCACTGCACCAGACCCTGCTCAGAAGACCAACATATGGCCAACCCATAATCCTTGTCCACTCTGCCATCACTGCGGGGAAGCCACACACATCTACCGCCGCTTTCCATACAAGCGACTCGAACAGCGATGTTTCCCCGACGATTCCTCTCGTCTGCTTCTTGGAGAGCGCCCCGACGCAACTGACGATTACCTGTACCGCAGCAACCTCGCCGCAGCGCATTTTCAACCGACCGCCGTCAACCTGTACATTAGGGATCATCCAACCCCACAGCAACGCCGACTTCCGGTGTTGAAGGCCTCCCCAGCCACGTGCCGGAAACTAAAACCAACAGCTTCTAGGGGTGAAGTTGCTCTACCGCGAAAGAACGGAAACCCTCCAACTATTTAACCCTGACGTGACCATCGAACACGATAACCGCCACACGGCATGACGAACACTCGACGTTACCAAGTCTGCCATTATCAACACTGCGAAAACGATGGCGCGTAGTGACGGGGCGTCAACCCGTTCAAGACGCAATACGACGTCCCAACGCACACAAAAATAAGACCACAACGTCCGCGCCCGGCTATCGATCGATGGAATTGACATGATCGCTGTGACACACGTGGCAGCTCACTACTTAGTGAGTGGATCTCTTATGACGAAGCTGAAGAAATTTACAAGATTTGACGGTCCGCACACAGGCTCAACAGGCGGCCATCTCGTTACGCCGAACAGAACCTGTACGTCCTGCGTCACCATACGTGGCACAACGTATCCTGCTGCTTTCGCAATACTTTCAAGCTGCATTCGCTAAATAAATAACGGTATGCACTTCCTCACTGACAAGAGGGCTGTTATTGATCTGCCGCCCAAACCAGTAATTTCCCCGTCGATCACGCCATGACACCCAAGCAAAGCCTGAGGACTCCTCGTGCAAGCTTCGTGAGCACCGTCTTCTGCTGAGATACTGATACTGACAACAAAGCCACAGTGTCATCCCAGTTTAGTAAAGCTGTTTCTCTACAAAGTCCAAGTTCGGTCCAAATTGGAGTATGCCTCATCAGTGTAGGATCCACAAACTGCTTTACTAATCCAAAACCTCAAAGCTTTGCAGAATCGCGCTGCCCGTTTTATATTATCCAATCACGCCCTAGCAGCTAGCGCATCACTGATTAAAAAAACTTTAGATATTCAATTTCTAACTATTCGATGTCGCATTTCACGATTGTGTCTTTTCCGCAAATTTTTTTTAACAACAAAATTCTAAAAGAGTGCCTTTTCAGACCCCAAGGATACATTTTTTCTCGCCTTGACCACCATGTAAACGCAGGTGTGCAAAGTAGCACCACCAAGCTCTCTTTCGCTCATTCTTCCTGCGGACCAGTGTGGACTGCAAAAGCCTTCGGGCCGCCATAAGTTTTACGGCTGAACTGGAGAAATTCAAGTCTGCAGTCGCGACTCTTTAAGATGCCAAGCATCTCATGCTCGGGGCTGTGTCCCTCACTCCCTCGTTGTTGCTGTCCGCCGTCCGTAGTCTACGGCGCATACGCGTCTCTTCAGCCCCGGCAGCACTTGCGATGATGTCAGCCCAGTCCACTATAAAAAGAAATAGTTAGGTGGTGCCCGGTTTCAATCCCACGACTCTCTGGCCGCAACGGGAGGTACGTGGCGCTCTTCCCACTGCGCTACAAACCGAGATGAGAGCATGAGCTACGAACGCGCCTATAACCTTCACTTATTCAAACTACTTCAAGAAGCTACTGATACAACGAAGGCACGCGAAGGTGAACGTCAACAGAAACGACGAACTGAAAACTAATGGGAACTTCAGTCGACCCCATGGCTGTTTCGCATACTACTCACGGTTCCCTTACGGCAAGGTGGTGTAATTTTTTATTGACCCCTTGATTGCTTGCTGTGTACTCATTTTTTCCCTTACCCGCTCTTTTCTGTACCGCCTCAACAGCCCAGAGAGTAAAACATGATATGAATGAAGGCGACCAGAGCTTGCTTATTGAGCATGGTGTGTCCTTCGGAAGAGGCATTGTGCGATTGGGGCCAACGAAATAACAGGCATCATTCCGGTAAATGGGGAATATCAGCATTTAAACCAGGGCGCTGAAATTGCGTTTCTCGAAGACATGCACTAATTACGGTCGCCGACTTTGAACAGCAGCCCAGCAACGCATCCGACCCTCACCATGTCTTCAATGAATAACCAACACTTACGCATGACTAACTAAACCGGCTTTGCTACGCCACTACATCGAGTATTCTTCGGTGATTTCAAAGGTATGCCAGACCCTCTTGCAGACGACATAACGCTCTTGAGAAATTCCGATTCCCCGGGGAGCAAGAACTCGTCCTGCAGACATGTATCAATGTAGTCCATGGATACACCCAGAAGTGTTGCTTCAAAACCTCCCCGGAAAAAAAAATCAAGTACGTAGCCGTCATGAACAGTACACGACAGCGAGCTCAATTCCAACGCAAATTTATCTCCCTTCGTTTTGGAGACGCTGTCATTTTCTCGGAAACGAACGTTTCGGATACTTGGCATGCGCATTGACTTGGGTGGTAGATCTGAAAACTGGCTTCATGATGGCGCGCAATTTCCACCTGTCCTTGCATCATATGTGTCGCGTCTCCGCCAATGGATGGGCAATCAAAGAGGTTGGGCTTCGTTAGATAGCCCTTTTCCTTATATCATCAAAAAGTCTCTACGGGTATTCGTATAAGCCACTTATTACGACTCAACACCTGATACTTGAGCGAAACAATTGCAAAGTGATGGTCGTGATTGCTTCTCTACAGCAGTACTTTTCATTAGCCATCTACATGTCTGCAGCAAACCCAATGCCCTGCGGGATGTGGCCGAGCGGCAATCACAAGCCTAGCATGTCTGTGTCTCCACAGTTGTTGCCTGTCGTCATATCCTGGGAACATTAGGCGGCTAAGTTACAACCACGAGCCACTTTCGTCTCAGGCACCACTTATCGACTTTGTAGATGACATGTCATTGCGAAAGAACATATGTTCAGCTAATACTCAAAGGCTCAAAACTGCCACAAGACGTCACGGAAAGATGTTGTACAAGCTAGCCGAACAAGGGTTCATCGAACTGCTCATAGATGCCGCTTAGTTTCCACGAGACGCTGAGAAAGCTTGCCACCATTCTGAAAACATCACTCTAGTTCAACAGCTCTCGAAGGAACACACTGTCACTAACCTGGAGGCAATTGCCATACGCCTTGACCGCAGACAGATACAAAAAAGACGAGATCCGCCTTGCACCTACTATGTTTACACTGCTCACAAGCATCCTAGGCCACTTGCCGTGCGGGCGGAGCAGACTACGCCATTGTTAGCACTATTAGGATGGAATGTTGTCTGCGAGAAGAAGGCTAGAAAGTTCCCCGCACGGGGCACCTTGAGTAACCTTGGTGACGGTACTGGCGATACCGCGGACCCCGAGCCCCCAAACATAAGCTGGATCCAACCGTGGCGATGTGTTTATAGGTGGAGGGTTAGAAACCACGAACGGTGGCCGTCGGAGCCCAGGTCAAGCTCAGGCGGATGGGTTCCCTGTCTGTTCACCAGGCAGGGAGCTCCGCGACCTCTTTGACAACCAGGGTAAGGTTAAAGAAGAAAGTACCCCCGTCTCCCTGCTTTTTTCTATGCCATATGGATAAATCAAACCCCCCCCCCCAGACGTGATCGGCCCCCGAAAAGGGGCCGCACCAAAGTTTCCTTTCCATCCCTTCCAACAATCCACAGTCCGAAATCTGACAACTATCCTCGATTCTTGGTTATCGAGGCAGTTGACAAAACAAACCCTGTTTCTTCCATGTCCGTATTCCTGATCACTAAGTTCCTGGAAAGCATCCTCGGAAAATCGTTCGATGCTAAGAAACTTCGTAACGGTGTAGCCCTAGTCAATGTCAAGACGCAGCAACAAGCCACTAACCTCCTGTCGCAAACCTGCATGGCAGATCTGGCCATCAGAGTCACTCCCCATCGTAGCCTCAACAGCTCCCAGGGTGTGATCTCGGAGACCGATTTGTTGAATGAGACCGAAGCTGATCTGTTGGAAGGCCTGAAAGATTAGGGTGTAACTGCAGTGAGGCGTATCACCATCAGACGAGACAATAAAGAAATCCCCACAAAGCATATAATCTTGACATTCAACAAATCAAAACATCCTGAGAACATCAATGCTGGCTTCATTAGGTGTGGTGTACGTCCGTACATACCTAACCCGCGCCGCTGCTACAAGTGCCAGCGATTCGGGCACGCTACAACTTCTTGTCGCGGCAAAACGACCTGCGCGAAATGCGCCGCACATGACCACCCTACTTAAAACTGTGACTCTTCTACCTTCACCTGTGCAAACTGTCAGGGGCCGCACGCAGCATGGTCCCGCAGCTGTGAAAAGTTTAAATTAGAAAAGAAAATCATTAACATCAAGGTCACTGAAAACATCACCTTCCCTGAGGCGCGGAAGAGGTTCGCCTCTTTCCCTCTGGGGAGGTACGCCGACGCAGCTCGCCGGGGGGCGGAGCGGCGTCTGGTTTCTGCGGGGACCCAGTACCGCGAGTCGGACTTGGTCCTGCTCCCGCCCCCCCCTGGGTTGCCTCAGGCAGCCCAACCCGCCTCCGCACCGCTCGCTGAGCCAGCAGCGGCTGTGGGGGCAACTACGTCTGGTGGAAGCGATGCTGCGTCCTCCACTTCCGCTCCAGCGTCCCAAACCACAGGCGAGGGTGCAGAGGAGATGGACTTGGGGGAGCCAGCGGCAGCTCCCACCACCACTGCACCGCCTGCGCCATCCGAGGCGTTCCTGAATCCCTCGGTGGTTGCGGGCAAGGAAAAGCGCACCCCAAAGGGTTCGCGGTCCAAGGAGCCTGATCCCTCAGGCGCTCCGAGGACATCCGAGGATGAAATGGACGTCGGTTCGTTCTTGTCTGCGGTGCACCGCAAGGAACGGGTCCCGACGCCAAAGCCTCCCGACAAGCCAAAAAAGACGAGAATCACAGCCCCGAAAGACCACACATAAATAACACAGTTCAGTAGCTCCGAACACTTCATAAGGGGAAGAGAGAACATAGTACAATGGAACTGCAGAGGCCTTTTTAAAAATCTTGACGATGTAAATGAAATACTGCATGCTAATCAGCCAAGTGTAATGTGTGTTCAGGAAACACATTTGAATTCTAAACACACAAATTTTTTTGAATAGTTACCTGGTATACAGAAAGGACAGGGATGGCTGCACACACTCTTCTGGGGGTGTGGCCATAATCGCCCGGAAATCTTTAGCATGCCACCCTGTCACTTTGAACACTGTCCTTGAGGCTGTAGCAATTCGAACAATAACATTTAATAGGTTGATAACGGTATGCTCCATATACATTCCTCCTGATCTTGCACTTTCGAGCTCTGACTTCGAGGTGTTGGTCGACCAGCTGCCCGAACCATACATCCTAACAGGCGACCTTAATGCACACAATTGTCTTTGGGGCTCTACTCGTACGGATGCCCGAGGTCGCCTTATAGAGAAATTCCTTACATCTTCAGGAGCATGCCTTTTCAACAATAAACAGCCTACATACCATAACATAGGACACAACACATACTCATACCTTGACTTGGCTATTGGCTCCGCAGTTCTCTTTCCTCTTCTCGAGTGGGGTGTGGGAACTGACCCATATGGCAGTGACCACTTCCCCACCTCACTAACATATATAGAGAAAGACCCAAGCAGTTCATCTTCTCATAGTAGGTTCCTCACGGCGCACATCCTCGACGCCGCCGAAAAGTCCATTCCCCACGCCTCTGGTGCCACGCGCAACCAGCGGAGGCCGTGGTGGAATGAGGACTGTAGGCGGGCGCGGGAGGCCCAGAACAAGGCGTGGGGTATCCTCCTTCGGTACCCCACATCGGGCAACCTCATTTTGTTCAAACGGGCCAAGGCGTTCGGAAAACGTGTGCGCCGTGAGGCAAAACAAGAGTTGGCGCACCTTCGTTACATCCATTAACTCGTACACTGACTCTCGCAAAGTCTGGACACGAATAGGCAAACTAAAAGGACAACAGACACACAGCCTGCCCCTGGTTAGTACAACAGGGGACAAACTGGAAGACCAGGCTAACATACTCGCACAACACTTCCAACACGCGTCCAGTTCAGCACACTACACGAACACTTTCCTGAAGTATAAAGCCTCTTGTGAAAAGAAGTCCCTACACGACAACAACAAATCACAGACTTCTTACAACTCCCTGTTTTCACTACATGAGCTGAGGGCTGCTCTGAGCACGTGTAAACCCTCAGCTCCAGACCCAGACAACATTACATACACAATGATACAACACCTACACGCAGACACACTTGAAGCACTTCTACATCTATATAATAAAATATAGCTTTCGGGGCACATTCCACACTCCTGGAGGGAGGCCGTTGTAGTGGCTTTCTTCAAGGAGGGAAAGGACCCGTCGTACCCCTCAAGTTACCGTCCAAAAGCTCTGACGAGCTGCCTGTGCAAGCTCTTCGAGAAAATGATCAATCGCAGGCTCGTGTACTTCCTCGAGTACAACGGTCTTCTCGAGAGCTGCCAGGCAGGCTTCAGGGCGGGGCGCTCCACCAATGATCAGCTTGTTGCCTTGGAATCTTACATAAAAGATGCCCTCATACACAAACAGTTCTGCATTACAGTCTTCTTTGATATGGAAAAGGCCTACGACACGTCATGGCGATACGGCATCTTGAGTGACTTGAAGTCATTCGGTGTTTCGGGCAACATGCTTAGCACTCTTTCTAGCTACATGTCTGAACGAACTTTCCGTGTAAGAATTGGTAGTGCACTTTCTAATGTACATGTTCAGGAAAATGGCGTGCCTCAAGGAGGTGTTTTGAGCTGCACACTCTTCATAGTGAAGATGAACTCACTCCGTAAGGCATTGCCACCAACCATTTCTTGCTCAGTTTATGTAGATGATGTGCAAATATCTTTTAAATCATGTAATATGTCAATCTGTGAACGGCAAGTCTAGCTCGGCGTGAACAAACTTGCTGGCTGGGCGGACACAAACGGCTTTAGGCTGAACCCCTTAAAAAGTACTTGCGTTGTGTTCACCCGTGTTCGCGGGATCCATGTGGACCCTGACATTACTCTAAACGGCGTGTCGATTCCTGTAAAAAAGGAGCACAAGTTTTTAGGCCTAATATTCGACAACAAACAAACATTTCTTCCTCATCTGAAAATGCTTAAGCAAAAATGCTTAAAAAGTATGAATATCCTTAAAGTTGTCTCTCACCAATCGTACGGTGCAGACAAGCAGCTACTCCTGCGTCTGTATACTGCACTGGTTGGATCTCGCTTGGACTACGGCAGCGTCGTATATGGGTCTGCAACGAAAACGGCACTTAAAATGCTTGACCCAGTTCTGCATTTGGGGCTTCGCCTTGCTTGTGGCGCCTTTCGCACCAGCCCTGTGGAAAGCCTCTAAGCAGAGTGCCACAAATGGTCCCTGTATCACCAGAGGATATACACTGACTTGTTGTATGCCTCTAAAATCATGTCTCTCACAAATCATCCTCTTAACTCGACCATTCATGATGCATCCTCACAGCAGCTCTTTTTAAACCGCCCATCTATTCCCATTCCGTTCCCTCTCAGAGTGAGAGCCGAAGCTTCTGAGCTAGCAGTGTCATTTTCATACATCCACAAGACAGCGATCATTGATTTTATTGCACCATGGCAAGCCAGGGATGTTTCTTGTGACCTGTCCTTTGTGCAGTTCGACAAAAACAGGGCACCAAGGGCAGTTATTATGCAGCATTTCCTCTTCCTACAGGATAAGTACCAGTGTGCAGAGTTTTTCTCCGACGCATCAAAGACAGCTGATGCTGTGTCTTGTGCTGCGCATGAACCGAACTTTAACATGGCAAAAAGAATGAACTCCCACAACAGCATTTTTACAGCTGAAGCACACGGCATTTTACTTAGACCACATTGTCCAGCCTCAAATTCCAAAGTCCATAGTTTTTACAGATTCTCTTAGTGTTGTACGTGCACTTTTGTCTAGAAAAGGCTCAAAAAATTATGTAATCAATCTTGTTTTTAAGGGCCCTATGGTGGCATACGCATCAAGTCTTGAAATAACAATATGTTGGGTTCCGGGCCATTTTGGAATAGCCGGGAATGAAACGGCAGATGAAATGGCCACTGCTGCTACACTCGAATTCAGTGGGCATAGCAACACTTCCGTACACAGATATGAAGCCACACATCAGACACCAACTTCACAACACGTGGCAAACACACTGGAGTGAACAGACAGATAACAAGTTACATGTAATAAAACCTCACTTGGGACCATACGCTACTGACTCACATAACAGACACATTGAAGTTACCTTAGCTAGGTTGTGGATAGGCCACACTCATGTAACACACTCACACCTGCTCACTAGCTCTCCAAGACCTGGGTGTAGCAGGTGTGGGGAGGGCCTATCCGTAGTCCACATCCTAATCACATGCAAGGCACTCGACACAACAAGACGCAGACACTTCAAGGAACTATACAGACAACACAATCCGCTACACTCTTCGTTGTTTTTGGGGGATAATGCCATGGTCTCTGTGCAACGCGTTTTTAAATATTTGTCTGATGTAAACTTTTTAAACCTCATTTCCTATCATCCGTAATCAAAACTGGCCCTATACACCAGCCATCACCATTGTCGTTAATTTATTTTAGTGTCATTCTGGCTTTAGTAGCCACTATTTTCTTCGAGATACTTTTGTTTGGCGCTCTTTGCCCCAGCTGGCCTTGCGCCAAAAAACTCCAACCATCATCAAGGCTAGAAAGTTGTTATAAAGGGGATTCCTGCAGACAAAGAAATTGTGATTACCATCATCACTATCTACAGCCTTGTAAGGTCCACTGCAGGACAGTCTTTCAAACTGACATCCAACTGCCCTTGTCCTGCAATGCTTCAGCCCACGGTTTACCCGTGGAATTTCATGCTTTCATCCCACAATCGGATTATTGGCCTTCCAGTTTTTCTAGACGCATCTCTCGATATCCACTCTGTTACTTAATTGCCCACCGGTTGACGGTTCGTCTGACTGCATTGCCAGACCAAGTCTATTTGTTTTCTTCATTGAAACTATGATATATTCTACTCTACTGTGTTCTTTTCTCCATGTAGCTTGTTTCTGGTCTCTTAGTATGACGTATTCTTCGTATTATTCGTACCATGGCCGGTTCACCTGACCTAAGTTTGCTTCCTATTTGTTTACTAAGGCACCAAGATTCAGCTTAATTTGTCTTAACCTTTAGTATGCACTGGTTGTACTTCTTTGAGTGACAGATGTGGCTTGGGTTTCATTATTTGGGAGTGAGCTAGTACTGGTTGGCTGCTCCCGAAGCCATACTTATTCTACACGATATATCTCTCGTGGTTGCGGTCAGCACTAACCATCTGTCCGGGATAGTTGTATCCTATTACTTTTACATTTCGCTTCCGAAGCTGAACATGACGTTTTTGGAATGCTTATTCCTCATTACATTAGATTTATTCATATTGCTTTTGCACCATGCACGTGCTATCTGAGAGTAGTTCCTCAAGCATTGTTTGGAAGTATTCTGCAGTCTCACTAAGCAATAACATGTCCGCAAACGCCAAATGGCTCACGAATTTACCAATAATATTTTATACTCTGTTTTTCAAATAAACCTTTTAAAACACCCAGTACAGGCATGCTGTGAATAGTTTGTCGAGATAGTATCTCCCTGCATTACTCCCTTTCGAATGGGGAATTTTGCTTTGCTTGCGGAAGGTTATCCCGCCTGTGCATTCTCTGGATATGTCTCATTGAAGTCTTGTGTAGGCCTCCTCTATTCCCTGGTCGCTTAGTGCTTCTAGCACGGCTGCGGTGGGTGCGAAATGAAAGTATTCTCATAGTCTATAAATGTTATGTAAATAGGTTTATTTTATTCTGCGGGTTTTTGTATTACTTGATTGACAACAAGCATTTAATCAAAAGTTGAGTACACTTTCGTAAACTCTTCCTGCTCTCTCGGTAGTTGCAAGTCCAGGCTTTCACCTATGCGGCTATCTATAACTTTTGTAAAACGCTTTTACACCACCGAGAGCAGGTTTATGGGTATTTACTTTTTGCAGTCCAGGGATGTCCCTTCTTATGGATGGGAATAATGATGCCGTTTTCTCAGTTTATGAGCAATATTTCAGTCTTCAATCATTCCGCAAATAGTGCAGAAAGCTTTACCAATACAATATCTCATTCCTCCTTCAAAACGTCTGTGGTTGGGCCGTTGCCGCATGCAGCTTTTCCTCTTTCCATACGTTAAAAGCCTTTGCTAATGCCTTTTTATTTTCCATTGGGATATTGCAAGCTAAGCTTGCACTTGCAGTATTTTACTCTAACATAACGTCGCTGGCATACATCCTCGGGCGGTATTCTCAAGTGTTGTCCCTTTTGCGTCCCTTTCAAAAGTGTCCCTTTTGGCGAGCCCTGATTGGCTGAAAGCAAACAATAGGAAGTGACGTAACGCAAGCGCAAAAAACCTACTGCCAACGCCTACTGCTTAGCCGGAAGTACGTAACGATGAAAAGGACTCAGAAAGGGCGTTTTCAAAAGGGACAGTTATGAGAATACCGCCCCTGGTGTAGAATTGCTCCACTACATTTATTATCTCGCCAAAGCCACCCGCTATGCTTCACTGGTCGTCTCTGAGTGCGTACATCCGGTCCTTGCATGTGGCTAGATTTGTATTAGTTGCTTTTAAGCTTCCCCCTATTTGAATCCGTTTTCTTAGTTTTCCAGTTTGTTCCGTGCATGTCGCCTCCCCCAAAGCTGCTGCGAATTCTGTGAGCGCCGATATTAGGCTGTCATTTGGCCTGTCTACATTAACCTCGTTCTGCTGGTTTAGAAGCGAGAAATCGTTTTGAAGAGCAATTTTAAACACGTGCCATCTTCCACTGACTGACTTCATGTGGGATTTCTTAGCTTTTATAGGCTCCCTCCTTTCCCTTCTGAGATTCAACCTCAGCTTGCATCTAACCCCTCTATGATCGCTGCTTCGAATCTTAGTTAGCTATTCTATGTCTTGCACGATATGCGGGCTGTCACCTAAAACGAAGCCAATTTCGTATTCCTTGTACTATCGGAAGTTTTCCGTGTCTATTTTCTGTTCTTTCGACTGTAGAAGCTTGTGGTCATCGACTTGATGTTAGTTTTTTCCGGAAATTCCAAGAGTTCATTTGGTCGTCTGTTGCGACTGGCTATTCAGGAGTGGCTATTCCCACTGATCTTTCTCCCACTTAGCTGATAATATACCTTTGCACTGAATTCTTCTATCACAATCGTAAACTGCCTTGTTGCCTTCTTCAGTGCTGATTTGACATTTTCGTGGAAGCTGTCTACTGCTTCGTCGTCATAGCTGCTGGCTGGCGCATAGGCCTGTACTATATTTATCCTGTATCACTTGTTTAGCTTGATCACAACCGCTTCGACTCTCTCGCTAACGCTGAAAAGCTCCTCCGCGTTTTCTGCTATTTTTCTGTGAAATAAAACTCCAACCTCGCGTTTTTTCTTGCCTTGGAGTCTACTGTAGCACAGAATATGACCACTAGTGAGCTCCATGAAGCCTTCTCCTGCCCTTCTAGCTTGTCCGAGACCTAGTCTAGTAATGCAGCTAAGCTCCCTGGCTAGACAGAGTGCGTGATTTGAAAGTTGCCTGTCAGGACTCAGAGATTCTTAGCGTGCTCTATTGTATTGATGTTCTTACCATCGCAGTGAACAGGTCCTCTAGAGCTGCTGGGGTCTCAGGGCAGAGACTGACGTTCGTGGGAGGTGGCGGCGAAATGCTAAACCAGGGTGGCCAGGTCCTTCTCTGGTGAGAAGTGCTGTTTGTGTAAGAGCCTTCCTAGCATGGTTGAACCTTAGTAGTGTAGCCTATGTGGTATGCAAGATGATAGGTACTTACGGAGCATACCTGCATAGTTACGGCACAGAGGCAGACAGAAAAGAGAGAGAAAGCGAGAGACGTTTTCCGCGGACGATGTTAACACGCACGCCTGCAGTGATATTAAATCATGTATTAAGTTATATTAAATCAAAATGACACTAAATCATTCTCGGCTTTAGTGGTTTACGGGTTGTTCTGACGGAATAATATGATGCGGTGGCTTAGACGAAAGATCTGCTAATGTCTCGCCGTTGTAAAAGCGAGGCAATGCTGTGCCCTAGTGCATACCTACGATAAATGGCTAGTGTGAAGCACAGCGGGCCAAATGGCTCCTGAAAGAGTATGAGCGTCCTTTCTTGCCATTCGAACAGTATTCTGGGACCAAAGATGGCTTATTAGAACTGTGGTGCCATTTTGAGAGGGCTGCGTGGAAGGTAAGCATTACTGTGCTCTCTAAAGTCTGGAAGCCATGGGACCGCGACAGGAGTTTAAAAACTCTATTTCCACATTTTTCACATGGAAGCCGATTGCATGTCTACGCCGATATGGATTACCAATCATGAATTCCATCTTCTGAAAACGGAAGAGCCTGAAGTGGGCGAGGAAGAGTCCGAATGGGGAGCGCAAAATTGAAATAGAGTTCAGAGTATGCGATAACCCTGGCGTTGGGGAGGATGTAGGTGCTTGGAAACGTGATGTGTGGTGACCACAGTATGGTACGATCTCGAATTAGGCTAGCGTTGAGGACGGACCGTAGCAAACTAGTTTAAAAGAAGCCGACCACTGAGCTTACAGTTAGAAGGAATGTTGAAGCATTTTCAATTGCGTGTTACAACATATACTCTGGTCTAACCGAGGAAGCAGAGCTCACGACACATGAAGCCAGGGACTACCTTATGCGCATTATCTCACAATGTGCAGTAGGATTCCGAGGTATGATCTCTAGACAGGATAGTGTGAAATTTCTCAGAAGACGAAGGACTTATATTAGGAAACGGCAAAGCATGACAATATCCACCCAGCTGGCAGAACCAAACGAGCAGAGCTTTCAAAGTTAAATCAATAAGCGTTAGGCAGCTGACATACCGAAGTGTAATATAGAGAGCATTGAGCCTCCTGTAAAAAACGGAGGCAGACTGAAAGCAGGGAAGAGGCGTCTACGCATGCGGAAAAATCAGATGTATGCGCCTAAAGTCGAGCAAGGCATTGCCATGACAAATAGGGATACAATAGGTATAGTACCCGAGGAATTATATAGGGATCGGTACAGTAGCCGCGACCTCGCTGGTATTATGTTTTAGAGGTAGGCATCCCACCAGTAACAACGGAAGTAATGAAGGCTTTGAAGAAAATTGAATGTGGCGAAGAGCCCTGTGAGATAAGATAAATGCAGATCACTTGAAGGATGGCGGACAAATAATACTAGAAAACTGGTAAACCTGTATGCGCAAGGAATAATGAGCGTGAGTGTACCGGAATCTCCGAAGAATGCGAACCTCATCCTAATCTATTAAAAATGTGATATGAAGGACTTGAAAAACTACTAGCCGACCGCTTACTGTGAGTCGTCTACAAGGTACATACTAAGGTAATAGCTAACAGAATTTTGGCCGCCACATACTTCGGTATGCCTAATGAACAAGGGGGATTTGTAAAAGCTATTCAACAATTCACCATATTCACATTATCAATGAGGTGTTAGAGAAATGCGGGGACTATACTCAGCCCCGATATAGAGCCCTCATGAATTATCAGAAAGCATTTGACCATGTCGAAACCTCACCAGACGTGCATTACGTAAGAATACTAGAGATCTAGAATGGTTCCACAGATATCGTCCTACAAAAGGATAGCAGTAAAATACCAATAAGGAAGGACGTAAGACAAGAAGAAACAGTCTGTCAAATTGTATTCATATTATGTGTACGAGAGGTTAGCAGAATATTGCTTTGGGGTCACGTGGGCATAGGGGTAATGGACAATACCTCAATAACCTCTGATTTGCTGATGACGTTGCCTTGCTACGTAACTCTGGGAACGAATTGCAAAGCATGATTACCGCACTGGAAAGGAAGAGTAGAACCGTCGACCTCAAAATTAATACGCAGAAAATAAAGTAACGCTAAATTTCCGAGAATTTCTTTAGGTCTCTTTGGCAATTTTATTTCGACCCCTGAGCTTGGTGCGCGTTCTCGAATAGCTGATTATACTATATCAGACGAACCTGATGTCCCGGATATGCTTATGCTTTCGCAGCTGCTGGCTACTTAGCAGCAAATCGCAAGCAATATCCTCCTGAGACCCGGTTATAAGGATTTGTCCAATATTTGGAAAAATAGGTAAAGTGGTAATACTCCAATAACAAGGCGTTCATCCCCATGAAACGCCAATGCCTAATAAACTGGACACCTGCTGGCGCCACCTAGGCAGCATTGGTGAAAATACATCGTTCACCTTCCCGCCAAAACTGTTCCAGAATGGTGGCGATCAGCGTCGTGGCGTTTTACGGCGCCGGGCAAAGTCTTAAACACTGTTTCTTGTATTTCTACCTGCTTTCAAGGCATATATTTGATTCTACAATAAACTTAATGGAACAGCGGACGCGCAGAATACAAAGTTTAAATTGTTCGCGCACTTACTTTCTTCTGCCCTTCTTTTAATGTTGCGTGTCCAATACGTTGGACGCCAGGACTTAACACGGAGATTTTGACAAAGATTTTGCGATGGCATTGTTATGAAAAGCAAACAAGTGCTGTTGGTATTTTTTCTTGAGGAGAGCGGTCTCACGTGTCTGATGAGACGGCTGAAGCAATTTTGCAAAGTTTCGCCAATCTGTCGCTGAGACCCTCGCAACTCCAGGGAAGAAGCAGGTCGAAACAGAGAATGAGGACGATGCCGAGTGCTGTCTGACATCAAATCATCACTCGAGTATCTCCTGGAAAGCCTCAATAAAATAGCACGAGCCACTTTCCAAGGAGGGCAGTCACTGCCAACATTGCCCTCTACAGACTACAGGGTTGCGACATGAAAACAAAGTTCTTTCGTATCAAATGTCGACTTTTTTTCTGAATAACAAACGATAGAAGATATTTGAAAATGGGCATCAGGAATTGAACATTGGTTGATTGTAGGATTTTACGCGCAGATCGGACCTAGACGATGAGTCGCACCGTAGTGGAGGGCTCTGGAATAGTTTTGACCACCTGCGGATCTTTAAAACGTGGGCCCAAATCTCGCATCCACGTGCATTTTTGCTTTTCGCTTCCACCAGAAAAGCGAGGAAGTGAACCCAAGAGCGAAATTTTTGTTGAGCAGACGAATGCTTTTTTATGTCTTTTAGCAAACTTTCGAGTTTAAATGTTTGTCCTCGTGAGTTTCAGAGCAGTAGTTTCAGAGCCGTATCTGTTGTACGTCATTACATGCGCGCCTGGGAAAAAAAGACCTGGTAGCATCCAAGCGTCCAATATATTGGATATCTCGCTGAGATGAAACTATGAGAACTATTGAAAAAACACGCAACACATCTCAATTTCAAAACCTACCTATTATTCTGATTGTTTCGAAAAAAATTGTGGACCCAAATGCATCCTAATAAACAAAGCTCGGTACTGCTGGGACGAAACACTGAATTTTCTTGTCAAAGCACCTGGTGTGATGAATAATTCCGACACGATGCCCTCCTCGGTTGCATCCGCTTTGGAACTCGGTTCCTCTCGCAGTGAACCGTCCCCGGCAGCAGTGCGTTTTGTCTCCGGTTGACGTCGTCTCGGCAGGAATGAAAATTTCCTCCTTTTAAATTGAAACGCTAGGAGCATATTAAAAAAATTACCTAGCCTTCTGTCCCTTGTTTCAGCGCATTCTCCTCACGCCATCGGCATAACGGAAAACGTGGCTACATGATGGAATTCTTGATTCAAAGTTACCTCCCCCAGATCACAAGGCAGTTCGCACTGATCGACTCGTAGAAAAAAGGGGTAGTGTTTGTCATCTCACCCGTTCGCACTTAAAATTGGCTGTGATTCCAGGCCCCACCGACAAGGAGTCTGTTTGGTATAAGATTTTCCACGACAAATGTGCAATTGTCATTTGCGTTTCCTATCGGACTCACACCTCGACTACTGAAACGTTACAACTTCCTAAACCCTTCATGTATCATCGCGATTTCAGTGCATCCAACTTTATATGCAAGGGTGATTTTAATGCCCCAGGAATACACTGCCCTTCCCTTACATGTGATGGTCGCGAAATTAGTATTTGCAGAGAACTTATTGACTTCACACTATCCTTTGGCTTAACTCAAATTGCTCATGGTGCCCCCAGTTTGAATACTATTCTCGACATCATATTTTTAAGCTCCGCCATTTCGGATAAAGGCTTTAACATCAAAATAATTATTGGCTTCTCTGACCACCAGGGTGTTCTTGTTTCCTTTGCATGCGAAATCAATAGGCCGCGATATGTTTTCGCTTCGTTTCCTCATTTTTAGCGTGTGGATGACCTTTCTGTTTCAGATGCTTTGGGTTATGCGTACGATGACTGTGCTGCTCAGCGTTTCCGGGGACATTGATGCACTAACAATCCCTTTTGAAAAGCTAGTAAAGTGATGCATTTCAGAGTTTATTCCCTTAAAGAATAAAAAGAAAAGCACTGACGTTTCCTTGATGAACCACGATCTGTTACACGTATGTCGTAGAGTCCGGATACTTGGGCGCTGCAAATCGTCTAGCAATATAGAAAGCATTATCAGGTTTATTGACGCCTAGAGGAAACTTTGAGAACAGCAAAATATTGTTAAAGACGTTTTTCTTCCGTGTTCAACTACAACGTTTACTACCCCAAAGTCCCCGCAAATTTTAGCACTCCATCCTGCCTCGTGATGCCGCCGGCAATTCTTTCAAAATCAACGACAGAATCACAAATGATCCGGCGGAAATTTCCTACACTTCCAATTCGTTTTTTCAGTCTGTTTTTACAGTCGACAATCTTGTTGGTTGTTTTTCCACCTCGATTTCAACGTCTCCACTATGCGATATAGTGGTCAGTGAAGAGGGCTTGCTAAATCTGGTACTTATTCTCGACAGAATAAATGTAATGGGTCCCATTGTATACCTAACATGGTTCTCACTCGCTACTCTGTGTTAGCACCTCGCTGCCTTACAATTATTTTCATTAAATCATTAAAATCTCGTAGCCTTCCCAGATCTTTGAAAAACGCAAAATAATACCTCTATATAAATCTGATGACAAGCAAGTCTTCAGCAATTACACGCTCATTTCCCTTAGCTCTAATTCCTGCAAGCTATTAGAGCACATTATTTACAAACACATTATTGGATTTCTCGAGTTTAACAATCTATTGCCTAATTACAAACACGTCATCAGGCGTGATTATAGTACTATGACCCAGTTAACAGAATTTGTGCACGACATGCTTGTAACATGGACATTGGAAATCAAGTTGACGCACTATTCATTGACTTTTCGAAAGCGTTCGACACTGTACTTCACTCTAAATTACTATGTGGAATAAACACGTTATTGAAGAAACCACAACTAGTTACTTGGATTTCTAATGTTCGTTCTGACCGCTCGAAAAAAATTTTTATAATTCGGCTGACTGCAATGTTTTTAGTGTTTGTGCAGGCGTTCCGCAAGGATTTGTACTTGGAACGCCCCTGTTTCTTCTGTATATTAATGATTTGCCTAGTACGTCAGTTCTAAAGCTCGTCTGTGTGCTAATGATTGTGTTTTGTAAGACTCCATTGACTCTCCTGAATCTCACCGTCGTCTAAATGACTCATTAAAACATTTTGTGAATGGTGTGTAACATGTGTATTACTTTAACAAATCTGTGCTTACTTCTTTCACAAATAGCAAGTCCCCTTCCTGCTTCACGTATTCTTTTAACGAATTCACCTAAAAAAGTAACAGAATACACATATCTTGGCGCTATCCCTTCTAGAAACCTATTGTGGTCTCCACACAATACCTCTATCTGCCTGCGATCTTTAAAAAAATCTGGTATTACAGTCGAACGCCGCCCCAATGCACAAAAAGCCCTAAATTACTAATGTATAAAACATTGATTCGGCCCGTTCTTGACTACGCTTTCCCCGTATGGAATCCTGACAAGCATGGTGAGATCGGTAAAATTCCGGCCATTAAAAAGCCATGAGATTCATCTGCAATTGTTATGGCCGTTACTTCTCGCCTTCCCTGGCCCTTTCATCCCTAGAAGTTACCCTACAACACACGCACCGACTTAATAATACTATGAAACTGCTTCACTGCTTTATCCATTCAGCTTATCGCATGTCTGACGCTCCATACATTTCATTTGCCTCGCCGCACATTACTAGAAGCAATCACCAGTTTCCCATCAAACCTCAACAATTTAGAACTACCACGTTCAAATTTAGTTTTTTTCCTTTAACAGCCTAATACTGCAACGAATTGTTTGGTGACTCCCTTCGATTCTGCTCGAGAAATTTATAGTTGCCATTTCCGATTCCTTGTGATTGTGCTTTTGTTATGTTTTTCCGCCGCTCTGTTTTATGGCTGTTCGAACTTGTTTTAATATATGCTCACTGCTGCCATAGCCCCAATTGGGGGCTGCAGTAATTACAAATAAAGAAATAAATAACCGCGGTAGAGCACAGCGGTGTGTGATAGTTGGCGATGGACTAGAAGCGGTAAGCGAATATATATACTTAGGCCAAATAGTGCCCCAGGATCCCAACGATAAGACAGAGATAATTACAAGGATAGGAATGTAATTTTGTACTTTTATACGCTGTTTGCGGGACGTTACCTTAGTGGTACGTCGTATGGATATTGTAGTGGTACGCATGCAAGACGTTTATAGACGTCTTTTCTACATTATTTTTTTTGTCTTCGGCACAAGCATTAGTTTGTTATATTCATGACTAGTGAACGTTAGTATGATATTGTAGAGATGAACCTGTATAATGAAAATTTACATTCTTTATACATTATCTGGATGTTTGGCCAGCCCCCTTTTCAAGGCTGCCTACGTGTTGTAGGCAATACTATTTCAAATACATGTATTACTAGCTATTCAGCACTGTTTGCTGTTACTTTTCCCCTGGTTTCTAGAATAATGTTTCCACTTTTGAAGTGCTGCATACTGCATGAAGTCTTATATGTGAAGTAACAAGCTGACCACACACTCTTGCAGAAGCGCATGAAGCACTGCTCTAAACAAGAAATGTCGCATCGAAAACAAGTGGCAGTAAGTAACAGCAAACCAGTCCTGATCAGCACAAGTGACCTTGAAACTAAGGCAACAACAGTAGCGTCATCTAATTGTACCACCAGCATGGCTGTACAGGCCTTCTGCAAATAAACTATCAGGGAAACAATTCAAAAATTAAACTATAAAATGACAGTCTTGCCAACCTAGATGTAAGTAAGTGCAGCTGGGTAGTAAAAAAGCTTTCAATGCAGACATAAAACACAAGAGTTCAGTAACACAGTTTATGTTGACTTCACAAAATTATGTAATATGCTTTCGCAACACCACTTTATTTTGATTCCTATTTGCCCTGGCCCATAGGGTACGCATTGTATATTTGCAAGAATAGTAAAAATATTCATGACAAATTAAATAAGTCAAACACAGCAAAAAGGTTGACACAAATAGAAAATAAGCAAACATGTAAACCCAGCGTACAAGCACAAGATAATTATGCAACTTGAAGTATCTCAGATTAAGTGAAATGGGTGAAAAACAGCAGTGTGGAAAAAAAACAGTGTGGAAATAAAAAAATGATTGAATGGTGGTTACAAAAACAAAGCAAATTTACGGAACTAAATAGTTCAAATCTAGTGAACAATTTGTGGAACAATACACCAAAAGCACCTTGGAAACACAAACGTGGTGTTGAGTGGTGGGTGTGAGTGCCATACAAATTTGAGATACTTTAAACAAACCAACATCTAGGGAAATGGTTATAGACACTAGAAAAGGTGAGTATACAGAAATGAGTGTACGGCGGTTACAAGAGCAGTAGTAATTTACGTGATGAAATAATTCACACAGCGAAATGGAAGGACAACAATAAAACAACAAAAAACTTTAGCAACAACTTATTCAAGTCTGGATAGGAAAACAATACAATGTTGCACAATTTCAATATTTCACACAAAGTGATATGATTTGGCAACAAACGAAAAAACGGGGAACACGGAAATGATTGAATAATATTTACAACAAGACAGATATACACAACTACATGATTCACACCAAGTGATACGCTCAAGGAACAATAACACAAAATAAAAATGCATCGAAGCAAGGAAAGAATTCAATGGTGGTTCTATGGTGCATGCCTCCATCATCAGTTATGGTAGGGATTCTTGAACAGTTTTCATTCTTCGTTGTGGTGCCAAAAACTGTCAAAATAGTTGCGGACCGGATTGGTTGGAAAGTGAGTAGAAATTTCATGATCCAAACACTGAAAGAAATTAAATGCCTCTTCTAGCAATAAAAACTAAGAAGCCGCAGGTTGTCGACAATGTTGATATTTGCGCAGGATATGACTGACAATAAAAATCTGGGCCCTATACATTGTCTAATGAAAGAATTTGATGTCTGTAACAACACGAAGATATCTAGTTACACACAATTCAGGATGTCGTTCGCAGGTGGAAAAAAGGGTGCTTCTCTTTTTCCCAAACCAGGAGGACTCCTGCGCCAAGTTGACCGTCAACAGTAGCTTGAGCAGGCGCCTTGTGCACTGTTGCAGTAGCACCTCCGTTGCAATCCAGTTCTTCAATCTAGGCATGGGTACAGGAAAATCTATGTTGTTAATACAGCTTTTAAGGCTGGTATAATACAGAGTGGCCGCCTACCATTGTCCTTGAAAACTACAGTGTATGACAGCTGCAGCTTACCAGTACTCACCTACGGGGCAGATACTTCCAGGGTCAATAAAAGGGTCTAACTGAAATTAGGGACTACTTAGCAGGCCGTAGAACGTTAGATGATGGGTGTAAGATTAAGGGAAAGGAAGAGAGCGGAGTCGATGTAATTTAATGCCAGCATTGGCACTACTAAGGCAACCTTAAAATTATGACTGCTAATATCAGGTACCACTATTTATACGAACTATATTTCGTGAATCGGGACTCTGAGGACATTTTAGCCCAGCTACGGGTCCGACCTGAACTTGCAAAATATTTTTCTGTGTCTATGTTAACCACTTTTTTGAGTGAAGTGACAATATATACACGGATGAAGCCATGTCCACAAAATGTGGCAAAAGGAAACATGCACAAACCCGGACAGCGTCTCTGCCATGGACGTACATCCTGCAGCACAATGGCGAAGTGGGCTAGTTGGTATATATGCATAACTAAACCTTCAAAAACCACATCACTGAAAAACTCGTCCTGTTGTCCTGTTCGCTTGTCTTGTTAGGCCTACATTTTATTTGAAATATACGTTGTACAGCAGGAAACATCAAGGTAGTGCAAGAAATATTTACTGCACACTCAAAGTTAAACATAGACTTTCCTTAATTTAAACTATGTAAAATTTCCAGTGGCCAGTGTATTCGAATTTTTGAGGTTAGAATTCTATTGTAGTGAGTTGTTTTGGCAGGCTTTCATTAAATGAAGTGCATTTTGCTTATGTTCTTTCAGTGGCGTTAGCGTTTAAACAACAGACATGTGACAGTGGTGGCTGCGGCATTGCTTAAAAACAGGTAGGAATGAAACCAAAATAATAGATTCCCCCACTCACTTTGGTTATTACTGCACCTACTATGCCCTGAACACAAGCCAGCCGAATATTTTTACAATTCAACTTTGCATAAATATACAGTTAATGAGGCCACACCACACGATCCTACAATGCAGTGAAGGGTGGGGCATGGATGGCATTGGCTTGCACCAGAAGATAAACAAGTTTAAAAATATTCGTCTCAGCAATGAAGCACATGCAAAATATAAAGACTTAGGTGGCATTTAGGCGACCAACAAACATGACTGGTAGACGGGATAATCAGGACGCAAACAAGACGCACGTGAAGTAAAACATGATACACGCAATCTGCAATTGATACTGGCTCAGTTTTACGGCATACAGCAGGCTTTGTTCGTTGCATAGGTGGGATGAATTGACTGTATAGCAATGCTATTGGGGTAGGCCTTCCCCAAGTAAAAGTTGGCAGTCAGTCTCGTTACGAGTTTGGTGTTGCATTTGCAGTTGAGCGCTAGACATAAAAGAGACACCAACTTGCGCGAAAACAAGGTTGCTATATTCAGCAGAACGGCGTGTTAAAAATACAAAAGTTACAATTTCATTCTTTGAGGCTGAGCTGAGTTTTTTTTGCGTTCTTTTAGGAATGAGTCATCATCTTCACCCACCAATCTACGCTCACTGCAGGGCAAAGGTCTTTCCCATAGATCGTCAATTATCCCGGTCCTCCGCTAACTGCGATCAATTTACCCCCGCAAGCTTCACCTCATCTGCTCATCTAACTTAATTTCTGCCGCCTCCTGCCACGCTTGCCTTCTCTAGGGATCCACTCTGTTACGCTAAATGACCAACGGTTATCTTTCTTTCGCATTACATGCCTTGCCCACCTCCATTTCCTAATTTCTACTAATATGTCATTAACACGCCTTCGTTCCCTGATCCACTCCATTCTCTTCTTGTCGCTTAATGTTATACCTATCATCTTCCGTTCAATTGCGCACTTAGTGGTTGGGCGCTTCCGTTCCATGGCGTGCTGAGTATCATCGCACAAATTTTGTCATTCTACAGTTTCTCTGCCCAAATCGCAGAAATATATACGCACAGGATATAACAATGAAAATTCCTGCCACTCGTGTTCATTAAATCACTGCTGCACATCAGAGTTTTCCCGTTCAGGTGCACAATCTCTCGTTCTGTTTTTTTACTGACTGTACAAAAGGCGCCTTCTACGCTGCGAACGCAAACACATCCCGATGACACTTCTGAGGCGTTGTGCCTTCACGCACGAGTGGGAAACGAGGCTGTGCTAAAGAGTATGGACCAAACCTCCACACAGCTAGTCCCCTTTGGCAAATCAGCATTGCGGAGCCAGTAGGAGCAACGGGTGTAGCTGGCAGGGCGCAAGATGATGTTTACGTCAGGTGGTGCTGCCATTCCTATCGGATGTGTCCCGGTTTATGTCTTTCATGTCTGAATAAAACTCAGAGTTCACCGCTTTGTCCTATTTTCTCTTCTTATGTTCTCGTCTACGTGCGCTGTAAATCCATTGAAGATCGCGTCGCCAACAACTGCTTTTGCTGAGGCACGCTTCACAGGAGTTTGAACTTCGACTGGTAGGTTCGAGGGAAGGCGTATGCCAATGGAGCGGACGGGGCGGAAACTAGAGAGATTTAGAATAACGTACGCAACCGTATGCAAAAAGTTAGCGAACGCTTATTCTTTGCGTCGTTCTCACTGCGCATGCGCCGTACGTAAAGCCGCTTCTGCATTGGGCGAACGGAAGCGAAATAACGTGCCTACGTAAGGCCGCTTGCGTTTCCAACAGGCGGCAAGTAGCGCGACAAGCATCCACGGTTCCGCCTTTCTGTCGACAGTAATTTGCCTCCGATGGAGAAAGTTCCTTGCTTTATGAGTGCTTAGCACATCTCCCTCGCACAGCTCTGTATCGTCGTGACATCGCTGACTGTCCAAACAAAGCTTTGTAGCCAGGCCAGCCAACGAAGTGGTGTGTGTGTGTTGTGGCCGCGTTCGCGATGAGATGCGACGTTGCGCTTCTGCTGTGAACAAAGCGCAAGTGTTTATCTGCTTATCGCTCCGCCCCGCCTGTAACGCCACCGCTTAATTTCGAAGGCACGTTTCCCACAACGCAGCAACAACGTACAACCCATATGCCTTTTCAGAGATATGCTGGCAAAACTAATAAACCGTGATATTTCATTAGTAATGACGTTGAAATGCACAATACTCACGAGGGAAAGGCGATGAACAAGGTCGCAACTGCAACGGTCTAAATAGCGTGGCATCGGTGACAACTGCCGTCGCGCTTTCGGCTCGCTGAGCTCTTCCAGACGAATTGAGTTCACAACACAATTCACACGGCTGCACACAGTCTTCTTTCATTCACAGTAGTAACAGTAGACATTTGAGTAACATTCAAGGCTTTCATCCTGTAACACGTTTAAACTGAACGGCGCAGCACGCGTCTGGCCGTTGCACTCGTTGAACGCCGAAGGTCATGACTAGTGGATTGGACTGGCTCATATGATCTGGCTTTATAGCACCGTCGTTATTTTGCGGTCTCAAAACAGCATATACAACAACAAACTTTTCAATAGTTCGAACTGTAGCGTTAGTACACATTTAGTGTATTTTATGTAGTTTTTATCTTAGCGGGAGGAATTTATACTCAACTTTGGGCACTGCGGGAAATGACGGCGAGATATTTGAGTGGCGCCCCCTGGACGTGACGTCTGAGGGACCCGCTCCTCTGTCGTCTGCTACATTCGCGCCGCGATCGTCCGGTTGTGACTGGCAGCAGTGCCTTTGCTAGAAATCGCCCGCTTTGATGCTCTGGGGCCTTAAAAAGCGTGTTTTTATTTAGATTCCGACAGCTCTGAATAATTTCAAGCTTTATCCTGCACAAGTTTACAACACACGAGGAGAGCAATAACGTCTTTTAGAGAGCACCGCTCAGACGATCGTGCGTAACGCGTCCTACCTAACGTATCTGAGAGTTTCAGTGCTCAGAGCTCCTTGGTAAGTATTGAAAATGCGTAAGCTTCCCCGAAATATTTCTGAGATGCTCTTATGAAGACTCAACAGTGTAATGCTACGTATGAAGCAGTGGGGCGCACGGCTAAGAAAAAATAAAGGGGTGTTTTCCATTTCTTTCGTTTTTGTTGACTTGTGTTAGATGAAAGTTTTTTTTTCTGTGCCCAACGCATTCATTTTTCTGCACCGTCCCAAACGTCCCAGGAGGTTTGGAGATGTTTTCAAGGCTCACAAAGTTCGTGTGGATATGCAAAGCAATGAGATTTGTGCTACGCCGCAGATAATGTTGTCCACAGTACTCGAAGAAAGCGTTTGCGCACCTAATTTCTATCGAACCATCGTTATCGTAACGAACTCAATCTCAACCCGAACAGTTATGCCATGATTACGGTGTTGAAAACTTGATATACTCGCTAACGAACGCAATAAATAGTGTACATGCCAATTTTCAGTATAACACAATTCGAAACCGATGAATATGTCCAGGCAGCTTTTTATTGTTTTCCAACCACTTCAGGCGCAAAGAACAAATCCTGGGCAACTCGGGGTGACGTTCGGTGAATTGAAGAATGAATCTTTCTCTCTCGTCTGGGACTGAGGAGCCTGCCCAGTAACCAGCTTGATTTTACTGTTAAAATTTTCTCCTCCGGCTGGTCCTCCTCCTCTTGAGTGCAGTTCTACTATAACGCCTACCTGAACATTGGGATATTATGGCTGTGGCAAATGTACCAAAATATCCCTCCAAATTTGAACAAAAATGCCTTACTGTATGTTTGCAATACCGGTTACTCGTCTTGCTCAATAAGCCGGCATACTGCATACTCAATAAGCCGGCATACTCCCTGGTATAAAACCAGCCCGCGCCTATACACACAGAAGGTTGTTTGGAAACCAACCTGCATTATTTGTTCCCCATAGTGCATGTCGGCACACTCTCATGCCGTGACAACGTAAAGTGACTTTATACAATAGTTTCGAGCGTTAGGCAAGGTTGCCAAATCTGTTTTACCTTACATATACGATTAGCTGGAATCGTAATGCCTTCTGCCAAAGCCGACAGCCCTGAAGGATTGGAATTTGTTTTGTTCCTCCATTTTCGCTGTTGTCGGTTGTCAGCCCCCGGCTTTTAAGTTTGTTCGAAAGACTGCTGCATACAGAGGCTGACGCCTAGCTCAGACTCTTCGCGCTCCTCACGGGGCCAGCTTCACAGCAATGCATGGGCGACGCCGGCAATGTTTTTTTTCCGGAGCGGTATCACAAACTATACTTAAAATCCCGCCTTGAGCTAGTTTACGCTATTTTAAGTCTTTTGTTACGAAAAAAGTTGCGCATACGCGAGATCTGCTGCTGACAAGCACAAAATCTCAACCGCGCGCAAAGAAACATCGGAGAGAGCGAGCACAAGGACCAAGTAAAATGGTGGTTTCAGTGAATGAAAACTCCTTTAGGCATCAAATTTTGTTCAGGCATATGTTGATGATAATTTATTTATTATGTCCTCCGCATTTATATTTCTGTAAAAGCAATATTGGTGGATAACAAAACTTGCACAAAACCCCTCGGTACAAAACCCATACAAAACACATACAAAACCCTCGGTAACATGAAAAGGTTACGGCTGCGGAGAGTTTGAGAATAAGGTATAGAAGATATAGCTAAAAATATGTAACTGTGATAGACATGTACGAAGTAACAAGCAGACATACCAGCAACATCTGAACAACGTCAGAAAAATATGTCTAAATACCGTCCACAAATGAAGCAGCAGCAACATCTAGAGTACGTCTTCAGCATAGTTGAAATAACGTCCCACATTAAGGTACCAGAAACGTTAGCTCAACATCCAAAAATTTTCAGAAAAATATTGCACGTTGTACGGATGTCTAATAGAGATACTGCTGGGACATAGACGTTCGGATCTTTTTGGGACGTCGCAGAGATGTTAGTGGTTTGCTGGGCGTGTTCTGCCTTTTTGCATTTTATTGTCCCTGAGACGTGGTATGCGGTTGAATACAGAATTAAAGGGGCAACGCTGTCTCAATTACACTCAGAAAACAGCGAGATATCGCATATGTAGTTCGTGACAGAACGCTCACCTTCATCCCACATAACAAACAACTTACACCTGAATATTTGAAAGCAAGGGCGTCTCTCAATGTTTTGTACAGCTCTTAAGTTCGAGAAAAACATCTTGTACTGCGTGTTTTAAAGGAAAGCTTTAGGCCGTCACTGCTACCATTTTACGCAAATGAGCCCTGCAGGAATGTCAATTTTGTCTTACGATGATGAATTATCATAGGCGAATAGAAAAAAAAACGCTTCATTTTATCGTACTCAAACCAGGCGCGCTTCCACAAGGGTTCCAGGTATGCACAAGGTCGAAGCAAGCGGCAAGCAACAGGTACCAATTCGCGCCATACATTCTAAACCCAAAGGTTAGGCCTACGGAGTGCGTACCCCCAGATGAGCATATACTGAGTGTGCAATATTCCAACCAAAAAAGCTATCATGACACTAAAGTAAGGAATTGGGCTAGTTGGTTTTGCATGTTCGTAAATTGCAGTTGAAGTTACTAACGACACGTTTTTTTAAAGAAAACCAACGAGCTACGTGGACAGCACGAGCGCACACTAAGTGATTTATTAGAAGTGAAAAAACATTTCTGCTTGTGCATCAAAAACATTTTGAAGGGGTTACAAGGTACAGCTGGAAATGTGGAGAGGAGGAAATGATAGCGCATTTTTTATAAAAACGGGCGCCAAACTTGGTAATCGTATCAATGGCTCTTTACCTTTGCTTATATGAATGAGCTACACTCTAGCTCAGTCCCTCTTCAAGCACTGTTCAAGCCCTCTTGCTATGAGCTGCTCTTATGGAGGCTATTTCAGGCACGGCCAGCACGATTGAGCATGAGCTTCCGCATTCGGCCTACTGTGTTGACATGGGAAAGGCTTCGAAGAGTTAACGTGTGGTCTTGTTGTGTGATTTTGTCAGAGCTGAAGTTTTCTGAAACAATGGGTTGCACTTGCATTTTTTGCTGACCGTTTGCTGACATGCGTACCGGTGCTATATAAGCCTCTAATTCAGCCATCTCCCTGTCTGGACCACGTGTGCTTGGCCGCAGTCTAGAGGAATGTTGTACACTACCCCTATATAACATTCAACAAACCCATTTTGATTCAGGGTTTTGCAGACTTTTTGTTGGCTTCCAACACAGCGTTTGCTTTTTGCCGCATTCCTTTAAGTTGTACTGGCGCGGGATATACTACACTAGAATCATGGCGCACCCCTTTCTTCTTTCCTTTATGTGAGCCCTAGTGTATTTATTGGACAACAGCGTATTTATTGTCATGGCTTCGAAGATCTGGCTGTTTCTTTTCATGTGGTTCAAAATTTCTTTTGTAACTGGCCGAAAATGTCACGGCAGCTAAGTCAGCCGCATCATTTACGGGGAATGAGGCAAGGCAAGGCGTCCGAACATTCTGAATGGTGGGTACAGCTTTGGCGTGTTGTAGAAGTCTAAGCGCATGCGAAGATATTCGCCATGATAGGTAATCCTGGTGCACCAGTTGTGAGGCAGTGATGATTGTAATATTTTGATTTTTGCAAAAAGCGGCCGCTACGGCGATAGCTGCTTCTTCTGCGACATCAATGTCTGTTCTTGTGACTGTTTCAGCTGAGATTTCTGCCCCTTGAGAAACGACGACTACTGCAACATGGGCCTGGTGGTCAATACGTTTAACGAAGTTTGTGTAATTGACATTGAAGTTTTGGGTGAATTTATTGCCTAAGTATCTTTTCATTGCTTGTCTTCTTCCTTTGTTGTCTTCCGGGTACATGTGTCTCGGAATGTAGGGAACTTTGATGCTGGCACGTATGCTAGTTGGGATTTGCGTAAGCGCGTTGTACAATGTAGGAACGGCATTGCCAAGTTTGCTGAGAACTACGTGGCCCTTTGAAGTTATAGCTAGTTTATTTAGTTGGCTTGCTCTTTGTGCTTTGGGAATTTCGGTCAAGGTGTTATAAATTTCAAGCTTGAGAAGATTGTCGGTAGGTGCAAAAGCGGGCCGTTCCAGGATAAGCTTAGGGGATTTTGGAATTAGGGCATCTATTTTAGAGTGTTCCTTGGGGTGTAGTTGGGCGTATGGGGTGCCATAGGCAATGTGGCTTGTCAGCAGAGCATAAAGAGTGCAGCAGGAGCCTTGTTCTTTAAGACCGCTCTGCTGGGTTCAAATCCGCCGGAGCAAGTGCATCAAATGCAAGACCGTGGTGTTCAGGTGTTGTACCAAGTCGGTACGTAAGCCATATGCATGAAATGGCACTCCCAAAATGCGAACTGATGTGCCTTGCGGTACAGGGATGGATGCAATGCTGATGGTTAGGTCGGGCGTTGCGTTCGGTGGTCTACCTCGTCTGTGTGCCAGCAGGACCAGTAAAGCTGACTTGGTAGGGGCGCACGCAACACCCCGTTTTTCTAAGTACCCCTTCACGCAGTGTATGGGTTTTTGAATATTGTTCTGCAGTTCTTGGGCTGAACCCGTGCTCGTACAGATTGTGAGATAAACGGTGTAAAGGCGTGACATAGTTGGGTATGTCTGAAAGTAAGAAGGCAGTTGAAGCAAGGTAATAAGAGTAATGGGAAATAATTGAGCCTTGAGGTGGGCATTTCAACGGTATTAAAAATATCTCCGTTTCTACTTGACCAAGTCAAATTTTAGTGGTATGGCGTGACACGAACACTCGTGCAACGCTGTACGTCACTTCTCGCTGATGGGGTCTCGGAGTCCTTGGAGAATCAATTTTTGGGTGATGTTGTCGCACACGCCTTGAATATCTAAAGCCAGGATAGTACTCTGGGTGATTTTGCTAAGGTCGTCTATAATTTGTTCTTTCAGCTGTAGCAATACGTCCAGGGTAGACCCATGGGAGCGGAAACCGAGGATTGTGTGGGGCTTGAAGTTATTGACTTTATGATATTCAGTAGGTCGATGGTTCACCAGATGTTCAAAGAGCTTTCCCAGGGACGATGTAAGCGAGATAGGTCGAAAGTTTTCAATGCGGAGTCGTTTGTGAGCTTTACGAAGTAGCGTTGTCGGCCTGCCTCTACGGCGGTGGTAGGGTGCCGGATAGAAAAATTTAGTTGTAAAGTGCGACGATGGATTCCAGCAGTTCTTCCTCTGGGTTTCGTAGTAGTGTATTTGTAATTCTGTCCTTGCCTGGCGTGGTCTTGTGGGTCAGACGCGCAAGTGGCACTGGTAGCTCTGAGATTTTAAAAGAGGCATTTCGCCTTTGTACGGATTGTGATTTTCTTGCCGCTGTTTTGTGCGAATAGTTTTTGTCGTATAGCTTGCAATAATTGTTCCAGTGGGTTTGGGTCGTTCTGTACCAGCCGTTGGAGCTACTGTTTCGTCACGGTCTTGGATAGTTTTGACCCCAGTGGATGCCTGAGTATTTCCGACATTTTTCTGGGGCTCAACATGTCGCTTAGTTCACCACCAAATGTTTTTAAATTTTCTTTTGTAGTGTTAGGGCATATTCTGCTGCCTCTTAAGTAATTCCAGCTATTTTTAATTTTATTGTTGCGTTCTTCTGTTGGGTTTTGCACTGTTTGATTATTCCTTTTCGAGCGGCCCATAGGTTGTCGAGGTAGGTGTCAATAACTCAGCTTTGAGTAGTCAACTCTATGCTTCTGTCGTCTCGTTTTACGAGTTCCTCCATCTTCTTTAAATTTCTTTTGCAGGTGGTAAGCCAGTCAAATCTTGCCGCAATGTGGGCTAATCTGTGAGCTTCGCTTTTCGAAGGCTGCACCGTATGGTACCGGTAGCCAGTGTCAGGGTGGGGATATAGTCTGTTAACCCTGCCACAAATTCGGTGACGTGATCTACAAATGTGAGCTCGAAAATGGTGCCTCTTGACACACCTGCTCCCGGTTTTGTACCACAGGTTAAGCCGTTGCAAAGCACAAGTTGGAAATTCTGTGTTGCTTGCAGCAACGCTTTTACCTTCTTAGTTGCGTTTAGGTACCCACAGGTGAAATGAGGTGCGAATTAGTCCACAAGAAACACTAAGGGCTTTGGGCCGGCTTGCTTCAGTGTGTCAGCCAGAAGTGGGTTGATCTGTGTTATGGGTTGGTTCGTTGGACTGCATACGCTAAGGATGAATAGGCTGGGGATGCCCGCCTCTGTTGGCTTACACCACCGTTCCTGATCACAGTAACTCGTGCATGTTTCATAGCCCTGTCACTGCGCCCTAATTAGCCACAAGTCATCTACTACAGCTACTGAGCTGGCTGGATTGCATGTCTTCTTTTCAGTGTATTCTAAAGCAGCCAGCCAATCAATAGGCTGTTTTTGCAGATTCATGGGCAGCACTTCATAGCTTAAAATTGCTTCCGAAAGAACAGCTTTCCTCGAAAATCAATCTTTCGCACTTAAAGCAATACAAAGGGGATACAGGGTAGATATGCGGTGGCCTCCTTCCCACTGCGGACTTTGCCGGCAACGACGCAGCTGACAAAGCCGCCTCATCTGCCCACAGTCGCTGCTATAAAGCTCTACCGATCCCATTCACTAGAAAATACGAGGCAATATTCGCCTCATCAACTGCATAGAAAGCGCATTTGTCTATCTGGACTCACGAAAGGCGGCAATACACACCTCTTCTCGCGATCGATCCTAAGTGCACCTTCACAATGCCACCTGGTCTCAGCAAGCGCAAGGAAGCTATTCTGCATAGGCTGCGCTTGAATACGGCATGCACGGGTCATTACCTCCACAAAATTTGGCAGGAATATTGACCGTTTTGTTCCACATGTGGCTCACCAGAAGATATTCGTCATGTTATATGCGTGCTCCCAAAGTGCACCGTGTTAAAACAGAAGCTAATATTAACATTGCGCAGGCCTTGAATTGGTGCAGGACTTGAACTGGTTCGGTTTTTGGACCTTCGCCGGGTCCCAGTCAGGTAGCACGTGCAATCAAAGCTCTCTTCTTGTTTCTTCGGAGCACTGAACTTTACAGAGTTTGGTAACAAAACATTAAGAGCTCGTCGAATAAGAGCTTTTCAGTTTTAGATTTTGGTTTTTGTTTTCTTTCTTTTTTTTCTTTCTCTTTCCTTATGTCATATAGCGCAGCAAGCGGTCACGACAACTCGGCTAACCACGCTTGTCTTAATTAAAGGTTTTTACTCTGTTTCTCTAATAGCGACGCACGATATGTTGTGCTGTATCTGTTTCTTGAAGAGCGAAAATTTCTCCAGGGGATTCCTGCATGTGGTGTTCTAATTGGGCTTTTTATTTCGCAATGACCGGCAGTTGTATTGATGGATTTCTATTTTACTTAATTTCGCCGCCATTTAGTACGAGTGTATCATGGTGACGGTGAAGAATCGCTAGTGTACTGTGTCATCTGGGACTGCTAAGAGCCATCTTGTCGAGGCAGTTCGCGGGTTTTTTCAATGTAGGTATCTAATTAGATATTCCGAAATTCTAGCACCGGTAGTGAAATTTTACGTGATGACCGGTTTTATAATAATGAGAGTCTCGGCGCAATTTGGTTGATAAGGCCGAGCATATTTTCGGCAGTATCAGAGACTGCCTTGTTGAGAACATGGGGGATACTGATATGAGACTCGCAACTTGTGGGACAATAGTCCGTCAAGAGCGTACCTGTTGAAAGTAACAAATAAAAATGGAGTTTAGAGCATGATCGAAAATACGTGGGCGGAATTTTATTCTTTAAAATCTTATCAATATTTCACTATCCTTCTAAGTGTGTCTTTTAAGGTGCATCCACATCCAACGTACAGGCGGGGACTCAATTTTGCAGACCACGCGAGCGCGTGGCAAAAGCCACCGACGCGCACTCTGGAGGCCTGGCGCCTGTTGTCGAGACCGGCGCGGCGCGCATGCGCGTCCTTTTTTACTCGCAGGCACGCTGATTTCCTCGCTTGCTGCAGCGGTGCGGCGATAGTCACTGAAGCACCGCAGAGCGACGCCTTTGTAGCATTCCGTTCATCCCGCTGGGACACTTGCGGCCTAATATGACGATTGCGCCCGATTTGGCGCAAGTGGTCCTCGCGTGCTGATAAGGTGTTACGCGGGATGCTTTTCTTTTTTGTGCTTTATCGTTTCCATACGCCGTGACCAGCGGCTTGCGGACGGCGGTGCCGATCGAAGCGTGCACGAACAACAACCACACAGTGCCGCGCTATCGACAACGAAATGACAGCAAGAGGAATCTCGAAACTTTATTAGTTTTCAAAAATAAAAAAACACATCAAACACAAGCTCCAAGCTAGTGGCTGGTGAAGTGGCCGTTTGCAGCTATTACTTGCTGTATGCGTCGTGGCATTGATAGATAGAGAGCTGGAATTAGTTCAGTGCGAGCCTGTAAAGCCTCCCACTCGGTTTTTATTGCTTCCCAAAGGTCATCCGCAGTGGTAGCGCCCAGGCACCGCCTAGAAAGCTGCTGCTTCAACAAACCCCAGATGTTTTCTATGGGGTTTACGTCCGCTCCGCATGGAGGCCACTCCAACTGGCGCACAACGTGCTGTTCCAACAGCGCACATACTTTTCGCGCTGTGTGCACCGGGCTTCGATCATGTTGGAAAATATAACACCCGTCCTTGAATGGGCCGTCGAGTACGTATGGAAGGAAAGTGCGAGTAAGAATGTCGCAATATTGCGATGCCGTGAAGCTCCCATCAACTCTCACAAGCGGGCCGAGTCCATCTTTGCTGATGGCGCCCCACACGCTCACAGCGCAGCGCCCGCTGGAGAAGATGCTCTGTGTGTAGCCCGGAAGATACCTGTTTGCCAGAAAAAAAAAAAGGCACACTTAAGAACAAAAATTATTACTGAATCACCAGCGAAGCTCGAGATTTATTGTCATGTATATCTGTACTGAGAGCAGACGGGAATTCCTTAATATTAACTATACCTTGAACTAATGAAAAGTACCTAAAATTACGCGCAATTTTCTCGGTAAAATTTTCCAGCCCTTCAGTGCAATTGTTCCGCGATACCTACATTATATGGAGAGCTACAGAGCATTTCTCAAAAAGTTGGCTTTGTCGCAAGAGCCACATTGGTTGCCGCGACTTGGTTCTACACAGCCTGTCGAAGCAGGCAGCTCTGTTCAGAAACTCCTCCAGTAACTGCTCCGCTGTAAAAATAAACACGTTTATCGTCAATACCTTCGTACAATAACTGATGATTTTTATGCACGTAACTGATTTGGGTCGAGCGTTGATACCAGTGGGCAGGATTGGTGCCAAGCAGGCTATCCACCAGTGAACGATCAAATTTTTCAACATTGCGAGAAACAGTGTTTACCATAAAGTATAAGTATCTAACTAAGTAGGGACTATGACAAAACATCGTTATTTCAGCTATACAGCGGCCACTAGTTGTTTCTCACGTTGACGACTACCAGATTGTGCCAAATGTTGCAGGACTAACGTGTAATACTCCTGTCTGCTCACCTATTAACTAATATTTTGAATGGTTTTAAATCTACCAGTCGCAGGCGTACTGAACGGTAAATTTTATTGGGTTTACTGAACTGGGTTTACTAATGTAACTTGACGGATCTCCTTTTCCCCAAAATAACACGTAATGAAGAATGGAAAAATTACACCTGTAACTGTGGGATTATAAGCAGCCTAACCGTTAGTGCTACAACTGGGGAAAACAATTATTTATCAAAACGCGTTCTGCGTTTTAGCGGTGAAATTAGGCCTTCATACCTGCAGTTCACAGGCCGCCAAACACGTCGCTGCTGATCCCAGCGGGTGCTAAAGGTTGACTCGTCGGTGAAGATAACTTCGCCCAAGTCTTGCACGGACCACTGTTCGGCAGCTCGTGCGAATTCCAGCCTTGCTAGGCGTTGTTTTTCTGTGAGGTGCGGCTTCTGCGCCGCCACACAGCTCCGAACACCTGCTTCGTGAAGCCTCCTTTGTACCGTTTTCGCGGAGACGTTGATCTGGAGGGCCCCTCTAACTTCTTTTGCACTCTGGAACGGGTCTTCCACCACTGCCGCAATAATTTTCAAGTCCTCCTCTTCTGTTGTAGACCTGCACCTTCCGCTCCGTTGGGCATCTCCAAGCCGGCCTTCATCTCTGTACGCTTGAATAGCTCGGCTAACAGCGTCCCTCGATCTCTTGGTTAGACGACAAATTTCCCTTTGAGGGACCCCTTCTAAAAAGTACCGAATTATCTGACGGCGCTCTTCGACCGGAACCCTGGGTGTCATTTTGCCGAATGCCGACGTGCAGAACGACCAGGCTATATTTATGCGAGCACGTCTTGTTATCATTTTTAAGTAAGGAATTAGGCAGCAAAAAAAAACGAGATAATCTATGGTTTTTATGAAACTTTCACCTCACCTACTGGCAGCTGAAAGCGAGTTGAACGATAACTTCAGTTGCAAGTAGCATACAAAATAAACAAGAAGAATAAAGTTTCGAGATTCCTCTTGCTGTCATTTTGTTGTCGATAGCGCGGCACTGTGTGGTTATTGTTCGTGCACGCTTCGATCGGCACCGCCGTCCGCAAGCCGCTGGTCACGGCGTATGGAAACGATAAAGCACAAAAAAGAAAAGCATCCCGCGTAACACCTTATCAGCACGCGAGGACCACTTGCGCCAAATCGGGCGCAATCGTCATATTAGGCCGCAAGTGTCCCAGCGGGATGAACGGAATGCTACAAAGGCGTCGCTCTGCGGTGCTTCAGTGACTATCGCCGCACCGCTGCAGCAAGCGAGGAAATCAGCGTGCCTGCGAGTAAAAAAGGACGCGCATGCGCGCCGCGCCGGTCTCGACAACAGGCGTCAGGCCTCCAGAGTGCGCGTCGGTGGCTTTTGCCACGCGCTCGCGTGGTCTGCAAAATTGAGTCTCCGCCTGTACTTTAAACCGTTCGTCTATGTCTTCTTTTCGCAGAGTGAGAGAGGGACCGCATGAACATGCTGTTCCTTTCTAGAAGCCTCCTGTCGACCTTAACCGCCACGGCATCTACACACTGGCTCGCGCGACGTGTATTTTTAATAAAATTAAGAAGAGCCGTTTACTGAGAAGTGGGATTTTTCAACACCTTTTAAACTGGAAAACTATCCGCTTAAAAAATTTGGTAGCAACGAATCAAAATCTGTCTCCGTTTCGCCGTGTGTTGCAATGGACACAACTTTAATGCATATTCAACATTAGTGTAACAAATAGCATTTTCATGGCAGAGGTACACGACATTTCACATTTTGTACGTCACATCGCTGAAAATGATATTTTAAAGTCGATCATAGATATATTTATATGTGTGTACTAGCTGCAGTACCCGGCGGTGCCCGGGTGGGCCATTATATTAAGGACAGCAATTTGTATTTGTTAGTCGCCATATTAGGCTACTTCATTGGGAAGTGGTACACACTCGGAAGCGGCTGCCTGCTGTCAGTACATAGGCTCCTACTGCAGGCGCGTCGTGGTAATGTGGAACGACCGATACTTGTGTTTTACTCCAACTCTCGCTATACAAATTGCACCAAGATGGAGCGTTTGAGCGAATGGGTCAGTGAGTGAAATAGGTTTTATTGAGCCGGCGAAGTGGGAGTGGTTCCCAATTTCAGAAAGCCATGTGATGAATGGGCAGCCTTCGCTCTGGAGGAAGCAATGTCTGGACATCCAGATCGCTCTTAGTCACCAAGTTCTGCCACAGCTCAAGGTTTGGAAAAGTGGATAGAAGAAGGAGGAGCTTGGTTTGCTTGCACTCTTAATATGATATGAGGAAGGGTGCCATGTTGCAACCACAACTTGAATTCGGAAACAGATTGCGCTGGGAACACATGATGGAAGCCGGCTTGGTGAGGGGTTTTCTTCTTCGTAGTAAGTGCTATCTCAGAAGATATGAACGGTGCTCATCGGTACAGTTTTATCATAAGTAACATGGGCTCCTACGGGAGGCGCGAGGTTGCAGGAAGTCCCAGCAGATGCCGAGGGCTAACCTTTGCGCTTTTTACTGGTACATCTCTTTTACATTTATGATATATGACAACTGCTCCTACGGGAGACCCGTAGTTGCCGAAGGTGCCAACAGATGGCGACCGCTAAGCGAACGCGGGAAAACTCAACTGAATTTTACGTCCAAAAGAATGCAGATTAAAAAATCTCGCTGGCCTTCTTATCCGCATGTTAGGACAAAATCCTGAAAGTGTTTTTTGGGCAATTAAATGGGCAGCATTTTGAAGAAAAAACAAACGGGAGATATCAACTGGCTGGGTGGTTATTTACGGAAGTGTAAAAACACAGTGTTTTCCCGAAATCCCGCTTGCCTCTATTGGGAGGGTGTCATTGAAAAATCTTCTATAACAGTGTGGAGATACGTGAGTAAGTTGCCTATCCCAAAGAAAATCAATTCGATATCTCAGATGGCCAGCAGGAAAAAAGTAATATCTGAAAAACAATTTTACCGCTTTCCACTCTCTCCATGGTGGAATTTTTAAAATTTTAAGAAATATTGACCTCCAAGACCGTAATCAGAACGTGCCCTTGCAATCTGTAGCCGTTTGAAAAAAGCAGTTTGGCTAGACGTGTGCATAACCTGTCAGGCCTTTTAAGTGCGAATGCACTTTATAAGCGACCCCGAACCTTCCGCCGTCCGCATTGCAACAGCTGCGGGTGCGCGCGCTTTTCGTCTTCCTTAGCAACGGGGGGAGATGGGCGCGCGCTGCCTGGCCGCTGACATGGCACATACCCACGTGGGAGATTGGCCACGAATAAGTGCGAATGCACTTCTTAAGCGAGCCTGAATCGTCCTTTATAAGCGACCCCTAACCTTCCGCCGTCCGCATTGCTCCTCCTCCTCTCCCCTAGCAACGGCGCGAGGAGCGGAGAGGAGCGTCCGTAGCAACGGCGCAGTGACGTCACACCCCACGTGACTGCGCGCGCTGCGCCACCTCACCGCGGTTTGCGCGGGCGCGCGCCACTCCCCGCACCGCTCTCCGAATGCAACCGAATGCGCGCAACCGAATGGAAGCAACAACGCAACCGAATGCGAGCACTGCACGCGTCGTTGAAGATACCGCAGCGGTTGAAGACAAGGCAGTGCGGCGAAGGGACCGTGAAGCCGAGCGCAAGCGGGCGAAGCGGGCTGCGGATCCCGAACTCCGCGCTCGGGAGGCCGAAGGGAGACGTAAGCGGCGCATCGCCTGCGGTGATGAAGGCTGGCAGCGAGACGCCGAACGAAAGCGTGCGAAGCGAGCCGAGGACCCACTGCGCCTCTCAAGGCGATGGCACAATTACTACGCCGTGTACTCTCGGCGCAAGAAATGCATTCGCACTTCCTCACGATTCCCTTCGGGGAGGTGGGGGCAATTTTTTGGCTCATCAGTCGTGTCATTTGTAAAAACCAATTTGACCGTTTTAGCGGCGTCGCAGAGCGAAATCCTTAAAAACGGTTCTGTACATTTGTATGAGTAACATATTCTAGCAAAAATGAGTTGGATTACTGAATCGGTGAAAGATTTATTTGAGCATCTTTAAGAACACCGTTTTAGTTCCGGAATGCGGAATCACCTCGCTGGTGTAGGTTAGGGCGAAATCCAAAAACTACTTTTTAGGTATTCTTAAGTGCTTCTTATGTCAGCAAAAAGCGCTTCGATATGTGATTAGGTGACCGAGAAAATCACAAATTCCCGAAACCACAATTTCGCCCTTTTCTTCGGTTAGGTGGGCAATTTCTGAAAAACCCGCCTTGGTGAGCACCTACTCAATGACGCAAATAAACTCGTGAAATTTCAAGTCTCTAGGTCTAACAGTTTTGGCTGGGCGTTGATGAGTCAGTCAGTCAGTCAGTCGGGCACTTCATTTTATAGGTATAGATTGTGTTTATTGTCTTTCGAACAGCCTTCCAGGAATGCATAATCAAAATCTTTCTCAGAAGTATTGTGAGGGCATACGCCTTCCGCTTGGAATAACAGTTTACGTTGTTCCAAATTACTTTGGAATTGCCAGCAAAGAAGTTACTTGCGGAACAGAGGGCCTCAGCCGGCCCACTTCGCAATTTATATCATGTAAATACTACAGTACACCAACCTTAATCCCCAAATCACAAAACGTTTTCGAAAAGCGTTGCAAGCCTACTAGGGTGAACAGACAACACCTATGCATTACAAACCAGAACAGGGACAATGCAGCAGAGATAAACTCAACAGATACAGGGAAGACGTCTTAGCCACGCTACGGATGGCAAAGTCACACACTCATTTGCTCACCGGCTCTTCAAGACCCCGCTATAGAAGTTGTGGAGAAGGTCCATCGGTAATCTGCGGTCTAATGTATAGCACAGCAGTCGACCCAGCACCACAAAGACACTGCCAAAAAATTTACACACGCGGATCCCGCTGCACCCATCACTCGTTTTATGACGGCACAATTATTCTTCTATTTGGTTTACGTTAAAATTTCTGAGATAAACTTTTTACGGCTAATCTGTTACCACGACAAGTCGCACACTGCTCTTTCGTACCGTTTCATCGTTATTACCTCTTATTAAAGTTTTCCTTTAGTACCAGAAGCGCTGTTTAGGCTCTCTGTTGGGCCGTCAATGAACATACAGAGAGAGAGAGAGAAGAACATTTATTAGAGCAGACGGTGGTGGTTGAGCCGTCACTCGGTGGGGAGGTACAGAATGCCAAAAAAATGACGAGTGCACGTGAAGCGTCTCGGGAGAGTGCCTGCGGTACGTACCCACGTTGGGTATTGGCCGGAATCCGGCGTAAGGAGGGCTATTGTGCCCGCTACACAAAACCATGAATTAGACACATAAGCATTTTATCGAAGAAAGAGCGTATATACTACAACGACCGAGCAAAAAGCTTCGCCCACAAAACGACTGTCGTGTGGTCCTGGCGTGCTCTGGTCTGACATGGAGGTCACGCTTTCCGCGTTCCTAGGGGAACCACTGGCACTCATAAATCCCGCAAATGATGTGGCAGCGGTGGCTGCGGCAGAATACCCTCCGACTGTCTGCCGTGCACGTAGGGAATTGGGCGACGAAGAAAGATCCGGATGTCAAAAGAAAAAGCGGCTTGTTAGAACACACGCCGCTCTCCCACGAAAAAAATGAATCGCCGAAAAGGACAAAAAGAAGAAGCGATGCAGGTCTTCAACGCCGAGAGACCACTCAACGAAGGCTTTACGCGGCGGACGACGAAGTATATGAATACAAAACACAGCACTGTACAAAATAAAACTCCTAGATTGTTTACTTTGCTTTTCATTTGGTATTCTTTTCCCCAGCGGCATAGTTAAACACACCGAAAGTGGTTTTATTTCACTTATATCGCTCTCGTGCAGTATAGGTTAGTGAGACGAAGAGAGCTGTGTTGTACAACTAGGCATGCACCGTTGTTCAAGATGGCTTTGACCTTTTTATCTCACAACCACTATTATACGCACTTACACCAACACGATAAATAGCTTATTCGCGCTCTTCGCCAACAGTCCGTATTGCACCATAAATGCAGATCATCATTATACACGTCATTGAGTGAAGAAAAGTGGGAAGAAAATAGGCGAGGTCCCTGAAACAATCGAAATTTTTTTTCTCGACTGCTGTTTCTCAACTGCTTTTGAAGGACCCATTTGGGAATTTGGGGTTGACTTTGTCGATTCTACTTATATATTCTATTGGCGCATCAATTTGGGGGTTTTCAAAATGAACTTGTGTAATTGCATTCAAAATTTTCTTTCTGCTTCAGGTCGTTTGCATGTCGTCAGGTATCGCTGAAGGGCGCTAATTAATGGGTATTTCGGGATTTATTCATAACTAAGTTTCCTTTTACAGCCTCTTTCCGGAAATAATTTAGTATTTTGAAGTGCCCACGTATTTCAACAACCGATTTTCGCCTTGCCAATCTCTCCTTGGGGTATGATGACATAATGATGATCATCATCATCATCATCATCATCATCAATAAGCGTTTTCAAGGACCCCCTGCCCCTATTTAGCAGCTAACGGCATTTGTATCAATGAAGCACACAAATAAAGTACTTTGTTGAAATCCAAGAGAAGATAAAATGAAAATATAACTTATAATAAAGTAAGATAATTGGCGGCGCAACTACATAATGTCAGAAGTGCATAACAGTGCACAGTACTAACGTATGCATTGAGAAAAACCTCGAATCACAAAGCTAGCAACCGGGATGGATTTGTTACATTCGTATTCCACTAAAAAGTATCGCCAAATTTATCATGTAAAGAAAATACTTGTTCTGTTCAGAGATGTAAAAGCACACTTTATCATAACACACTATCATCAACATCATCAACATCAACAACAACAACCACAGCCACCTAGGAACATTGCCGGACGAAGACCTCTGCCATCTACCTTCGAGCACTCCTGTCCCGCGCCGTACAAGTCAATTCTCCGACTCCGAAATTCTCTATTTTGTCCTTCAATCGACTTTTTGGCCTTCCTCTCGTTCTGGACACGTGTTTCGGTGTCCACGTAAAGTACCTTCAGTACTTCCAATACACTGTGAAGTTAGTTCCGGTAAATTTGTTAAATATATAAGGCAAGGTGCTCCAAATTCTCTGGCGCCCGTTGTCAGTACGCGAAACTGGATTTGTTACGGGGACTGCTGTCCGTAAGGGAAAAACGTATACATCCTTGTCAAAATAGCTTGTGTTAGAAAACAACTTACTCTTTCTTGTGATGCGTTTTTGAATCTATGCACCAGCCCTTAAATGGATACGCCGCAGACGCGCAGCCATTTCTGTTTTTGAAGAAGTGCTTGATTGTACTCTAAGTTCGGGGAATTGTCAGAAGACTGAACTGACGTTTTTTCAAAAATACCGGATTGTGTTGGTATACGGAATGGTGTTTGCGCATACTAACCAGAAATAATTTACGTGTGACAGCACGATGGAGCCACAAACAAGTTTTTTTTACGTTGCCCTGAAAATGGCGATGTCGGCAACTGGCACCTGCAAACGTGCGTGCTCTTTTAGCAAATAGTATTACCCAGTTTATTTCAAGTTGTGTTCTCAGAGTATATTGCCGTAGTTGTCTTCAGAGATTTGCAAATATTTTTTGTATGGGGTACCAATGAAATGGTTTTGGTATATCATAGAGGTGCACCGCGGAGAAAAAGAATGCACTAAGGCTTTTACTCGTATAATATTAGGCCGGTCAGATTGAGCTAATGTTAAAGGTTACCAAAATGTGATTTCATAAAATTTTGTAATAATAAAAGTTTTGTGTCTCACCTCAACCAAAAAATGTGATGTGATAGGCAAACTCTTTGCAATTTTTTTCCTTGGATCCGTACACTTCCATCGTCCCGACATATAATGAACTTATTATTGTGGTATTTATGTACAATAATGTTCATACGCGACAAGCACTGCTCGAAGGCTACTACATCGCGGTACTCTACCGGTCATTTTAAGAGTGCCCTATTACCACTTCTTAGATTGTACAAACTCATTTTGGGAGTTTAATTGTGGCCGCCGTAATTGCAAAGGGTACCTCGAAAAGAGATTTTATTTAGCTATTACCAATCTCTTGTTATTTTGTAGAATATGTTGCTAATATATATTTTGATGCCTGTCGGGATTACATCTTTCCTATATTTTCGAAATTGCGTATTTCTGTCCAAAGAAGCCAGATTCTCTCAAAAGAGTTGCTCGAAAGCTTTTCAATCTGTGATCAAGCGATTTTAGTGGCGTGAAGCAATTTATTAAAATTTTACCACCTTTTAAGCCCTTACCTAACCTAGGCGATATACACATTGGTCGCTATTTGCCTATTTTCTTGTCGTCAACCCCTTTATAAAACTTGTCAACCTATCAAATTGCCGCTTTTGGGGATTGTGCCAGTTTTCGGAGCTCGGTCATAAATGTGCGTTATAAAAGGGCTATCAGGGAAACCCATAATTGACCGGCTTGATTTCAAGGGCATTCGCCTATCTACTTCGGATATTTTAGGACCCTGGAAATTAGCACTAACTTCTACAATTTCTGTTGACGGTAAAACGGTTGTGATTAAAATTGTGTGAATTATCTGTAAATTTCTTTGTTATGTGAGTGAAAGTAGCCAACTAAATGCGGTTACAGAGTTGTGAAATGTATCGTTTAATTATTTTGCTGTCAGGACAGCGTCATAAGCTACAATTTTTTTATGGGCGAGTTTTGCGGGATTTTCTGTTGATTGCTTTGTTTACTTTTTATTACAGTATCAATTTTACTGAGGCCCTGATGCGGTAATAGCAATCTGCCATTTTCTTTCGATATCTGTACTCAGTTTGTTCTGAACAGGTTTAAACTTTGTCTAGGTTGAAAAATTTATCTGTTCATTTTTATTTTTAAATGTGAATTTATTTATATTTATTTAGTTTATTATTCATTTACTTGTTTCTTTATAGTTTACTTGTTTATTCATTTAAATGGTGCTGCTATTCTGTGTGCTAGACCAGGAACAAACAAGCAAGCTTTCCAAAATGTTTACCCTTATTACACAAGATACTAATACAGGTGACAGCGACATCGTTTTTACTAAGTTTGTGTCCTGCCACGATTCGTATGTGAAAATTGGTGCCTAATTTGTCTTAGGTATTCCCCACTGTTTCTGGATCTACGGTTGTTTTAAGATTTTAGGGCAGCCTTCTTTCAACATTTACTCGACTGGCAGGATAGGTTTGCAATGAAATTTTATACGTGTTTCTACCTGTACCTCTAACTCGATTTTCTGAAATACATGAGCGGCTGTTATCTTTTTATGGACAATTGCAGAGATTATGAAAGCGAATCTTCTATCGACGTTATCCAGAGCACCGAAACGATCAGCAACGAGCAATGTTTGAGTACCTCGTGTTTTGCCTAATTTCAGGCGGATGTTGTAAAACCAAAGTTGGGTAGAGTTACGTATGGCTTATTACACTTTTGTCAATTGAAATTACTCAATAAATTCGACCTTTAGGTAGAGCGTTTCGGTTTTATTTATAGGCCGATATGTTGAGAGACATATTGTGTGATTTATTTGTTAGTTCAAACATTTTTCGTACCATTTCCTTTCAAGTCTTCATCTAGGGTGTGCCACCACAAAAAAAGATGATGTTACCTTCATCATAAAGACTCCTGCGGCGGACCCTCATAAGGCTCGAGAACCTATTACCAAAACCCGGGCGACTGAATTCTATCACCGACAAAATGACTGCACCTGAAACTACAAAAGGAAGCGAAGGCGTTTTATCAGAAACTTAGCAAATCCCACATCTCCGCACGGGAGATGTCAGGATATTTTGTTTTCTCACACAGCCCTAAAAATATCTTCGGAGTTTTCTCTGGCAGCCTAAGGCCACCTGACCTTATAAACTATGGTCTTTAAGCAAAAAAAACACAGCAAAAAGTGAATACTTGATAAAAAAGCTTGGGTATGAGCAGAGGCCCATTACTGTGATCGTGGGAGGTGCAGCTTTTCGGTCGTCTTTCATTTTGCTCGGCATTTCGCACTTCAGGCACCTCTGCACCTCTCCCTGAGAGGCTCGAGGCTATTCAGCAATCCGCGCCATCAGCTCTGTTCATAGCTCTCTGCACCGTTCGAATAAAAACGCAGTGGTGCTAAAGGCAGATTTGTAGCTTTCGAATTGAAGCTTGAAATTCGCACTTTTGAGGTGTTGGAGAATATTTTTATTATAAGGAATTGTTTAAAATTAGAAATGTGATTCATGCTAAGCACATTACTATTTTATCATTAAAATGTTTTTCTTCTTAGCTTCCAAAAAAGAACACGTCCAAAGAAAGCGGAATAAAATTGTATGTAACTTTTGTAATCCACAGTGTCAGTTAGCTCTGCGAGCAGCTGGAAATGTCGGATTAGCATCGTAAATCATCATACGGCAGCGTTCGTGGCCTTCACCTAAAGACGCCCATTTTGTACAGTAGAAGTAGACGCCCTCAAATATTTTTTCACCAAATAAATTTTGTCTCTGAGTACCTGCCTTGCACGATTTAAAATGCGCCTAATTCATTTAGTGATCTTGTTTCTCGAAAAATGTCTGTAAAAATTCAACACATCGCATTCTCAGCGTCCAATTTGTTTGGGTTCAAATCGGAGTACCATTTTGTTCTGATTTTGCCATCACAATCTGCCGAACATGCACACCTCATTTCAGTGCTATTTTGGGGATTGCAGTCCATCCCGTGTATCTCAACGTTTTCATAGAATGCAAGTTAGATACGTACGTTAGATTGTATCAATGGAAAGAAAGCTGCTTAAACATCTAGAAGCACTTTACAAAGAAGCCCCATTCTGCAGTGATACATTTTGATATATTCAACCACCCTAACCTTGCCGTTATGTTCTACCTAGTCTTAGTGTATCATATTAGCCTGTGGAAATGGAATCAGAATGCAGAAGCGAAAATGATAGCAATACAACTAAACACTTTTTGATTGCTAGGGAATTTGGAAACATTACCGGCAATGTTTCGAACTTACATATGAATATTTTAGGCGCCAAGAGAAACTGAAGGCGCTGTAGGGGAAATATTGAGTGTTGCATTGCGCCACGGAGTAGATGTTGTCGGCCGACCAGCTCTACAAGTATATCCAGAAGCTTGGGAAGTAGTTCTGGTGCGACGCATACTACACTCGTCTTTACTTCTAAACCTCAAAGATGGTATGTACACAACTTCCAGCTCAGCCAAGGAGCGCCCTATTCTAGCCCTGATTTTGGAAGAGCCCTTCAGTCGGTTTGCTAAGACACCCTTCTAGGCACATTGGCATCAGCGGAGTGTGGTTGCCCATGCACAATTGCATCTTCGACATCCTTTCCGACGGCCTTGCCACCTTTTCAGCTCCTAATTCACAGGATACGGCTTTCTATCTTGCATCAAGAAAGTTTCAGGTTTCTATAATCCTCTCACCATTTTTACCTTCGCCCTGCCATCACTGCTACAGCAGAAGCAATGATCCCTGACCTGAAGCATTCCAACGTCTGAGGATAATACATTTCGTATGAAATACGCTATTCAGGGTGATATCTATATATAGTTAATAATATTAATTGTTTTTTAGTTGTATATTATTACTTAGTAATAATATTAATTGTTTTTTAGTTGTATATTTTTACTTAGTAATTTTTATATTCATTTCTGATACCTTAGATACTCAAAGAGAGCAACGTTGGAAGGGGTACAAACTTCAAATATTACTACGGCGGTCCTCATCATAAAAAAAACTGTAGAAAGAAATGCAGAACAGTAACGGAAATACAAGTGACAAAAAGAGTGTTGCAACTTGCGCTCGAAACAGATAAAGTAACGGAAAGGTTTTTTGATATGCGGAAAACTAGAAAAACAAAAATTTAGAAACACATCAGAGGAACAACACAGTAAAAAATCAGAAGTACCAGGTGCACAACATCGAAACGCACACTATGAAAATATACATTGCCGGATATACAATGGGTAATATCAACACTAAGATTCAAGCCCAGAGTTATTACAACAAAATTTTCAAAACACACCAAAATATCCCGCATGGGGTACCTTGAGCAATCATGGTGAAGGTATTGGCGACACTGGGGACCGTGAGCCCACCAACATAAGTTCCTGAACACCACTTCCCCAGTGCCGAGTAGCAATCTGGGCTCTAAGCCTGGATAACACCTCGGCCTTTCCTTTCGGTTTTCTCCTCATACCGTGACGATGTGTCTTGAGGTGAAGGGTAGAAACCTGAAACGGTGCCGTCGCAGGCCAGGTCAAGCTCCAGCGGACGGGCTCCCTGTCTGTTTACCAGCAAGGTACTCCGGGACCTCTACAGCCATCAGGGTAAGGCTGTCGAGGAAAGTACCCCCGCTCCCTGCTTATCAATTTTTCTGTAAGGTATTGCCTAAACACCCCTCAAAACAAGATCACCCACCGTAAGGGGGCCACACTGAAATTTCATTCCCAGTTCTTTCAACAACTGTCTTTTAAACAACCGTGAACAACTATTCTAATTTTCTTGTGATTGAGGGAGCTGACCCAGGATGACCTAGCGCTTTCCTGCCGGTATTCCTGGCTTCGAAATTTCTGCAAAGAACATTAGGTGAAAAGTGTCAAGATGAGAGAAGTACCATCTCAAAGCTCAGGACACGAGAAATCCTTTTCGAACTTAATACTGCACAACAAGCGCGCACCCGTCTTACCCAAACTCGCATCCTTGATTTGGACATCACGGTCACACGCCACCGGAGCCTAAACAGCCCCGATGGTGTGATTTCGGAGACAGGTCTCTTACCGAAACAGATTCCGACGTTCTTAAAGCTTTAAAGGGCAACAGCGCCGCAGCCGTGCGTCGCATCAGGATGCGCAGGGATGATAAGATATTCCCCACCAAACACATCATCCGGACATTTGACCGATCAGCATTTCCACAGTATGTAAATACAGGCTTCATTCTATGTTCTATTCGCCCGTACAATTCTAACCGCGCCGCTGATTCAAGTGCGAGTGTTTCTGGCGCAGTACAACCTCTTGCAGCGGCAAAGCAACCTGTGCGAAATTCGTCGCACAGAACCACGCCACCAACAATTGCAATTTTGACAACCTCACATGTTCAAACTGTAGGGGCCCACATGTGGCCTACTCAAGGGAATGCGAGACGTTTCAGCAAGAAAAGAAAATAAGGAACAAGAAAGTCACTAAAAACATCTTCTTCCCAGAAGCGCGAAATAGGCTGGCCTCTCTAGGGAAGTATGCCGACGCAGCTCAGCGGTGGGCGGAGTGGCGTCTGGTTTCGGCAGGGACTCAGTACCGCGAGTCGGATTTTGTCCCGCCCCGCCCCGCCCCCACCCTGGGTTGCCACAGGCAGCCCCACCTGTCACCATACCGCTTGCTGAGGCAGCAGCGGTTGTGGTGCCAACCGCCTATGTCGGGACCGATGCCGCTCCCCTCATGCCTCCCCGTTCTCCAGTACATTGGAGGGTGCCGAAGGGATGGTTACCATCGGCCCCGCATTGTCTCCCACCGCTGCCGCACCACCCGCGCCACATGTGGCGCCCTTAGCACCCTCGGCGGTAGTGACTCAAACAAAGGGAACTCGAAGGAGTGCCAAGTAAAGGGGGCCCGGGCCGTCTGGCAACCCCTGACTATCAGGAGGAGATGGATGCGGCGCCGTTTCCGGAGTGGCCTCCTATGTCCAAGCGAACAGACTAGGCAAAGAAGCCCTATGCGAGAGTACAAGCCCCGAAAGATGACATATGAACACACACACACACACACACAAACACAAACACACACACACACACGCACACTCCAGTCACAATTAGATGTAAATAAAGGAAACAGACATCATTCAATGGAACTGCAGAGGCCTCCTTAAAAATCTTGACCATGAGTAGAAGATGATGCATAAGAATCACCCGAGTGTCATGTGTCTCCAAGAAACGCACTTCAACTACAAACAGATTTTTTACACAAGTACATGCTATTCAGAAAGGACAGGGTTGGCTGCCCGCACTCCTTGGGCGGTGCAGCCATTGTCTCCGGCACTCATTAGCATGCCACCCTCTCCCTTTAAACACTGTCTTTGGGGCTGCAGCCATCCGCACAATAGTATTTATGAGGTTGATAACCATATGCTGCATTTACATTCATTCTGATCTTGCACTTTCGAGCTCTGACTTTGTGGTAGTGGTTGACCAGCTTTCCGAACCATACATCCTCACAGGCGACCTGAATGCGCACAATTCTCTTTGGGGCTCTTATCGCACGGTGCCCGAGGTCGCCTGACAGAGAAGTTTCTAGCATCCTCTTGAACATGCCTTTAAGAAACAGCCTACACACCCTACCATCGGACACAACACTTACTCATATCTTGAGTTGGCTATCTGCTCCCCAGTTCTGTCTTTGTTTTGCGTAGAGCGTGGGTACGGAAACATATCGTAGTGACCCCGTCCTCACTTCACTAACATATATACTTAAAGGCCCAAGAAACTATCTTCAAATAACAGGATCAATGAATCAAAAGCAAACTTGATACATTCAGAGATACATCTAAACTTCAGTACACAGCCATAGCACACTTACTCGAAGATGAAGCTACACAACTCCTCACAGCACACATCCTTGATGCTGCCTGAAAATGCACTCCCCAGGCCTGCGGCGCCCCGCGCAACCCAGGGAAGCCCTGGTGGAACGAGGACTGCCGGCGAGCACGAGAGACCCAGAACAACGTGGTAGGTGTTCTTCACTGGTACGCCACGTGAAAAACATTGTATTGTTCAAGCGGGCAAAAACACTTTGGAAACACGTGCGCCTTGAGGCAAAACGGAAGAGCTGCTGCACAGTGCTCATATTCATAAATTCTTACACCAACACTCACAAAATCTGAATACCTATACGGAAACTCCAAGAACAACAAACACACAGCCTGCTTCTAGTTAGTACAACAGGGCACACGATGGAACACCAGGCTAACACATGCACAAAACACTTCAACACGTGTCCACTTTTGCAAACTACACAAACACTCTCATTCAGCACAAAACATAAGCAGAAAAACATTCTTTACGTGACAAAAACAAGTCAACATCTGCTTACAGCTCCGAACTCACACTTCCTGAGCTGAAGGTTGCTCTTCCCACTTGTAAGCTTCAGCTCCAGGGCCAGGCAATATTGCATACACTATGATTCAACACCTACCCGAACTGTTTAGAGACCCGTGTGCCTATACAACCACATGTCGCTTTCGGGGCACATTACACGCTCCTAGTGGGAGGCCACAGTAGTGGTTTTCTTGAAGGACGGAAAGGACCTGTCGTCACCCTCAAGTTACCGTACCATAGCACTGACGAGCTGCCTGTGGAGGCTGCTCCAGAAGATGCTAAAACGCAGGCTCTTGTACGTCCTTGAGTACAACGGTCTTCTCGAGAGCTCATCTTGGTGGAAAACAAAAGCGCTCAAAAAACAGTGACGAAGGAAGACGTAGACAGCACGGCGCTTACTTGCAACTACTCGATTATTGAAAACATACAAATATATACCCTCTAGAGTACACGTGGTCGGATTCCCTCCGCCATTATACACACCATTACAAGGTTTAACAGCGGTCGAGGCACATTCGGCAGAAAAACATAAGGATAAAACACACGCTAAACTTAGAGTACGCAAAAACCTGAAACAGCGCCACAATCTTAGATAAACCAAAGCCTTAGTTCCGCAACGTGTGACAGAGATAGGAGTATTCCTTGTCGGTCAAACTGAGGGAGGGGGCGCTGACACATCGTTTGCCACACCTTTAAATGTGGAATGATTCTATTACTTCTTTAGTGGTTTTGTCCCGAAATTTAAAAAAAACTGAAGCGTCGCAAAAACTTGGTGTACAGCCACACGCAGAACAGTGTTTCGCCAAGTTAGAGCCATCCTTCGACTTTACTAAACTTCGATGCTCTTGCAGGCGTATATTCAAACATCGCCCAGTCTGGCCCACGTAGATATGGCCACAATTCAACGGATAGCAATAAACAACACACGTTGCACAACGAACAAAGGGGGGTTGTGCTCTAATCCGCAGTTTTGTTTTCTTGGGCATTTTTACTATTTAATAACAACATATCTACTTTGCTACACACACTGTTCAATTTATTCGTAGCCGAGAAAACCACTCTGACATCAAACCTATTGGAAACATTCTTTAACCCATGCGCCAACTTATGCACGTAGGGGATGACTGCCTGTTTTGTGGGCTGTTTTTCGCTGTCCTTTTCCGGTAGATAATGACGAGATCACGGAAGATAATGAGATCACGGAAGATAATGAAGAGATCAGGTTTAGCAACAATTGCGGTTTGTCGGTTAATACATTCAAGGAAATCCTGTCTTTCTATTTGGAGTCTACATTTGTGAAATGGAAAGAAAAATTTTATGTTCAAAAAACAGGTGTATGTTTAGGATCCAAAGTTGCCTCGGTGCTTAGCAACATTTTCCTAGGCAAAATGGATCGACAAATGAGAACTTATGAGGAGCAACTTAGGGATAAGGGAAAGCAAAACACAGCCATTATGAAGCATAGAGCTCTGTGTGGGTATGAAAATATGAAGTAGTGAGATGAATGTGGAAAGGCGTAATTATTCCGGGTCTCACATTTGCGAATGATGTAGTGCGTTTAAAATCAGACGTTCTAGCAAGCCTTGAAGTGAACCAGAGAACGGTAGGCCCTTTGGCCTTACGCGCGCAAAGAAAAACAACTAACGAAGCAGTACTGGGAGATACGGGCTGGGCATGATTTGAAGTTCTAGAAGCACAGAGTAAATATGTTTTGAGATGAGTGTCAGAGCAATACATCAACGAAGGTAGGCAGCGAAGGTGTTCATGTACCTATACTTGAAAGGCGCTCGTTAAAGATACCCAGCGGGTCAAACTTAATTTGGAGCCCTTCACTACGGCACGCCTCGTCGCCTGCATTGCGTCGGCACATTAAAGCGCACAATCAATCAATCAATCAATCAACCTATACTTGAAAAGCGTGGACACGCAGTGGTTAAGAAAGACTAGAAGGCTAACGATGAACTACGGAAAGAACACTGGCGAATCCAAAACAGACAAGGTAACCAGAAAAGAGGCAAGGCAGATTGAAACTAATAAATGAAGAGAAAAAAATGAAAGCTAGAACGTGGTCTGAGATGTAAATGGCCGAACAATTGAACAGCAGAAACGGAAATTTCTAGGATAATTCCCAAGGCAGTGCTTTGCCTTTTGAAGCTAGAGCTGGTTGCTTGCGAACTTGTGGGGAAGTATTCACAAAATGATGGGGCATGCGTGGTCTGCGAAAAAGAAACAGAAGCTATGCGCCACATAATGTTAGAATGTGACGGTATCCATCGAAATATACATGAGAGAAATATTCGTTTTCAATAAGCCCTAGCATTTAAGGGTACCACAAAGGAAGTTAACGTCAAGGCTGTCGAAGAGACGAAAAGAAGATTAGAATGCTGGTGGACCAAAAGCAGAGAAGGCAATAATGCCTGTGACATCTACCACCAGTAACAGGCAAAAAAAAGTATTTTGTGCCTAATAAGTTTTTTCTGCCTGCCCTAAGCAGTAATAGTATTAAACCAAGAGTATAAAACATAGGTATATTCGTCCTTTTTTGTAAGATGACATGTCATACAAGATTCATTGTAGGGTTGAACCCGCCAATGCAACGCAGGCAATGAGGCGCGCCGTAGTGGGGGGCTGCTTAATAATTTTGGCCACCTGAGGATCGCTAACGTGTTCCGAAATCTCGTACAAACGGGCGTTTTTGCTTTTCGCCTCCATCGAAAAAGAGGCCGCTGGGTCCGGGAATCGAACCCGCGACCTCGTGCTCAGCAGCGCAACGTCTTAGCCACTGAGCCACCGCTGCGGGTGACACGTCATACATCACAAACAAACTATAGCGTTTCAAACCCAGAGATGAGATGTTAATTCTAGTAGCAAATGAAAATCTACGCTTCAGTTTATTCTTACGCATTCCACTGCTATATTATATTATTCCACTTAATTAGAAAGCCCCGTTTGTGCACCACGGACAGTTAGCGCCCGCTATTCAGAGAGCCGTTTTTTGTTTGTGTAACTCGGCGTGGTCGGAATGTTATACGTCATCGTTTGCGGCACTCTTTCCATGGTTTTCTGCATTGTTGTTGGTAGAAAGACAAGAAAAATGTGAGGAAGCCGCCTTCTCGGCCGGCGAACCGGACTCGTGGACATTGCCGCTTAAGGAACTGGAAGGAATGCACTACTTTAGGTTTGTGAATTTTGGAATAAAGGGCAACAACGTCTGACATGGCAGCATAGAGTAAAGAGCGAATCCAAAAAAACTCCTTTAGAAGATTTTAGCATCAGACATTATTCGGACTGGCTAGTGACTTAGAGAATAATTTTTCGAGAGTCCAAGAGCCACATATTAGCGTTCAATACTAAGGGCAGTGTACGGACGGGGTTAGTCCACATCAGTTATTAAGTTTCTCGCATATCTGTATCCCTGCTTCACGTTCAACATTATAGTGTATATATATTTTGTTGGTTTTTGCCACTGCGTTTCAAATCCAACGCTTTAAAGCTCCGTGAAAAGCGGTGTATCCTACTGATTCTGCGGCAAGATATTCTAATCAATCAATGATTTATTTACGTATGCAGGAACAGCCGGAGGGCCTTTGTTCTGGTTGCACGAAGAACAAAACACAGGCAATATAAGATGCCCACACCTCACAAGTAATGCAATTAAAGGACAGCGTTACTGACACACACGCACACAAAAAATTACACACTGTTGTACACCAGGATGCACATGCACCCACAGAAAACACAAACACACACATACACACGAAAACAAGTACAGTGCCTTGCAGTAAGGCATGTGACACCACGCCAGTGGTCGTCATACAGAGATAATTTCAATTGTTAACAACGTTTAGTTGCATGAAAATTGAGTGAATCAAGATAGCGTTTATGTACGGGGAATACGGGGAATAAATAAAAAGAAAGTCTTTTGTTGTCATTCCTTTATGTGCAACTGACCGCGTGTAATAATAGCAATAATGTAATATAATAGTAATAAATCATTCAATCAAACTTTATTTTCGGTGCCGAGGAACAACCCTAGGGTCTTGGTACGGGTACACCATATACAAAACATTCATAAAAACAAACTAAAATTCAGACGACACAATACACAAAACCATAGGTATGACAGAAACAATCAAGCGAAAATTGTTACAGAAATGTCAGAAAACAAAGCAGCAAAACAAAACAGAAAAGGAAAACAGGAAGCCTAGTGTTGCAAGCCACGACACTCGGCCTGCGAAACGTTCAAGGCTCGTAAAAAATAGAAAATAGACAAGCAAATACACAATTAACTTGACAGAGATAGATAATACGCATAAAAACGAACGTTTTGTAACAAAATATTGAGAAGTTTCAAAATGGGAAAAAAAGTTCAGCATTACAAGCACGAACACTCAAACCTACCGAAATTTCAGCAACACAAAACCATAAAAAGTGAAAACAAACAAGCAAGAACATGATTTCATAAAATGAATACGGCATATACATTTGGAATGACATAAAGGCACTTAAGCTACAACAATTTTCAAGTCATGAGAGAACAATGAAAAACAGCTCCGGAATGTATCAAGACGATCGGAATATTCATTATTAGCACATTGCTTTCTGCAGATGGACGAGTGTCGTCAACTTAAAGAATCTGTTCTGAAAGTTCGAAACGTTCGGAAAAGTTTTTTCGGCAAGTTCACATTGATACGTGTAACCAAGTCATCACACAAAATATCACCATGAAGAAGTTTATAAAGTAAGATAATATCAGTTCGCATTCGTCGACACCAAAGGGAAGGAATACTTTTCAGAAAGTCGACACCAAAGGGAAGGAATACTCTTCAGAAAGACATGATGCCGTTTGCGACTTCTTGCACATGACAGAAACGGTGCTTAAAGATAGAACGGAAGCTATTTTGAACCCTTTCGATACGGTCACTATTGAACTTGCAAGTTCCATTCCAAACAACAGACCTGTATTTATTCAAGGAGAGGTAAGCAGAGAGCCGATACAACTTTAAGAAAAGAAAAGGACCTTTGAACTCTCTAGAATACCTGCACACAGCACCCAGACATCGAAGAGAGCATCCGGTATTTCTGTAATGTGGGAAGAGAAAGTCAGAGAAGAATCAAACAGTACTCCCAAGTCATAAGTTTCGGTCACCCTGGGCAGTGCAGTGCTTGCAATTTTGTAAGAGTATTGCAGCTGTTGAGATTTTCTACTATAGGAAACAACTTTAGTTTTTGAAGGGTTCAAAATTAGGTCGTTTTTGGGGCACCAACAATGGAATGACACGATATCAGTGTAAAGAGAATTACAGTCCTGAACATTACGCACTTCTCTAAAGATTTTTATATCAGCATACAACAAAAAAGAATTTTGAATGGCAGAAGCAACATCGTTAATGAAAATACAAAAAGAAGGGGACCCAGACCGGAGCCTTGGGGCACGGTACTGGTTGCTTTGTACCTAAATGATGGTTAACCGTTAACACTTACATGACTGGTTTGACTGGAAAAAAGCTAAAATAACACGCATTCCCAAAGCGGAAAATAGCGATAATCCTTTGAATTTTAGAGCAAGGTCTTAAACCAGCACGTCATGCAAATTATTAGAACATATAATCTTGAAACCCTTACCCGTTTTCTTAGAGACGAAGGGAATTCTGTCATCTAGATAGCACAGGTTTTGCAGCAGATTATCAATTATAACGCAACTAACAGAAGTTGTTCAAGATTTAGCACTGTCTATTAACAACTGCGCGCAAATTGATATTATACTATTAGACTTTGCTAAAGCATTTGATTCCGTATGTCACAACAAATTAATTACAAAGCTTTGAACTGCAGTTGGAGATAAAAAATTGACATATTGGGTTACAGACTTCCTGACTGACCGTTTGCAATATGTCATGTATGACCAAGTACCATCAGAAACCCTTCCTGTTACGTCGGAAATACCACAAGGCTCCGTTCTGGGGCCTTTGCTATTTCTTGTTTTAATAACAATATCACAGACAATATCTCTTGCAACATTAGGCTCTTCCCTCACGACTGCCGTATTTACAAAGAAATCAACTGTCTTTCAGAACACCTTGCACTCGCTGATTCCTTAAACCATCTTTCCAAATGGTGCGATATGTGGCAAATGTCGACTGACCCCGCAAAACCAGTAGGCATGATGATAACCCGGAAGAATGACGCTATCTAGTATGATTACAGCGTTAGAGGCACCAGGCTTAAAAAAGTGGATGAACAAAATATAAAGGCGTTATGATTACCTCAAACCTCAGATGGGATGCGCACATTTGTAATATTACTTCAGTTGCTCTGCGCAAGCTTTTTTATCTTCACAGATGCCTTCGGTTGGCTCCTCAATCAAGCAAGCTTTTAGCCTGTACTACTTACGTAAAACCGGTATTAGAATATGCAAACACCGTATGGTTTTCTTATACACTCACTAACATTCAAAATCTAGAAAATGTACAGAGGAAGGCAGCAAGATTCATCTGCAACAGATATAAGCGCACTGATTCTCCCACAAAGAAGTTAGCAAGCTCTGGCCTCCAAACACTAGCCATTAGAGCAAAACAAGTGCGCCCTAAATTTCTCTTTCAGCCACTTTACAACCAATATAAAATTGACGCATCATTGTACATCCGTCCATTAGACTACCGCATAACACGGCACAAACATTCACACACTCTGGAAGAATACTCCTACCGCAATGACACATTCAAGCACTCCTTTTTTCCACTTGGTATAAATGACTGTAATTGCTTAGATTCCTGTATTATTAATGCGAAATCATTATCTAACGTTGACTAAAAGTTATAAAATATGTTCTCCTAACGCGGTAACCCTAGCATTCTCAAAGGCATTACGCCACCAGTAAAAGCACGTTATTGGCGTATATTAAGTGCAATGCACTTCTTAAGCGACCCTGAACCTGCGTCCACCGGCGATGTCCGCGCACGTGGAGATGGGCGAGCGCAGCCTGGCCGCTGACATGGCACATACCCACGTGGGGGATTGGCCAGGAATCTCCTCGTCTTCCTTGGCAACGGGGGAGATGGGCGCGCGCTGCCTGGCCGCTGACATGGCACATACCCACGTGGGGGATTGGCCAAGAATCGGGCGTGAGAAGGGCTAATGCACCTGCTTAAAGGAGTACTGACACAAAATTTCAAAGCTGAGATCCGCTCTAGCAATCAAGTACAACGACAACACAAATAGGTGGCTGTGAATAAAAGCATCTTTCTTTCTTTGTAGTTGTGTGTGTGTGTGTGATCTCTCTTTCGCGAACATTACCGAACCGCGCAAATTCAACTCGTGCATTCGCACGTTCACATTCTTCCCCTTGGGGAAATGCGGTGAATTTTTATTGGCAACTAGAGTGCTTGCAAGTTTGATGTTATTTGCCTATGTACCACTACATTTCATGCACAATTTCTCTACTTTTTTAGTTGTTGTTGTCTGAGGGTAAAAAGTGTGATTTGAGTACCCTTCTTGTTACAAGTGCGTACTATTGTAAGTGTTACAAGTGTGGTGTTCCAAGAACTTCAGATTCATATTTTTCATAACTATAGGTAAAAGAAACTTACTTTGTATATTTCTCGCTCTAATGCTGTCTGATGATTGTCATTGCACTACATTTCTGTTTTCTGTGCTGATATTTATTTATGTACCACCGAAATGTAAAACTGTACGCCCACCTGCTATGATCTCGGGATGAGACTGGCAGTATTGAAAATATATAAATAAATAAATAGAAATATCACTCCTGGAGGTAGCATCGTGGAAGACCCACTAAAGAAGCGTGTACATCTAACAACATGAAATTGGCAAGCAATAACGACTGGTTTACTACGTCAAAAGCCTTGCTCATGTCACAGTAGACAAAATCAAGCTGGATTCTACCAACGATTGCTGGTACAGCCTGCTCCATGAAGATACGAGAAGTTTATAGAAGTTGAACGACCACGCACAACGCCATGTTGATTAGGAATAAGGACGTGTTTCACTGAGAAAGCCAAGACCGTATGAAGAAATAAGTTGAATATTTTAGAGGCAGAACAAAGGGCCGAGACTGGCCTATAGTGTATGGCGTCAGTTTTTGGGCCTGACTTGAACACCTGAGATTTTCTATGAGCGAGGGAGCGTGCCAAACTGGAGACAGTTATGAAATATTGAAGTACACACAGTAACAAATATATTTTTTATGTTTTTAGAATGCCATCCGGAGTACCATCTGGCCCACAAAAAAGTGAGGGCTTTAGCAGCTTGATGCTGGTCCGCGCGATGTTCTCATCCAGTTGGAAACAACCGGGGTTGGCGCCCTGGTGACAAGGGACGCGGCCGCCATCACTATTACCGCTAAGCCCCAATAAAAAAGAAAACCGCATCGCCGCTGGAATCTAGTGGACCAATAGATTCTTTAGTGGTACTGGATCTAGAATGAATGTACTTCCAGAAGGCTCCCGGTTGATGTGTTGCTTTACCTTGTACCGATGCCAGGTAGGAAGTATGATCACAGTTGTGCATTATTTTACATGGGACACGTAGGCGCCGAAATTCCTGAGCAAACTGGTCGGTACCAGAGCGCTTCATCTTTCTGTGCGCACGTTCTTTGAGTTTCAGGGCATCCCAAAATTTAGAAGAAAACCAGTATGCGAACTTGCACTTTCTTGGTAAATTTTTCGGGATGTATTTTGTCATACCCAAAAGCACAATGTCAGTAAAACAGTCAACTTGTTCATTGACATCAGAGTGGTCATTGACTGTCGACCAAGGGGCAGCAGAAAAGCAGCCATATAGCCCAACGTAATCTTCCCGGGCAAAAGCGAAGCGAGGTTGCGTGTTCCTGGAACGTACGCAACGGTGGAGCATTGTAGGGAGGCAACAGGAAATAGAAAGAGGGAGACAAAATTTGCCGGGTATTACTAAAGAGCAATCAGAGCGCGACACACTGCCGCCATCAAAGTTCGAAAAACACACGTCCGGAATCATTCCACTGCAGTTCTGTATGTGATTGCGCAGCGTCTTGGAAGTGACAGACAAGAAATCTAGTAATCTATTACCCTTCTGTACAAGGTAATTATTCTGAAGAATATTAATAATAATATTAATTATAATAATCACTCAATCAGTCATGTTTATTTACGTGCACAGGAACAGCCAGAGGCCCCGGTGCTGGCGCACGGATAGTTACATAAAAACAAAATACACGAAACATATTGCAAGAAACAAACAAGCGACAAGACACACACAAATTGAAATAGTGAAAATGACAGATATAAAGCACAGGGGAGCCTGGGTACAGGTAAAAGGATAAAAAAAAGAAGATACCTTTGTTGCTCTGCCTATTGTGAAGACCACACAACAAGCAGAGCAACAAAGGTTGGCAGTTTTCAACAAAAACAATGACAAGAGCGCAGACACAAATGATAAGATGAACAAATGACAGTAAACAGTTTTAAAAATAGGCAACTATCAGTTGGTTAGACACAACCGCAGAGAAACCAAATTCCAGAAAAAAGCCGAACGACAAAAATAACATAGTTGTTTAAATTACTCTATTCAACAGCGCAGTACGGTAAATTATAAAGGATTTTTCAAAGATGTCAAGGCGTTCAAAGTAGCGGTTGTAACAATTCTGCATTCTGTGTACAGGAGAATGGTTGGAGTTGCGCGCAGCGGTCAAGAACGGGCGATGCGACCTGGTGGGCCGTTGCGGAACACTAAACACTAAACAGTTAAGCAGATATGCGTAAGAAAGGTCACCATGAACAATTTTGTGAAGGAATGTAAGATCTGCACGCATACGTCTGCAGTTCAAGGAAGGGATGGAAGGAACTATGGGTAAGTCAGTATCAGGACCCAGACTGTGATTGTGATGACGGTGCTTAAATATGGATAAAAACTTCTTCTGCACACATTCTATTAAATCACTACGAGATTTGGAGATGCCGTTTCATCAAACAGAAGCATATTCTAACTGAGGGATACATATGGCATTATATAGAATTAGAAATGGATCTGCAGAAGAGAATTCCTTTGTAATCCGACACACATTTCCAAGACTTTGGAGCGCTCGCCGGGTGGTTAGCCTAATATGAGATGAAAAAGAGAGGGTACCGTCGAAAAGCACCCCGAGGTTCCTAATCTCCTCAACCTTTGCAGAGGAGCTCCCTCAATACTGTAGGAAAACAGCCGACGGTGGGTATTCCGGCTGTAGGTGACAGCCGTTGTTTTAGCGGGGTTTGAAATTAGGCAATTTTGTCTGCACCAGACCGATAATTCTGACACATCTGTCTTCAAGGCACAGTAGTCCTGAACACCGCTAATGTGCCTAAATAGTTTGACATCACCAGCATAGAGAAGAAAAGAAGAGTTTGGTAACACTGTTGACACATCAGTGATAAAGATAGACAATAATAATGGACCCAGCACGGAACCTTGAGGTACACCACTTTTTGCAGGGTAAACACTAGACTGTTTGTAGTTTACATCTACGTAACAGGACCGGTCAAGGAGATAGTTGGACAACGAGGCAACAACGCTTGCGTCTACACCGGACGTAGCAAGCTTGCTAATTAATAACTGATGGTTCACCACATCACACGCCTTACTGAGGTCAAAATAAATAACGTCCACCTGGCCTTTCTCACAAACTGCAGCCGAAGCCTGTGTCATAAAGCTTGCAAGATTTGTGACCGTCAATCGACACGAGAAAAAGCCGTGCTGATTTGGTATCACAAAGTTTTTGACGCAGGCCGCACGAACTTTGTGCAGAGCTGACTCAAAGCGTTTTGAGCCGACACAAAGGAGTGAGGTCGGGCGATAGTTAAAAACGACTGACTTATCACCAGACATAATTATTAGAAAAATTCGAGCGATCTTTTATGCACGAGGAAATTTGCCGAAAAGTAAGCATTATTATAAATGGAAGTCAGGACAGGCACAAAAATGTTGCCGTAAGCCTTTATGAGGGCTGCTGGAATTCCATCTGCACCACGGGAAAATGATGGTTTCATCCGTTTAAGGCTATCATTGACAAGTTTTTCGTCGAACATGGGAGTATTAAAATGAGACATTCTATTGAATGATAGGCTTCGTCGTTATCATCAGGCAGTTGAAAGACAGAGTAAAAGTACTGAGCAAAGCTGGTGGCAACATCCTCAACGTGTTTATTATCTGAATTAAGCAGGTTAATGTGTTCTTTAGATGCCTTAGAACGGCCGCGTACATACCTCCTGAAGTCAGCAGGCTTCTAATACGCAGCAGCCTGTAACGACTCTTTATAGAGCTGGTGGTCACGCCGGTACAGGCTTTTACAAAGTGAGCGATACCGACTAAACTCAGCTTTCCACTTATCAAGCCCAGAAAGCTTGGCCTTTTTGTGGTCGCTGACCTTAAGTTTAAGCGAACTTCAACGTTCTTTAGAGAACCAGTGGGGAAATTTGGAATGAACAGTCTTGGAAAGAGGGATATACTTTTCCATTACACTCCTGACAATGGCGGTTAAACGTCCAACCTGTTCATCAACATCGTTGACATCAAAGGCACTTGACCATTCAGCGGATGAATAAAAGTGATACAGCCCAGCATAATCTCCACGCTTGAAAGCATATCGCGGGAGTTCACAAACATCAACAACACCATCGCGATGCGGGGCAGTGACCGAGACAGAGACAATAAGAGGGGGGTGAAACTTGTCGGGGTGCACAAGAGATATTTCGGAGGCACACACTTGTACGTTTTTTAGGTTTTAGAAGCACACATCTAGAACATTACCACAAGAGTTTTCTATGCGGCAAAACTGCTGCATGGAGGTGAACGATTGAAAATATAATAACATGCTGCATTTCTGAGCAGCATAATGGTTTTTGTGCTCAAAGGAAAGACGTTGCAAGCGAATACCTGGGGTGTTGAAGTCCCCAAGTATAATGAGCTTATGAATGGAGTGTGCATTTGAGACATTTTCTATGGATGTGAGTGTTCGATTAAATTCAGAAGGTAATACATCCGGGGATATATAGAATGCACCGATGAGTAGCCTCTCGCCCCTCGTGAGGCCTACCTCAAGCCAGACTGATTTATCTAGGGTGTCGAGGTCAGCACGCCGCATGCACTGCACTGAGTGATCAACGGCAATGAGAACCACGCTACCTTTTTGTTTAGGTAACGTTAATTTTCTGTCGCTCCTAAAAATTTCATAGTTAGAAGGGAAATAATAGGAAGACGAGATATTATCGGAAAGCCAGGTTTCACTAATTACAATAGCAGAACAGTTAGAGCATACAATATTTCTAATAAATTCAAAGGACTTAGTTCGTAGACTTCGAGTGTTTTGATAGTAGATGTCGAGACTATTATACTTACTGATCATTTTCAGTTATTTCACAGATGTGCAGCATACCAGGGGGGACCTTGCCTTAGAACGGCTTGAACAGCAGACTTTTGGCCACATAGACGGGTCGTCGATGCGCCTAAAACACTCCTCGTTAACAGTTACGCAAAAAGAAGAATACGAGTCGTACTTGGTCCTAAGGCATTTTCACGACAATGGCATAACTTGCACCGTTGGCAAGTGGGCCAACAGCTGAGAAGATGTGGTGTTAGCCGAGAGTTTCAAAGCTCTAGGGCCATCTTTGCAAAGATGGCCCTAGAGCTCCGTGGTCGGCGTACCGCAATAAACTCATGTTGAATTCCAATGGCAGATGCGGAGCACTTTCGGAGCAACTTTTCTGCTGCACCTGGAGCAGACGCGTTCCAATGGCAGATCGGGAGCGCCGTCGCAGCCGAGATCACTCCGTGGAGCAATAAAAGTTGCTCCGCCGAAATCGGCGGAGTCGGCCGGAACTCACTGGGGCGCATACTTTTCCCGCGTGACGTCGCCATCGTCGCCACCGTATGCGCTTCCAGCCAGTGCTCGCCCTGAATCCTCTCCGCCTCACCCATGGCGCCCTCTTCGTCGCGAATGCCCTCGGACGTTGAGCGAAGCACAGCTGCTGCTCGCCGAGTTGCGCTCGCGCTGTTTCTGCTTGAGGAGAGCGAGTCCGAGACGAGCAGCTCAAGCTCGGACTCAAGTAGCGAGGACTCAAGCTCCGACGAGGACTGGATGGACGGGGCGTATGAGCGCGCATTCGAGGTTTTCTTTCGCCTACCCGCGAAGAGGCCGAAAGTTGTGGGCTTCGTCGAGACCGTCGTTCACCAGTATTCGGATGCCGAGGTAAGACACAGTACGAGCTAGGAAGCAAATTGAAGCGCCAACAGTTTTCATTCAGTTTCGCAGGCACTTCAGGATGTCGAGGGCTGCGGCGAGCAAGCTGATTCTCGGGTTTGCCGCGTCTCCTCTGTGCCCGTCAAGTGGACACGGTGGCGTCCCAGCCAAATCAGCGGAATGTTACATTCTGACATTTATTTGGTGAGTGAGCATTGGCGGTATGAATTTGTTTCACGGGTTGTTTCTATTGTCATGTAAATCGCGCAAGCTTTCCACGTCGCTTACATCACCCATCAGACCGCGTATATACAATGCTGATTTGCATATTATCTCTGAATTCACTTTTGTAATTTTTTTACGCCTCTGAGACACGAGGCGTATTTTTCCGCCTCGTGTCTCAATGAATGCACGTTTTCTTTCTTTTTAGCATGTCGATAAGATGTCATGTACCCATTTAGGTAATGTGAATCAGCTGTTAGATTGTCAATGACTAAATAAATTCAGGGATAAGCCAACTTAAAGTACTCAAAGCCCCTTTCTTGTGCGATATTATGCCAAGGATGTTGGCAGGGGGGACTTGGCTGATAAAGTGTAACTGGTGACTAGCACTGCAAATGGGTCACGCCGAATTGCGACATGATACAAACACCGCCGTGTGTGTGTTTATTTACAACCTGTCATGTCTTTTGCATGGTGGTTGTAGTGAGTATGTATGAACCAGCTGAATCTCTTGCACCTTGTTTAGTGGGAATTGAAAGCTTACTGCATTTTGACGTGCCACCCAGTGATCGCGTATGCATGATGACTGTGTGTGCATAAGTAAGAACGGTTATGATGGAGAAAACATTTTTGCTTTGCTGTATGCAGGTATGCTGCCAACAAAACAAGCATGCGTGCAGTGGGCAGCAGGTTCGACTTGTCTGAGAGTTCAGTCCACCGGATACTGCTGCGGGTGGCCAACTACATCGTGAGCCACCGTCCCACCACCCTGACGTTTCCCACAGACCTTGAAAAGCTCTCAAAAGACTTTGAAATGGTTAGTGTTGTTAAAATGCTTCCTTATAGGGTCCATTCAATTAGGCCCGCACCTCTTGAACCAGTTCCTTGCAGTGTAAAGCGGGTTTCGCCATCATGAATAATTGGTAGAACCAGATCTGCACTTTTTTCGTCTGCTTCTGCACCTCCTCGGCAGGGAGTGCAGGCATGAACTCGTCCTGCACCTGTCAGCACCACCGGTGAATCAAACTGCGTGGTTCATGTTCCATGAGCTGCACCACTGAAACGAACAGCAAAGCGCTGCACGGCTTGAACTGGTTCACGTGGTGCAGGGGACGCAAACAGACCCAAAATCAGTATTTCTTGCAAATGCGTGATTTTTATGCACAGCAGGGCATTTGTAAAAAAAAACTCCCAAGCATTTCCCCGAGGGTGAACATGGTTAAGTGCGAATGCACGGGGTGATGCTATGAGGGGGAGTAAAGTTAAAATCCGTTGGCATTCGCCCGTGAGCGCGCGCGAGCCTACCCACGGAGGTCTGGCAGTTTATTGCTGCATATATAGGGGGGTACGCCGCGCCGAGCGCGCCGAGCCAGGTGGCTCAGAGAGGAGGCGAGCGCAAGGGGAGAGGGACAGCGGCGCACGGCAGCTGCAGCCGAGCGAGGGGGAGAGGAGAGAGTGTGACGTCACGGTGGAGAGAGAGGCGCGCGGCAGCTGCTGGGGAGAGGAGGCGCGCTGTGACGTCATACCATGACGTCATGGCGCGAGGAGCGGTGCGGGGAGCGGCGCGCACCCGCGCAGCCACGACGAGGAGGCGGAGCGAGCGCGGTCACGTGGTGAAGTGACGTCACGGCGCCGTTGCTACCGACGCTCCTCTCCGCTCCACGCCGTTGCTAGGGAGAGGAGGACTGCGGACGCCGCCGCCGCCGCCGCCGCCGGCGGTGGAAGGTTTGGGGTCGCTCATAAAGTGCATTCGCACTTAAAACTGCTGAAGTAGTTCTCAATCATTATTTTCGCAGGTGTCTGGGGTTTCTGGCTTGATAGGCTGCATAGATGGCTCGTACATCAACATTCAGTGCCCCCCAAAAAAGATACCGTCAACCTATTGCAACCGGCACCAAAGGCTGTCAATGACTTTGCAGGCTGTTTGTGACCACAAAAAGCGCTTTGTTGACGTACTTGCTGGGAACTCCAGCAAGAGTCACGACTCCCGCTGACTGCGTCGGTCAGAGCTTTTGAAGAAGCTCCCAGGCATTTGCCAAGGTGACAGATACCAGCTCCTGGGTGATGCAGCCTATCCGCTAAGGCCCTACCTCTTGACTCCATACAGAGATTATGGAAGACTGTCCAAGCACCAAAAAGAATACAATGCAAAATTTTCAGCCACGAGGGTTCTCATTGAGAAGGCATTTAGCACCCTCAAAAAACGTTTTCGTCAGCTCATTTATTTGGAACTCCATACCGTGCCTTGGCTCACCAAATTTATCATTGCTTGCTGTATCTTGCATAATCTCTGTATCGAGTCCGGTGACGTAGCAGCGCCTGATAACATGGACGACGACATGGATGATGACGAGGAAACCTCAACCACTGTGGATTGGGTCCCCGAAAACCTTGTCGAGGACGACGCCGATGCTGCGGAAGATGCCGCATTGCGGCAACTTGGAGAGGCCAAGCGGGACAGATTGATGCAGGTTATGCTTCGTGCTCCCCGTTAGGCGCCTAATTAGAACCAGACTTTTTTCCTCACGTTTGCAGAAAATTAGCACTTGGCCAAATTGTCTGTCTTTCTGTTGTCCTTTTTTTACCTTGTGTGTTATTAGGTACTTTTGCTTTGCGACCACAGCTTTTTAAGGCCTTTTTTGATGCACTGAACTCTAGTTTTGTTTTAACTCAGGAAAATTGAGATTTGGGCCAGCTGGTACGGAATAGTCTTTTCTCGTCTTTAGCGCTGTTTTACCACTTTACGAACGTTTTTGTGTGTGCCTTTTCCTTTCTGTGTACAAGGACATTGAAGTGAATGTGTGTTGTTGGCAGCTGTATTGTGCGGTTCAATTTATGTAGTTTCTCATCACGGTGACAGCCATATGCCTCTCATCAAATGCGGAAGGTGGTTGTTATTATCAACAGGAGGGCAACGAATGTAAGCCACGTGACCTCAGCCGTGAGAATGGCTCAGTAGCAGAGCGCCTTGGTGCTGTTGCTCCGTTATCGCAACCTGGCATGTAAGCAAGCATGTGTTTGCTGAATTTTTCACGATTTAGAGAAAACATTGATTTTCAGTTCATTTCTGAACTTATGAAGATTGGAAAACGCCATGCGCTGTTTGTAACTGCCTCATAAAAAAACACTATAAATCACACTTCTTTGCAGCTTCATTTGAAGCCATTGCAATTACAGTGTCCCGTATTTCGTTTCTGTAGAAATGTTTGCCATACGTACAAGTGACACAATGAAGTGTTGGTTAAGAATGCTACATCTGTTTTGTAACTGCACCCTTTTGTTAAATGCATTGAAGCCCCTTCTTGCTCATGCAATTTTAATGTGAAAAATAACCAACTTTTTTGGTTCGTCTCAACCATGACTTGGCAACATGTATTTCATGATAAAATTATACTATACAAGCTTTGGACCAGCTAACAGTCGTTAGGAACCATTTTCTACCCAGGAAGGCTTGAACAGCTAAATTTTCTAAAGGCGAAAACTGAAAAAACCAATGTTTTCGAGATTTCAGTGCACGTTACAGATTCCCAGGTGGGTGAAATTAATCCGGAGCTCTGCACTACGCTGTGCCTGACCATATGTTTAGTGTCGGCACTTTAAACCCCATAGCCGTTCATTCGTACATGAGAAAGTTTTGTTTTATTATGCCTTGAGGCATTACAAAAGGGAGTATCAGATAACAAGGTTTTTAGTGTTACAATTGAACAAAACAACAAAAGGAATGAAAGCACAAGTGCAGAAAAAATCCACCCAAGGAATGTCTAAGGAAAAATTACACAATGTACAAAAGTAACACTGAAGGCAAGCAACAAAACAACACGTACAAAAAAGTTGAATCATCATGTGACAGTATTTTGTGGTTAGTATTCGGTGTTAGTAGTATTTCGACATCAGCAGTTAGTACGAATAAAGATGCTTTTTGTGGTTGGACGTGGCTTTCACAGCTCATCCTTCTCCATGCTCAGAATGCGGTTCAGGACTGCCATTCGCTGGCTGTGCTGCTCAGCCCTTTCTTTTCGACGTTCTTCTCTCATTGCCTCCCTGTGTTCCCGATTTTTCTTTTTCTCTTGAAGCCTGGCAGCTCGCTGCTGAGCTCTTTCTTGTGGTAACGCATTCATGTTGTCGAAGAAAGCCTTCATCTCTACTGAACGGGCACTGCTCAGTTTTGGCACGTTACCCTTTGTCGTCTCCTGATCAAAGCAAAGAGTTGGTCCGGGATGTCCTGTATCCTGGGTATCCTATACCCTGTCAGTATCCTGGGGCTCTGAGCGTGTAAGCCCGCTACCTGACGAGCCATCACTGCTCGCTTGTGTATCGACATACGGGGACTCCTTAAAAATAACACCATAGCTGTCCCGCAGCTCTTCTGGCTCGAGGCTGTCGTCCTGCGCCTTAATCTTCTCTATCTCGTCTTCAAAGGGAACGTCTGTTGGGGCCATGCCAGATGTGTTGTTGTGGAATTTTGCTTTTGTCTTCCTTCTAATAACAGTCTTGTAGCGGCTGGAGCAGTGCTGTCAAATTCTTGTGACATTGAAAGTCTCTGTGATCATGTCTGCGAAGTACTCAAACATTTCTTTTTGTTTCTGAACTTCTTCATGGGTCCTACCTGTTCCATGTACTGCACATAAAGGTCTAGTAGGAACTTGGTTTCTCCTGGGGTCCACACACATGCTGAACCTAAAAATATAAGTAACTTGAGATTTGAACTTGACAGAATGGGTGTTACAAGTAGAGTTAAATGCGAAGTGACTTACTGGTGCGGGTGCTTGCCGCCCGTTTCTTCTTTCCTAGAATTTTTCAGTGCTTGAATGAGTAAATACACTTGCATTCTAGAAATCACAGACAACTTGAGTATGCATAATAAGCTAGACAAGATAAAGGGAAGTAAACGGCTTATGGTGTCACATTTTTACAGTTGGCAAAAAATAATTCTTTCATGATTTTTAAAATTTATCTTGCAGGGTGCATCCTGTCATTATATTTAAATAACTCTGTATTTCTTCAGTAATTAAAACGCAGTCAGCTACCACTGTCCACACAAGGTGGACTTACCTGACACTGATGTGCTGGTGAATCCAGAAGTGGTTCCGCAGAGCTTGGACTGCTGGAGCTGGCGAACCTGACACGGATGCGCCACTGCACCCAGGGGTGTTGGCGTCGATGAAGATAGCCTGAGGTGTCAGTACTAGTGCTTGTGTACCTGTACCAGTAGCAACAAAATATGGTGGGGTTGAACGTCCCTGCTATAGACGAAAAGTAATTCAGAACGAGCACGAGATCCATGATATGCCATTGCATGATGAATGCATTATTAAAAACCAGTTGTCAGTATTAATCTAGTGACATGATGCCTCATGCCTCAAAAAATGGTCTAGATTCCTTACAGCGCGTGGCAACTAAACCAAGAATGGGTTAGAGCAGCTGGTTTACATGCTTGAAATAAATGAGGATAAGGAAAGCGCTCAAGAAAGGTAATTGCGAAAAATCCCAAATGCGAACCGAATGATCAAAGTGCTTATTATGACCCAGGTTTTATACACTCTCGACCATCCGGTCTATAATGTAACGCCGGTCTGTTTTGCTTCTTTTTGAAGCCAGACATAGCAGAGTAACTCAACAGTGCAGTAAACGAGTTTTGCACGTGTACGCTGGCGTCATGCACAGTACACTTCGCTTAATTCGCAGCAATTGTTGCGATGCTAGCCACGGCCAGTTAGCGTTTCTTGTGGCCGTACGCATGGCGGTGTTTTGAGGAGATCCGCTGCGGCCGCTTTTCTGATGGAGGCGAAACGCGAAAATTCCTTTGTGTCTGCGATTTTGGCGCACGTTAAATATTGCCAGATGGTCAAAATTATTCTAGAGCCCAGCACTACGGCGCGCCTCATCGCCTGCGTAGCGTCGGCGTGTTAAACCTCATAATCAATATAAGGAGCTTGTCACTAGGCCAAGCGCAAACAGGCGCAGATTATTCTGCGCGCGCGTCTTCACAAAAACGTTGTTCATTGTAGTGAAACATGTTCGCGACAATTTTGCAGCGCGCGGTTAAAAAAACCATAAGGCACTGACCTTGGGGAACTTGCGCCACTTGCTGCAGCATTGACGCGATGATGCGACTAACAGCAGGCGTGCGGTCCATATCGGCAGCCGGCAAAATATCCATGGCGATCGTAACCGTGAAGCGGGAAATGAACCCTCCCGCGGGAATACTATCCGCGGGAGCCAGACGATTTCGGGAAGGCGCGATGCAAAGGATGCTGGGGTTTTCTGTTCTCGTCGCGGTATGGCACCACTGGCACTGCTCCGGTGGGAGCGGCTGCGTTCCAATGGCAGCTTCGGAGTACCGCTTCCTCGCAGAGTCGGCGCGCTCCCCGGTGGAGCACAGTGACCGCTCCGTATCTGCCATAGGAATTCAACATGAGAAGCTTCCGACGCACCCACGCGAGGAGGGCTCCCTTTCTTCTGCAAGTTCGTCGGCGGGCCATTAAACGCAGTGTCGGACCTAAGAGGCGGGGGCAGAGGGTAGACCGAAGGGGAAACCAAAGTGCTCGAGGCCGTAGCAGGTTTACTGCTGCTGGGGTGTTCAACGAACGGCGAGGAGGTGGTAGAGGACAGGAAGGGGTCGCATTCACCAGCTGCACGTGCGTTGGCTCGGCGAACGACGACCTTGTATGGATGCCAGACTGCGGTGACGTCACCGGTGGCATGAAAGGATTAACAGGCTTCGGGGAAGCAGGCGGGGAAGGCGGGGGACGCGTGAGCTCACCTTGCAGGCAGCGGACCTCCTCACGCAGGGAAGCGACGCTTGCAGCCTGCTGGGCAAGCCCAGCCACATTGTTCCGTCGCAGAAGCCGGTTCTCCTCACGCAGCCCGGTGACTGCATAGCCGGGAAAGGACAGGCTGGCGCAGCCTTCAGAGAGGAGATTCCTCAGAGCAGCGACCTCTGCGCATAGGTCTGCAGAAGGGACGAAGCTTGTCCGACAGGGGGCGTCACTCGTTCGGCCGGGATGTTCGCTGGCTGGCCGTCTTCGCTGGTTTGCTCACCGCGATCGCTAGGCCTAGCGGTTGACGCCACAGCAACACAGAGATTACACACGAACGGCTGCTCACCGGAGATCAGAAACTGCAGTTTCTCGTCCGGAAGAACAATGCACTTTCCGTGCGCACGGCGTTTACACGCAGAACATTGAAAAAATTCCTGCCTGCCGAAGAAAGCGAGGCTGCAGAGAAGACACTTGTCCTTACTTGGCGCCATCATGCGGCCAACATTTGTTTCAAATTGTCAAAAGTGTACTTTAAAATAATACCCCTAATAATAATAATCTTCATAATAATAATGATGATGAATAAAAATAAAATAAATAAAATATTAATATTATTTCTGAAAAAACCGTGCGTGTGACTCATTCACCAGTAATTGACACTATTTGATTTTAAGTATAAGAGGTTCATGAACTGCAACAGAAGTACAGTTGTTTCTTGGTGCTTGTGTGTGAAGGTAGGCGCTGAAAAAGCCTAAACTTACCCCCCCCCCCTTTTTATTCTAGCTTAGAAACAGCCACGGGGTTTGTGAACCGAACAGTGTAATTTCCAGCCGCTTAGAAATGTTGACGCAGCAAAAGCAAGCAAAATGTGTTTCGAAAAAGCGAAAACCAGTTACCAAACATGTCCTGCCTGCCATGCGTAAAACAATAAACGCAGACCAGAAGTAAGAACTTCTCATTGAAAAATATATAAAGAAGGGCAGGAGTTAAGGTTTGCCTACTTAAGTGTGTAGTTTTATAATAAATATTTGTTTCAAATTGTCAAAAATGTACTTTTCGGCAGAGAAAAGCAGCCGCATCGAGCTCCCCCCTCCCCCGCCTAGTACCATTGTTCGCCATTCTGGCAACTACTCACGCTTCCGTCCAGTAGAAACGGTAGCCCAGAAAGCCTGCCACCTAAAACGTCCTATTTATAATTTAAATTTCTGGAGAATTTATCTGAATAGTCCTGCAACTCCCTGAAAGAAATAACAGGGAAACTGCTGGTGAGAGTCCCAATCCAAAACAAATCTGGACACCCAAAACCACATGGAACGTGTTGACGTAAAATGTCATGCACCACCCTAGCCCTATTCGATCCAGTGCATGATCTCCAAGCCAATCTAGTGAACAATATGGACGCCAACCTGCTGAAGAGCCATAGAAATCAGAGCAAAACAACAGTTTTTTTCTGACATCTGATGCTCTCAGGCACGGAAAACAGCATGGCAATACCTGCACCCGTGCAAACAGCAGAGAAAAACGTCTTTCCTGAGGTGCATAACAGGGCATTTTCGTAATCATAACTGGCTACCACACACACCGATTTTCGCCTCGAGCTGGAGCCTAGAAGTCATTTTCCCACGAACCCAATAGTTTTATACTCGCCTTAAAAATATATGATAATTGAAAGCCGACCCCGCCTTGCGTGGTTAACAGAAGTAACAATATGTCTATGAAAAACATGAGTGTATATTGGTTCATAATTTAGAATGCCTAATTTTTTCAATTCTCTCTGTCTGCTACTTTGCCTAGAGACAGGGAAATAGGAAAAATTGTGCCTCTGAACAAATTCGGCGACACCAGCAGCCCCAAAAAGTTCAGACCAATACCTTAAATTTCTGCATAAGCAAATTGTAGAAACACGTAATTTTTGCACGCCTATTAAAATCTAGCGATGAAAATTGATTCTTTTGTTTAGACTAGCTAAGAGTTTTAAAGTGCCACGAGTGAAGAGTTTCTCCTCTGAGGCGAAACTATTAACCCTTAAAAATGACTTGCATGTTTGCCTTGACTCTGTTTATTCGGTTGAATATATAATTCTCATTTTTTTCAAGGGCTTCGATAAAGGTCACCAATCACTTATACTCCACAAGGTGAAGGCGGTAAATGGTGACCGACACACCTTTATTGGGTATGCCACTTTCTTACATCACGAGGCCAATTCACTACTGGAAGAGACATAACTCGCCTGTTATTCCAGGTGATTTTGGTGTCCCGTAATAATCTGTCTTGCTTTTCTTGTCGTTTTTAAATAACGTGAATGACCAGCCTAACAACATACCACCACAAATATGCTCTTTTGCGGACGACTGCCAGGTGTACAATAACGTTTTTATTATGCAGATATCTTCTCCATCCAAGAGCCCCCGTTTCGAGGCGACTGGAACATCAGCTTCCGGAGGAGTTTGGCAATAGTAAGCCGCATTCCGACCTAAACGCGAAACTGCATTGCTGAGGTGAAGAACTGGGCCAAGAGTGCAAGCTTCAGAGGCTTAACCATGGAAATCCGGCCTTTGGTCGGAACCCAGTTGCTTATACTGTGTACAGCGTAAAGTCACACTCCCTAGATCCCACTGATCTATCCGTTCTAAGCCTCCTGGTGAACTTCAACGCGGCTACTGCTTAGGACCCGAAATGAGTGATCTGTGCGACGAAAACGCGTTGTTACAGGTTGAACTCTGAACTTGAACGTGCAATTGTAGTTTTATTGCTGCTTCGGTCGCTACGTCGTCTTCACCGCTGTCGACGACAGAACATCTAGTGATTTAGCACCTTCGAAACAACTCAAACACAGTAGTGCATCCTCCAGACAAACGCAGCGCTACAGTACTTCTTGACAGTATAGATCACCACTCCAAAATAATGGGTCTTGTTTCCGACAGCAGCACTCACCTACGCCTTGAGAAGGACCCCCCCCCCCCAAAAAAAAAAAAAAAAAAGCTGCAAAGAAGCTACCAAAAGCTCTTACCTGGCCTATTCTATTGCGCTCCGCCTAAACACAAGTCCCCCTCGTACCATATGCTGTGTCAGAGTGGTTCTGTACTGAACGTGTATGGATAGCTCAACATTCACACGCCAGAATTACCAATGCGCGTTATCGTGCACTACACTAGCTTCGGGTTCCACAAGCTGTCTGGGTGCCTGCATGCCGTGCGGCGAGCACTTGTAGGTAATAGTGCAACGCACGTCCGCCACTATGGAGGCTTCATAGACGAGGTACGGGAAATCGCTTTCGAAGATGGCGATGTTGTGGGGTCTTTTGACGTCGTGTCCTTGTTCACGCGCATACCACCGGGTATGTCAGTTACGCATGCACCTCATATCTCAAAATCGACCCAGCTTTGTCCCAGTGTACACCTAATTAAAGCCCCAGATTTGTGGCGGCTGCTGCTGGCGTTCTGCCTCGAGAACACGTACTTCATTTTCGAGCACTCTTTTTACAGGCGGGTGCACTGGACAGCAATGGGCGTAGCGGTATCGGTCATGGAGGCAAACCTTACGATAGAGTGTCTTGAGCAACGAGCACACTCGATTCGCTGTCCTGCGCACAAAACCTTTCTACCTTACGCAGGCTATTGCTTCAGCGTAATCACGTAGGGGGCACTGACTGTGTTCACAGCACTTCTGAGCTGCATGGATGCTGCAATTAGGTTTATCGTAGAGGAGAAGCAGCATGGGCAGCTTACATTCGTCCACGTCCTCGACGTTGGAAGAAAATCCTGGACGTTCACCGTGTACAGAAAGAGCACCCACGGGGGTCACTACCTGCATTTAAATTTTGTTAACCCTGGCTCCCACAAAATGTCTCTAGTCGATTCGCTTGTGAGCCGGGCGAACAGGGTTTGCAAGAAACCAAAACATATTGCTGCCGATATACAGCACGTGTATCAATACCTGTCTACAAGTGGCTACCTCGACTCGTTTGTGCGCTGCGTGGAACCCCCGCTTGAACGTTGTGCACCGTCCGGTAACACGCTTCCGAAGTATCTTGCTTCGATACTGTATGTACCTGTACGTAGTGAGCCCAATGCACGTGTTGTAAGTCCCCACAGTGTTCAGGTAGCGCACGTGCCAACACAAACGAAACGGCACTCCCTGGTGACCGTCAAGGACATGGTAATAAAAGGAAAATTCCCCTAAGTTATTTGCAGCATTCTCTGCGCAGACTTCAATCGAAGCTATGTCGGCGAGACAGCAATTTTCAGCAAAGTCTCAAGCAGCACATGTGGGGCGTAAAAAAGAAAAAAAACGTGTTGTCTAATGCTCTGGCCGAACCCGCAGTAGAACCTCGCCACAAAATTGATTACCCAATGCGAAAATATTGCAAAAAGGGAAGAATTGGTCTTCACAGTTTTATTTTAAAATCCCGGACAAACCAGACCACGGAGCACGCACTTAATTACTATGATGGCAACTTCCGATACTTCTGCCGAAGTTAACCTACGTCACATCTTGAAGCCAGCTTAACCAGATCACTTTCGTCCCCTGAGCTCAATGCGACCAAGGCTCCCGTACGGGAGCCAAAACGAGTTTCGTTTTTCTTTTTGTAAACAGTCGTGGTCGGTGTCAGTGTTTAATGGTTGTCATGCGTTTCACGAACCAGGCGGGCTTCCGTCCTGCTCTTGATTTCGAAATAGAAGAGTAGAATAGTACACCTCTATATTATAAACCACGTATCTGTGTACATTAGGACCGTTCGTCGAACAGTTTATTTATTGCGAAAAATTTGTCATATGGTATTCTTAGTTGTTTGCGATTTGTGTTTTTTAACGTTTCACGATCCATTGGATGCACTTTCAGCGAAAGTTGGAGACACTTTTAGCGAAGTTCTTGACGCACTTTTTATGTCAGAAACCATTCGCGCTTCCCCCAAATTATTTAGTGAGAGATTTGTAATTTTTTTACGCAGGAGCGAAGGGAACAGAATAACGGACAGGTGATAACGATATTATTTAAAGGTCCGCAGAACAAAAGTTCTATTTTGGGGCACGCAATTTTATGACCATGTTAGGACGATGCTCGGAAGAACTACCTCAGAAAAACAAACTGCGCGCAAATTAACCGGGAAAAGAACACATGAAGACAGCACAAGCCTTCAAGGCTGTCTTCATGTGTTCTTGTCCTCGCTAATTAGCGCGCTGTTTGTTTTTCTGAGATGCATCATTACCAACTCGCCCAACTCTCAAACCTTTTACAGATGAACTACACCACCAGGCAAATTTTGATTGTTAGGATATCATGTCTCCCGTACCTTTTGATACCACGTATTCGTCCCCGGATGTCAGGTACCTCCCTCTTGTAAAGTATACATTTTCATTCTGTCTTGCTTGATTAAAATATGTATTCATGGATTGATTGATTGGTTGATTGATTGATTGATTGATTGGTTGATTGATTGATTGATTGATTGATTGATTGATTGATTGATTGATTGATTGATTGATTGATTGATTGATTGATTGATTGATTGATTGATTGATTGATTGATTGATTGATTGATTGATTGATTGATTGATTGATTGATTGTAGTGTTTAACGTGTCGACTCAAAGCAGTCGATGAAGTGCGCTGGAGTGGAGGGCTCTAGATTATTTTGACCACATCGGGATCTTTAATAACGTGCGCCGAAATCTCGCGCAAACGGGCGTTTTTGCGTTTCACTTCTACCAGAAAAGCGGCCGTCGTGGCCGCAAATCCAACCCGCGACCTCGTGCTCAGCAGCACAACGCCTTAGCCACTGAGCCACCGCGGCGGGTAAGAAAACATGTGTTGACCAAGGAAGCATTCATAGCGTGGATATTTACTTACATCACCATCATATCCCCAATAGAACTCATGCGCAACAAAAATTGACGTGGTAACATTAGGACAGAAATACTGCACTGTGCTTTCTTAATGCAAGGCATTTTACATCTACCAGCCATGGCTTGGTCGTTGCCTGCGCCACGGAAACTCCCTACCAGATTCAAAATAGTTCTATTGGCACCGCCAGGGGTCGAACCGGGGCACGAATAGAAGCGGTGTGAGAGCCCGTCGTATTAGAGAGAAGGCTACGCCCACACGTGGAGACTAGGAGACAGAAGACGGTTTAAGTTTCACGTGCATACTAAGTCCACATACGCAAACACGAAAAGTATACGAAGCGCACGGGCATGCAGTTTCAAACCGTTTCAGATAAACGTAAGCGACGCAATCCGCGCGTAGGAAATTCCAAGGCGCGCGCTTCCGCCGATAGCCGCGCATTACCCTTAGCCACATCTACTAGCAGACACATATACTGCGCGTGATCTCGCGAGCCTGTTGCTACGACGATGACAGCCGCTACATCGTCAAGTTTACACATGGTGAAAGATCACTCTTATATTTAAAAAAAAAAGGTGTTTGACAATTTAAATTTTAGGTGAGGGTGAAAATACGCAAAATAAGGGCGAAATCAACAGCTAAGAAATAGATATCGCATTCCAGGGATTAGAGACGATTGTGATTTCGCTGCGAAGCGGGAGGACGGGGCGCCGACATTTTGGTAAACTCTACCTGCGAAAGCAACGCAGGCGCAGCAATGTAAAAATTCTAATCTCACGTACGTTCGTCAGACTCACGTACTCCCTCTGCGTTCTTAGCATGCGCACTGGTCATCTGCAAAAGTTCTACGTTCGTGGAGCTTCTAGGTACATGAAACTGAAACTTTCTAGAGACTGGTTTTGATTCAGCCGCTGAGGATCAGGAGGGCGCTTTTTGCAGGCGACGCATAAAACAAGAGTGAGGGGGAGCAAGTGAGAGAGATCACGCATATCCGCCCTCTTCTAACCCTTCTAAAGTTGCTCTTCTACGTTTTCTCTCTGCCAACGCAGAGCCTGGCTCGGCCGGGCTATTATATCGGTGGCGTCCGCGCTCGACCCCGGCCTTGGCAGCAGCTGCTGAGTTCGGCACACCGCCCGCACGAATCCAAGGTAACGGCTTCTAGAATCTCTGGTTTCCCTCATTGCAATACCACGTGTGTGAACTCAAGTGACGTCGCATGGGCAATTTTTATGGGTGCCGTTTACAGCTTTGCTTTCCGACCACCTTCAGAGCGTGGATTGGAGCCAATTTTTTGTCTCTACAAATCGTACCAGTGTATCTCCTAGACTGTTGCGATTGTCTGTTCCGAAGTTTCCTCCTGACCTTTCTCGGATTTGCTTCTTTCCGGCTTTTGCGTTAAAGTCCCCAATTACATTAGGAAACTATGTTGTCGCCTTCTTCATTGTTGATTTGACGTCCTCGTAGAAGCTGTCTATGGCTTCGACATCATAGCTGGCTTTTGGCGCATCGTCATGTAGAATCGTAAGCCTGTATCGATTACTTAACTTTGTCACCACAGCCGTGACTCCCTCGTTAATTCCGAAAACGCTTCCACATTTTGTGTTATTTCTACGTGAATAAAAAATGCCACCCCGTGTGCTTTCTCCTCTTGTGGTAGCACAAAATAGGCCCGTTACTGAGCTCCAACAAGCCTTCTGCTCTTCTTCTAACTAAGTTTACCCCTTTAATATCTCATCTATTGTCGCAGAGCTCCTCTAATAGTGCGCAGCGACTTGCCTGTCCCTGTGAATTACAGCAGCAGTGAAGAACGCTACGGGCGACGGTCCGGCCACATCAACGTAGACCCCACCTCGTAGCACAAAATAAGCCCGTTACTGAGCTGCAACAAGCCTTCTGCTCTCCTTATAAGTTCGTTTAATCCTTTAATATCTCACTTATTGTCCGAGAGCTCCTCTCATAGTACAGCTATTTTCCCTCACTAGCCAAAGTGCGTGCGTTGAACGTTAACAGGGTCAATTTCTAAGGGAGTCTGCCAAGACCGAGAGATTCTTAGCACCCACTGTTGCATCGCTGTTCTGGCCGCCCGCGCTTGCAGGTGCTCTAACGCTGCTGGGGATTGAGGACGGAGAGTTGAGTTGTTCAGCCATAGGAGGTGCCGGACGACTACTACCCCAGGGTGGCGAGGTCCTTCTCCGGTGATGGAGTGCTGTTGATGTCCCTAAGAGCCTTCCTAGCATGGTTGAGCCTTGAATTGTAGCACTTAGGTTTGCGGCGTTATAGCTTCTTCCGGGGCAGCCAACACTGCATACCTGCATCGATTTGGCGGAGAGAGCAAGACGAAACAGTGCGAGAGAGCTAGAGAAGTCTCCCCGGATTGCTTTGGTGCGCACGCTTGCAGTGATTTTGAGCTGGTGCTTCTCTGTTTCGCTTTTTGTACGGGCGCTTCTGAGGAATAAGCTGCGTCTCTGGTTTCCTGATGAAGCCCACTGATGTTTGGCCGTTGCAAAGGTAAGCCACTGCCATGCTCACGTGTATAGCTACAAAAAAATCCTTTTTATTTTGAAGCTAAGCTCACCACAATGGCCACTGATGTTGTACTAGACTCTTCTGCCTCCTTTTTACTACTAATTTATGCCAAAAAACTGTTCATCGTGCTCTGTGACACCAACGGTGGCCTTTTGGCAATAATGCACAAAAGTTAGGCAAACCTGTGTTCTGTAAAGCCCGGATACCTTGAGACTATGAGATCGGGCCAAAGAAAAGTTCCGTATTTTTACTTAAAAACTATTTACATATTTAGGTGACCCTTGTTCGGCCAGCCACGGCAGGTAGGTGTACTTTTCTGTGCGCCCAGGGGTTTTCGAGTTATTCCAATTTCAGCGATGCTACCCTGGTCTTCGTCCTATGACTAGCCCGGTTAGGGCGGGGCCTTTCTAACGTAGTGGAAAAGGTATTTACAGTTTCTTCTCCTTTGTAACCTAGTATCCAATGTAGCGGTAGTTCTTCTTTAGCTTCCCAACAATCATTGACCCCTGCCTAGCGAATAATCTCCTTTTTTTTAAATTTAGCCCCGCTGGCTGGACCAGTTAGCCTTGTGGTTACTGCGGGCTGTTTATATCGCGTTTCGACGAGTACTGTGGCCTTTCCTTGTTCCTATGTGCCTGTGCGACACAGACGAAATATTTTTACCCTGTTTCAAACTTTTAAAGGCCTAGCCGGATAAAAAAACATGTTTACTGGGTGATTCGCCACGGTGAGATTCGCCGGTAGGGCTACGGTGATTGTTTGTATACATAAGGGTTTTTGGTTATAACTTTACCAAAAGTATGCCTAGTGGGCTGATTTAACTTGTTAAACTATCCGAACCGTCAAGCAATAACGCGAGCGTGGCTTCTAAGGGGCTACCCGGTCGCGGAAGATATGATAGTTTTACTTGCCCTGACACCAAGTGCTACTCAACGCAGCCACTCCTCGTGCCTAAAAAAGAAAACCGTCATAGCTGTAGAACTATTCCTGATGGAATGTTAAAAGTTGTGCAAAGGTGCTCTCGAATTTAATAACACAGGAGTGCGAAATAATCATAACTTACATGGCAGATTCCCTGTGGATAATTTGAGAATTCGCGCAGCTCCGTCTAAAGTCGTGCACCGTGACGTGAAGCTTCTCGAAGCTTCCCGTCAAAGGGGACGCTTTCTGTCACGGCTGATGAATTAAAAAAACAACAGTTAAATGGGGCAAAGGAAGTGACAAGACACGGCGCTGAAATGAATTGTAAAAGCCTCTTAATGCTAGCGTTTTAGTACAAACTGAACTAAGTCAAGCGGGCTTGAACGGGATAGAGGCAGTAACAAGACCGGGCGCTGACGTGAACTAAAAAAGCGTGTTAGTTTGGAAGTGTTGGTACAAACTGAATTTAACAAAGTTGACACCGGACAGAGGAACTGACTGGCCTCGGCACTGGCATGAACGGAAAAAAGCGTGTTAGTTGGTGTTTGTGGGTACAGACTGAAGTTTATGTCTGGGCCCTGTCATTTCACTCCATCAGCTCCGTTTAAACTCGGTCTAATTTCAGAATGCACCAACAAGCCCACCCTAACACGCTCGTTCAGTGCATGTGATCGCCCTGTCGTGTTAGTCACTCTGTCCCATTAAGGTCGGCCGTGCAGACAAATTACAAGTTTGTTTTATTCGAAAGATTTCGTGTTTCACACGGCCCCCAGCGCATGTTCGGAAGCAACCGCTGCTTCATTCTCTGAAAAATTAATCAAGTTATGTTGAAATGTTGATTCTCCCGCCCAATTGGGTGCTTTATAGACATCTGCAATGACATCACAAGAAGCGCTCTGCAACCGATTGCGGAGCTTTGCTTACCGTTAGTAAAGCAAAATGGCTCCAGCATACCGCGAAGGGCCGTTTCCTGCCTCTGTTTTGTTCTTGACCTTATCTGGACGTGGCCTATTTTCATTAAGGTAGAAAATATTCGTTTCGTGAAACATGGTGTTCGCTCGACAAGTATAGCATCGTACGACACCGTCGCTTACGCCAATCGGCCAGTGTCGTTTGAGGCTACCCTAAAGCGCCGCAGTGCTGTGCAGCTTAAACAAATATCCTTTTCGCCGTACCAACAGTAGTACGGATAGGTACTTTTATGTTTCGTGTAGTTTCGTAACTTTCTCTGTTTACCCCACCGTTCGTACTGCTATAACAGGAATGTGCACCTAATTTAAACGCAAATAGCGTGTTCGGCAAGCGTATAAGCCCTGCCTAATCTGCGTTTCCTTTTGCCAGCATCGGCCAATCACAGAGGTGAAACAAGTGAGATGATAGGTTCTGTGGCGGGAAATTAGTTAGTGGGTCGCATGGCCATTTCATTTTATTCCTAATTGTATAGCTTATTTGAGCAAAGTTTACGTAAAAGAGTTATCAGTATTATTCTAACCAAGTAATCTTTCCGTTAAACAAACTTTTGTGTTGTATGCATGACTGCTTTAGGCCCTGTGGATAAAATTCAACACGTACCAACAAGCCAGTACTAAATCGCTTCTAGATTTCATGTCAATGCCCTGTCTTGCCCCGTTTAGGGCTGTTTAAGTTTTTATATAAGTCAGTAGGTTTGTATACAAAGCTGCGCCCACGTTTTCATCGGCAGGGACAGGCTTGAAGCTGAAGAGAGCAGTTCATGAAATGGGGACCACAAAGACTTGTTTCAACAATGATTCAGTTCTTATGGGCTACATTAGCCGGGCTGTGTTTCGTGCTTTGTCTTTCCCTAAACAGACGCGGATAGAACATGCTACTGGTACAGAAACATACGACAGTCACGCGTCAACCGCTAGGATTGAAAGCCAGCTGTCTTGCCAGCTCACATGGTGTTATATCTTCGACAAATATCCCGGTGCTCCTGGAAAAATATAACGCACAGCGTCCTTAAATGCTCCGGATCTGCTTTGCCCTGCAGTAATCACAACCATCGATTTCTGCGTACGAGGTCTTCAAATTAAGCGTGCAGCAAAATGTATTATACCCACATACGGTGTCATGTGTCAGGGCACCCCCTGAGAGAGGGACACATCAGAACACCCGAAAAATAACATCAGAACACCGGAAAAATAGAAGAAAAAAACAAAGGAACGAGAATTTGATGTGCGCGCCAGGAGCGCGCCAATCAGCAAGCGGCAGCGCAGACGCACCGATGAATCATGGGCAAAGGTGGCAGCGCACTGGTTGGCCAATCAGGGAAGGCCGCGCATGGGACAAGTTGCGTATTGACCATATAAGGACAGGGAAGAAGCAAGAAGCCAATGGGAGTGCGCCACGGGAGAGCCCAGTGGGTATAAAAGCGGGGCGCACAAAGAGAAGGGGGAAGCAAGACACCAGGAGGCAAGAAACCGAAGAAACCAGGATACGGCCGGAGCACGTGCGCTTCAACGAACGAGCCAGGGGGACGCGGCCAGGCAATCGACCACGCCATACGAGCTTGGGCGGGAGCGGGCCGACTTCGCATCAGCACCGTCATCCTAGGTGCACCACGAACCTGTGTCTTCGTGGCCCCAGCGGCATCGGTCGGGCACCAGCGGCCAGCGTGCACGCTCCGTCGACGTTCGTCTCGACGGCTCCGAAAGGTGGCGTTCGTGCCGAGCCTACCTGGCACCTCCAGCGGCAGCGGCTACCAGGGGGTAGCCACCGAGGAAGCACGCCGCCGAAGGGATGACCGCGCGCATAGAACGCGGGCATCATGGACCTCCAGCGAGAGCGGCTACCGGGGGGTAGCCACCAAGGAAATAGGTCGGGACGCACAGAGCCCACGTCGTCCAGCGAGTGACCGCGCGCATCGAACGCCGGCACCGACGAAGCAAGAACAGGACGGCTACCACCGAGCCGCGGCCACGCAAGGGTGCGACACGTCAGCGCCGACGACCGGGGTAGGCCAGTCCTATAGGGACGCAAGCATAGGACACAACTAGGAAGTTGTGGTTTAGTGAGATCACCTAGAGGGTAATAGAATTAGTCGATTCGGACGAATTGTGTAGAACTTTATTGTAGAGCCTTTTGGGTTGAGAGTTGAATTGTTGGTTGGGATTGTTAGAGCTGTGAGTGTTTATCGTTTGAGTGTAGTTTAAATATTGAGTGCTTTGCCGGAGGGTTTTTTGTGTGTGCATTAAATGTATGTCGTTAAACCTGTCAACGGCTTCCCCGTGTCTATTGCTCTGAGCTGGTAAAGACAACCCCACCATCCGTTCACGTCACATACAGTCTGTTCGTTTAAGTACGGGGATCTTTTCCTAAACTGCTCACCTAAATGGCCCCAACTTCGGTCGTCATCCCGTGGCTTCAGAAGTAAACACTTCGTGTGGCACGACTTGTACCCACTGTTCCAAAATACCAGATCACACCAGGCTGTTGAATCGGTACCAAAATTTAAGAAAAAACGGAACCGAGGCTTTATGTTTTCCGGAACAGAACCCGAGCCCGAACCATTACCATTTCAGCCTGCTTAACATGAACCAGAACTGTTTTTAAAAAAATATAACGGTTGCCGGTTCACGAAGAAACAATTTTGCCAAACGTTACTGGTAAGGTACCGTCACTGCATTCGGGGACTTTCTCTTTCACGCGGTATGAAATTTGCAGCTTCTCATGCACTTTGCTGCTTATATCACTCACAACACTATCAACGCTCTCTTCGTCATTATAGAAACTGATGTTCCTATGGTATCCTATTGCTAGTGGCGCGAGCAGAGTACAATGCTAAGCAAACGAATTATCACAGTCTGCGCCCCGCAGGGAATATGGAGCATCGCCTTTGCCATTCTCTACCTGCGACTGTTAAGGGACAATCGAACCGAAGAATTGCTGCACTGCGCAACGGTTAAGGCTAACAGCCGAAATGTACATGCTTGTTGCAGTTCTGAATTTGCTTAAAAAAGAAGGAACACCAGGAAAGTATGCACACTTTACATGTTGGACCCTCAAGAGCTGCTCAGTTGCTAAGCCGTTGGCTTCTGACCACAACTATTCGGGTTAGATCACATACCCCAGCTGCCGTTTTTTGCGATGTATACGAAAAACGACAAATTCCATGCGTCGAGATTTCGACGCACGTTTAATATTCCCAAGTAGTCTCAATTCCTCATCTGGCCGGCAATATACAGTGTGCAGCGTACAGTGCACAGGAATTGTTTTAGGGAATCAGACGCGGCACCATTTTTTGCGCAGTGTGTTTTCATGAGAAAACAAAAACATAAAAGGCCAAGTACGTGATTCTAAATTTCTCCGCGGCAATTTCCAGCGCTAATAAATTCTTCTTTTTTCTCGATTCAGCCACATTATGTTTTTTCTCTCTTCAGCCATTGAATAAGCAAAACACCAAAAGGTAGATTTTGCTATAGACATACCTCCCTTGGTCCACCGTTTAACACATCCAAACGTGTCCTCACGAAGAAAGCAGTGAGAACCGCGTTTCCTGGCATAATAGTCAGATTTATAGACGATTATCTTAATCGGACTACTTAAACGCTACATGTTTCGATCTATATTTCTGTCTTTCGGTGCCTTTCGGTGACACCGTGCGCCTACCCGTTTCTCTCAAAGAGAAATAATGAACGAGGCAATTGTGTAGGAAAAACCATGTTTAAACTAATAAAGCTGGAACAATAGCTTATAATTGGCAACAGTGTTCAGAAAAAAAATAAATATTAGGAATTTTGGGGGCAAAACAACACTAAGTAGCTGGTACTTGCAGCAATTATTTAAATAAAATATACATAGGCGTACATTTTGCGTAATGAAACAAAAATAACCCATTAAACAATATTTTACACAAAATACAAAACGAACCGACGTTTTAGCATGACGCTCGTCGCTCTCCACCATACCCAAAGGTCTCTACAGATGGCCCGGCAGCAGTGCGAACGAGGGAATTTGTATTGAATTCACAAAACCGTCATTGTGTTCATCACAGCAGCAGTGACAAAGGAGGGGAACATCGTGATTTTTACGTGGCAGAGAGAGAAAACGCAGTTACGTGCCAGGAGCAGCAGAAGGCTATTGCCTTTGCCCGAAATTATCAATAAAAGGAGCAGGTACACGGCAAATTTTTCACAACGCGTAGGCCCAGAAAGTTAGCATTTTGTCCTCATCCAAATAATTAATACAGATATACCGCAGAGAGTTGTTGCATGTGGCGCGAAATTTCTCCTTTTTCAAGAAACTGCAACACGCAACATTGCAGACGCAATGGGTTGTGTCTTGGATAAGAAAAGTCACTCAATAAGTATATGACACATTTATGAATAAACCAGGCTCGTCCCGCTCTATCCCGCTTGCCTGGCGCTCATACCTTGAGATTGTTCTGCTGCTTTGTTTCTTTCAGAGCTGCTTTGTTTCTGGAGATGGGTTCTCACTGATAGTTTAACTGCATACTATGCTGGTAAAGATACTCGTTACGTACAGAGAGTAGCACTGTCGACAAATTACAAAGCACCTTCCAAACAAGAGTTGCATTCTTTGCATCACGCATCCAGTCACCCTTACAATTTGTAATAGGATACTCTGTTATTAAATTGCCCAACGTAGCTGGCGAAACGAGGGTGGTGGTGAGACGGAGCGGAGATGTTTTCGCAGTGGCGCGCGTATGCATAAGGGATCCCTGAAAATGCATTCCAGTGAACATAGCAACACTAAGTGATTGAGCGTTTTCTTAAGTGGACTTTGAACAGACCCTTCTTCCCATTCCCGAGAAGGTGATTTTCTACAAATTATCGTATGTGGCAAACCAATAGAATTCGAGGTAGTTGTTACGTGGCTGCTGTAGGATTCCTTCTTACCTGAGCTGGAGGGAGGAACTTTGAGGGAACAGCCACGTGCAAAACAAAGGCTAGAATAACAAAGAAAAATAAGGAACTAATGGCGATACGTAAGACCAATAAAGTGTGAAGTACTGTGAAAGAAATGTAAAATACAGAGGGGTATATATTCATTAGAGAAATAAAAAAAACGATATTTATATATACATATATACCATGGCAGTGATCGAGGAAACACTACGAATAAGAGGGTGCTTAAAAGCAATTAAGACGCAGCTAGCCATGTCCAAAGACAGAATGTACGCACTCAGAGGCGAGCAGGTTAACGTTAGGCAAAATACGGACCAGAGACCTAACGTAGCGGAACGATTCTACACGATAATCTACGAAAGCGACGCTAGGTCATGAAGAACTGTTAGGAGTACAAGCTGAACTTGCGCTGTTTCACTAGAACCTAAACGGGAACTACGAAAGTCTTTCAAAGGTATGAAAAAGAGAAACGCTGCAGGTGACGAACGACGGTGTGTTTATCTTTTGCAGGAGAGAGCAGATATTGTACGGGAAAAGCTTTGTGCACTATTTTGGTAATGATTAATGATCGAAGAAGTACCCATCGCCGAGTAAATCGTCAGCATCATTCTGCTTCATAAAAAATAGATATACCAGGATCTTTATAGTTACAGACCGATGAGCCTACTTCCAGCTGTGTACAAGCTTTTTACCAAAGTTATTGTCAGCCGAATAAATGACAGAGGGATTGCCAACAACCAAGAGAGCAGGCTAGGTGCGAATTACAGCTCACCGCAACCTTCAGAAAGAAATCCGGCGCTAAATACGCATGTGCTGGGGAGTACTCGACAAGCACTCCCAAATAGTTAAGCGTAAGATACATGTATCACTCAACATAAAAAATGGCTCCACTCCACGCTGTGAAGGTGGTTGGAAATCAAAGCTTTAAACAACAGACACAACAATTGCCCATGCGACATTACTTGAATTCACACACGTGGGTCTACAAAGAGCGAAACCAAAGATTCGGTCAGCCGTTACCTAGAATTCGCGGGGGCGCCATGCTGAACGTCGCGGCGTCTGCCACGACCGGGCTAGACCGGCAGACGCCGTCGCTGTAGCCCTGCCATGGATAGGCAGAAAGAAAATCGGAGAAGAGCGCATTGCGAAGGGTGAGACAGCAGAACCTAGCAATTCTGATGGGCCAGGTCAGGTTCTACACCCATCCCGAGACAGCCGCGGACACCGAAACGATTCGGCATGCGTGCTTAGTGACTCGCATTTAGAACGATTTAAACTAGTTAGTTTTCGCAAATTTAAGAAGTGCGAAAATGTTCAGGGGACACTTATAATGGCCATTTATTAGAACCGGTTGGTCCTTTCGCCTTTTGCGATACCTCTTAAAACACAACCGAATTGGTATTCCCCAATTTTGAAAATGGAGTACCATACTTGGCAAGCGGTGCGGAAAAGATAGCTTTCCTCTAGCGGCCAGATGTCTGCACGCGGTTTGTACATTTTGTTTTTCCACCCTGCTAACGAATTCTTAGGGTATCTGTGCCGTACGACCACTAAATTCGGCCGGGTCCGCGTTACCCAGGAGGCGCTGTCGAACATGCTACTCAAGCCGTGTGAAAGACGTGCGCATTGGACGCGAAGCTGCACCGAAACAAGCCCAAAACGACCGTCGCTAAAGCAGACGACGAAGCCGACGGGATGTTTTTCGCCGTTACGGCCGCCACCATGCAGGGAACGCTGGGTAATAGCGCGTTCCCCGAGCCATCTACACTCTGCTCCCTGAGTGAAAGCCGCCCACCCTCTCTTCAGCGTCTGTGAAGAGAGTGACCCCCTTTTCATCTTCTTGTACTCGACCCAGCGTCTCCGTCAAGGCCGCTATGCGAGATGCTTTGCGGCCGTCGTTACGACCCGGCGTCTTGTTTCGAGGCAGAGGCTTACTATTGATTTTATGCGCCCATAACCTGGGTAACGGCCCAGTTTCCTTCCGGTCTGCCTCTTTCCACCCCCACTTGGGAAGAACACGACGTCCCGCCGACGTTTGAGAGAGCCTAAGTTTGTGACTAGAGAAATGAGCTTCTCTCAACTCTTCAACGACGTTGTGCTTCGCCATTCCTAGAAGCTTGTCGGTCGACGAATGCTTCGGCATGCCCAGCGCCATTTTGGCTGCCTTGCGTATTATGACGTTCAACTGGTCCGTGTCGTTTTTGAGTAGATTGAGGTACGGCACAGCGTAAACGATGCGCGACGTCAGGAAGGCCTGGACAAGCATCAGTGCATCGTCTTCCTTCAATGCTCGTCTTCTGTTCGTGAATCTTTTGATCATGTTCGAAATTTGTTCCGTAGAAACCTTTATTTTGGCTATCGACGCCTCCGCCTTGCCGTTGTTCTAGAATATGACACCTAGGATAAGTGCTTGCGTGGTTGGCGTTATGTTCGTCCTGTCGATGGTGATGCGGACGTTCCCTTGTTTCCCTTTCTTTCTTCTTGGCTTGATGACGAACAACTCGGACTTCTGTGGCGAGCAAATGAAGCCGCACGAGTTAACGAACTCGTGCATGGTCTCTGCCGCACTCTGTAGGGTCTCCTCCATCCAACTTTCCGACCCTGCCCTCAACGTCCACACAGTGATATCGTCGGCGTATAGACCGTGATCTATGCCCTCTATGCCTTGAAGGAGGTCAGGGAGCGGGAGGAGGGCCAGGTTGAAGAGAAGCGGCGAAAGAACCGACCCTTGGGGGATGCGTCTGTCTCCCAGGGCTATCGGTTTGGACGTCTCTTCTCAAATTTTGATTGTTGCTTTTCTATCACTCAGGAAGTCTTGCATATACTTGAATGTTCGCTTACCGCATCTAGTTTGACGCAGGTTACGGATAATGCTTTTGGGTGTAACGTTGTCGAAGGCACCCTTGAGATCGATTATCAGGATAGCTCTTGGTGTAGGGATCTTCGCTTTCTTCATTACCAGCTCGTGTAGTTGCACTAAGATGTTTTCCGTGCTTAGGTACCCCCAGAACCCGTACATGGTCGGTGGCATCTCATCGGCGACGTCCAAATATCTCTGTAGTCTCTTGCAAACCATACGCTCGACCACCTTCCCCACACATGACCTGAGGGAAATAGGGTGCAGGTTGACTACGTGGGGTGGTTTTCCTGGCTTGGGAATGAAGCACAGCTCCGTTTCTTTCTATTTTTAGGGTAACGAACCCTTCTCCCAGGCCACGTTGGTGAGGTTGAGCAGTTGCTGTCGGCTTTGATCACCCATATTTTTAAGCACCTTGTATGTGACGATGTCACCGGTGCGCTGCCTTGATTACTTTCGTCGATGGCCGCAACCAGTTCTAGTTCGGTGAAGACTTCGTCAAGCTCAACGTTGCTTTCCCCTTCGTACTCGAGAGTCCGGGGACCGCTCGTCTCAGTCTTGAGATACTTACTTGTGAGTTCACGAATGAGCTTCTCCCCGTCCACGTCGTAACTATTGATCGTTCTTGTGATGACTCGAGCGCTTCCGCTCTTGCTTTGCAACGGATCTATGAGGTGCCGTAACATCTTCCAAGCCTTCTTCGTAGACAGTGTGCCTTGTAGGTTGTCACACATCTTCATCCAATTTTCCCTTCCTAGCTGCTCCTTATACTCGGCCGCCTGCTCGCTAAACGCATGTATACTTCTGCGAAGCTTCTTGTTATGTCTTTTTCTCAACCACCTTCGAGGAAGACCATGGCTGGCCGCCCACATGTGGCTAGTCCTGCTGCCTACGAAGGAAGCTTGCGTAGTCGTAGTAATCGTCTGCGCAAATTTCATGACAAACTAGCGTTGCTTCTTGGCTCACGCCCCATACGTCTTGGTGTCTTGGTCCTCGTCTTCGCCTTCACTGTCTGCGTGTCCACTGTAACCGGTCCCAGTCTGTAATGATGGGTTGACTTAATGGCGCCTTGATGGCGCCCCCCCCCCCGAGGGTGACACAAATGATATTGTGATCTGAGCCAAGATTCTCTCCTGTGTTACGCCAAGTAACGTCGAGGTTCCCCCGAACTAACGTCAGATCAGGAGTGCTGTCTCTGACCATGCTAGTGCCTGTCCTGGTCGGCACGACCGGCTCGTTCACTACCTCCATGTCGTAATTCTTAATGGCTTTTACTAATTGATTTCCTCTTTTGGACGAATACTTGTAACCCCACATGGTGTGGGCCGCGTTGAAATGTCCTAGCATTAAATTCGGTCTTATCCTTGCTTCGTTGATGCAGTCCAACATTGTGCCTTCAAAGTCAATGACCCTGCTGGACGGTCGACAATACGCATTCAGGACGAAAATGTTCTTGTCACCCTGCACTCTTCTGCTGTAAATTCCGACGAGGGTATGCTCGCAGCCACGCTGAGCGGTCACGTGCTGTGTGGACGCCACGTTGCTGCTTCGTTACACACAGACCACCACGGACAGACCGCCCCAGGCCGCCACAGACGCTTCGTTATTTAAGTTTCCCTCGAAAGCAACGCTGACAGTTACGACGCGGGATGTGCTCGTAACCTGCGCCTCCATCAAGACATCTTCCCCAGAGGTGGCAGAAGTGCCCGCAATAGCGCTGGCGCTCGCGCAGCCCAACGTAGGAAGAATTGTCACTGACCCCCAAAAGGCGTATAACAGCTATAGAATAGGGTGGGTGTCTCTTGCGGCACTAGGTATTCTCAGCAGTAATAGCGACGTATCTGAAAGAAAAGTTGAAGTCATATGGACGCCGGCTCAATCTAGGCTGGAGGGCAAGGAACTTGCCCACCAGTTCGCCCGAGAGATGGAACACCGGGTAGGGAAAGGTGAGCCACAGTTCATAATTAGTTATAAGGACATTAGGAACCACTACAGTATGGAGAGGCGACGTTACCCCGATCCTTACAAATCGCTTAGCAGAGAACAGGAAGCTATTTACAGGCAGATGCAAGCAGGATCCTTCCCGCACCCTTACCTTCAAAACAAGATGTACCCGGTAAGGTACGAAAAGGAATGCAATTTCTGCAAGACTCAGTTAGGCACGCTCAAACAGGTATTGGAGTATGCGATTCCTACAAGCCAATCCCTCCACATCTTACCTTTCCCACTACCCCACCCCATCCATCATCCACCCTTACCGAGCGGTGGGAGAACTTGTTAACCAGCCGCGCCCTGGAAGACCACCTCGTCCTGATCTTTAGGGGCCAGGTGGCTAGAGAAGCATATGGGTCCCGTTATAAGGGAACCACTTCCATCGACGGCGTCTAAGAAGACGTCGTAGTAGCTTGGTTCAATAAAAGTTGTTTCTCTACCTCTCTCTCTCTTCACCGCGTTAGTTGTTTCTTGTCCCACGCACTGCGAAGGAACCTTTCGCTGGTAGAGGTAGAAAGCTTTGGTATCAAATATGCAAGCAGCGCATACTGCCGGTAACGGCATATGAAGCTGAAGCTTGGCGCCTTACTGAACTACTGGAATGCAAACCTACATCACCTGAACTGACCCCAGAAGGAATAATGATGGGAGTAACCCTTCTGGACAGGAAACGAGCTGCCTTGATCGGGGAACCAAATCAAGTTGATGATATTATAGTTAAACACAATGGGCTTGAGCTGGCCTTTAGTGAGACGACCCTACAACCGCTCTACAATCAGGGTAACAGAGTGGATACCAAGGATTGTGTCTATTGGGTGAAGGCCCATGACTAGAAAGAGGATTAGGGAAATTCGGTGGCCAACACTAAGCTTGAGCAGCGCAGCACAGGAGTGGTTGGAAGTCAATGGAAAAGGTTTTCGCCCTGCAGTGGTCCTGAGTAGGCTTTTGTTGATGATTAGGCTACTGTAACCAGTGGCAGATTTCAAGAAGGGATGTGGGAGGGTTCTTTCCCTTTCATAGGCAACCATAATTTACAAAAGAAACTACTGTTTTAGAAAGTTCACAATGGTGATAATGGTGTATTGCCTGTTTGGGGGGCGGAAATAAAGATGCTAGATTATTTGTTTTAACTGAAATATGTAATTTTACTATAATTCATGCTGTGGCTAATATATCCTTATCATCAGCACCAAAAGTATTTGCACCGGCCACTAGACCACATCCACAAATATTCCCAATGCTACAACCAATAAAAATATTACACCACTGGTATACGGTATATAAACGCATTGCCTGCTAATGTATGGAGGGGACGCATTGGTACGCAGGGCGAACTCCAAGTTTTGTTTTTAATAAGGAGCAGATTTGAGCGCGAATATTGCGTTTGAAATACAGCAAAAAAATGTGGGCCAATCCACCTTGTGAACGTGATTGAAAAGCGGAGCTGTAAATAACGCTCACTACGATTAGCCATGCGGCGTCACTTGAATTCACACTTGTGGCTCCACAAAGACCGAAAGCAGAGACAAATGATATGCACTAACCACACTCTTTATTACTTCAAAGTGATTTTTTGCCAAGGTTAAATCCCTCTATATTCCAGGAATTGTGGTTGGTTGAGTTGTATTGGTGAAGCACATGAGTGGAAACTCTTTTTTATAAAATAAAGGAAGCTCAAATACGGTGTTCGACTATTTGATCTCACTACTCCCCTGTCTCTCTCGCCGCCGACGAAGGCAGAGACCTGCGGCCATGACGCACGAAAGGTTAAATGCCATGTTTTGGTGTGAGATTCCATCAATTTTTACTATCTGTTATCGCAGGTGCAAGGCCCGCACACGGCCACTACACCGTCCGTGATCACAGCGCACAGCGGCGCGAGAGGTCCCGTGACGCTGTATTTTCTTTGGCAGGAGCGGCAGCGCTCCGCTCATATCGGTAACACCATTACTGCCCCTTTACAGCTCGGTGCCCGGAATTTCTTCTGCCTGCTTGCTGCATGGGCCTGTCTGACGGCTTCCTGAAACAATTCTTCAGCGTCCCTGTGACTGCGTGACCACCACTGCACTCCTTCCACTGTTTCTTCGTCGCCGGGAGCTCCATCTGCGCAAGCGCAAGCTTCGGTGCAGCTGGTGATAAGCAGCATGCCGTCGAGCAGTGGTCATTTGGTAGCAGCGGGAGCGCTTCGCTCACATCGGTAGCCCAAGCACTGCCTCTCTACAGGTTGGCGCGAATGCCACCTGTTCTGCTGCCGCTGCTGCCATTGACTCTAATAAGATCTCCGTGACTGTGAAGTCGGCCGGACAGGCCGCCAATGGAATCTGAACCTGGCAACGTTTAACGTGCGAACCTTATCTAGCGAAGCAAGTCTCGAGGTGTTGTTCGAGGAATTAGAGGGCAATAAATGGGATGTAATAGGGCTTAGCGAGGTTAGGAGGGCAGGCGAAGCTTTCACGGTGCTGAAAAATGGACACGTCTTATGTTACCGTGGTCTAGAGGACAGAAGAGAACTGGGAGTGGGATTTCTAGTCAATAAAAGCATAGCTGGCAACATATACGAATACTACAGCATTAACGAAAGGGTAGCTGCTCTTGTAATTAGGCTCAATAAGAGGTACAAGCTCAAGGTGGTGCAGGGCTACGCGCCCACATCCAGCCACGACGACCAAGTAGTGGAACGCTTCTATGAAGATGTGGAATCGGCAATGGCTAAAGTAAAAATGCAGTATACTGTAGTTATGGGGGACTTCAATGCAAAAGTAGGCAAGAATCAGGCTGGAGAGAAGGCAGTTGGGAAGTATGGTCTGGGCTGTAGAAATAGCAGGGGGGACCTACTAGTTGAGTTTGCAGAACGGAATAACCTACGCATAATGAATACCTTCTTCTGTAAACGGGAGAGTTGGAAGTGGACCTGAAAAAGCCCGAATGGGGCGCACAAAAATGAAATAGACTTCATATTATGCGATAACCCTGGCGTCGTGCAGGATGTGGAAGTGCTCGGAAGGGTAAGGTGTAGTGACCACCGTATGGTAAGATCTCGAATTAGGCAAGAGTTGAGGCGGGACCGCAACAAGCTAGTACGAAAGAAGCCGATAAATGAGCAAACAGTAAGACGTAAAGTAGAAGAATTCAGGATCGCGCTGCAGAACCGATATTCCGCCCTTAACGAGGAAGCCGAGCTTACGACACAGGAAGACAGCGACAACCTTACACGCATTCTCACGGAGTGTGCAGTAGAAGTCGGGGGCACTATGGCTAGACAGAATACTGGTAAACTTTCACAGGAGACGAAAGATCTAATCAGGAAACGGCAAACCATGAGAATCTCTACCGCCGCTGACAGAATAGAACTAGCAGAGCTCTCGAAGTTAATCAATAAGCGCAAGACAGCTGACATTCGGAAGTATAATATGGAGAGGATCGAATACGCTGTAAAGAACGGAGGTAGCCTGAAAGCAGTAAAGAGACGTTTTGGCGTGGGGAAAAATCAGATGTCTGCACTTAAGGATAAGCAAGGCAATGTCATCACAAATAGGGATAAAATAGTCACAGTGGCCGAGGAGTTCTATAGGCATCTGTACAGTAGCCGGGACATACAGGATAATGCCGAACGAGACAGTAGTTCAGAGGAGATAGACATCCCACCAGTAACGACCGAAGAAGTAAGGAATGCTTTGAAAGAAATGAAAGAAGGCAAAGCACCTGGTGAGGATCAGATAACAGCAGACCTCTTGAAGGATGGCGGAGAAATTGTACTTGAAAAACTGGCAAACCTGTATACGCAATGCCTAATGACCGCGATGGTACCGGAATATTGGAAGAACGCGAACATCATCCTAATCCATAAGAAAGGCGACATGAAGGACTTGAAAAACTACAGGCCGATCAGCTTACTGCCAGTCGTCTACAAGGTATTTACCAAGGTAATCGCTAACCGAATCTCTGCAACCTTAGATTTCAGTCAACCTAAAGAACAAGCAGGGTTCCGTAAAGGTTATTCAACAATGAACCATATTCACACGATCAACCAGGTGATAGAGAAGTGCGCTGAGTATACTCAACCCCTATATATAGCCTTCATAGATTATGAGAAAGCATTTGACTCGGTCGAAACCCTAGCAGTCATTCGGGCATTACGGAACCAGGGGGTAGATGAGCATTATGTAAGAATACTAGAGGATATCTATAATGGGTCTACAGCTACTATCATCCTCCACAAGGAGAGCAGTAAAATACCTATAAGGAAGGGTGTCAGACAAGGAGACACAATCTCTCCAATGTTATTCACCGCATGCTTACAAGAAGTATTCAGAACGTTGGATTGAGAACAGGTGGGAGTAAGGGTTAATGGAGAATACCTCAGTAACCTCAGATTTGCTGATGACGTTGCCTTGCTAGGTAACTCGGGGGACGAATTGCAAAGCATGCTTTCCGCACTGGGCGAACAGAGTAGAACCGTGGGCCTGAAAATTAATATGCAGAAAACTAAAGTAATGATCAATAACCTCGGGACAGCACAGCAGTTTGAGATAGATGGCGAGGCAGTGGAAGTGGTAAGCGAATATATATACTTAGGCCAAGTTGTGACCCCAGATCCCAACCATGAGGCAGAGATAATTAGAAGGATCAGAATGGGGTGGGGTGCATATGGCAGACATTATCAGATAATGAATAGCAGCCTACCATTGTCGTTGAAGAAGAAAGTGTATGACAGCTGCATCTTACCGGTACTCACCTACGGGGCAGAAACTTGGAGGCTCACTAAGAGGGTTCAACTTAAATTGAGAACGACTCAGCGGGCAATGGAGCGGAAAATGATAGGTGTAACATTAAGGGACAAGAAGAGAGCGGAGTGGGTCAGGGAGCAAACTGGTGTTAAAGACATATTAGTAGAAATTAAGAAGAAGAAATGGACTTGGGCAGGGCATGTAATGCGAAGGCAAGACAACCGCTGGTCATTAAGGGTAACAGAGTGGATCCCTAGAGAAGGCAAGCGCTGCAGGGGGCGGCAGAAAGTTAGATGGGCAGATGAGATCAAGAAGTTTGCGGGAATAAATTGGTCACAGTTGGCACAGGACCGAGGTAATTGGAGAATAATGGGAGAGGCCTTTGCCCTGCAGTGGGCGTAGACAGGCTGGTGATGATGATGATGATGATGATGATGATGATGACTGTGAAGTCATGACGGTCAGGTGTTTTTGTTCGAGGTGGTCATCAGCGAAGATGAACTATCACTGAAATGTCCTGGATGCTCTGGCGAATACCATTTTGGAAATTGTGCTGGTATAACTCAGAAATCGTTCAAAGGAAAAAATAATGCAACGAAGAAAACTTGGAGATGCCAGACATACCGGACTCTTGTTCGCGCAATGACAGCTTTAAAAGCAATGAGTCAGACCTGGCCATAAGGCTATTTTTAGCAGCAATCAACAAAAACTGGACAATCTTCTAACTTTAAAAGAAAAAGTTGAAAAGATGGAGGAATCGCGCAATTTCATCTCTCGTAAATTTGATGAATTTCAGAATAACAGTTTGTCGGCGAGAGGCTGAAATTGAAGAAATGAAAGGAAGGCTCACTGAAATTGAAGCCAATGACGATAGGTGTCGAATGACGCAAGTACAACTGCAACAAGATTTAAACAACTTTGAATTCAGAAGCAGGCAACTCAACATAAAAATCCATGGCATACGAGTTAGGCAGGGTAAGAGCCTGCTGGACGTGACGAACCACGTTGCCAACGAGCTAGATTTACCTCCTCTAGAATGTCCCTGGCATCATTCCACGCTTTAAAATGATAAGAGATGCATGGCTGGAAAAAAAGGAACCAATATAAAGGACAATAAACATCGCATTTTTATTCAAGAAAACATTACCCGTGGAAACCGTGAACTGCTCCGAGCTACCAAACACGTTACGAAAACTAAAGGCTATGCTTTTGTCTGGCAGGCAAATGGTAAAATCCTGGTTTGCAGGGGCCAGGGAGCGCGAGCGATCCATATGAAAGGAATAGCTGAACTTGAGTGACTGTAGATCAGCGAATTTCGTGTTCATTGTAGGAATTACCTTCCATGAACCAACGTACATATCACCTCCCCAGTGATGTGGGTGGCATCGCTTCGCACTGGTCACCACCATCGACAAGCTGGTCACCAGTGCGTCGGTGCGCACAAAGGACCCGGCCGAAGCAGAAGAGGTGGCCGTGGCCCTCGCCCTGGCTACGCCGGAGGCTAAGACCGTGCTAACCGAATCCAAGACAGCATACGCGCGCTACCGGAGGGGGAGAGTCTCTCCCGCGGCACTAGCCATTCTGAACAAACGAAAAGCACCGGGACGAGCGATCAAACTCGTGTGGGTCCCGGCTCACTCGCAGGTGGAAGGCAACCTCCTTGCCGACCACCACGCCCGAGAAATATCTATCCGGGCCGAGGACGAGCTACCGCACCCCGCAACGAGCTGCAAAGACATTGTCCAAATGTACCGAAACGAGCGATGTAGGCTTCCCGGTCCGCATCTGCAACTGGACAGACGACAGCAGACGATCGTTCATCGCGTGCACTCAGTGGCTAAGGCGTTGCGCTGCTGAGCATGAGGTCGCGGGTTCGATTCCCGGCCGCGGCGGCCGCTTTTCTGATGGAGGCGAAAAGCAAAAACGCCCATGTGTACGAGATTTCGGCGCAGGTAAAGATCCTCAGGTGGTAAAAATTAATCCGGAGCCCTTCACTACGGCGCGTCTCATCGCCTGCGTTGCGTCGGCGCGTTAAACCCTACAATCAATCAATCATCGCGTGCAAGCGGGGTCGCTAGCGCACCCTGTGCTCCTGAACGGAATCTACCCGGCCGAGCACGACAGCTCGTGCCCGTTCTGCAAGGAGGAGCGAGGCACTCTCGCGCACATCATAGGGGAGTGCACGAAATTCAAGACCCCCCCACCTTCCCTTCCACCCACCCCTATCCCCAACCCCCTCGAGTGATGGGAGACCTTGCTGTCCAGCCCCGACCTAGCCACTCAGTACGGACTGGTGGCCAGGACCCAGGAGCTGCTGGACACTAATGGGTCCCGTGACTAGGGAACCACCCCATCTGCTGCCTGCGCGCACAAACCTTATTTAAAGGGCTCAGTAAAAGTTGATTCTCTTTCTCTCTCCCGCAGTTCGCTCAAAGCTATACAGTTAAACACCTGATCCGTGAAGAACAAAATTGAACCCTTAGACACATTTTTCTGTGATTTTTCGTTTCTATTTTCTGTAATTATGCTAAGTGAAACCTTGAGCACAGGTACGAATGATGTATTTAGAACGCCAGAATATCCCAAGCAGCACAAGCCTGTACGGCTTATAATCAACCTAAGAACTTCAGCCGGGTAATTTCTGCCCGGCCTTTCTCCAGTGAAAGTGTAAAGCGCGCACTCAAAGGTGGGCCTCTGCCGTGTGTTTAAAGTTAACTGCTGTACACCCAATGGCCACTCTCCTTTTACCAATTCATTGCAGAGGGGTTCACAACAGTCTCCGGCCGTACAGCTTTGCCGCAGATCAGCCGTTAACTTTTGCCGATGGCTGGCTGATGAACCTTTGCCCGAGGCCGGCTGTTTAACTTTTGCAGGAGGTCAGCTGTTGACCTTATGCCGATGGTCAGCCGTTGAAATGAGTCTAATCAATGGCCCATAAGCTTTTGCCGAAGTACGGCCAGTCAGCTTCTCCTGGTGAGCGGCTCTTGAACATATTCTGGTGCCTGGCTGTTCAACTTTAGGTATATACTAGCCGTTCAACCATAGTAGACATTCTGCCATTTACATCCCGGCTGTCCAACCCCAGCAGCTCGAATTGCGCACATTCAGTTCGAATTGCGCACATGGGTTCCTAAAAACGGGACATGCTGTAAGTTCGTACTGCATGCATAAGCATTTGTGCCCTTTTAAAGAGCACTGTTTGCCCTTTTCAGGGACAAATGTAATGATTTACAAAGCCTGTGGTGATTAGGTTTTTTGACTTAATTTATTTTGCTCAGTTCATACTGTCCAGTGTCTTCCGCTTCGTGGGGCCGCCATCCCGGTCACCGGCGGAGTATAGCCATTTTTTAATAACACCTGCCACAGAGACCTTGTTTGCGTCGGGGTACCTGGGCTGTATTGACACTGAAAGAAAATTGAAAACAGACAAATAAGTAATAAAAATATCCACAATGCCCTTCCTGAAAAAAAAATTCAATTGATTGATTATGAGGTTTAACATGCCGAAACTACGCAGGTTATGAGGTGCGCCGTAGCGGAGGGCTCCGGATTAATTTCAACCACCTGGGGATCTTTCATGTGCCGAAATCTCAACACATGGGCGTCTTTGTTTTTCGCCTCCGTCAGAAAAACGGCCACCGTGGCTGGGATTGAACCCGTGACCTTCAGCACACCAGCACAACGCCTTAGCCACTAAGCTACCGCGGCGGGTGAAAAAAAAAGTATTACAAGCTTGCTTAATGCAATGGCATGACGTTAGCAATGACATCAGCGTTCCGCGCATAACTTTCGCGAGGCTGTTTGCGACAGCAAAGCCACGCCTTTTCTTGCCTTCAGATCGTTTTCGCGGGTCTACACCAAGTTTCCGGCAGCAGACTACTTTGATGGCGAGTCCGCAGGGATGAAAAACCCCGGGACATTCGTTTCCCTCTCGGAACACGCTTCGTCGGGCCGCGCTCATGTTAAACTTGCTCGTCGCAGTTCCGGGCAAATACTACGGCGTCGTCGAGGTAGACTAGGAAGGTGTGCCATTTTCTGAGGCTTCCCCTCAGCTGCACTGGTCACTGCTGTTTGCAATAGCAAAGCCACGCCTCAATTTTGTTCATAATGTTTTTATGTCCACATTCTATGAAAAAAATTCTACATGCGCAAAAAGAATGATCAAAGCGGTGCAGATATGAGAAAGTTCTATTTTTTAGTCTAAAAATACAAGCACATGCAGTACTGGCAACGTCACACTTGAGGCCTCCGGATATGACGACAAAGAGCGGCGGCCCTACAGTTGGCTCAGCTTGAAAGTGTATATGCCATTATTTTGACCAAACGAGCCTAAATGTTGCCTTACTGCTTGTTTTTTTTAAAGTAAGCATAAAAGCTTAACCGTGGGCTCAAAGAATACAAAAATCTATAGAGACAGTAACAGAGAGCCTATGGCTCCGCTTCGAGCACGTGTGCCTATCCATGGCGTGTTACGATGCACCACTGTTGACATCGCCTGGCGTCAGCGCGCATCGCCGAAATACATGCGAACTTGTTCCTTCGCACGCCGTATGCTGATGTCTATTCACGGCAGATATTGGCATCGATGGTACAGGAGGCGTGGTCAGGGAGCGTAGCAAAAGTGGACGGCAGCTCCCAGGTTATCAGTCCGTCTCTAAGTCTAGGGACATGTTTTAGCACTGGGAAATGCTGTTCCGTTCACTAAAAAATAGCAACATTTTTTTTCTCTAGCAGTGATTGGCTGCCTTGAGACAAATTGAACCAAACTGTTTTTGTTGGCAAGCTATTATCTCTTGGAGACAGATATAATTCTAGTGGCACATTCTGTATTTCGCTACCTTTGCTTGCGTCGTAGAGATTGCGATCGCGTGATGCTTGTCATGAGGTAAATATGGAAGCTCTAGCTATATTGCTTCTAGTATTAGCAAGATGGGGGTTGTCTGCAAGATTGGTGCGTGAGACACAAGCATTCTCACTGCCAGAATTTCTCAAACATGACAAGAAACAGACACACCTGGCAATATTTGTTGACTATATAGCTCTGTGCTCAATTTTTGCAAGCCTCACAGCTTGTGTATATGGTCGAGAGGTAAGAAGCTGGAGTACTGTTTTGCAAGTCAGTGGTTCTAATCCCGCGGTTTTTTTTTTTTTTTTTGCTGTGAGCGTTCTATAAGGTTTTTTTACCAGAATATGCAGCTGCTTCTTTAACCTTTCTTTGAACCCACAAGTGACGTTCACATGAAACCTCAATAGCAAGGCAGCGCTGAACATGGCTTCACACTAAATTAAAGAGAGGTAAAGATGGTACAGAGTTCAGACAAAGAGGCATAGCAACACCCATCGACGCAGCGGCAGGCACGTCACTTTGCTGGTCTCGTGTGGCTGCTTGTCCTCTTCTACTTGCCGGCACGGTACCACCGAACGACAGCGTTAAGAAGCGCAGAAAGGAGCTTCCCAGGTCAGGCCACCATGGGCTTAAAACTTCCAGGACGTATTTTTTGCCGCCCTCATTTGTCCCGCCATATGACATCAGGGTCAGTGAGAAAGTGAGCAGCGGATTTTCAGTTTTCGAGAAGAGGGCAGTGCTCTATTTGCTTGTATTTTTAAATTTAAAATTAAACAACTTTTTTATTTCTACACGGATCTTGGCATTTTTTTTGCATCTATCTCTGCACGACACAAAGAACAGATGTAGTGCCCAAAAAGTACCTGAAAGAAATGTGCTCTGTTCGAGAAATTCACGAGGGACAAATCCACACACACAAAAAGGAAGCAGACAAAATGAGATTTGACAGACTAGCAATTGAATTTTAATCATGAGTGATAGAAAGATTCCACTTTCCTGCAAAATGTCTTATATAGGCAATTGGGGCATTGCCTTAATTAAAGGTTTAAAGAGCACCCTGCGCAATGAGTTGAGAGGGAATGATTATGTGCGATCTTGCATCGCACGTACCTTCCATCATAGCGACCATATTTTCATGATTCTTGTAGGAGGTGATTGCTGGGACGATAGACGTTACCCCAAAATACCTTACGAGTAGTCGAGGGAAAGTGCTGCGGGTCCCATCGATAGGCAAGGGTGCGAGAAAAAGCCCACCAATGCCTACGCAAGATGCTGTGTAGGGACATTGCTGATGAGATACCTCTTTCATGTGGAAAGGTCTGCATTGGGCACACTGGAAGGTGTGTGAACGTGCGATTGCGTGAACATGGACATAACCTCTCAGTTGAGAACTGCACAAGTGGGCATAACCCCATCCATAGCTCTGCAAGCGCATACATGACGCTCTTAAAAAGCAAGTGAAAATTGTCCAGGTGCAGTGAGATACAGGAAGCTTACCACATAGGAAAGAACGGATTCGATTGTGTCAGTGACATTTCAACGGGTCTTCATATGAAACAGCGTATTTATTAGGCTGTGAACTTTCCTTATCACAATCTTTTTTGCATGCAAGTGGAGCCACGTAACTGTGGCCTGCAATTATGTGTTCTTACGCTGCCTAAAAGTTAGTTGCTAGTCATTGCCTGTTCTCACCAGCTACTTTCTGTGATTGTCAATATTTCGCGCCAAGTTCAAGTATCGTTAAGATGCACCAACTCGCCAAACACGTCTTTCTAAGCTTGAAAGAAGGGATGAAATAACCTAAAACACAAAGCAATCACACTGTGCTTCACGGCTATGCTAAAAAACCCACCAGTAACTATTAACAGCAGGTATTATCTACAGCCTAATAAACTGCATGTCAATATCCTCGATTTTAAGATGCAGAAATCCCACAAACCTTGTGAGATTAGCAGCAGTGACGCACATATTTCGCCCACTCTCATCCACAGCGTTTGTGGCAGGATCAGTAGCAAGGAGCTCATGCCAGGCACTGAAAAAAAACAAGACCACACATAATTTACGGTACTTTGAAAATGAAAAATGGACAAGCAACCAAAACGAATAGAAAACCGGGCAAGCATTTTGAATGCTTGAGCGGGGTCACAAACTGTTACAAAATTGTAAAAACAATTCTTTCTTAAGATCTTTGCAGCAGCCATAAAAATTTTGGAATTTGTTAGCACCAGGAAATTAGTCTGTAAACAGGTCCTCTGACACAGGGGTTCCCTCCCACAAGTGTTGCAACGTAATGAGAGCATGCTTGTCAATCTTCCCACGAAAACCTGCCTTGAGTTGTTCGCAACACCCAGAAAGTTTCCTAGATGCCACCCATCTCTGTCACAAATGAAAGCATCTAGAACTGACAACCTTAGGTTGTCCAGTGCTTCATGTTCAGACGATATACGAAAATGCTATAAATCAGGGGTTGGCAACCCGCAGCCCATGGGGCAGTATTATGTGGCCCCCGGCACAATGGTAGACCCCTTTTCCTCTGTACCTTTCTACCTGAAGGCCGACATGGCAGTTTTGACCTCAACTGGCATGAAAGCTCGTGACATTCGTGCTGGAAATAAACATGATAAGGATTGCTATTCTAGTTTTGTACACTGCTTTCAATTTCCTCCCCAAAATTTATTTGCCTGCAAAGCCCCCCTCCCCTCCCAACCAATGTGCCCTCCGGCCCCCTCCGTGTCCATTACATTAAACCCGGCTCTCCGCCTTAAAAGCTTGCTGACCCCTGCTATTCAGCAAAAGTTGCAAATTTTTAACCTGTCACTGCTTGTTCAATTCGAAGTGAATGAAAATAAGTAAGATCTCTCCTTTGTATGCATCACGCGAGCATACAAACCCATTAAACCCTTCGTAATTTCAATGAAGGGCCCATGAAGACTTGCTAGGGTTGAGGCTAGGCCAAGTTGATTCTAAGTTGAAAAAGACGAGACTGCAAAATGGGCGATACATCAGACAAAGAAATGAGAAAAAACACAAGTGCTGTTGTTTCTACTTATTTCTTCGTCTTTTGTGTCGCCTGTTTTGGGCATTTCCTTCCTTTTCACCCAAGACGACAGCAGACATTTTTTTAAAGACTGGGCTGTAGCTTATGGCTCTCGACAATTGTGTTCAATAGAAAACACTGGCACCATCACTGAAGGATCTGCGTTTTCTCAGAAGGATCAGGCAGAGTAGGCCACCTTGGATACGTCACGGGAGCCCTGACATAGGCAGTTTGAGGAGAGGCACACATGGCATCACACTGATCTCGATGTCGAAAGGAAATCCATCCTTAACTTTTTCGAGCATGCACATATTAAAATTGACTTGAAATATGTTCTTCCGAACACTTACAGGTTAACCTTCCTGAGGGGTATCTCTATTTAAAACGAAAGCTTTTTATGTAGTCATCTGTGCTTTGAAATTTTGTGCCAGCACTCCTTTAAGGGGAGGATTGAAGTTTTCATTATTCCCCACACTATAATGTGGCAAGGGCCCTGTGACACACTGGAAGGCAGCAGCAAAAAAATGGGCAGTCAGCAAACTAGATTCCTCACCATTGTGATGAAACCAAATCTTTGGAATCGCTGATCAAACAACCTTGCAGAGCTTATCAGTGTTTTAAGTGCAAAATGATATAGCCATGGTGTTCGTTCTTGCTTTAGGTGCTCACTCTGAGTAGAAGCAGGCAACTGAAGCTCACCTGAACCCTCAGGGAGTTCCAAGAGAATGCCAGGCATGATTTACATGATTTGCTGAAAATTCTTTCAACTTTAAAAGCTGCCATGCAATTGAAGAGCCATCCAAAGAATGGTGCAACATCCTACCATTTGCAAAACAGCTTTCTTTCAGTTTATGCTGCTCTCCTTATGCAACTGCATTGCAGCTGTTTGTCCGTCATCTTATCATTAGAAAATATTGTTAATTTTGACATGGAGCCCTAGAAGTTCTAGCAAAAAGTTAACACAACTGTTTTAATACTCAAATAATTTGGTTGTCCCCACACCATCCCTTAATTGAGATTAATACCCTAGTTACATGGCGGAAGTAACTGTAGTTGCGTTTAACGGTGGTTACTAAATTTTAACTGCGGTTATCGCAAACTGCAGTTTTGGCTGTTACATGGGAAATTCCAAGTGTGTCGACAGCGGTCACTTGGTTGCGAGCGTAACAAAAGAAAGTAACAAACTTTTAACCTCATGATAAAAACCAAAGACGAAGCAGTGTAGACATAAAATATCGTTAAACAGTTGCTTCAGACTCAAACGCGACGCACTCGCCCACGGCGAAAAAGGGGCTTCCCCATCAGCTCGCGACCGGCTTGTTCTCGGGTCGGTTTGGTGTTGGGAACTTGGTATCGCGGTCGATATTTGACCGGCGCTATCTCTACAACTGCGAATTACAATACATAGCACAATTTTTAACCTTTATAATATCCACTTTGTCGCATGTGGAACTTCTTTTCCGCGATCAGATTGATTTCGAAGAGGGGCGACAAGCTGTTGCTGCCGTGGTCTGGGCTGGTTCGAGCCGCTTTCAGTGCCGTGTGGACAGACAAGCCGGCATGTTTGCAGGAACGGCCGACGTGCGCACGGATCGTTTCTGAGCGCTGAAAACGCTTCATGATTGCCTGCTTTGTCTATTTTTTTTTTTGCGAACGATTAGCGGAATTTACAAATTTAGGCTTTTCTCGTAGTTGATCGGGTGGACCGGGAAACGAGCTGCTGCTCACGCGCGGTCGTGCCGGCTGCGAGAGCGACGCAAAGAGCACAAGCTCCTCTTGGGGGCAGCTTCGGAGGCCCCGCTATTTGAGGCCTTCGTCTTCTGCGAACGCCAGGTGATTTTTTTCACCTACGCTGATGCGCCGCCACTTGTGTGCAAACTGACTTGTGCGATTTTTGAACACTGCGGCAGCGGCAACTGCGGTTAGCGTAATCGAACTGAGGTGGCCAAGCTCAGATTGCGTTAACCATGGTTAGCGGGGTAACTGTGCCCGTGTAACTAGGGTATAAGTGTCCCAGTCCACTGTGGGAAACTATCAGGCGAGTTTTACTCATTACATAACCAACTGAAGTGTGTGTTAAAATAGGCCATTTCAATCTCTCATTTGGAAAAACAAAGCCCATGAAATGTGTATTTTGAGAACACTTACTGATACAGTTCTGTCATTATTAAGCATCATACTACATTTCCCCCCCTGTAACTTTATCAAATTAAAGCAGTGCATCTCAGCCGTGCTGCAGTACATTAGCATTTATTCGAATAATCACTAAGATCAAAAAGCCTCATAGCAGCCACTGAGTAAAAATGTTTGTGCGAATGACGGGAAAGGAATGCTTCTATCATGAAAATACAAAACCTGGACCTCGTACTTACATTATTGCACTTTTTACAGCATACATACCATTGGCTTTATTTCAGTTGTCTCAATTACGGCATAGTACCACATTTTCTCTTTAGTCTTGTGTAACAAAGCGAGGATATTGCAAGAAGCACACACCGCAAAATTCTGCGCATAGGTGTCCTCGCAGTGTTGAACCTCAAAAAAAAAAGAAAAGAAAAGCACACGCAATGAGAAAACAAACAGGCCCAATTTTTTTGCACTACGGCTATGAATGGTCAGTTGCCTAGATTGTAAAACTCTGCTGCCCCAATATTGTTGAGGCCACGGAAATGGCAGGGAACAAACTCAGTACGCTCGCACGAGCTTTGCAGTCACAGAAATTGCAGTGTGCAGTCGTAGTTGACAAAGAAAGATGCCAAAAAAGGTGCGTATGTGTGTGTAGGGGGGGGGTGAGGAGGGGGCATCAGTAGTTGCTCAGTAAAGCCACCAGCGGTTGTCTTGCAACTAAAGGTAGAAAAACTATTTTCTTCAAAAAAAATGTGTGAATGCATTTGACTACTCACTGTTTAGCCGTACAGAACTTTCCAAGCTCACTGACGACTTATTTATAAGAGGTTTACAGCACTGTAGAAAGCCACGGCTTCTTTCTTAATAACTACGACTGCTCTAAAATTACAGCCAGGCTGCATTCTGAACTTTTCTACCAGAAATGCTGTTTTGCAAAGAACAAACTATTTGCCGCAGTGTTTCACTCGGCATCATCTTTACTGCTTTCAAAACAGCGGTTTATTTGTACTGCAGAAACGGCTTCCTCGAATGTTTCTTTTTTTATATTAGCTTTCTAAGGAAGGTTTGCAACCTCCATTTAAAGGTTAGCAGTGTACTGTGTTCACAATGGGAAAAAAAAAACAGTCGACAATATTCACGTCTTTGCTGCGGTGCTTACAGGATAGCGGCGGCCCATGCACTAGCCCAAAGCTGGGAAGCATGCATGCACCACCGTGTGCAAGCAAAATACCTACAAGCTCGTAGAGCAAAATCTTCTGAGAAATGTCATCACATCTAAAAATACTTTTTTCCTTTCGTGCAAGAAAATGCACTACAATTTCCTACTATCTTAAGGGGGGACGAGGGTCTTAAAACTAACTTTTTTATTTATGGGTAGAAACTTATGAAAATTTGCACACGGATGTGCTTTTCTCTGTAGATTTCAAATATGCAATTATATTTGAGCTGGTGCTGTTAGTTCAAAAGTTATCATACAAAGTCTAAACCACAATTAGGTAATTTATTACGCAGCTTTAATGAACTTTTGCATTGCATTTTGTCGCTTTTATTACATGAATGGATAGCCAGAGAGTTCCCATACCCGATGACATTCTTCGTTTTTCTCTAAAGTCACGGCATCCTAAAAAAATATGTCAAGTACAAAAAATGGCAGTATTGGATATTTTGGCTCATCAAAATAACTGCAAGTCATTATTTATGCGTAGCCTAAACAGAAAAACTAAGAATGTCATCGGCTGCTTCAGGCTGTACTGAAAAAAATGGTACCAAGATTGACCTTATGAAGCAAAAAGAAGTTTCCAAAAAGCTGCGTAAGGCTGAGGGAAGTGACCAAAAATATGAAACTGAGAAAACTGCATTTGAAGTTTGGCCATGTGTTATGAGATGAACCGTCAGTAGTGTAGCTTCAAAATTTCCCAGTAACAAAGACATGTTCTTCCCATTTTCAAATATGTCTTTGGATTCCAAAAATGCCAACTAGAACTAGAGATACAAAAGGCCAAGTAACGGACCCGATCAGGAATTTAGCAAAATTTATCGACTTCGAATCGGTTGGCATTTTGTTAGCGTTGTGAAATCTGGTAGCGTCTTGCCGGCGTCGTGAAAACTGCAACAGTCCTTCGTGAAGTGCCATCATCTATTACAGTGCACTGTGGTACCCAGAATATTGTGTACGGCAAAAGTGTGAGGGTGAAACTTGCTTTAGGTGCCCCCCTTTTTTTTTTGTTCTTTGGTGAGGCTATTTCATTCGCGGTTTTTATGCTGGAAGTTTGAGAGGATACCGTGGTGGGACACTGCGCAGTGTGTTTTCCGCAAATGCATCATGTTGTTGGCCTCAAAAGGGTCTTTTGGGGAAAATAAATGTAGCCGAAAGGCAAACTTTCTTGGCCTATGGGGATAAACCCATAGACGCCTTTTTCCTTCAAGCCGTGCATGGTGCGGCTATCTCCATCGGACATCACGGTTGTGTACCGCAGCCCATTCTTGGAGAGCGAGCGCTTGAACATTATCAGGGCTGCCTCTACCTCCATGCGTCCTGCACCACAGTCAATGTTGCGCTGACACTCATGGTCTGCCAGCCAATCTTCGTAGCCCTCATCTGAAGCTTTGGGTCCGATGGCGCAACCTAAGCAAAAGTTAGAGAGGACTACATGATCAATCACCAAGCCGGTGTACACTTCAATGATGCAGCCCACTCCAATGTGTGACAACCATCCCCTTGTCATCCACGTGCCATCAAACATCACATCTACGTTGTTTGGCGGCTGACCAAGGTCCGAGTACAAGTCCTTGATGGCACGCACACTATCAGCTTCAGAGGCTGCTGCAGTGTCCTCGGAAACCTGAACCACTTTCCTCAAGTGCGCTTGGAATGAATGTCTTGTGGTGCAGGCCTCTGTGGGACAAGTTCATACCAGCACAAAAATCTGACAGAGCAGTCACCCCCTTCCCGATGCTTTGAATACTTTTCAAAGCCCTCATATTCACTTCAAAAAGAGTGATATTGCCAGATCCTTCGGTCGTTGGCAAGGAAAAACGTCCTACCCGGTGTTCACAAACTGAGCACGTCACCTCGAGCTTCACGGCGAGGCCGTACTGCCGGTCAGGCTTCCTCAAATCCGGCGCCGCCAGCCCGCACTTGCCGCACCTGACGTGCGCAAAAAGGTCCTTCAGCATTGCAAAATCCACTAAGACAAAATCTGTGTCGGAATCTTCCTCTGAGTGCGCCAAATCCACTTCAAGGAGGTCGAATTTCCGCTGCGTTGCTGACTTGGTCTCCATTCCGCGCTTGACCTCGTCCGCTTGTTCCGTACGCGCGGCGATCTCCTCCGCCGTGTAATACCTCGTGTCAAGCCGGCAGGACGTGCTTGGACCAGGTATGGATTCCGGAGGTGGTTGGTCAGGCGATGGGGCAGGCGAGGCAATACGAGGCGGCGAACGATTCTCATCCGGCGGAGTCGAGCGGCCCGAAGTCGCACCACGCGACCTTGGGATAGGCGGACGACGCTTTCGCTTCCCGTGTGCATGACGGGTCGTCTTCTTCAAACGTACGTCTCCTGGCATCATTCACGAAAGTACGCGATGGAAGAATTAGAGGAAACTGTAAAAAAAAACTGCTCTAAGCGAGCGCTGCGCCAGAAGAGCGGACTCCGTCAGACGAGCGTAGCAGACGCCATGATGGCGACCGCCATGACAGCAGTCGCGCCGACCAATGGGAGGGGTCGTACGGCGAACTCAAACCGCGCGCGCCCGCTCTAGCCAATCGGCGGCCGAGAAGGTGCCTTCGGAAAACTGGCAAGGGCGGTCGTTGTACTCAAGCGACGCCATTTTGCGATATCGCAAAATGCGCACAAAGAAACAAGCTTCAAAACAAGACCAAGATGGCGGCGATCGGTCGGCTGCTTCGCCCGCGGGGCGCGCGGGAATTTGAAGCAACTTTTGCCCGATTCGGGGCATTTCGTGGCCCTCGAGGCGTTTCAAAACATGATTTTAGAGTATTTCCCGATGGAATTTCGCGTTGATATTTTGAAGGCAGGTGCTTGAAGGTACAATAATTCCAAAAATTGGATTTTCTCAAAATCGATATTTTGGCCATTTTTGACCATTCTAAGAACCGCGTCCCCCTTAACTGGACCTTTACAAACCGATACCTACCTCGACATCTTAGAAGCCCTTGATTGAGGTCTGTGTTGTGATAATTGCTTAACGTTATCTACCTCAGCACTTATTCATTACTTCAGGCACCCCTGTCTCCAGGGACCTGTCAGGAGAAATGCACACATGGCTTTTTCCACATCGGCATAGTGAATGGCAAAAAAGCAGCTGCCTCTTGAGCTAGTGCCGCAGCACTGACAGGAACATTGTCAGCTTGTTCTATTCCACGGTTATTAACACAGTAAGCTTCTAGCCAACAACGGAGGTTAGAAACTTGCACAGGATACTAAAAAAACTGAGCAAGCCTTGTCTATACAGTACAAGAACTTCTGAACTTGTGGTTGGTTGCTGCAGTGAAGTTTCTGAGGAAGCATAAATAAATGCTGCTTAAAAGACAATAAAGACGAGTTTATGTTGAATTTACATTGGGAATATTTAGTTCTTTGTATGATTATAATTTATGTTTCATCCAGCTGCCCCCAAGTAAGGAAGTTTTTAAGCGCAGACTCGATTTCAGAGCACACATCGTGAACTTGTGCGAGAAGCTGCATCTTTCATGGTTTTCGATAATGTTATGAACTTTCCAAAAATAAAGCACCGATGAGGTTAGATAGTGCCATTACCATCAAACAGTGCTTACTCAATTGCATTCCAGACGATTTGTCTCAGCACCAAGGTTTTGGCAAGTACAATTTTATTCAATGAGTCAGCACCCTACAGCTTAACAGTGCACTAGAGAGCGCACTCATGGTGAGCGAGAACTAACTGCACGACGGGTTTGCCCATGCTGTGCACAGGCTGCAAATGCACCGTGTCGCATGTTGTCTTATCAGATTCATGGCCTCTGAGTGGTATATTTTGTCATGGCAGTCCTCTTGAATATAACAGCTGTACCCACATTTTTCACTTTTTTTTTTCCTCCAGCATGCAGGTCGGCATGCCTTGAGTGAAAATGTGCAAAGGCTGCTTGTTCGAGCATCACTGCACAGTTGTTGAGTACATAAAAAAATAACAAACACAAGATCATTTTGCATTAAAAACCATAACTAAGATTTTGGGGGTCCCTGAGTGCTTCCGCCAATAGATTATCACACCCAATTGAACATATTTGAATGTAGCACCTTTGCAACAATACGCGCTGACGTACGCTGTTTTTAGAGCCCAGTTATTGATTCCAATCCCATTATCTATCGCTAATTTTTGTTCCCTACAGGTTAGCAGTGTTCATTTTATAGACGAGAAACAAACAAAATTCAACCCTTTTCTAGTGCTACAGCTCAGCTCTGCGGGGACGGTGAGACACACAGCTAATTCGTAGGGTATAGGAGTCGGGTGCAGCAATTGACTGGAAAAAGTGTGGCACAGAGAAATATAGCTCCACAAACCGCGATTTCGGTGAGAACCATGCACAGCATGGTCCACTTTGCAGCCTGTGTACAGCTTACGCAATCCTCGCATGCAACTAGCTTTCACTCGCCTTTAACCCACTTTCTACTACACTGTTATACTGTGGGTTGCAAACTGTTGAATATGAACTTACCAATTTTCAAATCAGATTAGGTGTCCGAATCAGCCATAAGATACGCAGTCCAATGTGGCTGGGGCCGTGGCTGCTCCCGCTGTCCCCCGGGAAATGCCTGCACAGCTCCACACCAATCCCGGGCAAATGGCGCCACCCTGAGAAGGTTGGAAAATTGGGGTCTATAGTCAGGGCGCCTACCAAACTGATGCGTCAAAATTTCCCTAGTTTTTCAAAATTTCAATCAGTGCTTCAGCAAATTGCCATGAGCAACATGAGTTCATCCATCTCTAGGCAGTCTGAAAACGTCACATGATGCTGTCATGATCAAGTATGCTGATCAAAACAATAGAGGAGGTGAACAAATATCATCATTTCTTAAATTGAATTTAAATAGTTAAATACAAATACGAATGTTACTGTATTTAGTCGATTATAACACGTTTTCTTTTTGCAACCTGAAGTCAACCCGCGCGTTACAATCTAACACCGCAACTGAAGTTGCCTAAAATTGCAATGATGCACCCAATTGTCATCAATGGCTACAGTTTTGACCATTTCGCAATCTATGTCAGCAAGATGTGTCAGAGTTGTTCGGGTCCACTACAAGCTAAGACCGACTTTTTCCGTTTCCTTGCTTTTTTTCTGTGGTGGTTGACAGCGTGCGCAACGTTTTTCCTTTGTTTTTGCGCCGTACTTTTGTATTGAGGCATAGGTAACTTTCATTGCCCTCAAGTGTTTCATCAACACCTCTTCAGCTCCCCTTGTTACGGCAACGTGTTGCATTCAGTATGACCCATGCTATTTTAATGGCTCAAGAAATCGGGAATTCGGCAGCTCCCCGAAGAGTCAACATCGACCGTCTGTGGATGGCAGCTGCTGCGGGAGCGCCTTTTTACATGAGACCCCTGCCCAAAAAGTTTCCGAGGGCCTTGCTACAGCTGCCACGTCGAATTACAAAAGGGTGTTGCTGATTTTGTCACGAAACAGTGTAACCGCCTTTTGGCGGTCAGTGTTGAGCTGATACAGCTCAAAACAAGTGATATCGCTCAAGAGGACTGTGATTTGGGCGAATTGGTGAAAGTTCATGATTGACAATCCAGCGCGCGGAAACACGGCACAAAAAAGAACGAACGAAAAAGAACGAGAGTTAGACAGGACAGCGCTGCTCGACAGATCGCTCGACAGATGGGCTTCCTGCGAAGTTATAAGTGTCAAAGGTGGGCGCCTAGCCCAAGTGTTTGAAAAATAAATGTGCTTTTCCATAATTCCACTGGCCTCACGTGAGTACTTTGGCGGCTCTTCTTTTTTTTTTGGCACGACAGAAAGTTACCCCTTGAGTTACTTTAGTGGTTTTAATTTTTCTTTCTGGATGCGATGAAGTCACCCCTCACACTACAATCGTGGTCACATTAGAATTCAGTAAACACGGTACGTGGTTGTCTTTGGCATTATTATTGGAAGGGCAAAATTCAAAATTAGCATACACTATGTTCTCTGCGCTTTTTTTAGACCGATCTTGATCAGAAGAGCAAGACTATAACCAACAACAAAATGAAATCTTATTTGTGCCCGATCATCAATGAGAGAAGCTTTTGAGGTATTAAAAAATGATGGACTGTTTCAGGTACCCCTGCTTGGTACACAGGGGGGTTGCGGCCAAATCATTAGGGAGCACTGCCTTGCTGCCCCAATATCTACCTATAGTAGACCATGCAGGAGCACAAGCCAGCATGGGCTACTTTAGGTAAACCTACCCATCCGTACCTGCCGCAGTGGCTAAGGCATTGCGCTGCTGAGCACGAGGTTGCGGGTTCAATTCCCGGCTGCTGCGGCCGCTTTTCTGATGGAGGCAAAAAGCAAGAACGCGCACGTGTACGAGATTTCGGCGCACGTTAAAGATCCCCAGGTGGCCAAAATTAATCCGGAGCCCTTCACTACGGTGCGCCTAATCGCCGGCGTTGCGTCAACGCGTTAAACCCCACAATCAATCAATCATCATCATCATCTACCCATCCGTACCATTGATGCATTTTATTTGCCAGGGCTATCAACATTTGCCCCCTCATCCCACCAAAAGGCTCTGATAAAAATCACGTGATTACGTTACGCCGTCGGATTGACTGATTGCAGGGTTTAACACGCTCAAGCTGCACATGGGCTATGAGGCGTGCAGTAGTGGAGGGCTCAAGATTAATTTTGAGCACCTGGGAAACTTTAACTTATGCTGAATCTCGAGACAAGGGTGTTTTCGCTTTTCGCCTCCATCAGAAAAGCCGCCACCGCGGCCAAGATCAAACCTGCATATATGGGCTCAGCACCACACCTTAGCCACTGAGCCTAGCTGTGGGTGCATTATGCTGTCAGTGTCTCAAACTTGCGAATACAGTAAATGCTGCTTAGGTACTAACATTACCCTATAGTGCAAAGAACCAAACTTTTGACTGCACCTAATTTACATTGTTTTGGTACAATTTTTTTTTTCACATCCTTCGCACACTATCTAGCCAAATATATGGTCAATATGATGACCAGGCGGTTGATGCCTCGCCAGAATTACCACCCCATCAACATGTGCGGTCACTTTACTGGCCCGAAAGAATCTAAATCGTCAATTCTTATGATTTGAGAAAGCGAACTCATGATCTTGAGTAGCATGTGGCTATGCCTCATTTAAAAACAGAACCCAGCATGTAAACTTTTGTCTGCACACATTTAGAGGCACTAAAGCCATTTTATATAGCTGAAAAAAAAAATTTAATTAATGAGCAAGAATAAACAAAATATGGCAAAGAAATCACAACGGTTCGTTTCGGTTCGACAAAAATCTATTTGGTTGAAATGATTGATTTATTGTAGGGTTTAACGCGCCGACGCAACGCAGGCGATGAGGCGCGCCGTAGTGGAGGGCTCCGGATTAATTTCGACCACCTGAGGATCTTTAACATGCGCTGAAATCTCATACACAAGGGCATTTTTGCGTTTCGCCTCCACCAGAAAAGCGGCCGCCGCAGCCGGGAATTGAACCCGCGACCTTGTGCTCTGCAGCGCAACGCCTTGCCACTGAGCCACCGCGGCAGGTTATTTGGTTGAAATGAATTTGAACTCACACAACAACTGAGCCTGTGCGCATAATGTAAGCACTGTGCTCACAGCATTTTGAGCAGTCACAGTATGCAGTCGACATAAAGAAATGAAGCATAAAGATGCCTCACTCCAGGTGATGATGATGATGTTAGGTTTTCTTGGCGCAAGGGCATCAAGGCCAAAGAGCGCCAGTACTATGGTGAGGATTATTCAAGTGAGAATATAAAGTACAGAATATATAATAAAAGGTATCTCAGATTTCTGTTGGTGTAGAGGGCCAAGAATTGGTGTAGAGGGCCAAGTAAAAACATTTGACACTATGACAGGCATTTTCTACGTGCACCCCTTGCCCCCGTCTTTGCGGTAGCAATGAGTGGCCCTACCGGGTCCTAGCGTGCGATGGTGGCTCGGCTCACGGGTGATACGACACATACTTTTAAAAATCTACGTCTGAGATGTACTTAAAAACACGGTTAGTAGAGAAAAGTGGCTCGTCTGATAAAAACAGCAATGGGTGTTGAGGGATCATGCGTGTGTACCATTCTGGAAAATGAAGCTTTCTTTGCGGTTCAAGTAGTTTGCATTCTACCAGTACGTGAATGACTGATAGCGACCCTCCACACCTCAAGCAGCGTGGCTGTTCTGTTCCTTTCAATAGGTACGCATGTGTAGCATGGGTATGGCCTATGCGCAGTCTACAGAGAGTAACCTCTGTGATCCTGTCTCGTTTCTCACAGATCGATCTACCTAACTTGGGTTTTACCATGTGCAATTTGTTTGCTGTTTCCCCATTCCAATCTTCCTGCCATTGGTCTCGCAGCCTCTTACGTACGTACGCTTTAAGATCCTCGTACGGGACGCTTTGAATATCTAGATCACTCCGAAGAGCTGCAGTTACAGCATTCCTGTCTGCTTGCTCATTTCCGGCTATGCCGCAGTGACCTGGGACCCAACAGACAGTGATTTCAAGTTTTTGTTTGTGGGCTGAGCACAGTAGTTTTATCAATTGATTAAAGACTGGATTTTTTTGTAACTTTCCTGACGCTAAAGCCTGCACAGCACTTTGAGAATCCGTGAATATCACTGACTTTGGGACATTGTTCTCAATAATATATTCTACAGCCAATACAAGGCCGCGTGTTTCAGCAGTGAATATAGATGTGGCTTCAGGCATAGTCTTTGACGTGGAAAAGTTGGGACCATGTGCAGCACATGATACTGCACCAACTGACTTGGATGCATCTGTGTAGAACTCAGATGCTCTGTACTTGTTCTGCAAAAACAAAAAATGCTGCATAATTAATACCTTTGGAGCGGTTCTTTTGTCAATCTTCATAAAAGAGAGATCATAAGAGATAGGGCAGAGATCCCATGGAGGGACAAAGTCAGCAAAGCTGGTTTTCTGAGCGTCAGTGAAGGATATTCCCAGGCCTGCGGCCAGTGCCCTCACCGACAGAAGGAATGGCTCAGCCATGGCAGGTCGCTTTTCAAAAAGCTTGATTGCCTGGTTACCTAGAGTGCTGTTCGGGTGTCCGGTCAAGGATGTCACTTTTAGAGCATAATTCAACCCAGTGTACTTCCGCTGTGTTTCAAGAGACCACTGATTGGCTTCCACATACAGGCTTAACACAGGGCTTGTTCGGAAAGCGCCTGTAGCCAGACGAAGGCCAAGATGGTAGACAGGGTCTAACATCTTTAGTGCTGTTCTCGCGGCAGATTGATAAACAAGACACCCGTAGTCGATGCGGGACCTCACAAGGCTATTGAATAAGGCCAATAGGCACTTTGTGTCAGTACCCCAAGACTGGTGTGAGAGGACTTTCAGGATCCTGACTGTATCCAAACATTTAACTTTAAGGCGTTTGAGGTGTGCAATGAATGAAAGTTTGTCATCAAGCACAACCCCAAGGAACTTGTTCTCCTTTTTTACTGCTATGGGTGTTTCATTAAGTTTAATAACAGGATCTGGGCGGATACCACGCTGCCTAGAGAAGACCACACACTTGCTTTTTTCTGGGTTAAAACAGAAGCCATTCTCATCTGCCCATTTTGTAAGTTTGTTTGCAGCTAGTTGGATTTGCCTCTCACAAATGGACATATTACATGATTTAAACGCAATGTGCACATCATCAACATATAGCGAGTAGGATATGGAGCGAGGCAGTGCAGTTCCTAAGGAATTCATTTTAACAATAAAAAGGGTGCAGCTGAGCACACCACCCTGCGGCACTCCATTTTCTTGGACGAACATCCTCGAGAGGACATTTCCAACCCTAACCTGAAAGGTGCGCTCCGAAAGGTAATCTTTCAAACTGTTCAGCATGTTTCCACAAACTCCAAGGCGGCGAAGATCGCAAAGAATACCGTAACGCCAGGCTGTGTCGTAAGCTTTCTGGAGGTCAAAGAAAACTGATAAACAATGCTGCTTATGAACAAATGCATCCCTGATGTAGGATTCAATAGCCACTAGGTGGTCTGCTGTCGATCTACCAGAGCGAAATCCCGCCTGGCGATTGTCTATAATACCATGGTACTCAAGAAAATAGATAAGGCGACGGTTAATCATTTTTTCGAAGACCTTGCATAAGCAACTGGTTAAAGCGACCGGTCTGAAACTAGTTGCAAGTGATGGATCTTTCCCCTCCTTTAGAATCGGCACCACAATAGCTTCTTTCCACACTTTTGGAAATTGCCCTGCACGCCAGATCTTGTTAAACAACAGTAAGAGCGCTTCTAGCGTGTCGTCGTGCAGGTGCTTAATCATGGTGTATGTTATTCGGTCTCGACCTGGTGATGATTTACCACAAGTAGTGAGCGCCACTTTAAGCTCCTGCATAGTGAAGGGGCAATTATACCCTACCTCAGACTGCCGTTTGTCACGTACAATCTTCCGTTCCTCTGCATTCTTGTGTCTCAGGAAGTTATTTGAATAGTGAGCTGAGCTTGATACATACTCAAAATGCTTGCCTAGAGCATTCGCTTGGTCTTGTAAAGTGTCTCCACTTCTGCTGACCAAAGGGTACGTAAGAGTGTTACTTCCTCGGAGTGCTTTAATTCTCCTCCATACTTTCCGCGTGTCAGTATATGATGTGATTGATGACACAAAACGATTCCAGCTTTCTTTTTTCGCAATACGCCGAATCCGTCTGCCATTGGCCTTTGCCCGCTTGAAAAGTACCAAATTTTCAGTCGTTGGGCACCTACGCAAGACACCCCATGCCTTATTCTGTTCCTTACGGGCCTGCCTACAATCATCATTCCACCAAGGTTTCGGCTTAGCAACCCTACTAGAAGAAGTCTGGGGGATGGACCTCAGCGCAGCTTCAATTATATGAGTGGTCAGAGTCTCAGCAGCTTCATCAATACCAAGGTTGTCTATAAGTGTATAGTGACACTCAGAGAGCTCTTTGAATTTTTTCCAGTCTGCGGCCTCCTCCTTGAACTTTTGTGGGCATGGAGTGTTGTCTTGTTTGTTGTCTACAAGCTTGAGGCTCATTGGAAAGTGGTCACTTCCGTACAGGTTATTAATGACCTTCCACTGGAGTGCTGGAAACAGAACTGGAGAGGCTATGGCGAGATCTATGCAGGAGTACGTGGCATGTGTTGTGTTATAATATGTTGGGTCTTTCTTGTTAAGTATGCATGCTCCAGATGATAGCAGAAACTTTTCAACGAGGCGTCCTCTAGCATCCGTGCGTGCAGAACCCCAGAGTGGGTGGTGAGCATTACAATCCCCAACTAGCAGATACGGCTCTGGCAGCTGATCAACTAATGTTTCAAACTCCATACTGGAGAGCCCGTGGTCTGGAGGTATGTACAGTGAGCATACTGTTACCAGTCTATTAAAGATAATGGCTCGTATGGCTACAGCCTCTAAACTGGTCTGTAGCGGTAAGAACTGGCATGCCACTGATTTTTGCACGATAATCGCAACTCCTCCAGAGGAATGCATGCAGCCATCCCTGTCCTTCCTAAATACAGAGTAGTTCTTTAAGAAGTTAGTTTGGTTCGTCCTCAAGTGTGTCTCCTGGAGACACATAATACTTATTTGGTGTTGTGACAGCAATTCATAGATATCGTCCAAGTTTTTCAGGAGGCCTCTGCAGTTCCATTGGACTACATTATCAGTTACCATCAGCTTATGCTGAACAAGGATTAAGGAAGTGCCATGCTGTCACCCTCCCAGGCTCAAGACACCTTCCCAGGAGCCGTGACCCTAGGTGTCTTTTGCTTTGAACGGTCGAGTGACGTGCCGCGTCCTATCGGCGTACTACGCAACGGAGGACTTGGCGTTGTGTCCATGGCTTCTTGCGAAGCCTCGTCAGCAGGGCTAGGCTGGCTGGTTGCGGCAGCCTGCCTCTCAGCAGGGACCGGCAGTGCAGTGCCAGCAAGGGGCCTAGCGTTGGCATCAAGGGGTGCTGGGGCAGCCCTTGACGCTTCTTTTGTGGCATGTGCAGTGGCCTTAGCCACCGGCACTGAGGGGGCTTGGGGTGTCCCTTGGGGCCTCACTGGGAGGGTTCCAAGGGGAACTCGAACCGAGTGTAGCGCCGCCCCCCGTCGCGCTACATCGGCAAAGCTAGTGTGTGTCAGGAACAGTCTCTGTCGTGCTTCCCTAAAGGTAATGTTTTCCTTATACTTCAGAGCAATTATTTCTTTTTCTTTCTTCCATTGCGGGCACAAGCGCGAGTACGCGGCGTGCTCTCCCATGCAGTTTACACAGTGGAGTGGAGCTTCACAGGTGTCAGACGAGTGGTCGGGGAGGCTACACTTTGGACATGCTGCCTTGCCTCGGCAGCTCAGTGAACCATGGCCAAATCTTTGGCATTTATAGCAGCGACGGGGGTTTGGAATATACAAACGCACAGGGATTTTAACGTAGCCTGCCTCGACAGACTCGGGCAGTACACTGGTCGAGAATGTGAGGATTACATGCTTGGTCGGAATTTCCTTCCCATCTCTACGTATCTTGATTCGTTGAACATTCACAACATTCTGGCCCTCGAACCCTTCCAGGAGTTCTTGCTCAGTCAAGTTCAGAAAGTCTTCATCAGAGATAACACCTCTGGTAGTGTTCATGGATCGGTGGGGACTGATGCTCACAGGATTGTCGCCAACAGTGGTTATTTTCGTCAACTTGGCACACTGAGCTGCATCTTGTACTTCTAGGAGAAGGTCACCGCTTCCCAGCTTGCTTACTTTATAACCGCCGCCTAGCTCATTCGTTAGAACTTTGGCTACCAAGAATGGTGACAGACGTCTCATTGACAAGCCTTCTTTTTCACAGTGCATGACGTGAAACTTTAGGAAATTTTCTGACTTTTTAGGAGTGAAAAACTGCTGGACTGCTTCGTTGCGTCCCCGTTTTGGAGGACGATCATGGGATGCAGAAAATCTTGTTGCCATAACAAGTGAAATCAATTCAGCAGCTATGCTGGCCGCCCACCACCGAGCCCAACCTGGGAACGCGCTAGATGCGCGTTAGCCATACATAGCTGCTATAACCCTGTTTAAGTCCTCAAGGTTGATTCCTTACCCAGGGTTAACCCTCGCCGCCTGGAAATGTGTGGAAATGAGGAAAACAAGAGATGACAGGATAGGGGTAGAAAAGAAGACAGGAAGGTGAAAGAGCTGAGAGGGAGGCAGGAAAAGGCGACTGGCTGGTTCCCCCCGGGCGGGTCAGACCGGGGGCACCGTCTGCGAGAAGCAGGGGCCAAAGTGGTGTGTTGCCTCTACCGGGGGGCCATGAAGGTCCAAAACAACCCCGGCTTTGGCTCAGCCACCAGGATTCCCTTTTCCCCGGACACGGCTCAGCCACGCACAGCCGGGGCGTGGGTGGGTCCAACCCACATGTGCTCGGGTCCGTGGTGTTGCAAGTCACCAAGTGCCTATGGCAGTAGGCACCCCTGCGTAGCTCGGGACCGTGGTGGCGCTACTCACCAAAACACCTTGAGTACACAAGGTGCCCCCTGCGGGGGCCTCACTCCAGGTGCCACCAACAGTGCAGCTCAGTAGCATAGACATGATCTTATTTCAGAGAAAGGGGTGGGTGAGCTTGAATGCAAAAAAGCGAAAGAAATTCATTGGACAGATCAACTTACAACTCAAGTTCACAAATAACTTCGGGACCTTGCACGCACACCCAGCATAATTTCCCCAGTTTTTTTTTATTTTGCTTAACCCGTCGCAAAACAGCGGGCTGATTAACTGACCACTGACAAGGAAGCCATGTAAATTCAGTGCATAGATAGCGCCAAAAAATGTCAGGAGTCTGTATTCACAGAAAAGAACTGTGCGTTCCTGTATCTGCAAGAGATTCAGCTTGACTAGCTCACATTCACTGGAAGCATGCAGGCTATGCTGCCAGAAGTGTCTGCTGAGAGCACCATCACTCCACTGGCGCGGCATCCAACATCCAATGCATAGTGCTCAGTGACACGGTAATACAGAAGGGTCCATAGGTATAGAGGGGATATTGTGGCCGATATGCATGCATATATGATATGCTGCTGTCAGTTACCGCTGGTGCAGCTACACAGACCCGAGTTTGGCCCCAGCTCCAGCATTCCAATTACTTCTTGCGGCACTGGGACTGCACCTGCAAGACCTTGTGCTTACTCACATTACAAGCATTATGACTTAACAGCTGCCCAGCCTCAAGCAGATGTTGAAGGACTCTTCACCCAGAAAACCTGGTTTGCACAGGCACTACATCGTGTGCAAAAGAAATATAAAACAGGAATTCACTTTCTGCTTGTATAAAAAGCTACATTCAACATAATTCAAATGTCCTAAACATGCAGAGCACCCTACCGCTGAAAGGGCTACCTACTACTATTATTCCTGTGGTAATGCAAGAATAAACAACTCCCACAAGTTAGCTGGCCATAATTCCTGCTGTAAAGGCCCCACATCACTCAAACGCGTACTTCTAGGTCCAGTTTCTATTTCTGGGTTCCTATATCGGTCACATAAATGCAGTACGTACCTGCTATTGCTTTTCATCTTGCCAGACAGCCCCCGTCCTGAAGCTGCAGCCACTTTTAAATGAAAAGGTTGCAAAGAAAAGTTACATACGCACAAACGTCGTTACCTGCCAAAGTTAAAAGCTCACAGTACACTACACATTCCGAGAAGTAAGAACACTCACTCAATGATTGTTTTATTATCAAGACAGTTATGTCAAAACACCTAACCACAGAATTGATGAAAGGTGCTTAAAACCAATGCTATGTAAGCGTAGATAGCGTTTACAGCAATGTGAAATATACTCCGCCTAGGTGCTCCTGAACTACAAACTGTTTGAAGAAAACAAATAGTTTCCAAAGAAAGAGAACGCGAAAAAGGGTCAGGAAAGGTTTTCAGCCAGTAACAAGACAATAAAAAAAAATATCAAAACTTTCATTGCCAAGTTAAGCTTTTCAAACTATTTCCGGTTTTCATTTTTCTCAAGGGAAGTTTTACGTCCGATAAGGTAAGCAGTCGCACATGATATTTTGCTTTGTTCAAAGTGGCACAGCTATCGAAATAAAACATAAGCGCGGTGAAACCGCACGGCCGCATATAGAAATAGACCTTATGCGATAAAAACCGCATACGAAACAAAACACATCGATTCCTTAGGATGTTATCAAGAGCACCGGCAATTATTTGAAGCTTCCTAAGGCCCTCCGCTGCGCCCACCACCTGTCCGTCAGCAACGCTAGACATATCGAGCAGCACCAGCAACTTGCATTTAGCTTGCACGAACCACAGCGTGAGACTGACGCGGAAACGAGAAATCAAGCCAATAACACGTTTCTGGCACCGAACCTTACTCGCGCTAGAAAAGGTCCAGCAAAAAAGAACTTACCGAACTTCTTTGTCCGGGCACAGAAAAACGCCGCCGTTCTTCGATCGTTTGCCGCTGTATTTCAGCTTATCCTTAATCTCACGTGTTTCCAACGTGGCAAGCAGGCTTTATCCACAAAGGGCGAACACAATTTACGACGGTATATCGCACAAAAAACATGAATAACAACACGGACAATGCGCAATCACGGTCGACCTCGCCGCCAGCACTCCATGGAAAAATTACATCCGGAACGACCGCAGCGCCGAAACCACTGGTCGGCGACTTTGGCTAGTTTCGGTTTCCGAAATTGTGGCGATCCTAGCGGCACGGTGCTACGGCGTGGCCCTTCCCTTTCCCTCAGTGTTTCTTTCTTTCCACACCGTCAACGCTTCCGCGCCTCCTCACGCATGCGCAACAGCTCACCGGCGCTAATATTTTTTTTTTCTTTCTCTCGGCGCGCACGGCGGGCCAGTTCGGTACCTGCGTGAGCGAGCCGGCGTGCGAAGGGTTGCGCGGGTTGCCTAAACGCTTCCACGGGCGGAAACTTTTGCTGCATTATAAAATACATTCGAATGTATTCTAAATTTGGGGCAGCGGAGGAAGGAGTGTTACCACTCCTGCGCAGCTCTGTGGTGCAGCAACACAGGGCGGTACAGTTCGACCAAGTTTCTCGCCTTCTCCGAAGACGACAGGTAAGCAAATTAGCTTTGTACAAGTTATAGTGAATTCCTTAAAAGCCGACTGATTGCACTCTTCTGTTTTCAAATAATTCGCGCATGTAACGTGAAGTTAATGAGACATGTCACTCGTCTTGGAGTGGAAACTAATGTGCAAATATATCCCAGCTGTGCAGGTACGCAAAGTTTTAGTAGAAGTAAACGCGTCTTTGGCACGCACACAATTGCTCGCAAGAACAATTTGTGGCGGCATTGCCGTTTTTTGATGATTGCCTTAGTAACTGCTGGAACGTCGATTCAGTATACTTATCAAGGTATTTTTTGTTGTTTCGTGCAGCAGGTATGAGTCTAGGTTTGGGTCCCAAGTCGAGGACGGTTTGCGACTTCAGTGGACGTTTCCTCCGGTGACTCTCCTCAATCCATCCAATGTCATCACGACGCACCTGCTCACAAAGAAGGCAAGCTCAACTGTACGCGCTTCTTGCCTTTCATGGCGTACATACTACCACATCGATTGATGGCGTGGAGGTGCTGCGCCATAAGCATTTTTTCCTCCCCCGTCTTGCTCCAAAACGTATATTTGCGGCGAAACTACTGCCAAGCGTTGCTTCAGAGCTCCGAAAAATCTGACGTAACTCCGCGGTGTTCAATGCAAGTCGATTTTCACATGAAGCAGTGGAAGGCCAAACCGAAATACATGCGTTGTCTGCAGCCGCCATTGCAAGCGTCTCGCTCATTAAAAAATAAATAAAACCACGTAGCATTGCCCGCTTTGCTGTTCAATCTAAACTGCGCGCCCGCGCCTTGTCATCTTATCGCGAATGGGTTTGGTGTTCCATAGTTGTGAAGTTAGAATGGTCATGCCGTATCGGACAGGATGAGATAAGAGGCCCTGCCCAGACACGAGTTAGAGGGTAGCTTGTAACAACCTGGCCGATATCTGTGGCTTAAAATACAGGAAAGCTTCTTTTTTTTCTGGGTGTCTTCGCCCCCCCGCCTTCCCTCCCACCCCCGGTAAGCAGACTGTTAATTCACGCGCCATTAAAAGAAAATACGGGTGCGTTCAATTTGTGTTCTGTGTTCTACGACGTGCACATGGTTGGGCATTGTTTTGTACGTAGATATAATCCCGCAAAGAGTGTCTACAGTGCGGTCATTGTGTTGCAACAGTTTTTTATGGCTGCATTTTGTTGGTGTGAACATGATTTCCCGGAAGTGTATACAGGTTAATGGGCGGGTCAACGCTTTCTTTCAGAGTTTGCGTTAACTCGCCCGAAAGGCAGGGCTTGAAGCATACGTGTGCATGCTTTCTTTTAACATATAGATTCCCAATTATTGTGTCTCTGAACTGAAACGAATTTTTTTAATGTCTAAAGAACATTCCTGTCTCGAGGTGAGCCCAAGAAATAAGTATACATTGAGTGGAACTTTCAAGTTCATTTCTTCTCCCGCCGAGGTGTGCGCGAAAAAAAAAATCTGTGTAGGGACTAGAACTTTCGAAGTTCTTCTTTCGTAATCAAGTATTGTGTACCTAAATGTGTATTCATGGCTGTAACTTTTGCGCAACTTTAGACGGAGGCCAATACAAAAAGGGACTCGAAGACCTGTACCTGTCACCGTGTAAAGTTGCGCAAAAGTTACAGCCATGAATTCAGAATACCAACTAGCCCGCCTAACCGTGTTATTGTAAATGTGTATGTAGCACGTTTTTTCCCTATTGTACAATATTGTATGCCTAAATTTGCATATGTCATATTTTTGCTTAGTCCAATACTGTGTACATAAAATGTATGTGCAATATATGGGTGTAGTACATGTGTTTTTATGACTTCGAATCAATAACGACCTCATATGAATTTTGAATAAATGCATAGCAAAAATAATGTTTGTGTAACACTCCACTTATTATCGCCACAAAGACAATTCGACACCAGAAAACGTACTATTACCTACATGTTTGCTTATTTCAATTATTAAACACGTTACTGCACACATAACAAACGACGGGCGGCGGCCATTTCGAGTCATCGGCGCCGCTCGTCCAACTTTCGCGCCTGGTGCCATTGCCGAGCGGCCCATGAGGCAGCGACAGGCGGCAGACGCGAAAGTTGGACGAGCGTCGATTTCAGGGGCCGGCGCGCGGGGCACGGCCTGGCTGCCGCGGGATAAATGACGTCAGCAGCGTCCGCGACGTCAGCAAACGCCCTTTCCCCCCTCTCCACTCGTTGCCATGGCGATTAATGCAACGTTTCTCAGAGACCACGTACTACTAGGGGAGGATTTAGCGCTGCTGGCGCGAATTACGTGGGACCATGGTGGATGCGAGAGAGGCCGCCCCGTGCCGAAACGGCCAAATACATGAGCAGAGTTACGATGGTTACGACTATATATTTTAATTCAAAGTGATCATACAACATTGCCAAATTTTTCAATCTTCAAAGAAATATTTATTGAAAATTGTCATTGCTTTCAGTGCTCACAAGTATTCCAGTTTAAATAGAATCCTGATCGGAAGCGACTGCAGCGCCGACACAAGAGCAGAGTTCACTCTTTGTATTTTCATGCAAAGTGATCACACAACATTGCAAAATTTGTCAATCTTTAAGGAATTATTCATTCAAAATTATTATTGCTTTTTGTGTTCACAAGTATTTCAGTTTTAATAGGCTCCTGATTGCAACTTTCCCGATCGCTGCCTTCTTGCTCCCGGTCTTTTCCGATTGGCTGCCAGTTTTGGCCAGAAGATCTAAGCCAATCAGGCTGTCTTTTTGGCGCATGGCAGCGCCCTGAAAAAACCTCGAACGGGGATGATGATGGCGAGTAAAAGTCTTTGAATCGGGGTGGCGGCATGTTCCATTTCACCTGCCGCTATCTCTGGCTCTGATTCCCTGCGCCGTACGCGGTCTCGTGGACTTGTCTCGGTCATAGCCAGACAAAGGAAAATTCACGTGTGCCTTACAATGCTTTTCAGCTCGGACAAAATTTGGCGTTCGGCCTGCTTCAGCGCAGGCTTGCACGGGAGTCCTGAATCATTCGGCTCGCGCGTTTGCAGACCGTGATGTTGCATCAATCATTTGAAGGTGTGATCTGAGACTTCAGGGTGCGTAATCATTACCGAGGGAAATCTTTGTCGCAGGTGTCTCTCGCCTTACGCTTTTTCAACCACTTGGTTGGTAAATCTATAACTTCTCGTAAAAGGTACAGCGTTTATGTGAGTCTTTACTGTACTCGCACAGGACTATTCACTAGCATTTCTTTTTTTTGTCGGGTGTTTTCTTCGTAACTTCTGCGAGGAAAACTGGGAGGGAGGAATACCTTTATGATACGGAGAAGTCAGCCTGGAAACAAGATGGCTTGATGAATGAAAATGACGACAAGGAATGCATACACCAGCACAAAAAAAAAGCACATACACTATCAGTACTCTAGAAACGCAAATCTGAAAGACGCACAAACGCGCACACAGTGCAAACGTTCGCAGAATTTCCTCAAAGCGCGGTCACGGAGAAAGGCAAGGCCTTCGCAGCCCTTGTCGCAGACGCAGTCGTATGCTGTGAGCCTATGCTAACGCTGAGTTTCAGCACACAGGGCAGGTTCAATGTCCTAACGAACACTACAAGAGTGACAGAGAGGTGATACTCGTCTCGTCTTATGCATGCAGGTAGTCGTTGGCGAAAGCGATGTTGAGGCTTCCTCACGTTTCCGTAGGTCATGCTGAAGTAACTGGAACTGGTCCACGCAGCATTCGGGAAGTACAGACGGGGTCATTTCTGTAGTGGTCGGTTGGCAGTTGTAGCTGCAGCGGCGGCTAGCTGTGGCTTTTTGTGTGTGCGTGACAGCTTACTCACCCCGTAATTGCGCATGTTAGGTAATAGACCCCAAACGAACGAGTTCCTCTAAACAATTACCTTTGGTTAAAGCTAGTTTTGTATAAATGAAGTTATATACTGCAAAAATATTAGAAATCAAATATAAAGAGCTAGCTCTTCTGAAACGTGCATGAATTGCTGACGCCGTCATACAACTATACTTCTGATGGAGGCCAAAAACGAAAACGCCCGTGCGTTCGAGATTTAGGCGCACGTTGAAGATCCCCAGGTGACCGAAATTAATCCGGAGCCCTCCACTACAGCGCGCCTCGTCGCTTGCGTATCTATAGCGTCGGCGCGTTAAGCCACATAATCAATAATAAATCAACCAATCAGAAATTTACGTACCAGTTTATTTTTTTTTCAGGGCTGTAACAAAATAAGCTCAAATTATGCAGCGTTCTTACTGGTCACGTCTGAGGGGTTGTAAAGATAAGATTGGGACCACTTCGCCTTCCACAGAAACAATGAGGGAACTAAAATTTAGGATGCCCACGTGGTCTAATTAATGAATCGTTGCCTTCATGTTTAGACTGCTATTATGGCTTCGGTGGGTGAAATCCTCGTTTTCTTGACACGTGAAAAAAAAAAGTTATCTCTAACCTGAATTTCGGCAATTTTTTAGTGGGAGTTCTTATCGGTACATAGATCTGCTGTCATATTTAGCCGGTGTAGCGTCCGCCGAGCGGCACATTTGTTTGCACATAGCTGCTGGCCTTTTCTCAGTCCAGGAAGCCACGAGCTTTCGCCGCTGTTCGGGCCCATGTTAGTGCATTTCTTGACTGCTACTTAGGTGCTAAAGCCTGGAGCTCGTTCAATAGCACATACGATTTTTGCTTCTTTCCATCAACACAGACGGCGAATGAAAAGGGTTGCTTGATGGCACGACATGGGCCAGTTGCATGTAATTACTGCTATCGCGATGACTGCTCCAAAATACAGATTCTATAGAATACATATTTCCGCATAGTAGTATTAGGTCGCTTGTACGAGCAAGGAAACTTGCTGACAAACGTTCTGCGTACAGTGATTTTGACGTCCCAAGAAAAAAAGAATACCAAGAGAACGCCAAAAGGGCGGTCTTTTTTACTCTAGGCAATATGCGTTGTGCTCCCGGAGCATTGATCCTTAACCCCCTCGGCGTCGCGGTTCGTCACAAACCTTACGTTTTTAACTTGTATCAAAAATTGCAATACCAATGAGGTCAGCGTCTGTACCAATGCGGTCAGTGTCTATGCAGGCTCGCAAAGCACGAGTTGTTTTACGCGCACTTCTTCTTTAGTCCAAAAAAGTGACATTTATTTCGCGATCACGAAAATATGAACCGGAACACACAAATAGCGCGATTTCTTTCCATGCAAGTGAAATAATCGCGCCGCTATATAACAGTAACAAAGATTGAAACTGTGTCTTTCCAAATATACCAATAGCGAGCCATTATTTTGCATTCACTATCCATATTCTTTCCTCTAGAGCGTTCCGTTTAATATTTTCGTGTTTTCATTCATTCGTCCATGAGTGTACATGTATATACAGCACACTGTGTTCCGTGGCTAAGCGCTAGCCCACGCATGACCTTCGGAATTCCGGTGATTGGGCAGGGGCGGTGCTAGACCTGTGACAGACATCAGCCGTTCACCTTTCGAAGAGCAGGAGCGTGAATAATATATTTGGTTACGAATGGATTAATGCGATCGGGAGCCAGCCGTTTTCTTGTCGACTTTTGAACATTAACTGCCATAGGAAAAACGAGTACTCGGCTACGGCATCATAGCCGTTCATCTTTTATACTCCGGCAGGCGAAAAGAGGTTGGCCGCTCGGAAGACGGGTACGTGCTGCTCATCTTTTGATGACCGGCTTTCAAAGAAAAAAAGAGTACTCGGCAGCCGCAAGCTTGCCGCACGTCTTGTGATCAATGTTGCGGGAGCAAGCGCCGTTCCTCGGCGGCGGGTGACTTACCAGAGAATTTATAAGCAACCCGCGCCGGGGAGAAACCGTGGTTACGGCAAACCAGTGAAAGGCGACCAACATATGAGCATTGGCTGCCGAAAACGTTCCGAGGTGACGGCAGCTGGACTCGTACCGTCCATTTTATTACCAACGGCAGCCAATTTGTTGCCTCTTGCCGAGCATTCCGGAGAACAGCCATAGGTTGGCCTGTCAAGAAACGGACTTTCCGTGCTACCTGGGATGATACTTACGCCTCAATAGAATAGACTGCCGAGGTTGCGGAGTTGCATTGCTGCTTCCAAACAATACGTAAATGGACATGCTCGACACCTACAGCGTTATTTTGCCTGACTATGAGATATTAACGTTACGTTGTTCAAATGCGGTATTTTCTGTATACTACCACCTTCCCAAGGGAAACTTAGCAGCGTTTCTAAACTTGTACAATGCATTTGTCACCTTTATTGTCAGTAACAATTATACCTTGATTGCCGGAGGTGACGTTAATGTTGATATAGGAAATAGAATTCACTTTACATCGAAACTGGAAAGTATTTTATTTTCGAATGGGTTTCGCAATCTAATATATGTTCCCACAAGGGCCACATCAGACAGGCAATCCTCTTTGAATCTTTTTATTACCAACTCTTTGCTGTCGAAATTCGAGGCAGGTGTGGTATCGTGTTCGGTGAGTGACCACCTTCTGGTGTTTCTTTGCATAGACAGGATTGGGGAAGAAAATAAAGACGTGAAATTGTTAAATACCAGTGTATAATGGATACTGAATTTGAAGCTTTAGGGAATGCTGTTGCACAGGTATATTGGAGCAATATTATGTGGCTCAACAGTCAGAATGATGTGTATAATCAATTTAAATGTTTCTAAGCAAGTATACAGTTGACATTTTCCCACTAAAACACGCAATAAATGCAGAAAATACATAAACCTTGGATAACACGTGAACTCAGACAACAAATGAAAACTAAAGATAAGATCTGCAGGACGTTCCTGAAAACCCGAACAAGCGAATATTTAAAAAAACTTCAAGAAGTACCGAAGTAGAGTAACTTTCAAAGTTGCGGTTTCCATGGGCTGAATTTTACTCTAATATTTTTGATGTCAAGAAGGGTCGACATAACGTAGTCTGGGCGAAGTTGACCGCCGTACTGCGCCGTAATCAGCTTATTACTTTTCCTCTAGACCGAAAGGAAAGGTATACAGTGGTATCTGGACAGTGGTATCTTTCGGAGGCCTTCAACAATTGTTTTACGACTATGACGTCAAGAGGTTCGAATAATGACGCATACCAATACCTCCAATCCCAAAACATTGAATCAGTATTTTTAGAACCAGTTTCTGCTGAATAAGTTATCTAAATTGTCGTGAATTTAAGTCATAGCACCAGTCGCGATATAGATCATATTCAGATTCGTCCTGTACAGTATGTAGTACTTGTACTTGTACTTTTACTTGTGCGTATATTTAATTCCCCCTTGAGTGCAGCAGTTTTTTCAGAGAAACAGGAAACAGAAAAAGTGTGAGTTCATTTTAAGAAAGGTGACCGTAATGATTTAGAAATCTATAGGCCTGTGTCATTTCTTCCCATTTATTTCTAAACCATTAGAAAAAATGTTGCACTCGGGACTATAAAAATTTATTACCAAGCATAACGTACTTATCCCAAATTAGTTTGCTTCCTGTAAAAACAAATCTACTGAACTAGTTCTCCTCGAGCTAAATTGGTATATTCTTACGCAATTAGAAATTGAGAATATCGTTATAGGTGCTTTCATAGAGTATTCAAAAGTCTTAGACTTTATAAATCACGACTTACTCTTGATAAAACTTGATGTTATGGTATAGGTGGGCATGCCGCACTCCTTATCAAATCATATCTTTCTAACAAACAACAGGTAGTTTCCATAGAAAATGCGGTTTAAAACGTAAGACCACTAGTATAAGGCAATCTACAAGGGAGCACACTCTGCCCTCTATTGTTTAATATTGTCACGTAGCCAAGGACGAAGCAGTTGTTTGGAAAAGAAACAAGTTTACTGGAGCGAACTTGTGCTCCCCTAACAACTGAAAAGAATACAGAGGCGGCGAAGCAGTGGTCAACAAAGTGACGTACGTGCGTCGACGAGCGTCGCAGAATCGAATCGCAGAATCGACGAGCGTCGCGCGTGGTTCTGGAACCGTCGATTCGCATCGAGAACATTGTAGATGCAAGAAGATTATTCCGGGATGTTCACGTTAGATCGGAATGCTCTCCCTATCTGAACAGATAACATATGCGGCACAGAAAGAAAGAATGGAACACGCGCTTCCCTTGGCACGGAGATAACACAGACCGGCGCAGCCGGGCGGTAAAAGCAAAACACAAATAAACAAACCCAATGCATGGTTCGCGGCAATATCTATATTTATGATATAATAGGTATTAGATCCTCCGCAAAATTTGTCATCCCTGCTGATGACACAAGCACCTTTTTTAAGGTCAAAACCTAAACGAGCTAATTCACACATGCAATAACACAATAAAATCGTTGGAGAGATGGTCTCAGGCAAATTATATGCGCATCAAAGAAAACAAAGCCAAAGACGTGATATTTCAACGTAAAAACAAACAACTTCCTGTTCATGATGTTATTACTCTGAATTCACGACCCATAGAAATTGTTGATAGGTTTCAGTGCCTTGGTGTCGTCTGTTCTGCCCGGAAAAATCACATGAACAGCGTGATAGCAAAAGTAGCTCAGATTAGCGCTGTTGTTGGACGTGTTAGATACCTTCTTCCTAAATCCACGAAACTGTTGCATTGCAATACTCTTTTTTTATTCCAATCCTAATTACTGCCATTTAGTAGGGGCGCAGCTAAAAGATCCTGTCTGAATCGCGTTTTCCTTTTACAAAAAAGGTTTTTGCGGCACCTTTATAATGCCCCGTATGTATCACCAAGTTCTTCTCTTTTTCTCCAGGCTGGCGTGATCAGAATTTTAAACCTATAGGAATATCATCTCAGAACTTCATTAAAATTGGAAACGTGTAGGAAGATTGTTACATTCAAAATCTTGCTGACCTACGTCAAAAAAAGGCGTTATACCCAACTTGGCAAAGAGAATAATAGATATAGCCTACAGCGCGAACAAACCCCGGAAAGGCACTTGTACGACAAACACTTCCGTACCTTTTAATTAAATACGTTATTGAGAGTTTCAATTTATCTACATGCTCATTTTGTGAATTACGTAGTATATATGCAAAAATGTGGTATTGTTTATTGCTCTTTGTGGTACTATACACGTGACAAAATTATACTCCAGATGCAACTGTGTGAAAGTTCTTTTTTTGTATAAATATATATATGTTTTTTCCACAAGGAAATGTGTGCCCCTTTAACAAATGTATCCTGATTGCAGCTGTGTTTCATTCCTTGTGCTGTCTAACTGCTGCTAATTAAGGAAGCTGCGACTTCGTTAAGCTGCTTGGGACACCTTTTTTCTGCAGTTTCCCCTGTCTGTATCTACAAGGCGGAAATAAATATACTACCATCATCATCATCACATGAAATTCAGTGAGAACGCACCGGGTAATCCCGCAGATAAACTCATTGAGTGCAACGTCTGTTTCTCCCATCTCCGCCTTTGGTCGTACCTCAATCGTTAAGACAACAAGCTCTCGCTCCGTTTCTTTATTCGTTCCTGGTTCAATCGCTTACGCTGCCAGCAACGGCTTTTATTTGTTCGCGGGAGTTTTCTGTTGCAACCATCGGGACAGAACCCTTGGGGGTAGAGGTAAAGAGCTTCGCCTCAAAAAGGAAGCGGGAGAAACTATAGCCCAAGCACAGTCATGGTCCTTGGGGTTTGCCTAAAATATTCTCAAGGACAACCGGATGGTTAGGCGGGAGGTGGCTTGTAAATGGTCACTATACCTGTTTTACCTATAATGTGTCCCAATTGTTGCATGATGTATTAAAAATTGCGAAATTTTCTACGGAAAACTCCGTTTCGAATGCAACGGAATTCTTTTTAACTTTTACCGTTCCTTAAAAATAGATGACTAGTTTTTACTCATCGATTATAATTTCACTCTTTGATCCGGTTCGCGAACCGGTTTAAGCTTGCGAACCGCTTGGAAAACCGGTTCGCATGGGGCTTTTCTCGAACCGGTACACAATCGGACTAAATGAATTCATCTGAGCGCAAACCGCAACCCAAACGGAATGTTTCCGGTTCTACACAGTGCAGAACACATCTCCATCACTCAGCTGCACAGAACCATTGGCTCTCTAGAAGAGGTTAGGGATCATTCTGCGTGGAGAATGGAATCCTTTAAAAATGAATCCTTTCGCAGGATAAACCGACATTAAAAGGATGCGCCGACGCAAGAAGGAGCACAGCTGGGCTCCTCAGGGGCAACTAAGGTCGCATGCCATTAGTTGACCCACCGCTTAAACTGAACACTGGCCGCCTCTTTCTGCGAAGCGCATCCAAAGAATCGTTCGCTTATTTAATTATTTTTCTTACACCGCATTCGAGGCAGATATTATCTGTACTGTAGGGTTTCCTAGGACAGCCCAAACCCGCACCCCAGTGCACACAGAGCCCGCAGCAGTTACGGTGGCAACCACCTCTGTAGGGATCAATGAAGTTCCGACCATTCCTGCTAAACCGGCCCCAGCACGCTTGACGTCTACCACCATGGAAAGGACTCCAAGATCCATGGCAGCGGCTGCGCTGCTTCTGGCGCTTATACACATGCGGCATCCATGGTCAGTCAAAGGCAACAGGCGCTAGGTACAGGCACACCAAGGTGTCGAAAATTTCAAGAAGAGAAGACAATGGATTTTGGGCTCTACCTGCCTGCATCGAAGCGCAATTGAATGCGGCGTGATGTCAAAGTCTACAGGAAAAACAAAGAACCCCTCGAATTACTTCCACAAAAGAGAATAAATATATACACACAATTTAGTCGCTTCAGCTCTGATTAGTGCAAATGGACCGGCTAACACAGTAGAAGTGTAGACGCCCTAAAAACCTAGGTAACGCATACACGGTACTGCGTTATAATTAGCCAAGGCTCAAATAAACTCATATCAATAGTAAAGAAAACATTGTTATTAACTTACATAGAATTCATTAAAAACGGTTCCGTTGTGCATATTATTCTGCGGGTGTCGCAAGCATTGCGTGAAATTTTGTAGAGTGTCGCATCCTTCCTTGCAAAACTGTTTTTTACGTGGTTGCAATTGAAACAATAAAATGTTAATAATCATTAGCTGCATCCACAACTCACCTGATTACTGCCTCTTGAAGAGTTGTTTTGAGGTTGTAATAGAATAATTACCTGAGGCAGACATAAGAGAAGGCGATTGGCAGAAACATGACTAAATTCGGAATATTCCCGAACAGGTGTCCGAGGACGGCTCAGCGAGAAGTTGGTAATATCATCAAAAACGCCTTTAAATAACGGGCCTGCATAATTTAATGTGGGAGCAATCTTTACACCAAGCCCTTGGAATTGGTTGAGCAGTTCTTTCCATCTGTGGAATAAAATTTTGGCACAAACAAGGTAGTTACCACTTACCAACTGCAGCAGCCGACGTAAGCAAAGTTTTGAAGAGTTTTATTCCCATAAAAGGTTCGACGAAGCTGGAGCGAAGTGGAACCCATTCACAAACAAGTAAGTTGCACTAAACATCATACGCCCATAATTGTTGACGAAACAACTAAGGGGGTCAAGCGCACATCTTTGGGGCCGCTGAAAAGACCATACTCCAGGATCTGTGGTGCTATAGGCACTCTAGGATGCCTTGACTGAAGACTGTAGGCGGTGGTTAGAAACACGAAAAAAGGCTGAGGTATTTCTTTGCCGACATCTCACTTCGGGTAATGTCTTTGATATAAAGCTGGCGGGGAGCGCTTACAATCGCCTTTGTCATGAGGATAAAAAGGAGAGTTAGTGTGTTTCTTTGTTTTTGTCTAAGAGGTACATAAAGTATTAATCCAAACACAGACACTTCAAAGACAATGGACGCATAGCTGGCCCCAAGTTAGTGCAACCATGGGTGCACTTGAAAAAATGTATAAAGCACAATAATAACGCTTTTAACAAGTGACCGCGGTTTCGGACTAAATGATGACATTCATGCAAAACAGAAGATCCCTCGGAAATAATTTAATACGTGACATGTCAAGCACTTCCATAAAGGCGCAGCTGCACAGTCCTCAGCTGAGGGCTGCCTTGAGCCCTTCTTAACATTCAGCTCCAGTAGCCGACAACCTAAGTTCCAGTATTACACGATACTTCCACGCAGACAGTATTGAAACATTCCTCCACTCATAGTAGCGAGTGTGAATTTTGCAGAATTTCCAAGGTCTTGCAGGGTGGGTAGACTTGTTGGTTTCCTACAGAAAAAGAAGTAACTTTCCTTACCAGGAAATTATCATTCCATAGCACTGACAAGCTGCCTGGGCAAGCTTCTCAAGAAGATGAGAGATATGAGATGTCTATACTTATAACTTCAAAAATTACAGTGGTCTTAGAAAGAGTTGCCAGTGTGGGTTTTGGTAGATTAGAGTTGATGTAATATTATTCAATTTATTGGCTTACAGTCCTACGAAGCCTCTAAGTATTAAGGGGTCTCTTTTTCACACCACAAAATTATAGACTATAACATAGATTCTTTACAAACAGGTCATCGTATCGTTCAGAAGTTCCCAAGTGGCCACACTTCAAATTTCATAAAGTTTTTATCCCATCACTGCACTCACCAATTCATACGACACCCCGAGAACCACCACATGGCAACTGTTAAGATACTCCACAAAAAATGCAATTAAATAAGTCAAGCTGTTCATAACATCTGCACTACACCTCCCTTCCTATTTATATGCGCGCAGTTCCTGTACTAGTAAACACTGCTACTTTCATAGCTCGTCTTCCTCAATACGAGACTACTTCGTGCTTTGTATCGTCGGCTCATATCATGCTGGTGTTAATCGCAAAGTAGAGCGGAAGTAACATCTCCTCGTTTTGTGGTAGCCCGGGCTAAACCGGCCCTTCGACAAAACTCGCTGGCAACCTTGGGAGTATTCACCTATTTGTTTGCATTACGTTGCATGGTGGCCAAAAGTACTCTTCAACGATTCTCCTGACCCAGAAAACCACCAACATCTCTGCGACGTCCCCAAAGATCTTACCGCCCATGCCCCAACAGTATAGCGATTAGACGTCCAAAGACTATTTTTATCAAAACTGTTCGGTGTTGAAAATGTGTTACCGGAACGCTATATTTGGAAATTATTTCGACTATGCTTAACGCGTACACTTGGTGTTGCTGATACTTTATTTGTGGACGCAATTGTTTGACGTAAACGGACTTGAAATTATGGAATGCTTTTGTTTGAGTGTAATTGCGCAATACAATGTTCTTGCACTATGTTGATGCTCACTGTTGAACAATGTATACTTCATGACAAACCCCTAATTGAAAAAGCACAATGCCAAAATAGGTAAAACTAACAACGAAGGTAGACAGGACATTAGGACCAGTGTTTCAGTGTTCGGCTTTTTGAAGGTTTAGTCATGCATGTATACCATCTAGTCTATCTCGGCATTCTGCCGCACGATGTATACTTACATGGCGAGGACCTCTTCCTGGTGCGTGGGTGTTTAATTTTGCCACACTTTGTGGACATAGCTTCTCCTTATATTGAAGTGACAATATAAATAATTGTCACTTCAATTCACCAGGCAGTTAGAGTTCACACAAAAAACACAGATATTTTGCAAGTTCCGATGGAGAGTCACCAGTATGCTGGGCTAAAAGGTCCTTAAAGCTACTATTCCAGATAGCCCTTATAAATAGTCGTAATTCAAAATTGAAGGGATAGTTAGATCAGGTTGTCTTAGTGGTGCAAGTGGGGTATTGATCTTATGGCTTAAGTCTTCTTTGTAGCAAGCCCAGCCACCGCCAAAAGCCAAGGATGCATATCGACTCTGGGGCAATACAGAACTGCCATGTTTAAAGTCTCTGACGGAGCATTACCAGAGGGTCTCCCTAAAGTATCCCAGACTAATGTGTCGTTAGGGCCTGCGGACGCTCCGAGGAACCTGGGATCTGTTCCAGGAGCAAAGCCTGGTCTCTGGTTTCTTATGTTTCTATTTGCTTTTTCACCTCAACCCTCGCATTTCCATACAATGGGATTGGCACTCAGTAGTTCTAGTCTTTTTGTCTTAATCTTTGTTTGCGGTGATGAAACTCCTGCTGCTTTGGGCGGTTGCTCATGACATGTATGCCCAAACAGAAATTTGAAACTCAGCATTTAAGGATAAAATGGAGCCTTATTGGGCGGTGCTGCATTAGGCTTCACAAGTCGATTCGTCTGACTTGAGTGGTGAGTGAGAGTTTATGCCTATTGCTAACTGAAGTGATTTGTCAAGCGTTCGTGCATTCAGTTGCTGTGTTGTAACACAGCAAACGTCACTTAGTGCTTGCAGGCTAGCTACAATGCACAGTAACTTCACTCGGGCAAGAGCATGCCATTTTATTTCTGGCATCTGAATTTTCACTGTTGAGAGCCGAAGGGTTCAAAAATGTGGGCTGTTCAGGGTGGCACGTAGCACAGGGGCTGCTGCATGGCATACAGTAGCCTAATTTCTTAGTAAATCGCGGCACCCTGTGAGCTCATCCGCTGGTTAGATAATATTTATTGGTGCAGTATTTTGAAACAGTCTTGTATTTGGTCTCCTTTGAATTGCTGGGCATTCTTCCACATTAAAAGGCACATAGAGCTAGCAAGACCAATACACCCACTTGAATAAAAGAAAAGTTCGAATTAACCACTTCTGAGTGCACATCTCAACCGCTAACATACAGTAGAGTAGCACTAATTTAAATTCGAAGGGACCCTAGGATTTTATTTGAATTATCAGAAGTTTGCATTATCAAAATGTATCACAAATACGACTAGGGGCCACACACCAACTTCTTTTATAATAAAACATTTGAATACTTATTAATTGCAAACTCACACACAGTACTGAAGTGAAACGCACAATTTGCAAATGGATGACTGCTTTGTCTTTGCATGAGCGTTCGAAACAAAGTTCTCGATGGCAGCAAGATCAACCAGTTCATTGCATTAAAACGTGTATGCAGGTAACCGGCTTTACATGTGACTGTTCGTGAAACAAGAATTGAAATTTGCAGCTAGGAGCGGCAAATTAGCCGATATTTAGAGTCAGGGCCGAGAAGAAAGTACGAATTAACCGAATTTACTTTTGAAGCAGTTTGAATTAAGCTGGATTCAAACACGTAGAAAACAGTCTAAGCAGCAAAAATATTAAAAAATTGGTTAAATTATTTAAAAGTTTCAATTATTCTTGTTTGAAATATAGAGACTCTGCTGCACTATACCATTAGGAATTTCTGTCGCTTAAAGCGCACCGCAAATGATCCAGTCCAGGGCATGTTCCGCCGTTTCGTATACTAGTGGGTTTCAGGAAGGGGGGCTTCCCTTGCCCTATACCAGGAGCTAAACAGGGCTGGTCTGAACAAGTACTAAAATGTATTAGGATGGAGCGTATATATTTGTTTTTCGCATCTGGGCTGCAGTTTCTATCACATTTGACAGACTTACTAGCTTGTTACAAAACATAAGAAACAAGATTTGACTTGAGGTTTGCTTGAGTAAGAAAAATAATCGCAAATGCTGCTTTTCAGGATTCTGTACTGATGAGTGTGGCACAAATTGTCACTACGTTTGCCCTATGTCTACACTACCTTCAGTTCTAAAGATCTGAAAACGGCCGCTATTCAGCTTGGAAGCCCGCTAATTGATGCTCCCGCGATCACCTTCAAATCGACTGTAGAAGTATGCATTTCGAATAGGCTGAAGTTAAGACGTGTGCACGAACTGTGTGAGCATGTGTGAGAGACAGAGGGGAACTTTTTTCCCTCCCCCGAACATGCTTTCTGAATCGCAGAGTATTTTCCGGTTTCTTAGGGCAGAACTATTAATGGTGCGCTCTCTGTGAGACTCTACGCTCTACAGTGCTGCAGACTGGAATCTCCTCAGCATGCGTCTACTGAGAAATGCACAAAAGAAGGAAAACCGGTCTTTTATAATTTGTAGCTCTCATTTACATCAGCCAATAAACAACAGAAGTTCGTTGTAGAAAATTTGGATGTTCTTGACGAAATAATAATCAACGAATTCCTTTGTTATGGGAAGTGGAAATCTTTTGGAAGTTCGATGTAGAAAGTGTGAATGTACTTGACGAAATATTTAATCAACAAATTCTTTCTTTTCGTGAAGTGGTACTCTATTGGATGAGCTTTTTGATGAACTTGTGTTTTCCCACTAATTATTTCCAGATGAAGAGACTGCGATGAAAAGATGTAGCAAAGCTAAACCCTTCATGCATGTATGCCTCACAATGCCTTAAAGGTGGCTGTTTTATTACAATTTGATGCTTGCTTGGGAGGTGACCCAGTTCCAAATGCTTGCGGTTCTCCTCGTGATACTGTATAAGTAAGTGACAGCGTTATAACGCTGGATACCGCAACTCTAATAATTTAGGTATCTTTTAGTACTGTATACACCCTTAAGACTTTAAATCCAGTGCTCATTTAAAAGCAATATATAAAGTTGTGCTGCCTCTGATAAGTTTCTGTGTCGGGTGATCAGCTGAGTGATCAGCTGAGCCTGCTGATGGAGCATGTCGCAAACACCAGTAGAAGTTACCGCGTTGCTGCTGATGTCCATGAAGATAGTTTAAGTGGAAACACGTCCTTTGAATTCCTTAAAATTCAAAGTTGGGTTTTAAAGGCTGTGATAGTGGTGGAATTGTTTTGTGCTTAGAGTACCTTTAAATCTTCAAAATTCTGTGAAACCAGGTTGTGTAGATCGTCAGTTATGCGGGTTGAGCGTAGCCCGAACAAACCTGAGTTATTGTCGCTTACTGCAACGCCAGCGACGCAAGTAAAACTTCCTGCGCAAGGAAGAGGTGAGCGTGCATCCGTCCCGCGTTTTTTCGTTTACCTGGCATCAACTTCGAGGTTGCTCAAAAGGCGTAATTTTCTGGTCACAGTAAAGCTAGAGCAGATTCTTTCAATGACTTTCTCCTCACGAAACTGTCGCTTCAGTTTTATTCCGGGACAAAAGCTGCCACGGTGGTCGCCGCTCTCAGGGAGGGGGCAGTCCGCGCCCGCGCCACCAGTGCGCAAAGCGCACCGCTACACCAGCCAGCTGCCCGTTCCAGGTAGTCGTTTACAGCGCAGAGAATAGTGTTCTATCAATCATATTTAGTGTGACACTCTCTCGCTGTAGTGTTGGGGGACAATTACCTCATTAGTGCGGGCGAGGCACGAGTGCTTCCTAGTCGGTGGGGTGACGCTTGCTGCGAGGTCATTTGTGGAGACAGAAATGAATGGGGAAAGGCGCGCCGCCTCGGCAGCAATTGTCAAGTCGAAGGTACGCAGTGAGTTTGTGATTCATACGGGCGTGGAGTGTCGCCACGACAGCAAATGTAGGTGACGACGGACTAATAGTTCCTTTAGTTAGGCGCGCGCTGTGTTCACAAACCCAAGAATTTTTCGCCGTTTGTTATAATTTCGGCCCGCGTCATGTGAACGATACTTAAGAGAGAGCGCCCGAAGGTCGATGGGCAGCGATCATAGTTGCTTTTAGTTGGCCGCATTTATTCTGCATTGCACTTGTGCATTGGTGTTTATGAGTGTGAGCGGATCACGTGATCATTTGTGCACAAACATTCTGTGAAGGTCGTGACCAAGAAGAGTAAAATATAGCTTAAGCGCGAACAGAAACAAGGACACTGAAAGACGACGGGACGAGCGATGTCCTGTCTTTCTGTGTCCTTGTTTCTATTCACGCTGTAGCTATTTTTAGGCCCAATGTCCAACTTGCCGAATAGGACACTTTGTTGAGCGAATCAGAGGGCCAGAGGATGTTAGTAGGCCCTCCTCACTTTGTGTTGGGACAGGTCTTTGGAGGCGTGTTGCTGTGAAAAAAAAACTGAAGTGTTTCGTGCTATGGGGCGTCTGTCGAAAAAGGGCACATGCTGGGAGACCCTTGTGAGGTAAACATTTTCAGCTACGTGCACTGAAGTACTTTTCTGTTTTGTTGTAAATTATCTATTTTCGTTAATTGGTGAGTTTTGTATTCCAACCAAATATCGTCGTTCGTTGATTAAAAGTTAACCTCAGGGCCCCTGCAGACTTTGTATACTTTATCCACGGACAAAGAACACTATTTATTGATTTAAATATTTGAACCGCTCACCACATCGCTTGGCTTCTCTGGTGATGCACGGGGTAAAATAAAATAGCCAGAAAGAATGTTTGGGGGTTTTTTGTTTATATTTTGTTTTTGCTGACCCGCTGCGCCCGGCTATGTTATATGTGTAATCTGAAGGCAAAGTAAAGCGCATGTTGTATTCTTTATGCCGCACGTGTTATCTCTTTTCATAGAGAGGGTATCGGGGACTAACCTAGAATAACCTTCTATGATTTACATTATTCTGGATGCAATTCGACTGTTCAAAAAGCCCTCGCGCCGAGAGATCAATGACCCCTAAGCAGATGCCGCGGCGTTCGACTCGCCCACACCAGTCTGCGCACGTCACTTTGTTGACTACTGTGTTTAAGTTGTTAGGGGAGCAAAAGTTCGCTCCAATAAACCCGTTTTTTTCTTTGAGAGAACAGCATCATCTTTGCCTTCATGACATCTGGTTGAGCAGCTGGGTACGGACCCTTTATGGTCCTTACGCGTTCTGGAAGCCTACAAGCCTGCCCAAGCCGAGCAAGCCGCGGACTTCAGGGTTTACCGGCCGAGTTTGGTCGCCTACCAGAACGAACAATAAGAAAGACCACTGTATCAGACAACATGGTGCAGCAAGACACCCACCCCATCGTTCTGCAGAGAGCACCGGGAACCACCATCGTTTCGCGGACCCTGAGGATTGATTGCAGAAAGTGGACCGCATCCGGGTCTTGAACCGGTGGGATGGTGAATACACTTTCTACCATATTTTCTTTCATTCAGAAGATACAGCCCATACGTAGTTTGAGAACCAGGAAAGCTTCCTAACCGACTGGACTCTCTTTAAAAGCGAGTTCCTCAAAACGTTCGCCACTGTCCCCCGGAAAGAACTAGCGGCACTTTTGTTGGAAACGCGCACGGAATACCGCAACGAAGGGGTTGTCAGCTTCGTTGAGGAGATGAAGAGACTATTTCGCCGCGCCGACCCCGAGATGGCAGAAGAAAAGAAACTCAGGTTTCTGATGCGAGAAGTGAAGTGCTTGCTTGAAGTGCTTGCCTTGTTCGCAACCCTCCCCCTCCCCCTCCCCGAAACGGTGGCCGAATTCACGTCTGAGGCTGACGCATTGAAGAAGACGCTGGAAATTTGTACAAGGCAGTACGAACCGCCCAATCATTGCGCTTGCTTCGAAGACGATCCGTGCCGGGACTGTTAGCTCCGATACACTACGCGATAAAATCTGTGCAGTGGTGAGGGGGGAGGTTTGAAAACAGTTTTCATCGACGGCACTACCTAAATTTGCCTCTCTTCCCGCGTTGATCCGCAAAGAAGTTTAGCACACCTTGGTAACTTCTACTCCTTCCGCAGAAACCCGCGAGCCCAAAGCAATAATGTACTCCGCCGCTGTTCGTCGACTCCACGCTGCTCGAAACCATAGTCCAAAACCAGACGGCGAGGAAGACGGACGTACAGCGAGCCGCCAATAATCGTCTGCTGCGCTACTACTGCGGAGAAGCCGACCACATCTACCGTTGCTGCTCCTACAGGAAGCCCGGTTTGCGAGAGTTCTCCATCGAGCAGCACGCTTCCGACCCGGCCAGCACCCATCTAAGATAGAAGAATGACTGTCCAACACCAGCCGTGGACCAGCCCGTTTCAACCGTTCGCCGTTGCCCTACCCACACAAACGCCGAGCCGCCATCGCAATGCTGACTTCACAAGTGGAAGGTCCCTAGCCCACGCGCGGAAAACTAAAATCAGCAAGTTCTGGGGATGAAGTTGCTCTACGGCTAAAAACCGGAAATGCTCCAACGACGCAAGGACGCCACGAAGACCCTTATTGACGACGTTCCTTCATCCCGATGACCCGACCTAACCCTGACATAACTACCGAACATGACGACAGCCACAAGGCACGACGCGTGCCCGACATAATCGAGCCTACCGCCGAGACGACGACAACGACGACGTATAGTGCCCGACCTTTAACACGCAAAATTCGAGATGCAATGCCAAATAAACTAGGAACTTGAGAAAGGCGGCATCCGACGTCAAGGTGTCCATTACCAGCTTTGATCTAGTCGCAATAATAGAAACTGGAGCCGACTTCTCCGTAATGATCGGATCACTCGTGCCCAAGCTGAAGAAAGTTATGACCAGATGGGAGTGTCCGCACATACGCACTGCAGGAGGCCATCTCATACCACAAAGTGCAACGTGCACATCGCGCGTCATCATAGATGGTACCACGTACCCTTCAGCGTTCGTCATTTTACCTAACTGCTTCCGTGACGTTATTCTCGGCATGGACTTTTTGATGGGCCACGGCGCCATAATTGATCTGCGGACGAAGTCGATAACTTTTTTTATCCGATCACTCCAGGACCCGGAACTGAACCCAGAACCCCGTGCTGCTGTAAGAATCTACGATGATCACGTCAATTTGCCAGCGGAAACTTGGTGATTACCGTATACTGTGAAGATGCTCTCCTCGACATCGATGCTATCGTAGGGGGTGACCAAAGTGTGCCTCTGGAGCGAAGTGTCTCTGTCGCATAAGAAATTGCGCGCTTTAAACAACGTGAATCCCACGTTTTGGTCACTAATTTCACCCAGGAGAATCAGCATCTAAACAATGGCACCGCAATTGCATTCCTTTAAGAGACACAAGAAGGGAGTGGCGTGATCGCTGTCGCCGACTATGAACACGCAGCCGAAGATACCTTCAAGCTTCCGCATCCCTCAGTCGTGAACCCGGGGCTACCGCAAGAAAAACGGAAGAAATTATTGACTTTGCTACGTCGCTACAGCGAGTTGTTTTCGTCCAACTCAAAATTGATTGATTGTGGGGTTTAACGCGCCGACGCAACGCAGGCGATGAGGCGTGCCGTAGTGGAGGGCTCCGGATTAATTTTGACCACCTGGGGATCTTTATCGTGCGCCGAAATCTCGTACACACGGGCGTTTTTGCTTTTCGCCTCCATCAGAAAAGCGGCCGCCGCGGCCGGGAATCGAACCCGCGACCTCGTCCAACTCAAAATTGCGTCAGGCACCGATAGCGAAGCACCAAATTATAACCGCAGATGCACACCGAATGACCCGACAGTCACCGTACCGCGTGTCTTGACACGAACAGGAAGCCACCCGGACACAAGTCGGTGAAATGCTCCGTGACGACATTATAAAGCCATGAAAAAGCCCCTGGGCTGCGCTCGTCGTACTCGTGAAAAAAAAAGATGGCACAGTAACGTTCTGCATTGAATTCCGGGGACTGAACGAGACCACCAGAAAGGACGTGCACCCCTTGCGACGAATCAACGACACCCTCCACCACATCTCCCACGCAAAATACTTGTCATCGATGGATATGAAGACAGGCTACTGGCAAAAAAATATGTGCATGAGAGAGACCGATAGGAGACTGCATTCATAACCGTGTATGGCCTATACGAATTCAAGGTGATGCTTTTAGGCTCTGCACGGGACTAGCAACGCTTCAAAGAGTCATGGACACTGTGCTAGATGGCCTGAAGTAGCACACCTGCCTCGTATACCTCGACGACGTTTTAGTATTCGCCCGTATTTCCGACGAACACCTTGCAAGGTTAGAGTCTGTATTCGAGGCCATTCGTACGTCGGATTTAAGGCTGAAGGTAGAAAAGTGCGGATGCGCGTGCGAGGAGCATAAATTTCTGGGCCACGTCGGCTACGCCGCGTAAGTCCTGCCTGACCAGGTGATAACTTCAGCCATAGCTAAATTCCCAAGACCGCGACACATGAAAGGCGTGCGAAGATTTCTCGAACTAGGCACGTAGTACCAGCGCTTCGTCGCAAACTTCACACACATAGCAGAGCCATTTACGCCATTGACGAAAGATAGCATCCTTTTCACCTGAGACAGCGCGCTTGAAGGACACTGCCAAGACAGCGGCCAAAAGGGAGCACTCTGCGAGCTGCAAAAACGCCTGGAAAGGCCAACTATGCTCGCTTATTTTGATGGAAACACCGAAACAGAAATACATATGGACGCCAGTGATATAGGCTTTGGGAAATCATCGTCCAAAAACAAAGTGGTCATGAAAAAGCAATCGCCTATACCAGCCGTGGTCGGTCCAAGAAAGAAAAAAAAACAACTCAGCCTTTGGGAAAGAGAGTGCCTCGCGATCATATGGACCATTTCAAAAATTTTACCCTTACATGGACGGAAAACCGTTCAAGGTTGTGACAGACCACCATGTGCTGTGTTGGCTCGCCAATTTGAATGCCTCCTCAGGCCGTCAGGGGAGATGGAGCTGCGCCTGGAAGAATTTCACACATTACATTAGTATATAAAACCGGCAGGAAACATTCCGACGCCGACTGCCTGTCTCGCGCACCCGTCGACCCACCACCACAAGATTCCGACGAAAACAGCTCATTCTTTGGAGTCGTGACGGAAAGCGACCTAGCAGCCCACCAGCCTGCCTACCCCCAGTTACGCGTCATGATCGACTACCTCGAAGGACGCAACATCGCCGCTCCTAGCGCGAACAAACGGAACTTACCTGCATTTAGTCTGAAAAACTTCGTCCTTGTGAAGACAAATTTCAGCCACAGAGTGAGGACGAATTATCTTCTTGCAATCACCGCAGACCTTCGTGACGCAATTTTGGAAGCATGCCACGACGACCCGTCTTCGGGACATCTCGGCACGACTCAAGACAAAGTACTACTGCCCCGCCCTGCATCCGATGTCACCCACAACGTCCGGAGCTGCCATGACTGCCAGCGACGAAAAACGTCCCTGACGAGACCCGCCGGATTTCTGCAGCTGATCGCTGTCCCATCGAGGCACTTTCAACAGATTTGAATGGACCTTCTGGGCCCGTTACCTACATCCCGATCCGAGAACAAGTGGATTGTCGTAGCAACACACTAGATGACGCGCTACACAGAGACCGCCGCTCTTCCAAGGGAGACTGCACACAAAGTGGACAAGTTCTTCATAAACCAAGTGGTGTTGAGACATGGAGCCCCTAAAGTCCTAATCACGGACCGCGGAACGGCATTCACTGAGCAGCTTGTGCAAGGAATTTTACGCTACAGCAACACGGATCACCGATTACCAACAAGAAAACATATACGAGTGAAATAAATAGATAATGAGGAAGGTATGTGTGTAGATATATACAAAAAGAGGAGAACGATCAAGAAAGGCAAAACGTATTATAGGATCTCTCAGGTCGTGGTAAAATGTGTACAAAGGAACAGATAGCCGAGAAAAATATTCCCAGCTAGGGAAAGGTTGTCACGTTCCCTTTGCGGTGAGCCGCACCTTTGTAGTTTTTAGTCCAGCGGCGGAGAGGGTACCTTGTGACGCCAACAAAAGGTCTAAGTTCTAGGGGTAATGAACTCATTAGAGCGTGTAAAACGCGTGTAAGTCCTGGTGGGTGGGCTTACGCTCGATGTGGCGTCGTTCGTGTGGCCAGAAATAGAGAGGGAAAGGCGCGCAGCCGCGCCTGGAGAAGTCATGCCTTCCAATGTACGCAGTGCGGTACAATTTTTTTTTCGTGTCTACGGTGTCACCCGGAAGTTGAATATATGTAACGAGGAACTGACAGCTCCTTTGGTGATGCCAAAGGCTCTCAATGCTTTTGACGAACTCTAGTGATTCCCACGCTATGTTGACAAAGGCGGAAATTTATTCGGCGCTGAGCATCCTTTGGGCACGCGTCGTAGCAACAATGGAGGCCGCCCGAGAGTTTGCGACCAGCGCACACAGTTGATGTCTGTCGGCTATCTAAAAGTTCAGTTGAAGTAATTACTGTAAGCTGTTCAAACACTGCCGAAGCAACCAGATTCAGCGGGAGCCTAGTTTCGTCGACGCAGCGAGCAGGTCTCATCGGCCCCTTCGTGTTCCCAGCGCCGCTGCACGGCTGCTTCGGCAACATAGCAACCTCCTCCCATAGCATTACGGCAGGATTTCGTGACCATTAAAGCATGGAGTGACTCTGCCTAGAGCATCGCCAGTTCTTTCGAAGACATATTCCAATAGCAGCTTATTGTATCAAAAAGGCACTAACTTGAATTGAACATGAATCTTAACTGTTGAATTTAGCAGTATTTCACTTTCTTTTCTGGCTCCATATTTACGGGTATTTATTATTAATACATTTCAAGTGAAGTCCCGCTTCGTAGCCTTAGAATTATTAGTTTGCCACAGTGGGTTGTGTTTATTCCACTCGATTATTGATAACCATGATGTAGAGATGGAACTGGGACAAGGTGGTGTAGGGCTGTGTGCATGCAGTACTTGGTGAAAAACAAGAGTTGGCCACACAAAGCCTTGCTGTCTAAACAGCTGAATTCCTAACACCTCAGTTATGACGCCATGTAGATGCCACTTGACGTTGTTACGTAAATTTTGACTGTCAACTATTTCTTATTTTGGCATTCTTTATGCACCTCATACAGCAACACAGGAAGAGGCCACAAAAAGAATAACGGGAACGCAGCGCTGTGTCATTGCTGTGTCCGTGTCCTTTTTTGCCTTGTTCCTGTATTTCATGCATGAAGAATTCCCCATAAGGGCACGTGCTGACACAAGTACATCGTCGAGCAGACAAAGACACAGAACCCGGTCTACATTACGTTGTTTCGACTGGATGAATGGTGAAGAAGAGCATGCTGGAGGGAAAAAAGGTGACAGCATCAAAGTATTTAGGGCTGGGACACTCTCAAATATATACCCATCTAAAAGAGCCCCCACCTGTTTCAAAGAATCACAATCATTTTTATGTGGTCGGTGCCCACTCAGTTGCGGTTGACCAATTTATTTTTTTGCGTTTTCTTCGTGTCGGTAGGTGTGGATATTGTGATAGCATGAGTTATACATACAGTGGAAGTTTTTAAACACATCAGAAGCAGAATCAGAAAAAGATTTTATTTGTTCGTCGGTAAGGTATTCAATAGTGACCATAGAAAAGGAGCTAACAGAGCCAAGGGCTGAAAGAGAACCTCCTGTGAGTGGGCGCATAGACAATGGTACATGAAATATCGGCAGTAGGTCAAATAAATCAACGAAATTAACACATAGTCAAAAATAACAGATAATAGGCAGTTTTACATTGACAGTAAAAAGTGCTGATGTGGTTATGACTAGAAAAAATTCACGGAGACCATTTTTAAATGCGTGCAACGACGAATAGAGCTTAACATTAGTTTGCAGTGAATTTCATGACCTGAAGGGTTCTGAAGCCATGTCAACTATGACAGGGCTTGGTGGTCTGTCAGCATCGGGGCATCTGCGCCATCCAAGTATATGTTAATTTTATTCGGGGTAAATACTATGGCGAGACACACCTCCATTATTCAATAGTTTTGTTCAGCGGGTGACAGAGTAGGGCTCGCGAACGCCAGGGCGTACAGTTCGGTGTTATGCTCCTGTAGCACACCAGCCCCTATGCCCTAATCACTTGCAACGGTTTCAACAGCAAAACGGTGGGTCAGATACGGCAACCGCGGGCTTGTGGTGTTCGCGATAGCTTTTGACAGAGCCTCAAACGCTTGCTCCTCCGGAGCTGCCGAAGACCACCTAGTGCCATTCCTTAGCAGCTGATGAAGAGGCCGTGCAAGTCCGCACAGTTCGGAATGCAGTACCTGTAGAAACCGACCATACCCAGGAAGCACTGCAGACTTTTGACGTTTTCTGGTTTCGGGAACTGAAAGAGCGTCTTGAGGTTCTCCTCGTTTTGCCGCACTGAACCATGGTCCACAACCAAGCCCAGGAGCTCGATCCTGCTGGCAGCCAGTTGTACCTTGCGAGAGTTTCTGTCAGGCCTGAGTTCTGCATATGCTGCAACACAGCCAGTAAATGAAGAACGTGATCCTCAAGGTTGTTTGAAAATACCCCCGCATCATCCATATACGCCATCAAGTAGTTCAATCAATCAATCAATCAATCAATCAATCAATCAATCAATCAATCAATCAATCAATTAATCAATCAATCAATCAATCAATCAATCAATCAATCAATCAATCAATCAATCAATCAATCCTTTATTCGAAGAAACCAACATACATAGTGTGCTACAGGGACAGAGACTAAAGGTTAAATCGCCTGACGAGGACTCTGTCCCTCTACAGTTCAACAACGTTGCGTGTACATTTTACGCAAGATATAGACAGTTTGGGTATCTGTACAAAGCAAAGTTTGCCACAAAAAGAGAGAAAAAAAAATCTAAAGCAACTTCTCTATAAAAGAACACCAAGAAAATAACTACATCCAAAATATATACGAGCAAGTTCACAACATAATATAAAGCGGCTGATACAACCGATACCAAAAACATACATATTAAAAAAAGATATATAATAATAAAAAACGTTCACAACTGATAAAATTGTTGGACCAATAGTACAAGCATTTCTTATGACACAGTGAATAACTATTCACATTTGTATAATATTTCGCTAAGCACGGTAACGCCATTAACAAAAATAAAGAAAGCAAGAAAATCAAACCAGAAAATTTCAGCTAGATTGCGTGAACTAAAAACGGCAGGCAATATCAGTTGGTATATTGGAGATCGAGTGACTGCAATAGATTCTTAATGTGCTTTTTAAACGCACTTACCGAACGCGTGAAATCTATTTTGCTATTTAATTTATTAAGAATAAAAAGTGTTTGATATCCAGTTGTGTGTTTGCCATAGTTTATCCTGGTTTTCGGCATTCTTCTCTTTTTTGTCGTATTAAATAACCTGATTCGTGATCTACGCCCCACCTGCAAAGTTTATTTTGTTGTATGTACTGAAGCAGCTTAAAATTGTAAAGCTGGTCTGCTTTTAATATATCGTGCTTCAAAAACAGGGGAGATGTGGGCAGACTCTGGTAGTTTCCGTGATAGTTTACATCTGAGCACTTTCTTCTGAAGCACAATTGTTTTACTATAATTGCCGGACATCGTTGTTCCCCAGACTAATAATCCATAACAGAGCTTCGAATAGGACAATGTTGAACTTGGCGTCCCCCTGCACGATTTCTATAATGCACTTGAAAGTTGCGAGCAATTCCACAAGCCGAATGGAACCCTTAATAATTCTAATAGCCCTCTGCAGCAAGGGAATGCCGTTTTGCTCGACGTCGTTTTCAGCTACAGGGATCTGTAGAAATTCTCTAATGGAGTCGAGTGTGGTGAATATTTTTGCCCAGCCTAGCGCATACATAACCGCATCGATAGATGGAAGAGGGTAAGAGTCTCTTGTGTTTATCGCGTTTAGACGTCTGTAGTCTACGCACATGCGGACACTACAATCTTTTTTATCTGCCAACACAATTCGAAATACCCAAGGGTGTTTTGATGACCTCACTGCTCCCGTTTTTACCATCTTTTGCAGGGCTCCCTCCAGCTGCGGTTGTTTGCGGATGCTCAAGGGCCTGGGGGTTGAACCGGATTGGAAGCGCATCGCCTGTCTCGAAGTGGTGTTCCAGAATTTTCACAGTCCCGAAAGGCTCTGTGAACATGGCTGCAAAGTGCGGTGTTACTGTTTCCAGCCGCGATGTTTCCTTTGCGGATCCTGAAAATGACTGCAAGATTGTTTCCAACCCATTTTCATCCTTGCCGCTTGGGGTCTCTGCCGTCAAAAACTCTGACAGCGATTTGGATGTTCTTGCTGCGAAGCTGTTTAGTGGTGTTCCGGTGCCGTAGGGGTTGTTTTTGATTTCACGTCAAGCACTAGTCCTTTCCTGGCTATAAAATCACAACCCAAGATGGCTGGACAAGAAAGGCCGGGGAGATGCAAAAAAACGTTGCATGTGTTTGCGGCCATCATGTATCACCGTCTGCCTCGCTGCAGAGGTTACGCGCACAACCTGGTATGAGGCTGTTCTGATACCGGTGCTTACATGCCGGAATTTGATCTTCCTCGTCGAGCACCATTCTCACACAAAATATGCAAACACGGAAACCGTTGCTCTAGTGTCCAGCAGGGCAGGCACCCTCATTTTATTACCTTTACGGTAATGGAATCTGCATTATCCACGCTTGCAGCCTCTTCTCGAAGATCCAACGGCAACAGCTCAACATGCGCTGATAGTTCTTCACTGAAAGCCCTGAGATGCACCCTGCCCCAAACCACCGCCTTCCACCCCCTCCATATTGGGTGTGGCGTGCTCAAATGTAGTCCGTCGGGAATTTTTGTTCTGCGTCAGCCTCCGCCGTCTGTGTGGAGTTTTCTGCGGGGGTTTTAGCTGCTTTTGCGGAAGCGGGTCCATGCACTGCTGCGTCGGCGAGTCGGTACACTGGTTTATACCGCAATATGATGAGTCTCGCCGCAATATCGACTGGCGTCTGTCGCTCGGTTGCGGCAGGGTTTGTGCACAGCGTGGTCCTGTGTGGTAGAACGACCAGAATACCCGTGTGCTGTCGTGTGCCCGGTGGCTGCATTGCGATAGGGCTAGATGGTGCTTCTGGTCTCGACAAGGCTGATGGGCTCGAGTGCTCGGTCTGGTGGACAGCCCCTTGTTTCCTAGCGGTGTCAGTCGACACGGGTGATGCGGCGAGGAATGGGTTGTTTGCGTAAGCACGGACTTACAGGCATGGGATAGACAATTTCTCCGCTTTTGGCGCCACGAGCCCCTGGTCGGCCTGGTCCAAAGGCCTCTTCTATGAAGCCTCCTAATTGCTGGGGAAGTAGCCCCCCCCCCCCCACACACACACACACACAGCTTGAAATCCATCTCCACCGTTGGTGCCGCACCGCTTTGGAGGCTTGGCGCAGAAAACTTTCCTTCGTTGGCGCCCTATTTCTGGGTCGAGTTTTACCCATATGGATTTGACTCAGTGGCTCCGCAGGGCTTCGGCCAGCCATGGCTGAACCTGGTCCGCATTTCCTCGGTTCCCAAAGTGACTTTCAGTGGTAACCACTTTTGTCGGGGCTCGAGTTAATGAACAGTCTTCTCAGAGGGCCGCGATCCTCCCATTGTGGCCAGGTGCATTGGCTGGTCCGTCATGCCCAGTGCATTGCTTGTAACGAAGGACATTGCAACGACCTTCGTTGCATTGCAACGAAGGACAGTTTTCCGAGGCTGACCTGCGGATTTTCAGGTAAAGTTTTGAAGAATGTCATGTGCTTATCAAATCGAGATGTCTTTGGTGTCCGCGGGTGTCTGCAAAACTCTGCTCACCGACGATCACCGATCCGTCATTCATTTTAACACAAGAAGCCTCCGGAAAAACATTGATGGTATCACTAACTTTATTTCATCACTAAATCACTCTTTTTCGTTTATTTGTACTTCTGAAACGTGGCTCTGCGACGATGACTCTGATTTGTATGGTTTCCCATCTTATGTTCCTGAATACTGTCACCGCGAAAAGGGTAGTCATGGTGGTGCTGCCATTTTTGTTTCTTCTGGCATTGCGTACAGTCGCAGGCATGACCTTGCCATTGACGTCAGTAACTGCGAATCAGTTTGGATAGAGACCGACCATTCATTCATTCCAGATAGTGGCAAAAAATTCATTCTCGGCTGCATTTATCGGTCACCATTATCTTCGGTCACTGAATTTCTATTAGCTCTGGATCAAATTCTTAACAAATTATCCTTTGAAAAAAAAGATATCTTACTTGTGGGCGATATAAACATAAATTTATTAGATGAAACTTCCAATATGTATGCAGCTTATACCGATTGCTTCACTGGCTATGGCCTTGAGTCATTAATTACTTCTCCCACAAGATGCAGCATTCTTGGGACAAACAGCTTATTAGATCATGCTCTATCAAATGTTACGCCACCCTCAGTCTCTGGTGTAGTTGAAGTTCACATTACCGATCATTTTCCCATTTTTGTTGCTTTCCTTGGTGAGGCCTCTCCAATGAAGTCCTCGTATTTTACAACGGTCTTTAATAAGAATAAGTTTGTTGACGCCATAATTTCCACTGACTGGTCTAACGTTAATTCATCATCTGATCCCGTCGAAGCAGTAACTGAATTCTGTAGCCTTTTCCTTGAAGCAGTTTTTGTCAGCTCGAGGAAAGTGAAGTGCAAAAAACAACATAACTTTCCTAGTAACCCTTGGATGACGAGTGCACTGTTAACTAGTTTAGGAAAGAAAGAAAATTTGTATAAAAAAACTAAGAAAAAACCTTTCAACACAACTCTAGCGGAACGATATAAAAAATACTGTAACGTATTGAACAAACTATTGAAAGTGGCCAAGCAACGCTACTATAGCAATGCATTCGTGAATAACAAAAATAATCTCAAATATCAATGGAAGCTCTTGAACGAATTTTTGAAGCCGTCCTTTGCTCCTAAGGCCATACCTAAAATTGATTGATTGTAGGGTTTAACGCGCCGACGCAACGCAGGCGATGAGGCGCGCCGTAGTGGAGGGCTCCGGATTAATTTTGACCACCTGGGGATCTTTATCGTGCGCCGAAATCTCGTACACACGGGCGTTTTTGCTTTTCGCCTCCATCAGAAAAGCGGCCGCCGCGGCCGGGAATCGAACCCGCGACCTCGTGCATACCTAAAATTCGATTTAAAAACGAAACATACAGTCAGCCTGGCCACATAGCCAACGCTTTTAGTGCCTACTTTTCATTATCTCACGTACATAAACAAGGAACGTATCAAATAGACTTGCCTCGTCCCACGCGTTCATTTTTTCTTTTTCCAGTAACGTCTGAAGAAGTATATCGAACAATCCGCAACATAAAAAATACGAGACCCGGATTAGACAATATCTGCCCACGTCATCTAAAAATAGTGGCGGACTTGATCTGCGTACCCATGAGCCATATAATTAATCCAATTTTCAAAACCGACATTTTCCCCCCCCTGTTAAAACGCGCAAAGGTCATTCCGGTGTATAAAAAAGGTGATAAAACGGCAACTTCAAACTATCGACCTATTTCAATTCTTTCTTCCTTCAGCAAGATTATTGAAAAGTTGTTTGTTAGGCGTTTAACTAATTATTTAGATAAGTTTAGCCTATTAAAACAATGTCAATTTGGTTTTCGTTCGGGAAGTTCTACTAGTCTAGCCTTACTTTCTTTAACTGATCACATTAAACATTCAATTGACACTGGTTACCTAGTTGGCTCAGTATTTCTGGACTTCACCAAAGCTTTTGATACCATAAATCATAGCATTTTATTTACAAAGCTTGAAAGCTTTGGAGTAACTGGCCCTACCTTAACACTTCTAAAAAACTATCTTTTAAACAGGAAATACGTTGTGTGCACTAACGGTGTATTTTCAGAATCAAAAACTATCAATCAAGGCGTGCCTCAGGGGTCGATACTTGGACCCCTGCTGTTCATACTGTACATCAATGATCTTCCTAATTCCCTGAATTCATGCCATTGCGTTTTATATGCGGATGATACTACAATAACATCTTCTGACAAATCCATCGATGGCCTTACATCTAAGTTAGACACTGATCTCGAGAACGTGGTTAATTGGTGCCGTAATAATTGCTTATATATTAATCCTGAAAAAACGAAGTATATGATCTTTAAAACTAGTCAAAGGCAAATACCCTCCGTTCCTGCTTTAACGCTTGATACCAATCTTATCGCTGCTTGTAACTCTGTGTCGTTTCTTGGCATTTTACTGGACTCTAACCTAAAATTTAATTCTCATATCAACCATATCAAGAAAAAAACTGCATACGGTATTAGGGCCCTAATTAAAGCTCGTCCGTTTTTCTCACATGATGCGCTTTTATCACTTTACTTTTCTTTCATTCATAGTCATTTAAATTACGGGATCGTAGCATGGGGCAACACCTATCATTGTCATACATCATCAGCACAACATATCCAAAATCAATCAATTCGCATTATCACCAGGAGCCATCCTCAGTCCAATTCCCAGGATTTATTGCGCCATTATAATGTGTTACCAATCAACAAGTTGTTTCAGTATAATTTAAGCATAATATTTTTTAAGTCTCTATGTTCCCAACTACATTTCAATTTTGTCGACCCAAAATTCTTAGTAAACCAGAACACCACAAGATTTGCCTCAAATAAAAATTTTCTGCTACCAATTACGGCAAAATGACTTCAACTTTCACAGCCATATCAATTTGGAATAGTCTACCAGCTGCTGTTAAATCCACTAAATGCGTGTCTTCATTTAAATCATCCTTGAAAAACCATCTGTTGTCTTATTAATTGTGTTTCTATCGCTTATTCTTTTTCTTGTTAGTCTTTCCTGTTGTATAACTGATATGGCGACCTTGTACACCTACCTCGTGCTTTTTCTGCTTCTATGGTTTCCTCAAAATGTTGTAGTTCTTTTTACGTTGCAATTGCCATACATTTCCAATTGAAATTTTTTCTACTATTGTTGTTTTGGATCATAATTGCTTGTCGCTGTTTATTGTTTGCTGCCTGAAATTTAATCAGTGATTACCCCTGTTATTAACTTATCGAGGGTCCCGGTACAGTCTTCGACTTTGGGACCCTTGTCTGTAAAATTTTGTACTGTTGTAACACTTGCCTACTGCATTTTAATAAACTTCTTCTTCTTCCCCTCACAGGATGGCTCCAAGCAAGCCTCTATACGATGCGGCCGCATGTAATCCACTGCTGCCAGCATGGACGCCTCAATGGCCAAAGCCTCTTGAGCAAGGTCGTCAAAACCCGAGAGCTGCTGGATGGGAAGGTATGGCCGGAATATCGGATGGCACTGGCGGATTACCCAGGTGACCTTTTCCAGTTCGGGAGCTTCCGGTTCCGCGCGCTCGTACAATTCCTGTATTGAGCGTACATATTCCAAACGTTTTTCTTTCTAACCTTGAGTACGTGCGCGCAGTTCATCCTCGATCTGGTACTTAAATCTGGGGGGCAGGAACTATTGCTTGAAGTGCCTCGTAAAGTAATGCATCTTTTAAAATGGCTTCTGATGTCGTCTCCTAGCCGCTGATAAACAGCGCAACGCCACTGCCAGGATTCTGGTTATCAGTATGCCATCCAAAACTGCCATGGCCTGTTGGTAACCTGACGATTCGTAAAGGAAGTCAAATACATTGTTTTTGTCGGTATAACCCGTGTACATTCGTATGGGCAAATTTAACTCCAGCGACGCGCTGCAGTGACACCTTCTATCGTTGGTATATTGCGCTCGAGCAAACGGTTGCTCAGCGCTGTTAAGTTTCGCTGTCTCGACCGCAAGAAGCTGTTTTTCGAACTCGCTCGTTGCTGGGAACAACTGCGTCATCAATGTGAGAACTGGCTGCGTGATATCTGACACCGGCTCCGTCTGTAAAGTACTATCAGAGTGCAATGTCGGGGCACGTTGGTTTGGTGGCGAATGCGATTCGGCCATTGGGGTACGTCGAACTACTAATCACCGTATTGTTTGACCTGGCCGTGCTTGTCTCAAGCTCATAATCTAGTCCAGAATAGAACTTGTGTGAGCGAAAAAGAAAACGATCCAAACTTTGCGTCAGTAGGGGCAGTTGGAAATCTGCAATATGCCCCTCGGCGGCGAGTCACTCACAAGATTGGTTGTGTCGGCTCTAATCGAATGAACGCGTGGGTCGTACGCTGTGGTCCTTCTTCGTGCGGTTGATGGCCGGTTCTCAGGATGGAGGGAAGTTCTCACGGTTGGCACGGCCGGCTTCTGGTGGGCCTCCTCCTACGAAAGCACTTCTGACTAAGGTTGCTGCATGTATTGCGATGGAGGCGAAAAGTAAAAAAAAAACGCCCGTGGGTAAAACTCCACTAAACGCCCGTGTAAACAAACTCCACTATGGCGCGCATCATCGCCTGCTTTGCGTCGGCGCATTAAACCCTATCATCGATCAAAAAATAATTTTTGTTGGGATGACTTGGATGTTTTGTAGTGATTTTGTTGGGATGCACTCTCAACTCAGGAGAGGCCAATGCTGTTTTAAAGCACAGCTTTCTACCTCTACCACCCAACGGTTCCTTTGTTGCGTAGGGAAGAAGCAACACCCATTGAGTTAATACTACTCCCAGCGTGTCTCGGGAAGCGGAAAACGCTTTTTAGTCACGGAGGCTGAACACACGTATGCGTTGACGCCGCCATTTCGGGCCCTTGGTCGCCACCGCAGTAAGTCATTGTACCAAAACCGCGCTGTAATTATTGCGGCAACTCAGGTTACTGGCGAAGTTTGAATCGTCTTATCTGTTCCGCCTTGCTGGTTCTTGTAGAAAATGAAAAAAAAACAGCGCGTTGAGCACTTTGACCAAATAGCAGCAACACGGGATCGTTCAAAAAGAGTCTCCACCCTGTACGGTGGGGCTTCCGTCGAGGTTTTGTAGGGCTGTTACCTATAGTTCCCCGTGCTCACAACGGCGGACGCGTCGGCGGGACCCTTTCGTCGGTTTTTCGTCTTCTTTAGCATGGTGTTGTGCATGTTCTGGCACAGCTTTACGTCCATTGAGCGCTTACTTCACATGGCTTTACGAACTTGTTCGACGACACCTCCTGGGTAACCCAGACCCAACTCAGACTAATCACAGACACCTGGCTGCACGAGAAACGCCACCTTTTGAGAATTGCTTGTCTGGAAAGATACTGCGTTTTCTTAATTGCTGAATATCAATTCGGTTGGGTTTCAAGAGGAATTATCAAAGAAAAATCGAGCAACGGGGTCTGATAAATAGCGATTGTAAAACTTCCGTCAGCCTTCTCGCAATTCTCACACCTACTAAACTATGTAGTTTAAATCTGCATAAATGGGAATTGCTAAGCTCACATGCCCGTTTGTTTTGGTGTTTGCGCTTCTGTAGCGCGGTGGTGTAGCCCCATGCTAGCACATAGGAGGGGCTAGGTTCCGCTGTTTTACCTTCGAAACACGCTCCTCTCCGTTTTCTTTATTCCGACTAACGGCCAGGCTACAGCGGCGACGTCTGTCGCTAGAGCCCGGCTTTGGCCGACGCTGCTCCGTTCGGGATGGCACCCCCGCGAATTCTAAGTAGCGGCTGGCAGAATCTCTCGTTTCACTCTTTGTAGAGCCACGTGTGTAAATTCCAGTTGCTTCCCATGTGGAATTGTTGTGAAGGTCGTTCGCAACATTTTTTCCCAAACACTTTTACAACGTTGAATGGAGACAAATTTTTACAACCTTTCAGTGATAATCTAAAATTTGAAAGAGTTTTCTCAGACTGGGGTGCATAGTTGTGGCATGTGTATTCTGAGGCAAAAGATAATATCAAATTTAAACTTGCAGTTTGTTTTCTATGGGAAATTCACAATTGAAACTTGAACCATCCTCGTGTTCGTTGATGCATGCCAAAGACCATGTCTTGAAGGCACCAGTGTTTTCGTAACTGCCAAAAACCAAATAATCGTCCACGAAAGGGAAGGTTCTTACCACTTTTTCATTTATTTGAACTTCAAGTTTCGGATCATATTTAGCCCGGAAAATAGAACTTAACACAGGGGCGACTTTTGACCCAATAGAAACCCCGGATGTCTGAATAAATTTCTCATTCTTAAAGCCACGCAGGTGCTGCCTAAGTAAAAATTAAGTAATTTTAAAAACGGGTCTACAGGTATCCCACATCGATTCCTAAAGCAAACTTCATCATTATCTTGCGTAATCGTTTCTTTCACGTACTTCGTTAACTTCGTTCTGTCACGTACTTCGATGGATGGATGGATGGATGGATGGATGGATGAATGGATGGATGGATGGATGGATGGATGGATGGATGGATGGATGGATGGATGGATGGATGGACGGACGGACGGACGGACGGACGGATGGATGGATGGATGGATGGATGGATGGATGGATGGATGGATGGATGGATGGATGGATGGATGGATGGATGGACAGATGGACGGACGGACGGACGGATGGATGGATGGATGAACGGTGGACGGATGGACAGATGGACGGATGGATGGATGGATGGATGGGTGGACGGACGGACGGAAGAACGGATGGATGGATGGATGGATGGATGGATGGATGGATGGATGGATGGATGGATGGATGGATGGATGGATGGATGGATGGATGGATGGATGGATGGATGGATGGATGGATGGATGGATGGATGGATGGATGGGTGGACGGACAGGTGGACGGACCGAGGATAGACGGTTAGATGGAGGTAAGGACATGTGGACGGACGGATAGAAGGACCGATGGACGTAAGGAAGAATGGCAACACGAACTGACGGACGGATGGACACACGGACGGACTGATGAGTGAATGGATGGATGAAAAGTGTCATATCGTGCCAAGTGACGTCGTGCGGTGACGTGCAGGACAGGCAGGCGAGCATGCGCCTTTCCTTCTCTTTTTGTGAGCGCCGATAAGCATCGGCGCTGAACTATTTAAGCCGCGCTATCGCTTCAGTAAACGTTCTTGTTGTTGGAGCAGCAGTGTCGGCTTGGTCACTACATTGGCGACGAGGCACGGTCTGGCCCGTGCGGGCCGCCGGAAACAGGCGTGATGGCGTTGGGTGGCCGCATTTAGGAGTTTGACGTGCATGGAAATTCGACATGGGAAGAATACGTCGAGAGCATCGAACTGTACTGTGCCGTCAACAAGGTGTCGGAGGCCGTGGACAAGAGGGCGGTGCTGCTGAGTTGGTGCGGGCAGGAAACGTACTCCCTGATATCAACGCTCGTCAAGCCTCTACGACCGCCGAACGTGGAATACCAGGTCCTCACCGACACCGTACAGAAGCACATTCAGCCAAAGCCGTCCGAGCTGTATTCGAGGTACGTGTTTTCGAAACAGGACCAGCAATTTGGCGAGTCTGTGGCCGACTACGTCACTGCCTTGCGAAGGTTAGCTGGAAACTGTGGGTTCGGCGGGGACAAGTTTGCGCTTACTGAAATGCTGCGTGACCGGTTGGTTTTCGGAATCGGCGACGAAGTCGTGCAACAACGGCTACTGGCGGACAAAAAACTTACTTTCGAAGCAGCGTACGATCTCGCAGTCACGGCAAAGGCTACAGCTAAGCAGCACCAAGCTATAAGCGAAAGACGACGAGAACCGGAATCTCCGATAGAAATGACCGCGGAAGTAGGCTCGCGAGCTAAAATGCCGAACGCGGAAAACCATGGAAGCCAACGTGTCGCGGGGGCGCGTCAGCAGGGTGATCAGCGTTGTTTTCGGTGTTTGGGCAACCACGCAGCTGTGCGGTGCAGGTTCAAAAATGCGAAATGCTTCAAGTGTTCTGGAAAAGGACACATCGAAAGAGCATGCAAAGCAAATAAGACGCAAGCACAGGACCAGCTGGCTCAGACTACGGGTGGCACAGGAACCGAGTAGGATAGCCTATTCAGCATCGGCCAAGTAGCAAGCGCTGTCCCGAAGTACGTAGTTGATGTTGAGATTGGTGGAGATAATGTGAAAATGGAAGTGGATTTTGGGGCAGCGCGATCTATTATCAGCCAGAGGGAGTTTCAAAAACTGCTGGTGTCAAAGCGGGGAAAACTGGAAGAGCCGGACACACAGCTGGTAACCTGGAGGAAAGAGGGTATCGAGATTTTGGGAAAAGCCGTGGTGCCAGTGAGGTTCAAGGAACGAAATTGCGAGTTGCCGCTGCTGGTTGTCAAGAATGACGGGAACACCTTGCTTGGCCGCGATTGGTTCAGACCTTTGGAGATAGAAGTAATCGGTCTTCATTCCATCGGCAAGAGCCGAGAAATTTTCGCTGCCCGATTTCCGCAGGTGTTCAGCGGGTCTCTGCCTGGCGCTGTTTCACCGCCCATTCACATCGAGCTGAAGGACGGCGCCCTGCCAAGGTTCCTGAAATGCCGAAACATTCCGTTTGCGCTGAAAGATGACGTTGTGACCGAACTGAATAGGCTTGTGCAGTTAGAAATATTGGAGCCAACCCAATACTCCGAATGGGCAACACCCATTGTCGTGGTGCGGAAAAAGAATGGCTCGCTCAGAATCTGCGGAGACTATCGAAGCACAGTTAACCAAGCAGTAAAGAGCAATGTATATCCTCTACCCACCAGCAAGGAGCTCTTCGCTAAGCTAGGAAAGGAGCGGTTCTTCTCGAAGCTTGATCTGGCACAGGCGTACCAGCAGCTTGTGGTCGACGACACAACTGCCGAACTGCTCACGATAAACACGGTACAAGGGCTCTACAAAGTTCGTTGGCTACCGTACGGCGTATCTGTTGCACCGGAACTGTTTCAAAGGGCAATGGACACTATCCTTGTTGGACTACCTAAACTAGCTGTGTACCTGGGCGACGTCCTGGTGGTCAGCGAAACGGCAGAGGAGCATGAACGCATGCTCACAGAGATATTCGGCCGCCTAGCTAAGGCTGGACTCGGAGTGCAAGCACACAAATGCGAGTTGTTTCAGGAAAGCCTCGAGTTCTTGGGTCATCGCATTTATAAGTGTGGCATCTAGTTTTCCGAGGCGAAAGTCGAGGCCATCTATAAAGCCCCGGCCCCAACTAACAAGAAGCAACTCCAGGCATTCTTGGGTATGGTGAATTTTTACAACACTTTTTTGCGGGGCAGATCCGAAATAGCCGAGAAGCTTTACCGTTTGCTTGATGACAATGCTACCTGGAAGTGAAGCGAAGAGAACCAACGGGCGTTTGAAGGCCTAAAAAAATTAACATAGCAGTCCTTGCTGGTGCATTTCTACGGAAGTGCTCCGTTGATACTGTCCTGTGATGCATCTCCGGTGGGTGTGGGTGCTGTACTCGCTCACTGTGACGAGACGGGAAATGAGCAACCCATTGCCTATGCATCAAGGACTTTAACGAAGGCTGAGCGGAATTATGCTCAAATAGACCGAGAAGCATTAGCCGTGGTGTTTGGAGTGCGTCACTTTCACCAGTACCTTGCCGGCCGAAAATTTGCAAGTCTCACAGACCACAAACCGCTACTAGGAATATTTCGGCGCGAGAAACAAATACCAGATGTTCTGTCACCACGCATGCTACGATGGAGCCTAATGCTGTCGGCGTACGAATACCAGCTTGACTACCGCAAAACTTAGTATGACGCGAACGCAGATTGCTTGAGCAGGCTCCCGGTTTCAGCATTTCGGTTTGAGGCAGAAGCGCCAGGCGACGTATTTCTTTTCGAAGCTGCCGAGTACCCGCCAATCACCGCCGCTGGGGTTGTTTGCTGCACGTCGCAAGACAGTCGGCTATCGGGAGTACGGAAATGGATCATCGACGGCTGGCCAAAAGAAGGGGTACCGAAAGACTACGGCGCATACGAGATAAGACAGAACGACCTGTCCGTGCATCGGGATTGTGTGGTCTGGGGAAACCGCGTGGTAATCCCTGAGGTGCTGAAAAAACGTGTCCTCGTTTTGATGCATTCTAATCACACGGGAGTGACTGCAATGAAAGCTATCGCGAGGTCCTACGTTTGGTGGCCTAAGATGGATGCGCAGATCGAAGAATTTGTGCGGCACTGCAAGAAAAAGAACCGGCAAAGTGAGCCGAAAGCGCTTACGCATTTCTGGACGAAACCGGAGCGAGCATGGACCCGAGTGCATATCGATTTTGCGAGTCCTGTCGATGGTGCCGTTTTCCTAGTGGTAGTTGATGCTTTCTCGAATTGGGCTGAGGTGGAAATAATGACGTCAATGCACTCATCTGCCGTAATCGAGCAGCTGCGTAAGATGTTTGCAACATACGGACTGCCAGATTTGATTGTTTCAGATAATGGCACGGCGTTTACCAGCCAGGACATGCAGTCCTTTCTGAAGTTAAACGGCGTTGAGTACATGCACACCGCTCCCTACCACCCCGCAAGTAATGGGAGAGCAGAACGCATGGTTCGTTAGCTGAAATGTGCACTCAGAAAACAGACTCAAGGCTCTCTAGCGTGCAAAGTGTCGTTTCCTGTTCAAGCAACATTCCACGCCTCACTCCGAGTAAGGCAAGACCCCAGCAGAGCTTATGCTGGGCAGGAACCTGCGCTCGGGCCTGTCAAAACTTCTCCCCGGTGCGATGGACGTGGAATGCAGCCGGCAGTTTCCAGAACGAAGTTTTCAGTGCGGTGACTCTGTCTACGCAAGGAATTTTCGCCAAGGTCCTAAGTGGTTAGCTGCTCGTGTGCTACGGCGTCGCGGTCGCGTCATGTACGAGGTTCAGACGTCCGACGGGAGTATCCATCGACGCCATCGGAGCCACGTGCAAAGGGCCTGGGAACCAACTCCAACTGGCAGGACAAGAGCTTCGTTGGCCTTTCCGGAAACGCCCGGTTCGGTGCCTGGCCCTCTGGAAGCCGGGGCTTCTCTTCTGGGCCCGTCAAGTCTGGGGGCGAGGTCACCTGCGGCCTCGACTCCCGTATTGAGGCGTTCTTCTCGCCAGCGTCGTTCAGTGCACTGATACGGCATAGATGACTAGGAGGGATGGATGTGCTATCATGCCAAGTGACGTCGTGCGGTCACGTGCAGAACAAGCGACAAGCTGGCGATGTGATATTGTGCCAAGTGACGTCGTGCGGAGACGTGCATGACGGGCAGGCGAGCATGCGCCTTTCCTTCTCTTTTTGTGAGCGCCGATAAGCATCGGCACTGAACTATTTAAGCCGCGCTATCGCTTCAATAAACGTTCTTGTTGTTGGAGCAGCAGTCTCGGCTTGGTCACTAGTTATGGATATATTATCATCATCATCGTCATCACCTGTCTACGCCCTCTGCAGGGAAAAACCTCCTCCAGCAGATCACCAGTTATCTCGTTCCTGTGCTAACTGCGACCAATTTATCACCGCAAACTTCTTGATCTCATCTGTCAAGTTAACTTTCTGCTGCCTCCCTTCGCGATTGTCTTCTCTAGGAATCCATTCTATTGCCCTCAATGACCAAAGGTTATGTTGTCTTTGCATTACATGCCCTGCCCACGCCCTTTTTTTCCCTAATTTCTACTAATATGTTGTTAACACGCGTTTGTTTCTGTACGCACTCCGGTTTTTCTTGTCGGATAACGTTACACCTATCATCTTCTGTTCGTTGCTCGCTAAGTAGTGCTCAATTTAAGTTGACCCATTTTATTGAGTTTACAATTTTCTGCCCCGTTGGGTAAGTGCGGTAAGATGCAGCTGTCATACACTTTCTTCTTCACGGATAATGGTAAACTGCCCTTCATTTTTGAGAATGCATGCCGATTGCACTCCACCCCTATCTTATCCTTGAAACAATCTCTGCCTCACGGTGGCGATCCCACATCTCTACTGGACCAAAGTAGATATACATTCAAACCCGGTTATATCAAACTCGCAAAAATACGCCCGCGAATTCGATATATGGCATAATTCGATATATGCATGCTGATGAATTGGACAGCATAAAAGCACCTGCCGTATATGAACGCACTTTATTAATGAAACAAACTCACTTCCGCTATCGTGCTGAGGGTGCTCCGCGGAATCTTGTGTGCCGCGGCGACGACGGACTTCTTCTCACCACGTTCCACTCCGTTTATAATTTCCAGCTTGGAGGCCAGGTTCTGCCGCTTCACGCTATCCATCACGGCTACCCAGTACAAGTCCAACACACGCCGACAATTTGAACACTCGGAACGCAAAAACAGCAAAAGGAACAACGCACGCCTGTCCAGCGTCGAGAGACTGGAGTGGCAACAGCCTGTGATTGGCTGTCTGAGCAAACGGGGCGGGAGGGTGAGGATCATTTTTATGTTGGGGGTCGACGGTGGCTTCCCGACGCGGAAACAGCCTGAGAGAGAGAGGGGGGGAAAGAGCGAGGTGAAGGAGCTGCACAGGAACCGCCGGGCTAAACCACTTTTCGAGGGTCTGTCGGCGGGTTTCTCCTCTGCCGCGAGGGAAAGCCAACTTGGGGGAGTACTTTTGCGCCGCTGGCGTTCGATATATCGGTAGTTGCTGCTATTTCTGTTCGATGTAAGCGTAATTTCTGCTATACATTCTCATGGAATACATTCCGTGCGCAGAAATAGTTCGATATAGAGGATAATTCGATGTAAACGGGTTCGATATAGTCGGGTTTGACTGTATTCTATTTCCAATTTCGCTGCCTCAAAACCTATTTCAAACACTGTGCTCTTCCGATGCTCTCGAGCATTACTTTATTTTTCTGCATATTTTCAGGCCCACGACCGTACTCTGCTTTTCTAGTGCAGTAATCAGGCTATGCAGTTATGTGCCCGAGTTACTTAGCAATTCAAAGTCATCTGCTAATCTTAGGTTACTCAGATACTCTCTATTAGCCCATAGCGCCAACTGTTCCCAAACCAATGTTCTTAATACCTCTTGTAAATATGCTGTTAATAACGTTAGAGATGTGTCTCCTCATTTGACGCCCTTCCTTATAGGTATTTTCTACTCTCCTTACGGATGAATATGGTAGCTGGGGACCCATTGTAAATATCGTCTAGTGTGCTTACATTAAGCCCGTTCACACCCTCATTCCGCGCACTTCCCTATCACCACATTTATCATGTGGATATGCTCTATCGAATAGCCTTTATTGATATATACTGTCACGCGTTTCTGGACACCGGCGCCAAGGGGTCACTGTGACGACGAAGTGGTTGGGCGCGCGAGTTCTCTAACCATCGTCATTCAGAGCTCGCTCCGCTCTAGAGTGAAACTCTGTGCTTGAGCTCTCCCAAAAAGGTTCGGGCGGCTTCTGCTCATCTGGTCGTCATCTTCAAGTGCTCAACAACTGCGTGTTTCTTAACACCGGCGCTAAAAGACGACTGTGACGATATACATATAAATATTCTCTTTCTCTCTCTCTCTCCACATATATATATATATATATATATATATATATATATATATATATATATATATATATATATATTTGCAGAGAAAGAGAGAGAGTAAAAGTATACCTAGGGGGAAGTTTTGGGTGACGTAATGCCTGGGATGGGGTACCTTGAGGAAACACAGCATTACAACAAACCCTCATTATAAGAAGTAGTGACGCGAAGAAACATGACAAGTAGCCGTGGATGCTCTTCTCGCGGCTACCCTAATGGAGGGAAAGTAAGGAGAAAATAGAGTAGGGCACATGGGCTCGTTAAATACTTTAGAAAAATGTGTGTGAACGAATCCGTAGAGCGATAACAATTAAAGACACTGAAGAAAAAGGGCAAAATATTGAAATAATATTGTGCGCACTGAAGACGAACGCGACTGCGTCGTTATTTTTAACGAACTTTAAAGCGCGCAATTCCTACACAGAAATATAATTTGGCCGCTTTCTACAAATCTGCCCAGTGTGTTTGTAGGAATTAAAAAAATAACGCGTCAAAATTCTAGTGAACTAAGTCGAGCTTAGATGGCATGGGAACGAAGAGCAATGTTTCCGGCAATAGATGCCACCATGACATCGTTTTTAACTTTTGAAAAATATTGTTCTGTTTGCGGGTGTTAGAAATCTTGCCAAAGTAATACGAGGAAACAAATTTACAGTGAATAACAATACCGTTTAATGGTGCCACCACTGAGATGGCGAGCAAACAAATAGCGATGTCGATGGCCCTCTGCACAAAATTGTAGCACAAACTCTGGGATGTACACCACAAAAGTCGGCGATATAACCAATAAGAATAAAAACGCATACACGAGTCTGTTTTTCTTCCACTGGCAGGACAGGCTTCCCACGAAAACGTTACCAACTATTGCTTAAAGGTTCCCGCATACAGGAAATTGAAGGCGCCGCATGCGAGAGTGTGAGCAATGATCAATTTAAGGAACATAAATGCTTCGGAAATTAAATAATTACTTTGGCCAGGGTAGGCTGCTGCAAGTTGTTGTTGCAAATAGAGTCGAATCGAAATGTCGCGGTATGTCTTTCTCAGGTACTGCATAGTCCCTTGACGGTAGAACTTGGTGGCTGAAACGCATATTTGTGCTTTGTTATTATGAAGTGTTTGCATGCAGAAAAAAAGAGTACCACAAATTACACTTAATCTCTTTCATTTTAGCGCCGCTAGCCGGAGGCTTCAAAGCTGCCCTATTAAAGACCACACAATGTGTTCACATAAATACGCAACAGACTTTATCTACGAGTGTCAAGCTTTATTGCAAATATAACGGCGAACTCTCGCTGCTAATCCGAGCTCAGTTATATGTAACATGGTGTTAGAGGGTCGGGCTTGCTACACAGTTTGGGTAGATGATAAGAATTTCTGATAATGAATATCGGCTTTTATGCATCCAGGTGCTCTTATAAGAAAGCGTTCCTTGATATTGGTGCTAAAGAATGTATTCTGTTCAGGCGTCATTCTTGGTGAAGAATGAGGAACAAAACGTCCAACAACAACTTCCCGCCTGTAATATAACACGTAGAAGTACACATTCAGCAGTTACACAAGACATGAAAACAAATACATTGCCATTTTTTGCAAGTCAAGCCTATTTTCGGAGGCCGTTATGACGAGCCCAACAAGACGACCGGAGCTGAAACACCGAACGGGCAAGTTTTGTTTTATGTCATTACTCATTCGTATTACAATACAATTCCTTCCTGAAATGCGACACTGTTACTCTTGTTCTTTAGAGAAGAACAATGAAGTTCTGGGCATGCAAATAAACTCTTAAGGGCAGGCCAAACAAATAAACTCTTAAGGGCAGGCCAAATAAAATGTCAAAAAAAGCCTACGTGGGCTACTTGGCATAAATATTTTTCGCGGTACTCTTTAGAATTTAGTATGTGTAGCACTAACTTCGAGCGAAGCATTTTAAAATTACCAGGTATCACGGATACGTCCTGGCCCTCCACATGGTCACGCGTCACAGAAAAGGCACCGCAACCTATTTAGGGTGTTCCGGAATGCGTAAACCGAGCATTCATAGCCATTGTGGGCATTATGCTATAATTACAGAGCCAGTGTACATCCCTCCACAAGCACGAACATGATTGTAATGCTTTTTCAAAATTTGAGTTCCGCCAGTTGGGGGGTATAATAAAACTTAAAAAGTCTTTATTTTACTAGTTTTCAGCTTGTTTTTATAGTGTTTCTATTTGCAAGCGACGCGACTGCGTATTTCACTTGCTAATCATAACAGCTTCCCCGGACATTTAGGAAGCGCGCCCTGAATACCTCGCCAACAAATAGGAAAATATAATTACTATGTCATCATAATTACGTAAAATAAACAACGCAGGGTGGCTGCTTGTGTACGAAACAACTGCTTTTGACGCGGAAGCCCGAACGTAGTATACACCTGAGGATAAATTTTAAAGACGACACTCACAAATACTTGCCCGCAGCAACCCGGGGGAATTCTGGCCGCAAAAAATCCCCAATATGCCAGAATTCTGCGTTAGCGGGATTTACGGACAAAGTAGCCAATTGGGCACATAGAAAAAAATGTTACGCATCTGCTCACTTTGTTGCAAATGCCGACAAAAGCCGATAGTGTTCTGCCCCGCCCGCCACGTAAACGCGTCTTTTTTCTTCTCCGCCCATCTTTTATTCTCTTCCCCTCTGTGATGGCTTCTACAAGAATAATGCAGGGGAGGGAGGGGGGTATTTTCAAGTCAATTCAATTTCGCCGCGTTCCACAGCTCGCGTGCCACCTACTGGGATATTTTGTTAGTGTTGGACTTCTCAGAATGCCGCTACAAGGTGGGGCCATGAACGATCTTTGTAGATTTGTGCCAGAACATTTTTTCAAGGCGCATTTTTATGAGATATGGGAAACTACGACCGATCTTTTTTTTTAATCAAGAGGACACTGCAACTATCACTTTTATATTTGTGTATTGCTTCAAATTTCCGTAATATTATTTTTTCCTCAACAATGTTTACAGGTTGCTTACTACAGACCACCAGTTTTAGTAGTCGGACTTATGTTGGCTACATAAACGCTTCGTCCAAGAACATATTTACTTTTGCTGCGCTGCCTAATCAAGGGACAGTCAGAGAGACCGACATACAAACATACCAAATTTTTCGCGTTTAAGTAGCCCAAGAAACGACTCTTTTATTTAAAAACGGAAACCATCGTGTGCACTAGTTTTGACATTCAAATTAAGAGCGTTTTGTGGTTAATGCCACAGCAAATTATTAAGGTCGTCTTTCCGTGACGGCCCTTTCCTAAAGTTACGTACAGGGAACCTTATTATTTCGCTGTGGCCCTTATTTATTTGGTTGATATGATTTACGAGTTTTCATGCACCGACGATACACAGGCGATGAGGCGCCGTTATTGGAGGGCTCCATATTAACTTTGATCACCAGGAAATCTTGAACGTGCGGCAATATCACGAAAACACGGCCGCTTCCGCTTTCCGCCTCTATCAGAACAGCGGCCACCGCGGCCGGGAAACGGACGCTGCGACTTCAAGCTAGAGATGTGTGCCAGAAGCGTGCCTTGATGTATTGCGAGAGTAATTCCAGAACGGTAAATATAGAAGTTTCAAAGCACGTTCAGATAGTTAAGTACTGCGCTGGGAGCCGGAACAGGTATACAAAAATCGAAGAGAACACGCAAAGAATTCGCACCAGTACCAACGTCACCACTACCATTATTGGGATTGTAACAAGACTACGCAAATGAAAACGGTGTATGACGATGTACCGAAGTAACACAATTCCATCACTGAAGTATGCAAATAGTGCAGGATTGATTGTCTGATAATATTTTGAAAAGTAGCAAAGCTTGTTTACAATATACGCATATACATCGGGCCAAAAGCTGTTATTGGCCAAGTCCATCACGTGAAGTAACAAAACAATTGGCGCAGCCTGCACGAGTAAAGCAAATTTGAAGAAACAGCGGAGCTCGCGATTCCACCTAGCTTAATGTATATGGGATAAGTTTAGGCGTGGCAATGCTTTGAAACTGGGCCAACGTTTCTGCGTTGTTAGCCCCGCTGCCCCGCCCCCCCCCCCCCCCCCCCCGCCCCACCTCCCCTCTAAGGAGCAATGAACACTAGGTATGTACAATGTACGCGAGCTTGCAACTCGGTATCTACGGGAACTCGTTGACGTTTCGCCACCGGTTCACGGTGCGATGTTCGGGATAGGACCTTAGTCGTCGCATCCCTCCTCGAGTAGCGGTGTGGCGGCCTTCTTCTGCGGTTTCTCTTCTTCAGGAATGACGGTGTTCGGTCGCCCCATCTCTCCCGGCGTAACAGACACAACCTCACAAGGATTTCTAAATTTGCCATGACTGGCACGTTTGGATTATTCGGTCTACACGCGTCTACAACCGGCGGCAACCGGCTTCGCGTACTTAGCATCTGCAGCTCGAGCATTCTGCGATTCCTATTTGAGGCGAACGCACTTTAACTGGCGAATACATGAACACGAGAAAGATCATATCACGAACGCTGGGCTGAGCGTTCTTGAATGTCGACTGGTGCCTACGCGCGCAATAACGCCATAGCTCCTCAAGGCTTGCCTGCGCCTGCGCAGCTGCGCGAAGGTCCCGTTCGGTTGAGGAGTTTTTTTTTGGTAGTTTTTTGTGCCAACGCAACTGGACCAAGCTCAAGCGTAAACAGATCGTCATTTCAAGCAGGACACAAATTGAAAAATCATCAAGACGATGTAATTTAGAGGGCATAACTACGCACTGGACGCCCTTTTACTATCAGTGAGTGTGTACTGCGTTTGACTAATATGTGTATCCCTGAGTGGCAACTGCTAAGGGGTCACCCATAGGAGTACGCCTCAGAATAAGATGCGAAGGAACACGGGAACGTTTCACGACAAATGAGGTTGCAGACAGTGTTTTCACTAGCGATATAAAAAGGAGACGCAACCGCAAGCGTTACGACGCAAAATGAAGGTGAGGCGAAGGTATCACTTGGGAAAGAAAATGTACTAATAAAAATTATGCCCACCTCCCCTCGCGGGAACCCTGGTGTGATGCGACGCTGAGGGGTTTCAAGCGCAAGCGGAGAGCAACAGTCGACCGCAAGGCCGCCGCAGAGCTCACACCGGTTATATGCGCAGCGCCCCCGAAGGAGAGGAGACCGCGGAGAAAGAGAGTACTGCCCATGCGCAGCACCGCGCACAGCGCCGCCCACCGGCGGAGTGAGAGCGCGCTGGGCCGCACACCCGCAGATGTTGAGAGAGAGTGTTCGCTCTCACCTGGGCACGCGCCGGCGCCAGTGCGTCTGCCGCGGCTATGACGCAACACAATCCAACACAATCCACTTTATTCCAATCCAAATCCAATCCAAATCCAATTCAATCCAAGCCAAGCCAAGCTAATCCAAGCCAATCCAATCTAATCTAATGCCCCTCGCGAGAGAGTGTTCGCTATCGGAGAGGAGAGGGGGCGAGCAGAGGAGATTGTGGACGCCGACGACGATGACGACGGCGGACGCATGCAGGAAGGACAGGGCCGCCGAGAAGAGATGCTCTCAGCGTCGCATCTAAAACAACGTGTTCAGAAAAGGTTAACGATAAGCACATAAATTTTATTCCTCGAAATAAAATGTAAAGCTTTGGAATTGCAACAGGTAAGTAGTCGTAAGTTTCACTCTGAGTGATTGTCCACCATGGGATGTTAAAGGGTCCCCTTACAGTCTGTTGACTCTGGGACCCTCGTCTGTAGATCAATATATTTGTACTCTTTTTTTAATGGAATACACCCCACTACTCCCCTAAAAAAAAGGTCCAATGCAGTTTTGGTTACGGTAGAAAGTAATCGCTTCGTGAAACGTGGGGTATGCTCGCCAAGCCAGGTCTGGTAAGGCAACGTCGCTTACGCTAATCGGCCAGTGTCGTGTAAGACAACTCCAAAAGCGACGGACGTTGTGCAGCTAAAACAACCATAGTACGCGCAGTACTAACACCAGTGCCAATCGGTACTTGTATGTTTGCGAGTGTATTAAGAACTTGAATTGTTTACCCCGCCATTCTTACGGCTGCAAAATCGATATGCATTTAATGTAATCGCAAACAGCTCGTTCCGCAAGCTTCTAAGCCGTGGCTAGTTTGTGTTTGCTTTTGCCGGCCTAAGCCAATCGCACACCCGGGCATATGACATCATAGGTTCTGTAACGGGAAATCAGCAAGTGGGTGGAATGGCTATTCCCTTTGTTCCTAAACATATAGCCTATTTGAGCAAAGTGCGCGTTAAAAGTGGTGTGGGTATATTTCTAACGAGGTAGTCTTCCGAATGAACAAAGCTTGCGTTTTTTTCTGCAGGGCCCCTGTACAGTGCATGAGACATAAAGCGTAGCCGTCAAAACATCCGTCTACCCGCCGCGGTGGCTACGTAGATAAGGCGTTGTGCTGCTAAGCCCAAGGACACAGGTTTGATACCGGCCGCGTAACTGCTTTTCTGTGGAAGCGAAAAGCAAAAACGCCCGTGTGTCGACATTTCGGCGCAAGTTAAACATCCGCAGATGGTCAAAATTAATCCCAAGCCCTCCACTGCGGCAAGCCTCCTAGTTCAGGTGTATAGCTTCGCCGCATTAAAATCCACAATCAACACATCCCTCAGCTCCAATTGAGCGTCGCGTTTTGTCTTAAAGGGACACTGAAGTGAATTTGTCGACGTCCTGTTTTTGCTTGAACTGCGTGGACTGGCTCAAATTAACACAGTTTCCACCAACGCGAGAACTTGTGCGAGTTGGTGATGCATGTTGAGCCACAGCGGGAACGACCAGCAATGGACGATAGTTTGTTTGTCGTCCTCTTGGTATCGTCGTTTGTCTCGTAATTTGCGCTGTGGTTCAACAATTTTCATCGTTTATCCCGTTGATAACTCAATAAATATTTTATAAAGCCCCAAAAAAGAAAAACTACCGTGCGCGGTCTACGGAGAGCGCACCAAACAAAGGCTATGACGTCGGGAGGAGGTGCACCGTGTTTGGACAATGTCCAGGATTAGAATTTAAACAAGTTTTGATTTCGTTTCCTTAAAAAAAACATGCTTGACATTCTACATTATCTTCAGACGGGCATTCTCGATATCTCTACAATCGTCATACCGCGCTTCAGCCATTTTGTCGGTTGTAAAATGCCAAAGATAAGCCAGCCAGGACGGCTTGGAATCACAGCAATTACTATCCGAGGACTACGCAGGGGATTAACGCCCTTTCCTTCACCGCAGACGCTAAAATGCCAGGTGCGTTTCCCCCCTATTTGGAGATTGCGTCACTTCTGCCTGCATCGTAAAAAGCGTGTTCGCACTAGGCCAAGGGTTTGCTGATTGTGGCTTGTGCCCACTGCCCCTGAGCAGTCGGTGCTTACGGCAACAGCACGCCAACGAGAACTCGCTAGCGCGTCAATGTCAGTCTGCGCGAATTCCGCGAAGTCGCTCGTTGAGCAGTGAACGTTATGGGCCAAAAATAGTGACCACAGTATAGAAAACATCGGCCGAAAACGAAAAAGTCAACCTACCAAAAAGTAAGGAATCTACGCTGGGGGATTTGAACTTGTGACTTTCAAAGTAACACACCTAGCACCCCAGACAACTCGGCCATGCGCCAACGCTGCCGGCATTGGAAATATAAGGTATATAACGTATAAACAATTCACACTTTTATTTAGTTTTAGCATTTCAAGCAGCTTAGGTGACTATTTGCTGCATAGCGCTCGTTGCAAATTGCTCAATATCTCACGTCTAGCAATTGCATTTCTTGGACGACTTCATCAGATTCATAATTATTGAGAAGTTCGCACCATTTTTTGCATTCCCTTAAACAGGTTCTTATTTTACAACTTCGCATATTAAAAGTTAAAAATGTCTTTACTTTTGAGTTCGAAAGCTCATTCGGTGTTTTGAAACAACGCCTGTAACACTTATTCGAATAAACACTTGTTGCTGGTATATAAATGGTTACTTACCCATTTAAAGATTTATGTATGGTTAACCGCTTCATTCTTCCACGTTTACTGCGTCATCTTTTTCCGGGGATTTGACGGCTCCATCGTCTCCTGCACATAATGTTAGGTAATTTCAAACAATTCTATGAATTCATCTGGTCCGGTAATTTTGAGAAATGGGAAGAAAATGAGTCTTTTAAGACTACCCTGAGATAAGTTTTGAATATTGAACTTGACAGGTAATTAGGGCAGAGGGTATCAAAATTAGGCAGCAATAATGCTGTAACTAATGACTCGTAAATAAAAACAACTGCCGAATTTTTTATACGGTACGGCCTGTAACACATGTTGGGATGCCGCTTCAGAAACAAACCTACAAAGCTTTCTAAATTTCGATGCTGCAAAGCTTTCGATGTAAAAACGTTTTCGAGGTTTCTGCGGCGAAATTACTGCAATGCAGAGCAATCTAGTAAGTTATGTTACGTCCGAAGCAATACGCCTTTGACTGAGTGTAATCGCTTTGAATTCCTTTTTATGTATTTCCCTAAAAGGTATCATTCCGGTTACGGATAGCTGCTCGTACAATTTATTGGTATATATATAATGCCTAACTTTCAACCAAAACGTTCCGGCTTTCTAGGACACCTCGAAGCACTGAAAATTTTATTTGTTTTTTTTTTCTTTTAAAATGTTTCTTTGTTTATTCTTATTTATTCATATTTCATTGCGCTGGGTAACACACTGGCAGGGTGGTTTTCTTTTTGAACGTATTGTTTCGGCAAGAAATACAACTGCTCCCCCATTGTTCAAACGGTAATTCGGTTTAAAATAACGAGAAATATATATTTTTGTGAATTGTAGCTGGTAATTTGTTAATACGGCTCCCGGATAATAATGAAATCTTGATTAAAACTAGTTTTCGGTTTCCTAGCGGAATTTTGTGTTCCATTTTCGAGCAAATCTACCTTCGAAGCCCGAAAATTTAGTGTTTGTTGGCACATATATTACGCTTTTTTCTTGCGGGTACAGGAACGCGTGGAATTGTCCGCAATATAAAACGACACACAAGGCAGTCTCTTTTGCAATTAAAGCAGTTTTAGTGTAATTTACGCATTTTTTCAGAGATATATAATATTAGTAGGTCTCTCCATACTGCGGTTTTTTGTCCATCACAATCGAAACACTTGCAAAGTGATGTAATCATTGGCAATAGGAGAAGTTTTCGTTTGTTTATATAAAGCAGAGTTACCGATATGATTTTAAAATAATATGAATGAATACTTGGTAATCGAAAATTGGTATTGATTTGTTAGTTTTGTTTGACCTGTTTTTCCAGCAGAGACAACGCGTAGCCTCCTGGATGGCCATGTTCCCGCCTTGGAACGATTCCGTGGTTACGTTTACTGTTTTTTTTTTTTTTCAGCAAAGCTATCTATAGCTAGGATCAAGCAGATCGTCCTCATGAACTGACTGGTGTAGACGAGAATAGCACAAGCGGGAAGAGCCACGTTGGGGCGCGCACTCAATCCTGGGACTGTAAAACTGTACACCACTATATGGGCTTATGGGAACATTCAAGATAAAAAGTAGAAAAGTTACAAAATTATGAAATTACAAATTACCTTTATATTTTAAAGTACGAGGGAATGTATTTACACAAAGAAAGTTTCTTTTCAGTTTATTGCTTTTTCCATGAGTGAAACTTAAGCGCAAAAATTTTACAGGGACGAGTAAGGGAACGGCACAGGCGCTTACTATCAACTGAAAGTTTTATTGAAAACGAAAACCCATTTATACCGCCCCCAGACCGAACAACCCAGCACGTGTGCCCTTCGCACATGCGTACGGCTGTACAAGAGAACAGCCGCCCCATTCCCTTCTCGTTTCTCTTATCCTTTCTCTCATTCTCTACCCCTCTCCTTGAGAAGTTGCACTTCTTTATCTAAAATACTCAGCGACGGGTGACTTATACAATCGGAACCATTATTCCGGATATGGAAGGCTTCGGAAATTTCCCTGGTGGCACGGTCTCTGTGCTTAAAAACAACTTCCATGTCTGTGAAGCGTGGCTTACAGCCGCATTTATAACAGTGCAGCGCCAGGTGTGTGTAGGGCTTTGGTTTCAAAGAGGAATGATGCTCCCTCAGGCGTACATTGAGACGGCGGCCGGTCTGGCCGACGTACACCCGGCCACAGGACATGGGAATGCAGTACACAACATTAGTCATGCAACGAACAAATTGGAGCCTGTTTTTTATCAAACAACCTCGTGGGGGGAATTGCCTCGGGAATCGAGCCTGTTGCTCACCATGCCACATAATCTGCCTAGCTTGTTCCTGGCCGAGAACACCGCCTTGACGCCGAATCTGTCAGCTGTCTTCTTGAGGCGATGCGACAGCGCATGTACATAGGGAATGACTGCCACTTTTAAGTGCGAATGCACTTTATAAGCGACCCCAAACCTTCCACTGCCGGCGGCGGCGGCGGCGGCGTCCGCAGTCCTCCTCTCCCTAGCAACGGCGTGGAGCGGAGAGGAGCGTCGGTAGCAACGGCGCAGTGACGTCACTTCACCACGTGACCGCGCTCGCTCCGCCTCCTCGCCGTGGCTGCGCGGGTGCGCGCCGCTCCCCGCACCTCTCCTCGCGCCGTGACGTCATGGTATGACGTCACAGCGCGCCTCCTCTCCCCAGCAGCTGCCGCGCGCCTCTCTCTCCACCGTGACGTCACACTCTCTCCTCTCCCCCTCGCTCGGCTGCAGCTGCCGTGCGCCGCTGTCCCTCTCCCCTTGCGCTCGCCTCCTTTCTCAGCCACCTGGCTCGGAGCGCTCGGCGCGGCGTACCCCCCTATATATACAGCGATAAACTGGCAGACCTCCGTGGGTCGGCTCGCGCGCGCTCACGGGCGAATGCCAACGGATTTTAACTTTACTCCCCCTCATAGCATCACCCCGTGCATTCGCGCCTAACCATGTTCACCCTCGGGGAAATGCTTGGGAGTTTTTTTGCTCTGGTCGGTATCTGTTATGTGATGCGCGAACTCTTTCAACTGTTCCACAAGACGCTGACAGATTGCCTGGAGCACGGCGAGGGGAAACCCAGCGTTCCCCAGCCGAACCACTTGTGCATTGAAGCTTTGTTGCGCCAAATGATAACAGGACTTGCTGACTGCGGATTTGAGACACGTGTGGGCTATCCCGTTCTTAACCAGCTTGGAATGAAAAGAAGCGAAGTTCAAGAGTGGCTTATTAGAACGGGGCGCGTACATCCAGCATGTATGATGCCGCGAGAAACGAAGCTCGAGGTCAAGAAATTGCAAGGTGCCTCCAACTGGAACCTCGGCCGTGAACTTAAAAGCTTTACCTTTCGCAGTGAAGGCATCAAGAACAGCACATTGGAAGGACTCTATTTGTACGTTGCAGCACAGAACCAAAAAATCGTCCACATAGCGGAAAACCTTAGTGGCAACGCCCTGTAAAGCGAGCTGCAATTCCCCCCCCCCCCCCCCACGAGGTTGTTTGATAAAACACAGGCTCCAATTTGTTCGTTGCATGACTAATGTTGTGTACTGCATTCCCATGTCCTGTGGCCGGGTGTACGTCGGCCAGACCGGCCGCCGTCTTAATGTACGCCTGAGGGAGCATCATTCCTCTTTGAAAGGAAAGCCCTACACACACCTGGCGCTGCACTGTTCTAAATGCGGTTGTAAGCCACGCTTCACAGACACGGAAGTTGTTTTTAAGCACAGACACCGTGCCACCAGGGAAATTGCAGAAGCCTTCCATATCCGGATTAATGGTTCCAATTGTATAAGTCACCCGTCGCTGAGTATTTTAGCTAAAGAAGTGCAACTTAATTCTTAAGGAGAGGGGGTAGAGGATGAAGGAAAGGAGAAGAGAAACGAGAAGGGAATGGGGCGGTTGTTCTCTTGTACAGCCGTACGCATGTGCGAAGGGCACACGTGCTGGGTTGTTCGGTCTGGGGGCGGTATAAATGGGTTTTCGTTTTCAATAAAACTTTCAGTTGATAGTAAGCGCCTGTGCCGTTCCCTTTCTCGTCCCTGTAAACTTTTTGCGCTTAAATTTCACTCATGGAAATTGTTCACCAACTAGCTCGTCTCTCCATTTTGCTTCAGTTTATTGCTGTTGAGAGGTGAAGCCGGCATTAGGGGGATCGTTGCAAGCTTGTTTTCACACGTGGCCTTCTCACATTAAGTGTTGCACGCGAACCGCTTCTACCTTCAGGGGGAGTATCATTACCGAAAGAGGATCATGCTCTCTCTATATTGAAATGATTCGGAAACCAATCATAGGACAGTTATAGGACATGATATTACAATTAAATGACGTTAACCATCTAAATTGATTCCTAACGACAATACCTTTTCTATAGTATTCCATTTTACCTTTTTCCGTGCCAAGCATGTCGAAAGCCTGGCTGTAAAATCTGTTAACCTCCTGGGATAAAACCTTTTTGTTTCAAGCTATTTATTCTTATCTTTAATATTTTTAAAATGTTGGACAAAACAGACATTATAGGCATTGGCCGGTTGTCGCTCATATCGTTTTCGTCCACTCTTTTATAAAAACTCGTTAACCTTGCCAGTCGAACATTATTGAGGAATGCTCCAGTTACCAAAGCTCGCTTTAAAATAAATAAATTGGGGGGCTATCAGGTGAAGCACACAGTTGATCGGCTTTATTTTAATGGCATCAGCCTATGCACTTCAAACATTTTCAGACCGTGGAAAATGGCAGTCACTTCTGTAATGTGTGGTGTACGTAAGAATGCTGTATTACACTATTAGGAATATTCCCTACATCTTTGTTATGTATATCAACGGAGCCAACGACTCCGTAAAACGTTAGTAATGAGCACTAATAATACCACTACTACTAATAGTAAAACACTATAAAACACTTGGCTAGTAGTTGTTAAACTTGTCCGATGGTTCTCTTTCAGTTAGTATATCGCCATTAACGATGTACTTGACTTATACTAGATGCACTAGACGTCTTATAGACGGATAGGATGGATTTTTTATCGATTGGTTGGTTTAACTCTTATCATACGATATTACTTCTGTGGAGTGGCTGTCAATAATGTGGTACTAGTTATCTTTGCTCTTTCTAGCTCTCGAAAAATTGGTTTTAAAAAGTTATAAAAGGGTACTGTCAGCCTGGGTAACAGACGTTAAGCAGTAGTGGGCGTAGCAAATAGGACAAGAAAGGGAAGCAGCACAAGAAAAACATAAAATACAATAACAACATTCCAGCAAAAACCAAGCACTTTTGGTTGGTTTGGGAGCTCACCCATAAAATATGAAGCTCCCCGGCAATGTACAACTTTTGCGGGCCATTGCGTTCATGCACGTGTGGTCGGGGGAAGAACAATCTTGGTCAGGGATACTCATACAAGTGTAATCCTTCATTTCTTTTTTTTTGGGGGGGGGGGGGGGGAGGGGGGGTGGTAGGATTGTGTCGGCAGACGAATCTGCGGTATGATGTATTCATTGGTGTAGAATTGAAATGTCCGGTAGTAAGCAATATAAAACGTTTTTCTCCTTTACGGTAGCCGATCACTGTGAATTTGTTTATAATTGTGGTTTGCAAAAGAGCAGTGTGTGACTCGTTTCTACTGCAAGAAATAAGAACAAACCTTGCTGCCTTTCCTTGTACGTTTTCCAACTGGGAGACGTCAGTTACGGTGTGCGGGTTCCATATGACTAATGCGTAATCGAATTGACGTCTTATGTAGATTTTAAACTAAAGTAGTTTTATGTCATATGTGGAGTTGCCTAGAGTAATAAAAAATCCTTGCATCTTCCTTTGCTTTTTCTAGGTGTAATAAGTATGTTAATTCCTTTTGAGCCGGGATGTTGTCATAATACGTAACTATTCTTAACTTGTTACGTTTGAGGCCCTATGATTGTTTTTGTGGATGTTTATTGCAACGTATTTTTTGCATGTGATTTTCAGGGCTACTTTTTTTTATTATTATAGGATCATCACCCATGTGGTACTCCAATATGGTATTTTACATAGTGCTTCATGTATAGGGCGTGATCATAATTGTAAGGAAATTTGTTGTAGATATTACAGGTGTGTGCAAGCAGCTCAATCCTCAAGGGCATGTCACAAGCAATATCAATAACGAAACGGAAAAAAAGGAAAGGGGTCCGTGAACAGAGCCTTGTGTAATGCCTGATTCTTCTGACGCAGTGCTTGAGGACACGACATCAAGATTAAGGTTTCAAGTCACAAGAAAAGGTAAGATGTGAACAAGATATGACAAAGTTCCTTTTCAATATTCCTTTCTGCTTATAACATAATCTTTAGTGTGACACGAGAAAAAAAATCAGTGTTTTTTTAAGTAAAATATTTTTATTGGGACCAAAAGGACCCTGCCAAAAAGTAATGCATCTGCAGACAGACCAGTTTGTCGACCAAAAATCTTTGATAACGTCTCTGTACTCAAAGTTCGCGCGTGAAACCGGCGTTGCGTTGTGTAAGAGCGGTTACTATAAAGTCGTTGAGTTCATTGAGTTCTCGATGAGTTTTCGAGCGGTTTCGAAGCGACTCTCGAAAGAGTACAATATAGTCATTTATACTATAAAGCACTTATCGGAATACATTTAATTCGTATAGATGCGGTTACTTAGTCGGCAAAAAATCATGATATGGGTTTGGTTCTCGTTTGTGACTGGGTCACTCATGGTTTGACGATCGAGTGGACGTAATTTGTGTACAGGTACAGGCACTTCCGGCAAAGGATTGACACACTTTTGGCGTCGGTTTGATTTGAAGCCTTTTCGCCTTCTCTGAATTTTTTTTACAAATAAATGGTAAAGACTTTTAAGAAAGCAGTCTGATCCCCCTTAACCGAATTTAGGGAAAAAAAAAAGCAAAGTTATATAAGCCGAAACACATGCAACGCTGCCAAAGGTATTTTATGGTATGTTGTATTGGTGATCGAGGGCAAGTTCAGGGGCACAAGTAACAAAATTTAAAGTTATGGATAAACAATAAATGTTTATTTCAATACCTAAATAATAATTTTCCCATAAATAAAATTTCCGTCTGAAAATCCGGGCTTTGAAGCCGGAACACCGAAGAAGTCTGCCATGTCTTTTTTCGCCACGGCTAAGGTATACTCCCTTCGGGAAAATAGATCTGGCCCATTTTCTTCAGTACCACAACTCGATCTGGCTGGTTTTCGATGCAAAATATGATATGCATCCGCGTTTTGCAGCTTCATCTGAAAATGTTTAATGGAACAACTGTGGGAAGGGAAAGTTGCAAGGTTGTTTTTTTGCCACCACACCTATATTTGACCTAGTTCCGATTTGCGGGTTTAGCTGACTTCGAAGAAAAATTTATTTATTGTCCTTTAAACTTTGAAACGATTGTCTGTGCTTGATCTTTTTTACGTGATATTATACAGAAATCATGAATGGTGTCACCTATGCAAAATATAGTTGACAGGCTCTGATAGAACCCGTGATTTCGAGAATTTATACTGCCTTTCTGCTCAATGAATAGAGATCATTTTGTGTATGTCGAGTTCAAGTGCTTTTACACATGGCTCCGTATGAAATTATCATGGAGCGAATTTAAGTTCCTTTGGGGATGAATGTTATTTCAGCGCACTTACAATTAGCAGGAACTTAAGCGGAAGCGACCAATTCATAAAATTAGGCGTTAATGTTCAATGAACCATTCTAAGTAAGAGAAAAAAAATGCGTTAGCGATTTCATCCACGCCCGGGTGTGTTCCTGTTATCTAAGTTTACTAAAACCGACAACACACCTTCTTATTTATACCCCCTTTTCCAATCGGGAACACATTATCATTGGGAGCAAAGCTTGGTATGGAGCCTTTATAGTTTGTAAGGAGAAATATTTCTCGATATTTCAACAGTGGGTGCTTACGTTTCCGTCTTTGAATTTTATTTTCAATATGCGGAATTATATTCTTTATTTTTATTTTCTGAATTGGAATGATTCGAAATACATTGTCTTGAAGAAGTTCACAAAAGTCTGGTCAGGTAAATGTGCATGTTGTGTGGCAAGGATCTTATTCCAGTGCATTGGTTGCATACAATCTATGATGATTTTGAGTGAGTTTGGTGATATTAGGCATTATGTGCCCTTGTTAGGCGGTACAGCTCAGCTGGCATCACGGTTATTGACAAAAAAAAATATCTGCACACGTTCACTAATGCCATTATCTGGTATTATCTGGTACGATATTACGAGGAGGCACAAACATGACAGCGCGCAAAATGCTTAACCTAAGTACACATGATAATGATAAAGGCCACCGTTAAATCGTTTTTAGGAACTTTAGGCTCTGCCGCTATTCCTCTGTGAAAAAGTTCCCTCTTCGTTCTTAGAAATTCCCCTGAGTTTCCGCAAGGAGTGCGTAAAAACTAGAGTAAACTAAAAGACAAAAAAATACTGCTCAGACTACGGCTGCGCGGCGTCAAACAACGTATACGCTGAAATGCACAATCTCAACACTGGCCGCGGAAGCAATCGCCTAGCGGTTTTAACTAACTTTAGGCTCGGAGCATTTCTTCTACTCAAACGAACACGTAATGTTGCACAGACGAAACAGAAATTACCGCAAACAGAAATACGCGTGGTCGGAGACGACAGTACAATGGTGAGGCAACCAAAGGCAAAGATATACGCCGGAATATTTAACTACCTTTAGCAGAGCCTGGGCTTTTCTGTTTTTCTGCAACTACGGTTGTTTTAAAATTTTGAGGGAAGCCGATTTTCGAAATTTAGTCAACTAAAAATCAAAGCACCCAATCAATAGTTTATGCGTGTTTCTGCCATGCACATCTACCTGGTTTTATAATTTAAATCAGTGGTTTTTACATATTTGTAATGAATTCTATGATGATGAAACTGATTCTTCTAGCCGCTGCTTTAGAACCCCCAAATGCTCAGAACCTTCATAACTTCAGCACTTCGTGGTTTGCTTAATTTCGAGACTGATGACGTTAACCGAATGTTGCAAATAGTCACATATTGCTTAGTCTATTCCTCTCAGCTGAAGGTTCTCGCCTTTGACGCTTCGGTATAGTCATTGAGTTTTACTGATGTCAATATCCTGAGGAAGCTATTGTTTGTTTCTGTTATTTATTCTAACATTTTTACTGCCATCTCCTTTCAGCCCTTCATAAAATGTGAACCACCACCAAAAAAAAAAGTGTTATTACCTTCATTATGAAGACTCCTGCCCTTCAGCAATGTGATAATAGGGTTCCAGACCCGTGGCGCAGATCCCCTGCCGCTGGTGCACCCCATAACAGGTGAAATCACCGAATCTGCAACTAGAAAGTGCAACGAATGCGTTACTGCTGCAGTTTAGTCAAACCCAGCTTCCCGCCCGGGAGAAGTCGGGATGGTACATTTTTTCAGTAACAGTGATAATTGTAAAGTCGTTCATTTCTCTAGCAGCCTAAGGGCTCTTGAAGTTATTAGGGTTGGTGTCAAGATAAAACACGTAAAAACATAAATACTTGATAAATAGGTTAAAGTATGAACAGAGGCTCATTGGCGTGATGGCGGGAAGGGCAGCTCTTAGGTTTTTTCTCTCGTGGCTGGAGGTTTCGCACTTCAGGCGACTCTAATTCTGTCGCTGAGACGCCAGGGAGCATTTAGAAATTTAGGCAATCCCCTCTGTTCAATATTCTCTCCACCCGTCAATTAAACACTCAGCGGTGATAAACTTTAAATTGTCGCTTTCAAATTCAAACCTCGAAGTAGCGCTTCTTAGGTGTTGTGGCAGTTTTAATGTGTAAGGAATAGTTAATTCCAGAAATTTATTGATGCAAAGCACTTGACTAGTTTATCATTACAATTCTTGTTATACAAGTTTCCAAAAACTATTGCTTGGGCATAACAAGCGGAATTACATTTTCTCTGATTTTGGTAGGCCACAGAGACATTGATGTACTGCCAGCAGCTGGTGATGTCGTAGTAGGTTCGCAAATTATCATACGGCAACCCTCGCCGCCGTCACCTACACGCGCCCTTTATGTGAAGATGAAGAAGAAGCCATTTAAATATTATTCACGCATCAGATTTTGTGAACAAACACTCCGCTTCCACGAGTTCAGCATTCGCCTGATCCACTTTGTGTATCTCGTTTCTTAAAAAAAGAATTTGTAAAAATTCTGAACATCGCATTCTTACGAGCCAAAATTTTTCTGATTGAAATGGGTCGGCTTTTTTGCTCAGATTTTTGAATAACAATCAGCCGAAAATGCACAGCTGATTTCGGCTCTCTTTTGGGGTTGCCACGGAATTTCGTGTTTCTGAATGTGTTCGTAGCCGGCAAGTCTATAACATACGTTAGATTACATTCATGAAAAGACGGCTCCTCAAACATTAGAAAGCACTTGCGATGGAAGCCCCATTCCATAACGATTCATTCAGATTTTTCAACATCGGAAACATTGCTGGTGCGTTCTACCTAGGTGCAGTGCAGGGTATTAGTGGGCTAGCTTAGACCAGTTTCGACATCAGAATAGATAGAGCGGTATGAGCATGCAAAAGTAAAATGTAAGGAGTATGACCATACACTTTTTAAATTGTAGGGAATGTGGAAGCATTACCGGGCAAGTTTCGAAATTATGTACCGGTATTGTAAGGGCAGTGAGGAACTGAAGCTGCAACCGGGGCGGTAGTGAGTGTAGCACTGCGCCGACTAGTAAATATAATCGGCGGAATAATTAAGGTCGTACATCTGTCAGCTTGCCAAATAGTTTTCTTGCGACACATTCTACACTCGCGTTTCATCATCCAATTCAAAAAGGATGTGTTTACAATGTTCAGCTGAGTCCAGCTGCGCACTATCCTATCTCTGTAGTTAGAAAAGGCCTTCAATCGCGTTGGTCATACACCCATTTTCCACTCATTAGGATCAACGGGGTGCCGCATTTGTGCGTACGATTACAGTCGCGATATCAACGGCGATTGCACTGCCACCTATTTATTTACAAGTTCACGTGTTACCTCTTACCATTTCACATCGGACACCTTTTACCGCGCTACACTTTTTTCCACAGTTTTAGCGTTCCCCTGCCATCACTGCCCCGGCGTTTATCCCGGATCCCCATCCTCAAGCCCTCCATCTACGCGGATGACATCCCAGTTTGGGCGAAGTCCGGCAGACGTAGTCATTTATTTATTTATTTATTTATTTATTTATTTATTTATGATACCTGACATCCTAAAGCAGTGCGTTGAGTCAAGGGTGTACAAACATCAAATAAATACACAGTGGTCGTCAATAACGAGGAAAAAACACAGAAAAAAATTCAGAATGACAACTAAAACAGAAACATCAAAACAGGTGTAGCAACTTTCACTCAAAGCTAATAGAATAACGAAAAGTCTTGCGTATATGCAATAAACAAATAGCTGAAAATTAAATGGCCATGAGTGGCAAAACACACTAAACGAAATAGGAAGGCCTGGGTGTACAACATAGGAACCTATACTCAAAAATACGCATTTCTAGAAATACAAATGCTAATACCAACACCAAAATGCAAGGAAAATGTAAGTACAACAAGATCGTCAAAAAAACAAAAAATAAAAAAAAGACGCCTGAATTTAGTTCAGCAAGTCCGCCAAGCTGGTCAAACATCAGAGAAAGATAAACAATGGTAGTGCTATAAAATATTTGCACACGCATGCGCGAAATGAAGCCGGATCAGTGAGAGAGCAATACAATCGGGGACATAGAACATGATGCTGTCTTAAGAAGCGCACATGACTTCAACTGTCTTGTTTTGCCGTAGGTGACTGTGAAGATATGGCGATAATGTAAGCGTCCGGACATGCAAAATGTTAGTTGTTAAAGAAAGAGTAGAAAGCCCCATCTCAGGCGGCACAGAAAGTGTGCCCGAAGACCGGCCCGTCTATGGCCGCTTTCTGGCATGTCCGGCCAGCATCCAGGTTCTGGCCAAAGACTATCATATCATCAATGTAGAACAACACACCAGGGCAGCCATCAAGAAATATGGCCATCATCTTCTGAAATGCCGCTGGCGCAGACGCTAAGCCAAAGTGTGTCGCCCCTACCAAACATGAAGAAGTTCCTCTGTATGAGGCAACGGGAAGATGTCTGGTACAATAGCCTTGTTATGCTCCCGAAGGTCAACACAAATCATGATGCTGCCATCTTTCTTGTCAACGACAACAATGGGCGAAACCCATTCAGAAGCATTGATGATATAAATATATTTACATAGCGAGCATACCAGAGCCACTAGGAGGCGAACATGTATTGACGGAATTGAATGATCAGGTTGAAATAGGCTACAAACTTTGCAATTTACGTATCAGACAATTCTCGACCATGCGTCTTACACCTGGCTTGAGGCATCGGCACCTAAATCTGGGTTTTATTGGTGTCTGGCCAATGAGGCCCTAATCCGGATTGCTGTTTTTGCAGCTAATGATTGAACCATCCTCAATATTACGAACGGAAACATTTTTTTGGACCTCACATTATCCACAGTATATACGCTGTTCCTCATCTACAAGAGCCCACCACAGTGTGCCAGTGACTAAGGTGTTGTGTTTATAAGCCAGGGATAAGGGAGGGGGAAGAAGATGACGACGATCGGTTGGGCAGCGTGATTGCCACAACCGCTCTGCGATTTATTCGCTTTTCCTGTATGTGTTACGCCTTCAGTGCCGTCTTCTACTGCGCTGTCTCTTCCCAACGTTATAGCAATTCTCAGGAGGCGGGCCCCCAACTTCAAGCGGCTCTCCCGGAGCAGTGAGGGGACCCTGTGGCAAAGGGGGGTACTGCCATCATCTCTACTCCTTGCCGCCATCATGAAAATCCTCAACGGAAGCGTGCCACACCGGTCCTCATCTATTGTGTCATGCAACATCTCTGCGGGTACTCAATGTCCGCCAGCCTCGAAAAAGGATGCAGTTGACCCAGCTCCAGAGTACTGTACAGATTCTCCTGACGACGTAGTTGAAATGGAGCAGGTAGCGTTCACTCCTGTCACGTACAAGAAAAAAACGAAACGCTGCAATTCCGGTTATTTAAACCGACAGCAGTAGGATGCTCAATCTGGAGAGTCAACCCTAACATTCGTGGCAGCGCAGGTCGCGGAAGCCGCCCAGGAAAAAATCTTGACTCATCGTTTGAACAAACACGGCAGCCTTTAGGTCACCGTATCGTCTTTTGCTGCTGTGAACCATCTTCTACAGATCTCAAGTCTCGCGGGTATAACCATCGAAACTCGTGTACCTCACTCCTACATGGCGACTTGCTGGAGAATCGAAGGTGTGCCCCTCGATTACACGGATGAACATCTTGGAAACTACCTAAGCAGTCGAGGCGCAATATCCGCCCGCGACCAGGTCTCCTACCGACCTAATGACGGCAGTGCTGTAAGTGAATCACGCCAACGATCTGTGATCCTAGAGTTTAAATTCAGCTCACCACTGCCAGGACGAGTGTTCCTCAGCTTCTGCAGTTTTCAGGTGACACAATAAATGGGATCACCAACGCAATGTTTCAAATGCCAACGGCAAGGTCATATCGCCAAGAACTGCAGAAGGCCAGTGCAATATAAGATGCGATGCAAGCACTGTACCTCCAGGACCCAACTCTCTGCGCGAACTGGGGAGGACGTCACCCCGCGTGGTATGAAGCTTTCCGCAAGAAAAAGGCTGCCACTCCTGCTCGCACTTTAGAGAAAATCCAGGAAAAAGCTCTCAACTGATGTAAATATCCACCAAACCCTGAGGCTGTGTTTACGTCGGTGACGTCCTCAAGGAATTACCCACTCCTCCGAACAAGTCCTATGCCAAAGCAGCCAAAGAAACGACACCTCCCAAATCTTCTCAGAACACGCCAGACGCTCCTAAAAGATCAACCCCGTCGCCGCAGTGATGACACCGTAAACAGCATGACAATACGGCACACCAGTCTAACCGAGACGATGTCATCAGTTTTGTCATTCCTAGGCTATTTGCGATTATCCATGCCCTGCTTCGAGCTAAGCCCTCCTCTAAAAATTTTCCTTAGGTCGACGTGTCTTGGCTCTGAAGCCCCTTGGGTCACCCTCTTTCAAAACGCCGCAGCGTGGTTTTGAGGTGCAACAATGACCACCTCTCGAACAGTGTCTGGTTTTCCCGCCAGGGGGCGAGGAAAGTGAAGATGCGCTCACATCGGTTTCCGGTGAATTTGACTTTTTCAATGGTCTTTTTCATCTCAGGCTCATGTACGCGTGATTTCTGAGTGCGCGGTTGTCTAGTGCACACCTCGACACCGAATCCCGGACGTTTCACGTGAGTAGACGCTTTACTGGGCAAGTTCTAGCCCACTCGGTGGGTTAGGCCTAGGAGCTTCGCTGGCTGCTTGCAGCACGTGAGCAGAGCGCTGAGGTGGCCCCATGCTCGACGGCACGAGCCTCGCGCCCGACGGCACGTGCCCCATGCTGGACAGTGCGTGTGATGCGGCTGTGGCCGCTAGCGCACCCCTTCCACTGGCGCAAACCGATCTTCTTTCTGGCACCTCCCTGACGGCCGCTGCGGCGAAGACGGAGACCATCCTGGAAGGAGAGATGTCCACCTCCATGGACACCGACATCGAGGACACCAATGCTACTATTACTACCATCACCACCACCGCTACTACAACCACCCAGGTTCCCGAGTTCGAGAGGGACGGCAACCACCGGTAAGCGCCAACGATGCAAGTCCACTACATGCAAGGGAGGATGTCGGTCATAGTTGGCGGCGAAGATCCAACACCGAAGGAGGGCGGAGAAGGCAGATGGCAGGAAGCGAGGCGAAGGATGCGGCGGCGGACGACCGGGGAGGAAGCGGCCGGTGGTAAGTCGGTCCCCACTTCTTCTGCCGCTTCCGCGGCCGCGGTCGCGTCCGTTCCCGCGCCCGCCGCAGCCCATTTAAGAATCAGGCAAAGTTCTTTAGGCAGGTCGCGGCCAGACTAACGAAGGCAGCGCGCATGCCGCGCGAGCTACGGAAGGTTGATTTTAGGGTAATACTCCGGCCACGTGGCGGGCTTAACGTAGCTCGCACGGCGGCACCGCTACTCATCACACTAAACTTTTTTACGCCCTTTTGGCCAAAAAAGGTGTAAAATAATTGAAAAAGGGTGTTGGGAGGCCCTTACACCCTTTTTCTTGAATCTCCACACCCTTTTTCGTAGCTCTCCACCCTTTTCGCGTGAAAAAAAGGGTGTTGACCAACCTCAACACCCTTTTTTTTGGAAGGGTGTTGAAAGGGTGAGGAAAAGGTGTTCAGCTCTTCATTGATTGAGGCCATGCATGCAATATAATTTCAAAAAGACACCCCATTGCACCATCCTCCCAACCTCGTCAAAAATGTTCAGAAGCAAAAAAAAAAAAGCTGCAAAATTCAATAAAAAGCAGCGGCAGCACCGACGTTGAAACAGGAAAAAATATCAGCCCTTGCTTATTACGACATCGACAGAATAACACTACCCCTCCCACTTTTTGTTTTCTACAGCCTTCCACGGAGCACAGCACAACCTTGAACTGTGACATCTGTATCATCATTCCGTCGTTCCCTGTTCTTCTCCTGCCCCACCAGCACAATCATAGCCCCCTCTGACAACAGTCATTCTCGTCGCTCAGTGGAGTTATAACGTACTAGCAATTACAATTTTATTCCATTCTTATTGTTAGCGACCGTAAATATTGTGTACAAATGCAATAAACAGACCACCTAGTTTCTCCTGCAGAAACAACTTTGGAGAACAAGGCAGATATCAAAAGAAAACAAAAGTTGGGGAGGGAGGGGCATGAAATCGGGCGCTAAATAAACAGGCGCCAAATAATAATACGATTACTTACACTAGAACACTGCCAAATTTCATTGCGCAGTGTTATCTTACTATCTGCTGCTTTTTTTAACGTTCAAATCGAGCGCAAAAAGCTTCAGTTCGCGTTTTGTGTTTGTAAACTTTAAATATCTAAGCTTCTTTATTATAATACACACAATAAATAATAAACTTAAAGATTATGTTATATTCAGTAAAAGATGCAATTATTTATTGTTGTCGTTTTAATTTGTTTACGCAACTCCCTGCCAACGGCCGGTACCCTGAGTACGGCGCGCGGCGTCGTGGCCGGATTCCGGAACAGATACCCCGTGACCCGTCTTTCATAGATTGTTTACTGTGCGACCGTGCGGTTAAACAAGCGCAGTTATTATAATTAATTGGACACCTCGTCGTCTTCGGTGATGCCTGTCGGGTTCGACTTCGCGATGAAGTATTTGAGAACAACTTTGCCACCTTAAGACGGCTAATTAAGTTTGGCGCTTGCCCCTGAACGTCGCTCGCTCCTCTGCGTGGTCTCTGTCAGGTAAGCTGTCTCGTCACATTTGCCGCCTTTCTTGTCACTGGTTGTCGTTTGTAGCTGCCATCGCCGCTTTAAGGATTCGTTAACAGGAGCCCGCGTGTGTGAATTGTTTAACTGAACTGGCTAGGTTGAACCTAGAGGGCTTGTCTCTAGAAAGGCGATGTGCGAAAGAACATTGTGGTGCTTGCATTGAGCGCTGAACGCACTGGCGCTCTGTAACGCAGTGGCGCTCAGTAACGCAGTGGCGCTCAGTAACTCAGTAACGTTTCCCATTCCGCAGCACTATATTGAACAGCTTCAGAGTTCACCACTGCGAACCACGTCTTACGCGTAGTTTATCAGAACACGGGCGGCTACTTGTGCGGCGCAGCGTTTACGGCTTCGTTAATCACCGCTGTCGTTTGTGCCGTGTTGTAAATGGCGAAGGAAAATCGTTTGCGAGCGAATGTGCGCGCCTCGCAAGCTTCGTTGCGTTTGCGGCGAGTCACCTCACCATGTGTACGGTGCCGCTGTACGCGGGTATTGATTTTGGCTGAATGTTGTGTTGCCCGAGTTGTAACATTCGTGCACCCAATAATTTCCATTCTTGCCTGAGTGGTAATCATGTGTCATCCTGTTTTAGACCTCTGGACGGTCTGAGCACATCACGTCCCTCCATTCAACCGGACAAGAGCCACAACCATTGTCAACAGTGTTTGGCCGCCAGAACGTAAGTTTTCAAACAGTTTTGGTAGCACAGTGGGCTACCATACTTGAATAATGTTCGATCACTTGAATGTACAAGTTCTCGCCCCCGTAACAATTATTGGTATTTCATGCATAACCTAATATGTAGCTGCTAAATGGCAACCTTTATTGTTAATTTCGGAAAACTCAGTTTCACCCAAAATCATAAAGTGGGCATAGCAGTTAATCACCATGTATACGAATTTCCTGGTGTTAGTCATGTTTACGATGAAGCCATATTTCTTAGGTGGTGACACAAAAATGTTATTACCTTTGTAGTTTAGTCTTCGATAAAGCCTTACCAGTTCTGTTTTCAGCTATTTTCTGGATGTTTATCATGTGAATTGACAGTCCTTGCAGTCCACTTTTTCAAATAGTTAATGTAACTGCCTGTACCATTTACAGAGGCCTGATTGGGGTTCTGAAGGCTGCGATTTACGCACGCTAGTGCTGTACTGCCAATAAAGAAACATCCTTCCACAAAGAAAAAGATTTGAAAGTGTAAAGTATCAGCTGCATTATTCTTAACTGGAACATGCTAATTGCAAGGCCTGGGGCTTTTCCTGAAAGCACTGTGGATGTTATGAGAGAGGAAAACCACTCAAACACATCTGCTAAGGCCGTTGCTGCTCCAAGATGCGTGGAAGCATTGAGTCGTCTGAGCAATACATTACACCCTTTTTTTTAAACAACCGACGTGCATGCTGAACGTACTCCTGATTGGGCATGTGCCAGGCGCGTAGCCAGGAATTTTTTTCGGGGGGGAGGGGGTGGAGGGGGGCCGTGGTCGACCAAAAGATGGGACGGGGAAATATGTAGGCAAGGCATCTTGCGCGTTGTTTTGGAAACGAAGCTTGAAATAACTGACTTTAAAGGGGTCGTGAAGAGATTTTCAAAAAAACTGTGTTGTGTGTGCGCTTTTAACCGTGGAACCTTGATAAACAAACAATGCATACCCGTTTCGTCGTCCGATATCGGGAAATAGGTAAATAAATGCAGTTACGGTTTCACCGAGGCTTTCCTCCTCAACTCGTGAAGTGACGTTTCAGTAAGTCAGTAAGCAGCCAATCACAGTTCTCCCTCGTCTGCACAATATGTCGGCATAGGGCGGGCTTGCAAAGGGTCAGATAAAGCTACAACATCGGCGCCATGATGAAACTCGCCCTGCAACTGAACGGGAGACGTCTGATCTCTGATACGACTGATCAACATGGTCGAACTTTCAGTCAACAACACCGGCGAGTGGCGCAGGCAGAAGTAACCACGTTTAATCTAAACTGGGCATTCGTAAACTGTTTACGCTGCTTTCCACGAGTCTAAACTGTCGTTTTGCTAGCCGATATTCTTGCACAAGTTTGCCGACGTCTGTCTCACGTAGCCTGTAATGTGAGTTGCGCGAACGTGAAACTTCTGACCTGACGAGATACATGACCGAACGCTTAAAATAAGAGTTTATTACATAAACACGTTTATCGAAGGAACTTCGAGTAGTCGGAACTTAAAACCCACTCATTATTCACTCATCAAGCGCAAAAATAACTAGCGAGAAGCAGCGATACAGCGCCGAGTCGCCGAGTCCCAACATCACGCAGTTCGACGATTGCTTTCCTGTTTCCTGCAATAAACAAAGCTGTTAACGCTGTTTTGTTGACTGTATACGCTCCGCTTTGGCTTACTGCAGAAGCGCTCAACAGTAAGTTGGCGGTTAAAGCTCTGGGTAGATTAGAATTTATGAAAACACGACAGACTTCTGGGTTACAAATGCGAAGAGGCTTTTATGCAGCAGTTTTTCGGCGCGCGCGCTTCCCACGGCGATCTGGCCCTGTATGTATATTTGTAAATAAAGTTACTGTTACAAAAAAAAAAAAAAAAAAAAACGGCGATAGTGTAGTGGATAAAGTGTCCGACTAGGCTGGCCGTAACGTTGGGCTGGCCCGGAGGCCGCAAGTTCGAATCGCACATGGGGCACTTTTTTTTTTTTTCCTTGAGCGGTCTTGGGCCATTTCATACAAAAAGATAAAATTCCGAAGAGAATTCGGCAAAAGAACGTGAAATTCGGCAGTGAAACTGGCTACAAACTGTACAAACACCCAGTAGGTCTGAGTTCTGCTGCAATGGTTGCCAGACAACTGAAGCGGTCACGACACCGCTCACGTGGATAGAAAACTGTTTTTTGGCAACGAATAAAGGAGGCATTATTTTTAAAATATTGGGTTTGCAGATTTGCAAAGTATTATACACAAAGAACATTGAACTGCGTTGAACTCTGGAATGTACTTCACATGACGTCATTCTAGTTGCGCTGCCGACCGCCCGTACGCGCATAGTCGCTTGCGATGCGCCTCAAAACGAGAATTCCAACGGCGCCTCCTAAATTCCAGAAGCAATGAATTGTGAAAATATTTGGGATTTATGTTCTTAAAAGGTCGTTCAAGCAGACAAAATTAATCAAAGACAAATGCATTTTCTCTTCACGACCCCTTTAACATGCGATTTGTGTATGCTCAATGCTAACTGTAAAGCCCACCTTAAGGAGCTTAGATGGTGATGATCATGATGATCACCGAAATTGCCGTTCGCTGGTCTGTGGGCACACCACGGGCGATTCATTCGTCCGCAGAGCAGGTGGTTAGGCGGACCCACGCTCGTGAGCGTGATCATGAGTGCGCTCGTGAGTGACGCGCGGTCCCCGAAGTTCGTCGGGCGGCAGTGCAGGTCAACACTGGGTGTTTACTATCAAGATTCTCATGTTTTAGATTTTCCTTTAGAAAAGGGACTATTAAGTTTTCTTGTCAGCTATGAAGTACAGTCGAGCACGATTTGAAGGTTATCGCGCCAGCATTGAGCGGCCAAGCGTGCCACCAGCCCACGGTTTCGTTTCGGAACCATGAAAATCGAGATTTCGCACTCTTCGCTCCCTTGTTGGCTGTTCCATGATACAACAATGGCCCGCACGACTGACTTGCCACCCTTTGGGTTTCAAGCTGTACATTCGTTGTTATCAAGCACAGACTTGGACTTGGTTGCCCTTTATCTACGCCGACGATAACGAAACTTGCATGGAATATTTGCTAAAGCTGGTGTTCTTTCTGCTTCGTTTGAAAGAGTAGCTTTCCCGCGACAACCTTCGAATCGCAGTGGACTGTACATGCGGCGCATTCGTATATTATGGCGGTGAAGCTAGCAAACGTGCGTCTTCGTCCTTAAAGGAGCCATGAAGAGAAAACACAAGTTTGGTTCATTCGAAAGATTGCCTCGTTAGAACCATAACGACACCACTTATAACGCAAACTTCGCTCAAATAAGCTACATAATTAGGAAAAAAGGAAATGATCACGCGACCCACCAGCTCATTTTCCGCAACAAACCTATGATGTCACTCGAGAATGCCCTGCGATTTGCGGAGGCCGGCAAAAGCAAACGCATGTTAGGCAGGGCTTACAGTTTGCATAGCGAGCTAAATGCCCGTGAAACATACTGCACATTCTTTTTATGACAAAGAACGGTGGAGTAAATGGTTGAAGTTCCGAACGAACACGCAAGCGTGTATGCCAATGCGTACGAAACTACCGCCAGCCGAACTCGACATCTCGCCGTCGCCACCATCGCGCAGACGAATTTTCGGGTTCAAAGCTCTTCGGGGCCAACGAACCGTCCCAGCACGCACAGCCGTGACCTTGCTTGGTATCGTAATCCCTTCACAGGAGGTTGGCCGTCATATCGCCAACCAGGAAAGGTAAAAGTAGAAACAAGGGGAGTAAGGAACACAGAGCAGCAACGAGATAGTGCCACTCGTCGCACAGGTTTCGGTATGGAGGTCGTGTTGGCTTGCTGCTGTCGTTACGAGCTCGTTTACAGTTTACAACCACTGAAAACTTCGGTTTGTTCGAGCACTTTACAATGAAATTTCGTTGCTGTGTTTTGAAATGCCCATGTAGTACGGGCAAATCGTCGAGGGAGTGCGACATCCCCGCCGGTGAGATCTCCTTTCATGTGCTGCCCAACGACGAATCTCGGCGAAGCAAGTGGCTATGTTTTGTGAACTTTGCAAACGGATGAGAAAGAGAGCTAAAGGAAGTACGAGTGTGCTCGCTTCATTTCCAAGGAAGTGATTACGGCAGGGACCCGGACAAGCTGGCGCTCGTCGCCGACTTCGTCAAATCGCCGCCAAAGCGCTCTGACCTTGGGGAAAAAAATTGCCGTACACACCGCGCATTGACGCTCAAATCTTTCTGGTCGGAGCAGAGAGCTCGAGCGAACGGCTTTCCATACACGACACCGGCCAACTGGCATAAGCGATACTGCTACTAAAATTGAAAATACGGCACATACGTACCAGTCTGTATTCATCCGTCGCGACGGGGCTGACGAGGCAGCGGTGCCGACGGCTGGGCGTTCGTCTGTTGTGGCTATCGCGGAATGGTCGCTTTCCCGTCCACCGCGTATCCCACAACTCTTGCCGCTCGTGCACTTAGAAGCATTGAGCGTTCAAGTGGTGTAAGGTTGTTAAATGCAAGCCCGAGCTCCTCGGCGAGAGTTTTGTTCTCCGGATCAGGCGATTCCATGACTAGGGCTGCGGGTGCACTAGGTTTTACTAGTATTTTTAAAATGGCCGCCGTCTCGGTCGACTCCCACGTGTGGGTGCTATATGGAGTCTACATACTAAGTATGTTTCATAGACCGGCTCGTATGACGCCATTGTTCACATGACGAAATGTGCAATTTTAGCGGGAGATTTAAAATTTTGGCTTAAATTGCCTTATTTCTCAGTGAATAAAGCATCATCTGCTTCCGGAAAAGCGCTTGGGGTACTATGAAACACCTAATCTTTCGAATAAAATAAACTTTTGTTTTGTCTTCATGGCTCCTTGAAGTAATCGCCTTTTGTTATTTTTTGTGCTAGTAACGTGAGTAGTGAACTTGCGCTAAGCGGAACACCTTATTGCACTGCTGTTGAATGTTGAGCTTGTTGCACGTTTCTTATTAAATTTCGTTATTTCTATCTGTTAAATTGAAACAGACATGGCTTCAGTAAAATTCCGGTTAAGCAAATACAGAATGCTGATTCTAAAGGGAGGTCAAGGAAACAGTGGAATAGTGCCAGAAAAACAAAGCTCCGCAATAAGGAGAATTGTGTAGTTTTGTTGATGTGGAGGAAATACAAGATGGGCAGAGCAATGCTTTTTATGCAGCAGAAATTATGGAACTGCAATAGTCAATGAAATGCGATGTCAGTAGAAAAATAAACATATCAAGGATTGATAGTTGACTGAACAAAATACAGCGACATGCTCTGTCATGTGATTATACTTTGTATCAGTGTAAAGACAAGGAATGACACGCTCCCGACCACATGCAAGCCTATATGAGGCTTTTCCTGCTGTTTTGCCATTCCCCGGCCATGCTGTTCCGCCAGTGAAACAGTGGGGCTGTTTCGATCGGCTCGCGGCAGGTTCCCGGTGCTTGTCGGTGCATCCGGCGCGAAATGCAGCCGGGCTGTATATATTGACAGGTACAGCATCTGGAGCGGGCGCATGGATCAGACGTTGACATTGCCCTTGTTGTCAGCTTTATATGAGCAAGAATGTCCTTAAAACTGCAGGTTCCGCGCCTGCAGGTGACTTTAGGTGGTTTTTCAGGCTGCTTAAACTGCACCCCAGCCTTGGCATAAAACATTATGGGAGGGGCACCGCCCCCCCCCCCTCCCCTTACCCTACCTTCGGCTACTCCCTTGGCGTGTGCTTATTCTTTCTTGCATCCACCACATTTGGGTCGTCACGTTGATTTGGGAATGCTGGAATCCAGCATATGCTGGCAAGATACGAGAGCTTGAACACAACCCACTTGCCCGCAATGAGTTTTCGAAGATCTCCACCACCTGAAGGTACTGAAGTGAGATGTAAGCATTGCCTGAAAACCATACCAGATGAGGGTACCAACTCATAATTATGTATCTTTCTCGCCCATTTACGTGTTTTGAACGAAAAAAGTGCCATTTAAAGGTGACACGTCGTTCTCTGCCGATTTCTGATGCCTGATTAAGTTTGTGGGCATTAATTTAGCAGCTTGCTCACATGTCTAACGTGTATGTGTGCTTGTTAGGAGTGAAGTAGGTAAAAATTGAAAGGTTTGATTGTAGTTGTGCATAGATTACCTACATTGTTTTCATTCCTAGAAAAGAAAAATTGAGGTAACCCTGGTTCGGCATTGCTGCATTTTATTATGCTTGTATGATTCGTAGAACCTGCAGGAGTTCAGCTGCTTGTTAAAGGAGAAATAAACAGTGGTACAAAAAGAAGAGCATCTACTAAATAAAAATCTTCACAATCGCAGGATGCCAACGGTCCACCTACCAACTTGCGTCCTGCATTGTTTCTGCTGGCTGGAGCGGCGCATGGAGCATTTTTCAGCTTCTCGAAGTTTGTGATCAAGCGCTGCCCCAAGTGAAGGATGCCGCAGAGGGATCTCCTGTTTTAATTTTAATGCCACAATTTCATGTGCTGAGCACTTACTCGTAAGGCATTTTAAATATTCATCATCCCAGAGGGTATGTTACCTTCGTCTTGGGTGGAATGTGGCTGTAATCAGGTTATTTGTGACAGAAACAAGTGAACCATGTGGTGAGAGTCATTGAGGCCTTGTTGATTGCGCATGCTTCTGAAATAACATTTTCATTCAGCTGAATACTTTCTAAATATTACAATTTGTGAACAAAATATAATAAAAGTCATGATTAGTTGTACTACAGTGCAGGAAAGAAATGCCAGCATATGTTTTAAGAGCCTCTGATATTTCAGGTCATTGGCTGGTGAGCAATAAAACAGAACTGAAAATTGTTTAAAGTGAAATCAATTATTTGTTCTCACCAGTGCATGGCCCGTAGTAAAAGCTATCTGGTCTCCCAATTTCAAATGAGACAGGAAATGCCAATAAAATAAGGAAATAAACAAGACAGCTTGCTACAATAAACCAATTCAAAGAATTGCTCAATGTCTATAAAGTGGTGATTCAGGCGGGTTAGTTCGGTGTTGATGAAATACAAGCAGGCACTCGCCTGGTCAAAAACAAATAAACAAATAAAGACGTTTTGGGGCCCCTACTGGTCCCTTGATCACAATGAAAGGGGGGTGAAAGGTAGCGATTATTTATAGGTTTGGTGTCGCAGAGTGCGCATGTATATCTTGGGGAGATTACCCCGCGACCGGTTAATCGTGTTTTTACTTGGTTGAATATGCACTGATTCTAAAAGTAGTCGTGTCGACAGGCGCTTCTCTGATGCGATTATGCATGCGGAATCCCAATCGATGACATGGTCAGTAGCCAGGTGATGATCCGCCAAGGCATTTCAGCTTGCATTGCCTTTTTTGACATCGTTCTGGTGCTATTGAATTCTTCTTTTAAAAATTTCCAGTTTCACCTATGTAGGATGCGTTGCAATCCTTGCATGGAATTTTGTAGGCAACTCCGGGGAATCTTGATTTTTCTAAAGGGTCCTTCACGCATACCAGCTTCTGCTGAAGCCTGTTCGTTGGCACGTGTGCAATTTTATTGCCATATGTGCCAAACACCCTTGCAAAAGCTTCACTGATGCCTTGCGTGTAGGGGACGGCAGTGCGTTTTTGCCTGTCTTCTTGAGGAACCCTTTCGGAGGAGCAACTGAAGCCCGCAATTGTTGCGTCCTCACAAGCTTTGAAAGGTAGCCGTTGCTGCGAAGGTCCTTCCTTACCACGGCTAGCTCTTGCTTGCGTAGACCAGGCTCAGAGCAGATTCGTGATGCGCGTGAGAAGAGCGCAGCGGTGGCGGAGCGTTTTTGACCTATAGTCGAACCCCAGGTATCTACCCGTGTGGGTCGGCTTTCGATAGACACTGGTTGTAAATCCTTTGGCCGACCGTTTCAGAAGTACGTCGAGGAAGGCGATCTGTCCATTATTTTCCTGTTCCATGGTAAACTGGATGCTTGGAACACAAGAGTTTAGATGCTCAATTAAAGGCATTACGTCTCGGCAGTGGATCACACAAAAACAGTCGTCTACGTAGCAGACAAAAATCTTGGGGCCGTCTTGTTCAAGCATAGCGCAGAATTTTCTAGAGCCTCTAAGGCAATATTCGCACAGACTGCTGAAACGGAAGCTCCCATCACTGTTCCAAACCGCTGCTTGTAACATTGTACATTGAAAACAAAACGTGTTCTGCAGGCCAAATTCCAGGCAAAATTACGCGGTCCGGAGTTGCAAGGATCTACTCGAGAACGATGTATCTCGGCCTTCATGGTCGACAATTGAGACGCAAGACTTATATCGTCTCCTGGAATTTGGCCTGCAGAACACATATTTTGTTTTCAGCGGACACTATTACAAGCAGCGGTTTCGAACAGCGATGTGAGCTTCCATTTCAGTAGTCTGTGCGAATATTGCCTTAGAGGCTATAGAAAATTCTGCGCTATGCTCGTACAAGACGGCCCCAAGATCTTTGTCTGCTACGTAGACGACTGTTTTTGTGTGATCCACCGCCGAGACGTAATGCCTTTATTTGAGCATATAAACTCTTGTGTTCCAAGCATCCAGTTCACCACGGAACAAGAAAATAATGGACAGATCGCCTTCCTCGACATACTTGTGAGATGGTCGGCCAAAGGGGGGGGGGGAAACATCTTTACTCGCCGGCTAAAAGGTCACGGTGGCTCTCACTCCCTCGCTAGGAGGGGGGTGCTTAGCACCGGTCGGCCAAAGGATTTACAACCAGTGTGTATCGAAAGCCGACCCACACGGGTATACCTGGGGTTCGACTCTGCGCATCCTATAGGCCAAAAACGCTCTGTCGCCGCTGCACTCTTCTCACGCGCATCACGAATCTGCTCTGAGCCTGGTCTGTGCAAGCAAGAGCTAGCCGTGGTAAGGAAGGACCTTCGCAGCAACGGCTACCCTTCAAAGCTTGTGAGGACGCAACAATTGCGGGCTTCAGTTGCCTCCCCCGAAAGGGTTCCTGAAGAATACAGGCAAAACCGCGCTGCCGTTCCCTACACGCTAGGCATCAGTGAAGCTCTTGCAAGGGTGTTTGGCACATATGGCGTTAAAATTGCACACGTGCCAACGAACAGGCTTAATCAGAAGCTGGTATGCGTGAAAGACCCTTTAGAAAAATCAAGATTCCCAGAGTTGCCTACAAAATTCCATGCAAGGATTGCAACGCATCCTACATAGGTAAAATCGAGATCATGACGGAATCCTGTCTGGCCGGAAGGGTACATTAGGAACGAAAAAGAGACGCCGACCAGTCCAAACAAAACGTACTGACGTTTCGGCTTCCAGCACGGAAGCCTTGTTCACAATAAATGCATCACCAGAAGTGGGTCGTTTAAGTGGGCTTGAATAATGGCTGCAAAGAGCGTGCGTAGATCGGGTTTAGATTTCAGTCGTTACGATTGACCGTGTTAGATGTGGTTTGAATGATTAGCGATTCCAGATGTAGCCGTGATGCGGTCACTTTTTCTGTAGCGACGATTCTTGCATTGTCCCAATCAATTTTGTGGTCATTCACGACGGCGTGTTCGGCTAAAGCATTGTTGCTGATGCTATTATTCTTTACGTGACGTGCATGCTGCTGCAGACGATTCTTATAATTTCCTTATTCCCTGATATACACGCCGCTGCAGTCTGCACAAGGTATCTCGTATACCACACCGGGGAAGCGCTCCTTGGGCAAGCGGTCCTTGACTCTCACGAGCTCATGGCGCATCTTTTTGGCTGGAACGTGGGCCACCTGTCGAAGTTCCTGCACCAAGTTATGGCTCCGCTTGTCGGTAAAGGGACCACTCACGTTGGTAATTCTTTCGATTTTGTCGAGAAGACTCGCAACACCGTGATCGAGAAAGACGACTTGATGGTGTCCTTCGACGTGAAGTCCCTTTTCACGAGCGTTCCGATTGACCTGGCTGTCAACGTATGCACCGCTGCTCTCGAGGCTGATGAGACGTTGCCCGGGAGATCACCGATGGATGTGCCAGAACTACGCAGGCTTCTAGATTTTTGCCTGAACAATATGTACTTCGTCTTTATGGGCCATTTTTACAAGCAAAGGCAGGGGACTCCAATGGGTGCCGCTATTTCGGTCACGCCGGCGAACCTGACCATGGAAGCGCTGGAAGCACGCGTGCTAGCCTCCTTTGCCCCTCAACCAAAAGTGTTCTTGCGTTATGTCGACGATTGTTTCTGCGTCGTTCAGAAAAACGCGGCGAACAGCTTGCTGGCCCACCTCAACAGTATGGAACGTGCCATTCAGTTCACGTCAGAAGAGGAGGCCGATGGCAAACTTCCCTTCCTGGACGTCCTCGTGTCTCGGCAGGGCCAGAGGCTACGTTTCAGCGTATACCGCAAGGAAACGCACACAGGCCGCTACCTGAACTTCAACTCCGTGCACCCCGCTTCCCACAAGAGGGCTCTTGTTAGCACGCTACTGCAGCGTGCGAAAAGATTGTGCTCGAAGCCCGAGGATGCGGCGATGGACACGGCAAAGGGGTGGGACGACCTGGCTAGCTGCGGTTACCCGAGGCACTTTATAAATGCAACGGAAAGCCAACTGACCCGACGGGGACGACTGGACGTGCCTCCTGCCCCGATGAAGCGAGCTCCTGTGCCCTACTTTCCAGGAACAAGTGAATGTTTGGCACGTGTCCTACGGGAATATGACGTGCAGGTGGCCCTTGTTCCAGCCAAAAAGATGCGCCATGAGCTCGTGAGAGTCAAGGACCGCTTGCCCAAGGAGCGCTTCCCTGGTGTGGTATACGAGATACCTTGTGCAGACTGCAGCGGCGTGTATATCGGGGAATCAGGAAATTATAAGAATCGTCTGCAGCAGCATGCACGTCACGCAAAGAATAAAAGCATCCGCAACAATGCTTTAGCCAAACACGCCGTCGTGACTGACCACAAGATTGATTGGGACAATGCAAGAATCGTCGCTACAGAAAAAGTGACCGCATCACGGCTACATCTGGAATCACTAATCATTCAGACCACATCTAACACAGTCCATCGTAACGACTGAAATCTAAACCCGATCTACGCACGCTCTTTGCAGCCATTATTCAAGCCCACTTAAACGACCCACTTCTGGTGATGCATTTATTGTGAACAAAGCTTCCGTGCTGGAAGCCGAAACGTCAGTACGTTTTGTTTGGACTGGTCGGCGTCTCTATTTCGTTCCTAATCCTACATAGGTGAAACTGGAAATTTTTAAAAGAATTCAATAGCACCAGAACGATATAAAAAAAAGGCAATGCAAGCTGAAATGCCTTGGCAGATCATCACCTGGCTACTGACCACGTCATCGATTTGGATTCCGCAACTATAATCACATCAGAGAAGCGCCTGTCGACACGACTACTTTTAGAATCAGTGCATATTCAACCAACTAAAAGCGTGATTAACCGGTCGCGGGGTAATTTCCCCGAGATATACATGCACACTCTGCGCCACCGAACCTATAAATAATCGCGACCTTTCACTCCGTTTCATTGTGATGAAGGGACCAGTAGGGGCCCCAAAACGTCTTTATTTGTTTATTTGTTTTTGACCAGGCGAGTGCCTGCTTGTATTTCATCAATAACTCACCCTCCCCTGACGAGTTTTCGTCGAACCTTGGACTCTGTTAGGTGTCAGTGGGTTTACACAGCCAACTTGTGGGGACGCACATAAGCTCTTAACAAATGAGCTGCGTGGTGGCTATGCACTAGCCATGGTTTTTATTAGTTGCCTTGATGAATATGATCTTCTGTCGCAGTGTTTTAGGTAGCTCACTCGCACATTATTCCTTTGATTTTAGGACATTGTGGAGTGTCAATGATTTTTCGTTCTATTTCTGATTTTTATTGCAACTGTAAATATATCAGGAGTCCCGTAATGAGTTTCTGGCAGTAATAGAGCACTAATGTGTGCATGAAGGCAGCCTAAATAAAAAAATTGGCTGCCTTGCTTTTGTTTAGAGGGGCCATGCAGACAACACACAAGTTTCGTTCATTCGACAGATTGCCTCGTTAGAATCATACTGACACCATTTTTAACGCGCACTTCACTCGAATAAGCTATATAATTAGGAAAAAGGGAATGGCCATGCGACTCACTAGCTCATTTCCCACAGCAGTATCTATGATGTCATATGTCCCCAGCTGTACGATTGGCTGAGGCCAGCAAAAGCAAACGCAAATGGGGCAGGCCTTATAAACATGCCGAATGAGCTATTTGCGCTTAAATGTAATGCATATTCATTTTACAGCCGTAAAAATGGTGCAGTAAACAATGAAAGTTACGAAAATACGCGTAAACATACAAGTATCGATGTGCACTGCTGTTGGTACGGCGTGCACTATGCTTGTTTTAGCTGGACAGCACTCCGCCGCTTTGGAGTTGGCTTGCACGGCACTGGGCGATTGACATAGGCGATGTTGTCTTACGTGACCCTGTTTGTCGAGGATACCCCATGTTTCACAAAACCATTACTTTCTACAGTAACGAAAACAAGCCAGGTGCAGACGCAGTCAAAAACAAAGCAATGGCAAACAACGGTTCGTGGATGAGTATGGTAGCTCCACCTGGGAGGACTGATGGCTAGCAAAGCTGCAGACCCGAGTGATGCAGTAGTTTGTTTGATTACACGCACTTATGGCTTCATTGCTGACATCCCAAAAACACACGATATGGTGGCAGAATCAGACTTTTAACCTAAATTAATTTCTCAGTGAATGCAGCATCATTTGCTGCCGGTCAAGTGGTGGGGGCACTTATAAAACAGGAAATATGTCGAACGAAACGAAATTCTATGTTGTCCCAATGGCCCCTTTAATGCACTGTATTGTATTTTTGGTTGCTGTAGTGATGTCACCATGAAGGAACCGCAGTAGACAAAGTTAATGTCAGCGCTTTACCATGCATTTTTTTTGTTTGATGGAAACAAATATAATACTCTAACCAAGGACTTTATCCAAAGCGTTCCCCGTTTCGGAACCTACTTGGCTCCGTCATTAGAACTGTCTATGTTTGACCAAGAGTAATACAGTCTACGCCAGTTACAACGGACCCTCTGAATCCAGAAAAAAACGTCCGCTGTAGCCGAAGTATGCAGTATCCGACGTGGGGGGGGGGGCTATGAGCCCTACAGTGGGTACTTTGACCGATATTGCATGCATAGTACATACACTTTGTTCTTTCTACATGCCTGCAGCACCTCTGCACAGTGTTCGCGCGAGGGCAAAGAATCGCGTAAACACCGTTTCCAAAACTTAGCACCGGCACTTCGAAAAGGCCTAGCGCATGTGGTCAAGCGTGTAAAGACGCAAGATGAGCTGAGCAAATAACGCAAGAATATAACTAGGCGCAATTAAAAACCAGCTATAAAACATCAGTCGTGCCCATCAGCATTGGCGAGGCTCTTTTAAATCCCCTCACGACGAGGCAGGTTTTCCCGAAACCGTTCGTCAAACAAATCGGATCGCTGCCTGACGTTCCCTCTAGGCAGATTCCACATTTTTAGCAATTTTATTCTGGTCATTGAAACAGATGTAATGAAATAATCTGATGACGGTCAGCTGTAAAATCGAAAGTTAGACCAGTTGGACTGCGCACGGTTACCGGCAGATTGCACACAATGGATGGGGAACAACCCCTACTTGGAGCATTTATTACCTTTTTCACCGAACGGAACGGGAACGGTGCATGCGTGGGAATAATAAAAGCCGAACCTCACTGAACCCGAGTTTTTTATTACATAAAAAAACTGACGAGGGCAGACTTGCCTCCGAGTGCACCACTTCGAGTATTCGATTGCCCTGTGTTCAATCTCACCGGAGTCGCGTTTATCGGCAGCGGCCTTGTTCTTGATGGTACAGCGGACACTGTGCTTAGACAGGCCTGTACTTCTGGCGATGTCACCCTGTTTTTCCTCGTGTTCAACAGCGTTAATTACGATTAATTTACCCGACAGTGAAATCAGCTACCCTGCCGCTCATGCCGCTGGTCGCACAAAAAAAAAGCCACTGGCTTGGCTTGGCTGCGCCAATGACCCGGCTGCCAGCAATGTTGCCAGACATAATAGTTTTCTTGCGAAAATAAATGAAAAAGCACACCGGGCGCCGTCCCCACGGAAGTCCGCTATAAACGTTCAGTCGAAACAATTTTCGCCTAAAATTTAGTCTGTTGTAGCCGATAGTCTGCTCTAGCCGGGTCCGTTGTGAGCGGAGTGGACTCCATTTAAAATGCATGGGTACCAGACAAACCAACAGAAATGGTCTGTTGTAACTGAAAGTCCATTGTTGCCGGATCCGCTGTAACGAGCGTAGACCGTAGTTCTACATATAAACAATTTTTTTGTTTGCTGCAGCGGATCAGAGGCTAGGGCACAAATAGGGGGTAGGACAGCTAGATATCTGTTCATCTTTCGCCGGCTTGCTTGGGTGTGACAACTGTATCTAGTTGTCAATTCCAATTTGTTGTGGTCAGTTTTTCTCAACTAAATTGTAGCTTTTTTAAAGTATATGGTATGTTTTTGTGGGCCTAAAGGGTTGCCTCATTGCATGTTTGGCCTATGTAGCGTTGAAAGCGGATATTTTGCTTCAAAGTGGAATGTCGGCCTAGCATCATGGTCCTTTGGTTGCTGCTCACTTTCATTCATGCCATTATTTTTTATATTATCACTTAAAATTAAAAGTTAACCAATCTGCTGTCATTTTAATTTTGTCACCTGCTTTATACTTTCTTTTTTTTCAACTGTCTGTAAGGAGTGACAATTCGTCTTTTTATGATACCAAGGCATCGGACTGTGCTAGTTGGTACATGTTTGAATGGATGAAAAACCAGCGGAAAACACAGGGTACGGAAGAGAACGACGGGATAAGCTTGTCCCGTGGTTCTCTTTTAACTGTGTCCTGTGTTTACCGCTGGTTTTTCATCCATTCAATTTTCATGAATTTGTTGAACAGTGATCAGTTTAAGTGCTCAAGCAATTTTTGGCTTGAAGGTTCCCTGTAGCATTTATATAAGTGCTCTCTGCTCTTTTTTTTACCTAAGACTTAATGAGATTGTCTTTTGTAGACATGAAGTTGAAATAAATATTTGTTTGCATTGCTTTGCATATTTTGAAAGAATTGCTTGCTCACTTTCTTTCAACCCTGTTTCTTAATCCTGCTTAAAGCATTTTTCCATGTTTATTTTTTTTCAGAACCAGGAAGGGTGCTCATCCTCGGTTCTTGCTGAAGCACCAGTATCTGTACTTCACACGTGAGCTTTGAACACGCAGTAATTATGGTATGAAACATTTTACCAGTATTAGCTTGCTTTGTAGATGTCAAAGCTCTCGACAGTGTAGTACATTGTCTGGTGTAGTGCACAATCTCTCTATAACAGCACCCGCTGGGTGCTGTTGTAGAGAATAATTTTGTGGCTATAATACTTGAGATTATTTTAAAATGTACATCAAATACTAGTAAGAATAGCTCTCTAAATTGGTGGCCATTTTTCTGGTGGAGGCAGAAAGTTAAAATGTCCATGTGTGGAGATTTAAGTCCACAATAAATATCCCAAAGTTGCCAAAGCTAATCCAGAGCCCTCCTCGTGGTGCACTTAATATCCCATGTGCAGCTTTGTGTAAAAACAGCCAGAAATGTATGATCAATTTTAATTGATTTTAATGTTTCTAAATGCAAGTATTCTAAGTTTAGGCTGCCTTATTTAGTAAAATATTTTCTAACAATTGCATAGCTACCAAAGGTTTACAGAAAAGCTTTCATTGGTTATGCACCTTCTCAGCGAAACAAAAATGTCATTAAGAAAAGCAGAAAAAACCTAACTATGGAAAGTAGCAACACTAAAGCTACTAATAAAAAGATGCGAAACGTTTTATTGATAATATTGCTGATTTTACTTCTAGTCAACTCTAAAAAGGGCTATAGACGGGTTTGATGGTTCCCATGACGCACCTCGTAATACTAGACGAAACTAATGGGCACTGGCTGTTGGCTTTTCATTTGCAGAATCGAAAAATGACCCCACATCCACCAGCAGGGACATAATGCAAGGCACCATGCACAAGCTAGACTCATGATAAAATACTGCTATAACAACAATGTCATCACATTTCAACCAGGGAACTCATATGCATTGTTCTGTGATGTTTACAGTTCTTGGTATTGCTATGTGGGGTCATTTTTCATGAAGCAAAAAGAATAATGTAAAATAAAATAAGTGGCAGCGGGGACCCAACTTTTATGGGTAGAATAAAGCCACAGTAAGTAGGGAAGTATACATATTGTATTTGGCCTGCCTTAATATGAGCTTTTCTGTTCAGCTCAAGAATAAGGCACTAAACATTGCGAGTAGCTACCGTGATTGGAAGTTTGATGCAATGCTGAGAAGCCAAGGGTTTTAAGGTTCGAAGAACTTTTGTGCAGTTGATCTGTTGCACGCCTACTTGCTTTCACTGCATAACACGTTTATGCTGTGCAGTGAAGCTCGAAGGATGTGCGCTGCAGTTTAGCAAAATGAACATAAAATTGAATTTTTAACACCGTTTCGAATAATCAACATCCTCTAATGATACAACTTCTGTACTGCGATTTGGCTGTAATATTAGACTTTATAAATGGATGTTTCAAAAATCGGTGGGTCAAAAAGTTCAAGTAAATTATCAGCTGACATTGAGCTTTATTGGAATGTCTCATAGAACGGAGCTTGGAAAGCACGAATGTTTCATACCGTAATTGTGTGTCATACTGTGCCATATGTGGCTGCACACCTGCAGCGCCATTTGTGAACCGAGGATGATGCACCCTTTTTGTACCCCTTTAGGTGGGTGCTTTTGCAGGAAAAGCTCCTACCTATGATATTTTGGGCAGAAAAGGGTGCTCCTGCGGCGAAAGAATCCAAGCACCCTAAAGGGTGTGCTTGGATTCTGGCGGTACTTGTCCGTGCTAAGCGCATGATATGGTTTGGACATTCCAAGCTCTAGCCCGCCGAACGCAAAGTAATGCCTTGACTCCAACGCGAGTGCTTTTAATAACAACTTTGATGACACCACTGTTGAGAATCAGTTAAAACGGAGCAGGCGACGCACGTCGGTGTTATATTTTTCTTCGGCGTGCGGCCGCAGTTGCACGAGCCGCGCGATCAGCCATGTTCGTGGCTATTTCAGTGTTGCCAAACGAAGAAATTGACAGCTAAACTTTTCAATGAATACCGGCTATAGGATGGGTCAAAGATAAATGTTCTTTATAATTCAGACTGCTGTGTCCACCTCATTGCATTCGGAGGGAAGGAAGTTCATAATTGCTTGTATCTTAATATTTGGTATGTGCTTGGCTGTAAAGTTTTAAGGGAAGTTGCCAAAATGTTTATTAATAGACACCTCAATCATAGTTTATGGTTGTGAATTAGTTTTAGTCTCAGGATTCATGCACAGAATTTTGCAAACATTCTTGTTTCTTTTTTTGTGTTGCAACATTTACTGTCGATTGTAAAAGTTTGTTTGGAAAACGTGGTTTCATTCGGCTTAAGTCTCAAGATTTTTGACACAAAAGAAATGTTGCAATTTATGGTCAATAGAACTTCTAAATGTGATTGTCTGCCTTTAAAAAAGTTGTGACGACAAATACCAATACAAGTTCTCTACGGGTGCACATCACATGGGATATTGTTTTTGGAAGCTACCACCAGAAAACATGATTGCAATTGTAGTGGGGGTCCAGTTCTGTCTAGTTGTATCACTTGAATGCTAATGTGTAGTGAGCACACTGATAACGGTTTTCAGTGGTCCCTCTAGTGCACCAATGTTGTGATCGTCACGCGCATGAAATTGGGAAGTTCTATTATTTCTTCTTTTTTGGTTCAGACTACTACGTTTTTTTTGTGTGTCATGTCAAGTTAACCGATATTTCAAGATATCCGAGTTTGATGCCACGAGGGATCACTGTATACATAACTTAAAATTGTGCCATTAGTCATAAATTGTTGCATTTCATTTACTTACAGAGCCTCCAGACATACACCTGTCGCCATGAATTGCATTAGGACACCATGGTGATAGGTCGCAAGCCTCCAAGGCTATGGTGATGACATGCGCAACACGATGGTACTGCGCATGCCATCACCTTTAAATAACGGTGTGAGGATGCTCAACACCCTTTATTTAGGGTGTTGAGCGTCCTCACCACCCTTTAAGGGTGTTGAGCGTCCTCAGCACCCTTTAAGGGTGTTGAGCATCCTCAACACCTTTTTTTTGTTCTTACACCCTTTTTTCGTCCGTACACCCTTTTTTTGCGAAAACACCTTTTAAAGGTGTTAGCCATGGGACAAGGTTTTTACAACCTTTTCGGCCAAAAAGGGTGTAAAAAAGTTTAGTGTGATGGAGGCCATCTTCGAGATGGTGGGTACCACGTTGCAAGAGTCTAGGGAGGACGCGATCTGCACCAACGACTCGCAGAATATTATAGTCATTAGCACCCCGAACGAGCAGAGAGCTCGGAGGTACTCGAGCATCAGCTCGCTCAGGATAGCGGGCAGGATGCACGAAGTATTCGCGTACGCACCGGCACCCGAGGGCACCGTGAAAGGAGTCGTCAGGGGCATTCCGACCGTGTATACGGAGCAGGACCTGCAGGAAATTATAGACAGCGAGGATAATCCAACGGCGCTCGAAGCGCACAGAATAGGCAATACCACCACGGTGATGGTACCCTTCGAGGTCACCAAGGTACCAAATACAATAAAGTTCGGAGTGGCAATCACCAAATGCAGTCTATACAGGCAGCACTACGAAGTGTGCTGGTGCTGCGGCAGGTTGGGGCACCGCGCGGACGTGTGCCCTTACCCAAACACTAAGATATGCTTTGCGTGCGGAGCGTCCAACCCGGGCCCCGCGCACGAGCGGGAATGCCATCGCCGCTGCAAGCTATGCGGCGGGGCTCACCCCACCGGGGAGGCGGGTTGCAAGAACCGATATAAGACCCCCCATTTGGTGAAGCAACGAAGGTGGGAGCGCCGGCGTGCAGAGGAGGTACAAAGGCAGCAGCGGCAGCAACACGCGCCGAAGTTAGGCCTAGCTGACTTCCCGCAGCTGCAGCTGCAGCAGCAGCAGCAGCAGCAGCACGCACCCAAAAAAGGCGCGAAAATGCAGCAGCCAAGGCAGTCGATTCCACGAAAGAATGCGGCTGACGTCAATAACGGCAGAGAGGCGGCGGCTGGGCCAGCTGGGCTGCGGCTGCGCTGGCTGGGCTGCTGCCAGCTGCGGCTTGGCAGCACCGCCGCAGCCGAGGCCACAGCAAAGGCAACTGCAACATCAACCAATGGCGGAGACGAACGAGGTTGCACGTCTCAAGGCGCAGCTAGCGGAAAAAGACAGGCAAATACAGGAACTCAGTGCCAAAATGGACATGATCCTCAATCAGCTACAACAACGGCAACAATGTCAGCTGAAACAACAGCGATCGCTGCAGTTGCGAGTTCAACCACCGCAGGTCGCGCGAAGACAGGCGCCCAGGCGAGCGCACGTGCGAGAAGAACGAATGCAGCTGCAGGAAGAGTCGGAGCCGGAGTACGCGGCTTGCCTGCAGACGGCGGGGTCCACAGAGGAGAAGGAAGAAGAAAGAGAGGAAGAAGAAGTAATGGCAGCTACGAAGAGGAGAAACGATTTTACAACTACAGAAGAAGAAGAAGAGGAGGAAGAGGAGGAGATGGAAGACTTCAGCCCCGGAACAAAGAGGCGGGTTATTATGCTAGACGCGCTCGAATGCCGCCAACAGTGGGTGGAGGAGCGCGTCGACCATGAGGAAAAATAGCTGGAAGCCATCAACCAGAGGCTGGCAAAGGTGGAAGCCGCGACAGCGGACATGAGCACCCGCATAGCTAAAGTAGAAGCCGTGACAGCGGACATGAGTACCCGCATAGCGAATGTGGAAAGCCTGTTACAACAACTACTAGCGAGAATCCCTGACATCACCCACCACCAACAACAACAGCAGCCGCCGCAGTCGCCACAGCAACCACTACAGCCACAACCACAGCCGCCGCAGCAACAGCAGGTGGCCAACGTCACTCGCCCAACGTGGCCGGAACAACGCTAGCGCGCGAGCTTGTGGTTTGGCAGTGGAACGCGAATGCCCTGCGAGGAAAAAAGGCAACATTGCAACAATACATCAAGAGTGTCGGCAAGAGACCAGACGTCATAATAATAAAGGAAACGCACATGGAAGACTCCTCCCCAGGCTTGCCGGGGTAGCGCTCCTATGCCAGCCCGCCCAGCGCTAGAAAGGCCGGGAAAGGCGCGGGGCAGGGAGTGTGTACCCTGGTGAGGAAAGGAATCACGTACATAGAACACGGCTTACTGCAGAACAGTACCATTGAACACGTGGCAATCGAAGTCGTGACGGGCCGAAAGAAGAAAGAAAGCACGTATTTAATCAACATCTACAGTTCTACAGTAACCCCAAGCAATCCCAACAAAAGTTCAGATCACTCATGCAAAGAACGAAGCAGCTTGCCGGGGACGACACCGCGCTCGTGTGCGGAGACTTTAACGCGCCGCACACGGCGTGGGGGTACCAGAAGACCACGGCCAAGGGGCGAAATCTGCACGACGAGGCTCTCGAGGCGGAACTCCACCTGCTCAACGACACGAACATCTACACGCGACACGGCACGTCGGTGCAGCGCGATACGAATCGGGACCTCGTTTTCTGCAGCAAAGCCACCGCGGGAGTAAGCTGGCGGAACACGGGCGAGACGCTGGCCAGCGCCCACTGCGTCCTGGAAATTGCGGTGCCGCTGCACGGCCGACCCCCGGTCACCCGCAAGCAGGCCATCACACACTGGAATAAATACAGAACGGAGCTGGACGCCCTGATCATCGGACAGGCCCAGGAAGAGGAGGATGGAGACATCGAGGAGTGGACGCGAGCCTTGAACGCGGCCGCGAAAACAGCCACCAAGGAAATCGAGGTCGACGAAGAGACCCCGCAGCTGGACAGCCGCCTCGCGCACTTGCTGGAGGCGAGGAACTCGCTGAAGGCTCGATGGCTGAGGCAACGCCACAACAGAAGGCTCCGCAAAAGAATAGCACTGTTAAACATCGAAATCGAGAAGCACAGCGCGGTGCTCTGGCGACAGCAGTGGCAGGCGGTCTGTCAGGAAGCGGACGGCCAGATCCATAAGAGCAGGACCTGGCATCTGCTCTGGCACCTCCTTGACGAAGGCAAAACGAAAGGGGCCCAACATCACACCCTCGCACGGACGCTGCACAAAGCGAAAAGGGAGCTCGGCGATGCCGAGGTCCGCCGGCGCATAAACGACCAGTACCTCCCGTCCACCCCGACGACCCCCCTCCCGAGTTACGCGGGCGAGGCCAATGCCAAGCTCGACGCCGACATCGAGGAATGGGAGGTGCGGGCAGTCATCCAAACGATAAACAGCAAGTCCGCCCCAGGGCCGGACGGGGTTACCAACAAAGCGCTACGCAACCTGAGCGATGCGGCGATAAAATCGCTGACGGGGTACTACAACCAGTGCTGGCGAACCGGCAAGCTCCCGGCCAGCTGGAAGGAGGGAAAGACGGTCCTGATCCCGAAGCCGGGGAAGGAACCGAGCATAGACAACCTGCGGCCGATATCCCTGACGTCCTGCGTGGGGAAGGTGCTGGAGCATGTCCTGCTCAACAGGTGACAGACATACCTCGAAGAGGAAGGCCTGTACCCGGACACCATGCTGGGCTTCAGGGCCAAGTTAAGCACCCAGGACGCAATGTTGCTGCTCAAGAACGAAGTCATCGACCGGCCGGCCGGCTCCATGGACAACCGGGCGGTGCTCCGCCTAGATCTGAAAGGGGCGTTTGACAACGTCCGATACTCAGCCATCCTGGACCAGGTCTCGCGCCTCAACATGGGGGAGAGGTCGTTCGCGTACATTCGCGACTTTCTCTCGGGCCGCACCGCGAGCATCGTTGCCGGTGACATGGAGCTACCAAAGAAGAGCCTGGGGAGCACGGGGACGCCACAGGGCGCCGTGATCTCGCCGACGCTGTTTAACATCGTAATGATCGGGGTCGCTCAGCGCCTCCAGGGCGTCCCGAAAGTCGGACACACCATATACGCGGACGACATCACGCTGTGGGTGTCCGGCGGCAGTGACGGCGAGATCGAGGCGTCCCTGCAAGAGGCCATCGACGCCGTCGAAGATCACCTAAAAGACACGGGTCTGACGTGCTCCCCGACCAAGTCGGAGCTGCTGGTACTAACACCAAAAAGAGGAAGCCACAAGAGAGGAGAAGACGAAAGAAACAATAACATCCACCTGAAGACGCGGGACGGGACGGCAATTCCGAGGGTGAAGACGCTGCGAGTCCTCGGACTACACATCGACGCCCACGGACACAACGGCTTCACTGTTGCCAAGTTGGAATCAAAAGTCGCAATGGCCTTGAGGTTGATCAAAAGAGTGGCGTCCAGACACGGAGGCATGAGAGAGGCGAATCTCCTCAGGCTGGTCCAGTCGTTCGCCGTCAGCCACGTTGCATATGTAGCTGCATTCCACAATTGGACGGTGGCGGTGCGAGGGAAAGTGGACGCTCTGCTACGCAAGGCTTATAAGACGGCCCTGGGCCTATACGCACATACCAACACAGAAAGGCTTCTCGAACTGGGGGTGCACAACACCCTCAGCGAGATAGCCGAGGCCCAGGGCACCGCGCAGATCGTGAGGCTTACGCAGACGAGAACTGGTAGGGCTATTCTACGTAGGGTAGGCTACCGGTCGGAATTAACGCGAGAAGGCGAAAGCGAGAGCGGCGGGTGCGGCGGCGGGAGCGGTGGCGGTGGTGGTGGTCGCGGTGGTGGACGCGGCGGGTGGCCGGCAAGCCGGCCGCCGATGCCGAAGCCGGCGCGGTCGCTGCCGCGCGGGCTGCTCGCCCTCATGCACGTGCCGCCGCTGCCGAAGCACATGGACCCAGAAGAGAACCGAGAGCGGTGAGCGGCCAGAGCGAAAGCCCTGACGGACGTGCACGCGGCGGACACCACCGCCTTCTACGTGGACGCGGCGGAATACCCAGGCCGCCGGGGCACGTACGCCGTGGCCGTGATTGCAGCGACCTCCGGGAAGCTGTGCTCGGCGGGCAGCGTCAGGGCCCGGGACTCAACGCAAGCGGAGGAGCTGGCGATCGCGCTGGCCCTAGTGGACCCACGGTGCGCGACAGTGATCAGTGACTCGCGAAACGGGATACTGAGCTACGCTCGGAACTCGGTGTCGGAGTGCGCGAACAGGGTGTGCGGGGCCCTGCCCCGACGGGCGCTACCCGTGGTCCTCAAGTGGTTCCCGGCACACGTGGGACCGGTGGGGACCGGGACCAACCGCAACGAGGAGGCGGACCGAGCGGCGCGCGTGCTAACGAGACACGATGGCGCCGCCGTCGCTGGTGCGGCCGCTGCCGCGGCTGCTGCTGCTGCGCCCGCGGAGGGTGCGGCGGCGGCTCGGGCGGCGGCTGCGGCCGAGGCGAGTCTGCCTCCTCCTCCTACTCCATCGAACGCGGAAGACTACTACAGGGAAGAGGAGGCAACCCCGGTCAGCTCCTACAAGGATGTGCTTGCGTGGTACAGAGAGACTAGGCGCGCCTTCCCGCAGCCACACCGTAAACTCACCAGGAGGGAAGGGGTGCTCGTGCGACAGCTCCAAACGCGGGCGATACGGACGCTCGTAGTCGCCATGCACGTGTGCCCCGAACTATACCCAACGGACGAGTGTGCGCTGTGCGGGAGCGCTCGTGCGACCATGCAGCACATGCTGTGGGGTTGCCTCAATCAACCACCGACAACAACAACGGAGGAGGACGATGATCCGCTCCCACCAAGCGTGAGGGACGCGGTCACCAGCGTCAACTACGAACTCCAAAAGATGGCTGCCGAGCTAGCCCTCGCGGCCATCGAACGCCAGCGGCCGAAAGTGCGACTTTCCACCACCCCTTGCACGGGGACCGGCGAGTAGCGCCAGTAGGTAACCCACCGGGTTTACGCAGGCCTGAATAAATGTTGTTTCTCTCTCTCTCTCGAACAGTGTCTCTAAATTCCGACATAAAGAACTGCACAATATTTCAATGGTATGCCCGCGGCTTGCCCTCAAAACTTGCCGATTTTGGTCAACTCGTGCACATATATATTCTCGTTTATTTTAATCACAGATTTCCGCGTTGGCTATCAATTTCGTCTCAAAAATTAATATTTTCTGCATTCGCAACGCTTGACCGGCGTTAACCGCCTGTTGATAGGTTTGCGCAAAGGTATACAGGCTGCAGCGGATCCGGTTCAACCTCGTGATAGCGAGGAATATGTGTGGGCCAATACCGTGATTCGGACTCAACGGTTTAGGTTTATTGCCACCTACCTGGAAACAGGTGCAGCCATTGATGTTTGCAGGCTTGATAACGTTATTGCTAGTACATCCCCACCCCATATAATCGGCGGAGACTTCTACGCACACAATGAATTGGGAAGAAGTGCACGAACAAATTCTCGTGGAGCAAGTCTTGTGGAACTACTCATAAACAGAGGTATTGAACCACTAAATGACGGCTGCGTTACATATCCAAAAAATCCCACACTCAGCAGCTGCATCGATCTGTCGTTTGCCTCCAACCGCTTCATCCTAAAGTTTACTTTGTGTACTAATCTGGTGACAAGAGGCCGTGATCACTTCCCAATTTTAATATCTTACCAAGACGTAGATATGTCTAGATCTGAAATAAAACTCAGGCACACAGACTGGGCAACGTTTCCGAATCGTGTCGACGAGCAGATCACCGCCACCGCTGCCGACAAAGGCCTAATACCAACTATGACTGGTTGTCTCAAACAGTTTTCGAGGGTCGTGAGGAGGCGCCTAGATGTTAAAAGGATGAACGATTTGACAGGCTACGTGCTATTTGTAGGCACGCTGAGGGGAAGGCTCACCGTACAAAAAAAAATTAGAGGATTTGAGGCAGGATCCCAAAGATCGCCGTGCAAAAGAATTAGAGGACTTGAGGCAGACTCGCAAAGCTCAAAGACTTGTGAGAAGCTAGTTGGAAAAGGTAAGTCGACAACGGTGGCGTTATTTCTTCACTAAATTATATGTGCGCCAGCCTCTCTACTGGATATGTCGGGTCATAAAGGACATACGGAACGACAGCCAGCAGCTGCATTCATTCAGGGCGCTGTCATTACATGACGGCATTTCCCAAAAAGAACCGGCTGAAGGGTATTGTAGGCGCCCGTCTCCGATGTCTACGACTGAAGTGTCCACTCAGCGTGTTCCTGACGCATTGCGACCACCCTCTGTGCCCACCCTGGACCTTTATTTTCGATAGGCGAGGTGACCACGGTCATCTCAAACGTGAAGAAACAATGTTCTCCAGGTTACGACGGCATAATATATGAGGCAATTTCCAACCTCCCTCATCCCTCCCGTTTACGCCTTCTGGAGCATTACAACTCAACATTGCTGCGTGTTACTGAACCTGCAGGTTGGAAAACAGCCAAATTTACAGCAATCCTAAGAAATGGAGAACAACCAACTCGATACGACTCTTTTCGGCCCATAGCCCTACTTAGCTGTATCGCCCAAAATCATGAAAAAAATCACATTTAAAATAATGACGTCGTAAATACAAAGCAGGAACCTTGATCCGCCTGAAATGTGTGGCTTTCGTGAAAACCGGTCTGCCATAGATAGCATCCTTGGTCTTGCGGCGTCACTGGAAGAAGAATTACACTGCGCGTACATACGAACTGGGGTATTTGTAGACATAAGGGCGGCTTTTGATTCGGTTTTTCATGCAGACATTCTTGAGTCCCTTGCTGGCCTTGGTTTTGGTGGGAGGTTGCATGCATTGATATCACGCTACCTGGAACGACGAGAACTTTTTACGAATACCCCGGAAGGCGCTACTTCGTGTCACATTACCGAGAAAGGAGTATCTCAAGGAGCGGGTCTGAGCACTCTGCTGTTCAACATTATGCTAATCAACTTAAAATGTGCCCTTCCTCATGGCGTGAAAGTAGCAATTTATGACGATGACTTTACATTTAGAGTACAGCACGGTCACGTCGCCATACACAGAAGAGGTTTCACAAAGCTCTAAACATATATCTGACTCTCTTGCGCCCAAGGGTCTCTGTCACTCCTGAAAAAAGCGCAGCAATGGCATTCCCCCGCAAGCGAATTTCTCAATTCCCTTTTTTCCTAGGGGTCATCGCCTGCATTATGTGCGCACCCAAAGACCACTCGGGATAACTCTGGACAGGAACATTCCGTGGGCACCTGAGGACAACAGACTACGGACTCGAGTTTCTGCAGTTTCGTAAGTTATGGGGTACCTTGCCGGGAGTCGCTGGGGCAGTGACGATCGATCGATGGTACTGCTCTCCAAGGCTAATGCCCATGGCTTTATACGTTACAGCCTACCTGTTTTAGAGCACGTGTCGATTATACAAGCGAACAGCAGCTTGACGCAGCAAGAAATAATTGTCTGCGCACCTGTATTTGCCTGCCTAAGGGCACTTCGTGCACTGGTACAGTTTCGGGGTCTGGTTGCTTTCCCTTATATGTTCTTAGGCTGCAGGAATCAGTTCAAATATACCTGAGCCATCGGTTGCCCTCCCAAAGCAATTTCTTGACCCGTATTGGACAGCGCAACAAAAATGCCAACTTAGCAGAAGCAATAAACTCTATAAACCTTTATGTACCCCCTCAAGCAGGACACACCATGCCGTCTGATTTCCCTTCCTGGACTCTGTCACCGCTGTGCATAAACATTACCATACCTGGTACCAACTCAAAGAAAACTCTGCCACGTCTTTGCCTACTACAACTCGCGCTTCCCCACGTCAATTCTCGATATTCACACTGTTGGGACCAGGAAATGGCGGACCTCCGTAATTCCCACAACATATGGCTCACATTTTTACTGACGGCTCAACTACGCTTCGTGGTACTTTATCCGGCGTCTTCATTTCGTCAAACAGGAAAGCCTTCCACCTTGAACGAACAACCTCATGCACGTTTACCGAGCTCCAAGCACTTTAAAAAACCCTGCGCTACATTTTTGGTCAGCCACGAGCAGAACATTCACGGACTCGAAGGCAGCGTTGCAGACCTTACGGCGTGCCACCTGCTTCAGCCTTTACGAGCTTGTATCCCGTGACGTCACTTACCGGCACTTTCTCGCCTACGTCGCCCGTCACCGAGTGACCCTACCCTGGATGCCTGCACATTGTGGCATTCTCGGCAACGATAAAGCGGATGAGGCAGCTCGCAGAGGCCTACAGCTACGAAATGTAAGAACGATTTTTTAACTCACCACGACGCCACAGCGCTAGCGAAGAAATTTGCCTTAGGGGAACAAAACCACATCTGCTCGTTTCCTGAAAATCGGCACCATTTCCAGCACCATATCGATTCAGGACTCAGAATGAGGCTACCAGAGGGGATTCCACGTATGCTTGAAACTGTTTACCACTGGTTGTGTCTCTACGCAGCACTCACGAACCCTTACCGCCATCGCCTCGGTCGAACTAAAAATCCGTATTGTGATAATTTCAGATTTCCGGAAACACTAGAGCACGTCCTTTTAGTGTGTCCGGCATTTATCCTGGAAAGAAATCACCTTGTAAAAAAGATTGAGTGCCTCATCTACGGATCTATATTTTTGAAAAGTGTCCTTGGACCTTAGCCCTGTCCATCATCTCAGAGAAAAGTGTTGGTTGCCTCATTTTAGCATGTACACGAAATCGGCGTCGCAGAGACAATCTAGAACTTCACATATAAGATCATGTAGACTTTTACGTCATCACGCAGAGCTTCATAGTAACTGTTTCTTTTAACCTCTCTTTTTTTCCCATCTATTCTGCCCTACTTTATTTATGAACTTTACTCCCTGCTCCCCATCCCCGCAGAGTAGCCTGTAGGCGGAAACATGACGGCAAACTTCTCTGCTTTCATCTAATCAAGAGTTCTCTCGCTCTCCCTCTCTCTCTCTCTCTGTCCAAAAAAACGGGTTTAATTCCCAGCCGCGGCTGCAGCTTTTATGACGGAGGTGAGAAGCAAGCACACCCGTAAGTTCAAGATTTCGGCGTACAGTAAAGACCCCAGGTAGTTAATATTAATCCGGCACCCCCAACTACGGCGAGCCTCATCAGTTACAAGTCCTTTATTCCCAGATCACTTGGATCTCCAACATCTTGCTGCGCAATCCTATCTGCGAGCCATGCCTCCAAGAGCCTCATTATCGCAATGTGGAATCTTTTGCGGCATCTCGCAAATTGTCCGCGGTACCATAGCTTCGCCTCTTACTTGCCTGTACAAATGCCATGGAAAGGGTCCTGCGTGCTTCGAACGTTAAGCACTGGGGTTACCCATAGGTCGGCAGCCTCAGTCGCGAATGTACTCACACACACCCAACAGCGCTCACGAGGGAGTGGTTAGTCACCTCCATCATCGTTTCGGGCTGGCCATTGCGGGTGCGAGTGAGTGCGAGGGCCAGTCAAGCTGTGCGTGCTCATTAGTCGGGAGTGCGAGCACCACTCCCGGCGAGCTCTGCTCACCACTCGCAGGTGAGTTAGCTCCCCGCGGCGAGCTCCGATAACCTCGTGGCGAACTCCAATCAACATTCACCATTCACCTCTACGGCAGCGAAGGTATGGCATTCGGCGCGTTACGTGCAACCGTCTGCCAGCACCACATTTGCCAGTTGAACATAAAACGCTACATATTATGCTAACGTCAAAATAAGAAAACAAGGCTTTTCCAGTGGTAGTCCACTAGCTTTACTAAAGTGCTTTTGTTTGACTAAACTAAAACTTCACCTAGAAGTTTGCTCAGTCGACACAACTCCCTTTATGTATCAAAATATAACTTATCTGCCACGACGCTTTTACGTGTCTTGATTTCGTGTTATTGCCGCCTAAACCCTAGAATTGAAATAGGCTTGGGCATTTGAAACCAGTGTTGCGTAAGATTATACGTTAAAAATGCTATGCAGGTAGAACCTTCAGGAAATCAGTGTTGCTCAGTGTTGCTTTTCCATAATAATTTTAAACATCCTAATATCGAAGATTTAGAATTGTATGGTAAAATAAGGAATCATCTCAAAAACTATGGCACCCAAATTTTCCAAAAAAGTGTCAAATTAGGATCGACCAGCCTTTAAATTACGTATCAAAAAACAAATTTTGAAGCAGCAAACAGAAACGTATGCAAAATGCTTGTCGGAATTAAAAGCCCAAAGCAGCAAATCGTCTTAACAATATTCTCTCTTAAACGAGAAAAAAAAGCTTACCAAGCATGGCCAAGAACACGATGACCAGCCGGTTCATAGTCCGTGCTAGATGTCTGAGTGAGACTGATGGAAATGCTTCAGTGCGCTTCAACCCTATTTATAGCTGATATGATGCTTTTGGCATGTCTCATTACGGTGTAAATATCAGGCGAAGTTTAATGCCCCTTTCTGGAAACTTTGAAATAAGAAAATGTACAAATCGCCATCGATCAACCATAGTGAACTTTTTCCAAAACAGCATTTTTCTCGCCTCCGCTTGGATAACATATGACGAGCTGCTCGCTTACTTAAAGGACTCGAAGCAGAGTGAAGGTTGACAAACGTATATTTAGTTTAGTTATCTTCGCAAGAAATATTTCCGCAGAAGCTTTTGTTTCTGGTTTACAAGAGTTCGTTCCTCGCTCGTGGTTTCTGACATTTGTAGGCAGGCCGCAAACGCTCGCACCAATGCGTATGACGCTCAAGCCTAAATCACATGGCCACATATATATCTCAAATCTTCCTCAATTTCGTATCTAAAGAAGTTCGGGACAGCTGTCAATTTATTTTCACCAGAAGTGCGCAAGAGCTATGGTAGCTCTTCAGTATCTTTTTGGTGCATGAGTAACGGCAGTATCGGGCTATGAAAGGGTGCGTTTCTATACCAAGCAACCAAGATGTTAAATAATCAACTAAAGTGTTTAATATAATAATAATGAAAATCAATCATTCAATCGATCAAGCAATCAATGTTCATTAATGTGTCCAGGAAGACAGGGGCATTATGCTGGCGCACGCAAAAAAACAAACGGAACGAGGAGACGGAAGACGTGCACACCTCACACACATGAAAAAGAAGACGCACATTGGTTGAACCTTATACGTCAGTTTTCTATCTATCCATGCCGCAACTGTGCCTCCTTTCCATTTACAAACTTCCTCTTTCCCTTTCTCTTTTTCCCACCTTCTGTAGTTTGGTTACTACTTGTTTTTGTTACTCTCCCGCTCTTTTACTCTCCCCGAGAGTTCTCATTGGCGAGGGTGAGGAGAAAGGGAAGCCCTCAGATCCAAAGTGTGTATAAGCGTTTTTCTCTCTATTCTAAGACAACCCCCGAAGAACAAAGGTCTTCCTTTCTAAACTGTTGGGTAATAATATTCTAAGAAACTGGACAAACGCTATCGTCTCCTTCACGATGCTGTACGCTGAACTGGCCCATTGAAGAAGAAACCCGACCTATATATATATATATATATATATATATATATATATATATATATATATATATATATATATATATATACATATATATATATTGGTAAGGCATTCGACATGTAATCGAAAGGCGTGGGTTCGGTCCCCACTCTGGGCGCGTGTGTTTCTTTCTTTCTTCTGTATATTAAAAAAAAATGTTTACTTCATTAACCGTAGTGAAAAAGAAAAAAGCCTAACCACACCCCTATGCCTCCTTTGGCGTTGTAGACTGCTGCCCTATCTTTCTGTATATATATATATATATATATATATATATATATATATATATATATTTATATATATATATATATATAAATAGTCTGAAAAGATAAAAACTCACACATAACGCGAAAAAAATAAGGGTAGTAGAGACAGAGACAAACGAGAAAGACGTAGAAAATAGAAATAAGTTTACTGACGTTTCACGGAGAGGACACTGTGAAGAAAGGGAGTCATCTCCCTGAAACGTCAGTAAAGTTATTTCTATTTTCTACATCTTTCTCGTTTGTCTCTGTCTCTACTAACCTTATATATATAGGGAGCAAAAGAACTTTTGAAGATGGTAGAGAACACACGAAAAGAAAACTTTGAACAAGGTAAACGCACGATTGTTGCCAACATTTCAGGAAAGAGACTTGGTTTCGTCAAGGCAATCTCTCGACTGGCTGGCACGCTTTATGTAGGGGTAGGTCCCCAGGTGAGAGGGGTGAAGGAAAGAAGGAAGGGAAATTGGGAAAGCGGATTGGTTTGGGAGTATGTCGGGGGAGGTATTGAGGGGCAAAGAAGGTTGTACAGTTTGATCTGCGAAGTTGGTCACAGGGAAGTCAGCCGGGGGTTGATATTCGGAGAATTTTTGGAGAGGAAGGATGAGAAAGTGTTTGTTGACCTGCCGCGGGGCATGCCGAAAGGTTCTTAGAACCGCCGGAAGCACACCAAGCTGTGCTTATCAGAAACTATCTGCAAGCGTCAGGTCAAAAGAGAAGGTAGAGGAGGGGGAAATAACTAGGTCAAGGAAAAAATAAAAAAGAGAGAAAAAACAGGGAGGGCAACTGCACAAACCCACACAAACAAGTAAAAGTAAAGACCTTACAACTGAAATGGCACGTGTCACCCACGGCAACATTCCTGGAACAGGCCTGTCCTGAAAGTCAAAAACGAAAAGATAAAGTTAGAGTGACGTACGGGGCACAAGAAAAAGTGGAGTACAAAAAAAGAGAAGTAAAATAAATAAAATGTAATTCCTAAAGCAAAGGTTGGACGGATGCGGGCGAGTATAAACCTGGAAGCTAAGGAATGAAAATAAAAGAAATTAGGTGACCAGGTAAAGACCGAGGGGTCATAGTCTTTGGATAAGGTATATGCAAGACAGTGCCTAATTCTGTATTCCCGGTGAATATCGTAAGGATTCCAAGTTGCCACAAGACGCATTAATTCCAGTAGGTTCCATGGAGTTGAATTTGTGCATTAAATAGGATTCTCGGCATTTACTGTCCCTAGGAGACTTAAAGTTTGACTGAAGTGTGTACAACTTCAGGTCATCAAAATTTTGGCCTGGTTGGTTGAAATACTGCGCTACAGTTATGGAGGATTTGCTAAGAGTACCTGCGCGGTGACCATTAAGACGTAGGCTCACAGGTTGACTCGTTTCGCCTGTATACAGTTTGTTGCACATTGAGCATTCCAACATATACACAATGTTGGATGAAGTGCACGTAAAACTTGAATTAATCTTGTTGACATAATTACTGGCTGTGCTTTTAATAATGCAGTCGGTCTGCAGGTGCCTGCAAGTCTTGCATCTGGGGCGGGAGCAGCTTGCTATGACTGGTTGCTTTGAAGGCCCTGTTTTAGCGTGCACTAAAATGTCTTTTAGATTCCTGTTTCTCCGGTAGGTAACCCTTGGGGCTTCCGGGAACATCGTTCTAAGTCGATCGTTACTGGCTAAAATGGGGTAGTACTTGCGCAGTATATTGTTTACGTTTGCGAGGGCGTTTCCAAATTTAGTTATTAGGGCAGGCGACCTGGCGCTTTCGTTTCGTGGCTGTTTGTTAAGCACGTCATCGCTTTTGAGATTAGATGCACGTTGTTACGCCTGATCGAGCGAGCTTTTGGGGTGGTTCCTGTTAATAAGGGTGGACTTGAGTTCGTCTAGGTGCTCTACTTAGTCACTGTCATCACTGCACACTCTTCTATGCCTGGTGGCTTGTCCTACAAAGATCCCTTGCTTGCAGTATATCGGGTGATGGCTTTTATAATCTAGGTACTGCTGCCTGTCAGTTGGGTTTCTAAAAAGCGTGGTTGTAAGTATACCGTTTTCTAAAATGACGGTAGTATCTAGGAAGTTCACATCTTTTTCAGAATACCGGCAGGAGAATTTAATAGTCGGATGCGAAGAATTGATATGAGATATAAACGTGTCTAGAGTAGTGCGACCGTGTTCCCAAATCATGAAGATGTCGTCTATGTAGCGGAGGTAAACATGAGGTTTTTGCGGAAAAGACCTTAATAGAGTGGCTTCAAATTGCCCCATAAAAATATTGGCATAGGTCGGCGCGAATGGAGTACCCATGCTGGTTCTAAAAACTTGCAAAAAGTAAAAAAAGTCAGGTTCAAAACAACTGCGAGTTAAAACTAGTTTTAACAAAGTTATCTACCCTTCTGGCGCATGTTGGTGCGGGTTCTCTGATAGAGCTTTTGAAAGAGCTTCGATTCCTTCGACGAAAGGGATGTTTGTATACAATGCGGCAACGTCAAGAGTAACAAGGAGGGTTGCACTGGGTAGGCGCCCACCCTTATTTATCTCTTCTGTTATGCGGAGGAAGGGGGGTGTCCTGAATGAATGAAGGAAGAAGAGTCGGAATGTCAGATAGGTAATGATTGAGAAACTGAGATAATGCTTCTGTTGGGGTATTGTCATTCGAAACTATGGGTCTGCCAGGTATGTCGGCAGTGAACAATATTTCTAAGGGGACTTTGTGGACTTTTGGGAGGAGGTAAAAACGTCCTGCATGCTTATTAGTCGCTTTCATGAAATTTAAGTCAGTCGTCGTTATTAATTCTCTAGATCGCCGATCTGTGAGGCTCCGAAGAATTGTTAGGCTGTATTCCTGGCTCGGATAGTTATCTAAAGGGTTGTAGTGGCAAGGGTTATTGAGCTGCCTATACGCTTCATCTTTGTATTTTCCCGCAGGTAAAACAACTACGCTACCACCTTTGTCGGCTGGCTTTATGACTATGTCGGTTCTGGCTAATAGGTTATTCAGGGTAACTTCTTCCGACGGAGTTAGGTTCTTGCGCTTGGTTGATCGCTTATTTGTTGCTAATATTTCTCTTGATACTGTAAAATTAGTATCAAGAAAAATACAGTACAGATCTAATTCTGGAGATTGACCTATATCTGGAGTCCAAGTGCTAGGAGGATGGAGGTAATGTCAAGTTGGTCCTGATTTTCCGAAAAAAACTCGCTTAGTCTCGTTCTGCGAGAAACTTCAGTGAGATCTTTATGTAACTCGTATTCATTCACACGGTTATTTCTGGGACAGAAAGTTAGACCTCGTTCTAGGATACCTTTTTCGTCGACCGTTAGTGTTTTGGATATACCAATACAAACAAACACACATATTTAGAGCATAATAGTACACATGAAAATTGTAATGGAATAAATTTTTTTGTACCTGCGTGTAATCTAGCTTTGCCTAATTATCTCTGTTTCAGAGAGGCGCTAAAATTTTTATTAGTAATTAGTAAGCGTTACTTTAAACGCACGCATGACAACTGGCTTGCAAGTTAAGTATTCCTGTAAAAAATAAGCCTTCCCATTTCTCTCGAGGTGTAATTACCAAATGTAGGTATCTTGATCCACAGGCCGACAAAAAACACTGGCCAATAGGTAAAGGCCTCTAAGCCCATCACTTCGAGCTTGGTGTTGACACACATCTTAGTCGGCTTCCTTTTGTAAGGTTGACAGCTCAGTAATTCCACTCGCCCTTTCACTTATTTGGAACGAGGAAGCCTTAAACGTTTTTGGGACATCATGCATGTAAAAAATTTGCACGCAATTAACACTTATGTAAAAATGCCAAGCTTACAATAAAGCTCTAAAAAGACCTTATTTACTCCTAATTCAAGATTCCCCCTTTGCAGGTCGGTTTGCCTGTGATCGTGCCCGATTTGCTGAAGATTTGTATGATAACAAGAATAAGGGATATCCTGGATATCCTCCCAGGCCTTGAGCATTACGAGGAATATTTTGAGAGCGTAATTAGGCTATAGTTATTCGTTTATCAGTATAAATTGCGAAAAATAAAGAATCAGTTATTCATGACATCAATATATCAGAAATAGAATTATCTAGATTTAAGTGTTCAGGTCTCCCAGGGCTGATGGTTAATTGGAGTCTGTCAACAGGCAGGCAGCTTGCCGAACACTACGTTTGATAAGCGAATATTCATAACCCTAAACGGCATTGCTTGGTTACATGTCTATAAATACCAAGATTTTCTTTCATTTCGATGTTTCCTGATCGTAATAACCAGACTACTCGACGCCGCTTATAAACCCTATGTGCACAAGCTGTACGTTCAAACATTTGGATTTCGTGGCTGTATAGCAAACCTGTATAGTTCAAACAGAAAAGGCGGCTGTAAAAAACGGGACATGTCTTCTCAATAGAAGTCATAAAGCTTGTGTACGCAAGCCTTTTTCGTTGGAAGACTTCAGCAGGCAACCGAAAAAGAAGTCAACATTTCTTAATTCACTGATAAAGCCTCAAACGCATGGGCCCTAGCTCTGACGACGGAACGTACCACGCTATTTTAGGGGCGAAGCTCATCTTGCTCGGGCCCTGTCCTGGCCGTACACGGGACATTGTACACGGCACATTGATGATGATTGTGGCAGGAACCCCCTAGGGCTTGGCAAACCAAAGATTGGCCGAAGAGGTCATAACGTTCAAGGCGTTCATTGCTACGCAACAAGGAGGAGAAGCGCTTCTTGCCCGCACAATTGATACAGGAAAGGCTGCAACAAAGCTACTGCCCAAGCAACACATAACATGCAATATAGACAGAAAAATAGTATATTTAGAAAGTATAGTATACATTGATTGCAAGACGAACGTCACAATTCACTCAGTGTCACTGATCTCGCTAGAGCTGTCAGTTGAGCCGCAGTTCTCACTCTTGCACACAAGATCATCCTCGGTTCCATCAATGTTGTTCGTGTTTCGTTTTAGGGGCGAAGCTCCGCTTGCTCGGGCTCTGTCCCGGCCGTACACGGCACATTGATGATAATTGTGGCAGAATCCCCCTAGGGATTGGAAAACCAAAGATTGGCCGAAGAGGTCAAAATGTTCAACGTGTTCGTTGCTACCCAACAAGAAGTAGAGGAAGAAGAAGAGGTTGTCGTTCGTCGCCTGCGAGCTGAAGACAAGTACCGGGGGTACGCGACAGAAGACGCTCTGCAGAAGGCGACGGCCAAGGTAGCAAAAATGTCACACACCAAATTCGCCAACTTACCCATGGGGATTCTCCTCGTCCCCAAAGACCCCTACATAATCACCACAAACATCGACTTCTTCGATGGGCTTGGCAACAAAGCGGTGGAAAGCTCGACGTGTCGAGTCTTTATATGATGTGTGGACGAATGTTTCATGGTTTTACCGATACACATTTTCGCTTCGCCCCTCTCATCATCATTCCCTTCGTGGAAATGGCGGGATTTTTTGTATTTAATTCAGGAAAGATTTTTGTTGTTCAAATATATAGTGAACGATTGAGCCCCACACCAAAAGGACTCAACAGAAAGTATTTGTATCGGAGATCATTTTGAATGGAGACCATTGGACGAATTCATTACCTATTGTGCGTATAATTTAAAAAACGCTTTTGTTACAGTTGCCTTTGTTAAAGTGCCTTTAGAGTTCGCCTCTGCTTAACGTTGCTGAGCCGCTTTCGCCGTCTAAAACATTTCGAAACGGTTCAGTTATGTTTAGAAACCACTCGCATGTTTACATTTGGGCATATTTATTCGATCTAAGTGCAACACAATTTTCGGGCCCTCAAAATTCAAAGGGGGCAAGGAATTAAGTTCGCGTGCAAGTAAAAACGTAGGAGAAGCATGATGCATCAAAATCAATATAAAACTGTACAGATCTATTCGAGACGCTTTTATTAAGCACTGACGCGCGACGTGGGCCTTTACATAAGTAGGTCCAAATAATGACGGAAGCTAACACTAACCCGTAAAATGTGAATGCAGAGACGTTGTACACCACTTTGGCAACAATCACGACCATTTAAGTCCACGGTTGTAGACTATTTGCCCCTCCTTTGGCCCCTCGACAAAATTTTTTTCATCTTTGTTGCAATATGGAAGCTTACAATAACGCGTAAGACTTTAAGGTAGCGCAGATGCACGCGACATTCACGACCATCACGACGGTTTATATAGACTGTTGCAGCCGATATTCTTCTTCTCCGCTGCTGTAGCAATCATAGGTTCATCTTATTGCTAGATTAGAGTCAATCCACAACCCATCCCGCAAACGACACCAGTGTCCAAATTCGACTGAGGGAAACTAATGGTTGATCCAATCGTCGGCTACCGCTACCAACGGGCGTGCCAGCTGCCGACGAGTGGTATCCACTCGACGTTGGCGGATCCGCTCGCGCTCCTCCGTCTAGGCGTGCAGACTACCCGTGTGCGATCCATCACTGCAACTGAGCGGTTGCAGTTCTAAGAGGGAGTAGTATAGCAACTCATGGAGCATGCAACTGCCGAACGCACAGCCAAATATAGTGGTTTGAAGCATGCCTACCGAGTGGCGTCGGTGGTGTGATTGCCATAGCGAAAGTGTCGCCACTATTACGACTAATTTCTTGGTCTAATTTATTGCTTATTGTTATTCGTCGAGGTTCCCGTTGCAGTTTTTAACTTTGGGACCCTCGTCTGTAATATACCATTAATGTACTACTTTTTTTGGAAAGAATATTACACTGAAATTGAAGTCTGAAGTTTTTTCCACCAATCTTGGCCAATCTCCATAAGTAGGTATATATGGCTTGACATCGTAGCTTTCTCAGCATGTTAACCTGCGGACCTGCAAAATAACGATTTGCTAACTAGAATCGCTGGAAAAACATTTGCGAGGTTCTTTGTGTTGTTTTTTAAGTAATCGAAACGAATATTCGCAGGGCAAGTGACTAAAAGTTTTTAACGTTCGTCCATTTTTACGGTTACTATAGGGCTCAGTCAGTATACATGCACACTCGTGCGAAAACTTCCCTACGCAGAAAGAGTGCTGCATTTGCAGGTACCTGCATGCTTTTCGCATAAATTACCTGCACTTTTGGGGTCATTGCGTCACCAGTCTGTCATTTCATAATAACGCAATGACTAGCAACAACGAGTGTCGAGTGTGAAGCACAGAAGGCTGCTTTTTAATGTAGGTACCTACTGGCGTACCTTCGTTTCATCGATGGCCCAGCCTCGTGGCATGCGGGCGGTTTTTGTACTACGCTTGGACTAGCGTCAATCTCCGCAACGATTTGTAGCTGTATTGAGCGCAAGGAACGGATACAACGACACAAATACGTATCAAGCACAAGTTCTATTTTCGAAATAGGCTTTATTGACAAAGGCCGACAAGTACACAGGGCGGAATTACCGTTCACACCAAAAGAAAACGAAAGGAAAAGCAAAGCACCACAGATTCTGTGAACAAAAAGATTCACACAAGATTATAAGCGCCAAACAAGTCAAAACGAGGCATTTACTCTAGTAGAAGAAACGTTCCTTTCAAATAGACAACGTGTTAATCAGGTATCACTTAAGGATACGGACAGTGCACTCATGAAGCCAACCCTTAACCGTGGTATCACCGTCGGCTCAATGATTCCTCTTTTGTTCCGATTAGCTCAACCACCGTTGTAAGCAGAACTTACAACGGTAGTTGAGCCAACTAATGCAGAGGTCCCTGTACAACCTTACGGATGCTTGTAGTCGTGTATGTGTAAACGGTAGTTCCAACAATTACCTATATGCACGATAATGTTGTTGTTGCAATTCGGGGGCATTAGGAGTGTACACTACATTCTGAACACATGCACGATAGTCGTTTGTCCTGATTACAGCTTAGCTGCCGAGAAGCTACGCGAATTTATTAGGCCCAATTTTTTTCACACACATTTTTACGCACGCCTCCGACCAATGTTCTCGCGTAGGTAAGACGTCCTCCAGGTCCGGCACCAGTTTAAGCCGTTTTTTTTTCTTTTCTCTCTGCATGTTACTGCGTGCTTCTGCTTCAGCCTCTGAACCGGGGTGCTTGACGCTCCTTAGAACACTCTGTTTAGCATTTGTAGCTATTACGTCTTTATGTAGCTGCCTTCTGTTTGATCCACACAAAGGTATAGGTCAGTAAAACAAACTAAATAAAGTCCACACCACTCTACAATTTAGGTCTCTTCCTTCTTTTTTGTTCCTGTGTCTTACGGCAGATGTTCTGAACCTTCGAGTCACGGCTGACGCGTTTGTACCGAGCAGTTCGAATTTTCACGTTTTGGTCAGGAAATTTCTTATTTACGGTATAATCTTTTCCCACTCCTGTTTCATGAATATCTACAGCACTTTTGTACCAAATGCTAACCTCCTGGCACCCTTGGTTTCACAGATATCAACCTTTTCTTTTTCCAGGCGCGGGGGCAGCCACCCACGTTGACTAATACTCAGGTAGCGCAAAATTCACTGCCTCAAAGCCATACTCGCGTCATCGCATCACTGTTCCGAAAGTCTGACGTTAAATACGTTTGCTCGGGGCTTTTTGGTAAAGTAACACCCAAAAGCCAGAATGTAAACCACCAGGCACCCTATGCTCTAGAAGCTTTCAATCATTGTGCACGCGTCTGTATGGAGCTGCGTGAATTGCCGAACTTTTTGTCAGCAAATCTCCCATAAAAGTTGTAATTATTTCTTTCGCACTCATAATTTAGGGCTATCTAGAGCACCTTTGTACCTAGCTTGAACCTCCTAGCACTTCACAGATATAAATGTTTTCTTTTTCGTAGCGCGGGGCGGCCGCGCGCGTTGAGCAACACGCAAGCAAAACAGTTCACTTCCACGACGAGATGACCGCCTAGACGTCATACTCGCGTTATCGCTTTGGTGTTTCGAAAGTTTTAGAAGTTAAATCATTTCGCTAGGCGCATGTTTGGTGAAGTACAGCCAAACGCCGGAATGCAAACAACCAGGCCCGCTAATGTTCTAGAAGCTTACAGTCATGGCGGACGCGTTGGTACAAAGCTGCGCCAGTTTCTTTGCGTATTCTTCGCGAAGTATGCGATCTAATTTCTAATTCTCTCGCACTACTCTCATACGAAGATCTAGAGCTGCACCATTTTCTTCACATTTTATTCGCGAAATGTGCGATGTAATTGCATCAGAACTTACATTACATTGCATTTACAATAAAGAATTATAACTTAAGTTCTAATTATTTCACGGTACTCTGATACAAGGATCTAGAGCACCTTTCTACCAAATTTCAACCTCGTAGCACCAATAGCTTTACCGACATGAATGTTTTCTTTTTGTCGGAATGGGGGCGTCCGCGCATGCAATAAAACAAAGCTATTTAATTTCCGTTGGAGGATGACCGCTAAAGGTCATACTCGCGTCATCGCACTGCTGTTCCGAAAGTGTGACAGGCTCAAGCGTCTCGCTAGACGCATTTTCGGGAACAATCTCAGGTCATGACAGCATCAACGACAAAGCAATAAAATCGCTCTTGTCGTTACAGTCTCCCCAACTTTGTATTGCCGCCGCCTTTTTCGCCTCCCTCGGAACTCATCCGACGACCCGTGAACTAGCACTGGATGTAAAGGTAGCCTGGTACCCCTAAGAACCGCCAGTCCTTCGGAATACAACTCAGAATCCACGTTTAGCCCGCATATGGCTCTTCCCCTGGCAACAGGCGCAGTCGTCAACGTCACCGGTGATGTGTCTCTAGCGCGCAGTATTTATAATAGACAGCCCAACATGGAGCGCGGGGAACGGCCCCATGCACGACAAAACAATGAAATTGCTCCGGTCATTACAGGTTAGTGATCTCATCTGTTGTAAACAAATACGCAGCAGCAACCGCTGTTTACTGTGGGGTCGTCCCCTGCTACATCCAGTGACGTAATCTATTCCGAATGTGTATTGACGTGATCGCTCTTCAAAGCTTTTATCGTTGTTCGTGTTGCTGTCGTGTGGCGTTGAGCGCAACCCGGGCCCGCCTAAACCCGAAACCCAGTCGCTTAAATACAATAAAAACATTGGAATTGATTTGGCAGCTATTTGACAATGACATAACTCAGATGAAGGAAGCTCACGCTTCTCGCAAATTCTTTATAGCTGGTGCGGACACCGAGTGACTAAGCTAGAATTATGGTCGCATGAACCTAGCGTTCTTTCTGAAAGTGGCTCCGAACATTAGCAAACAAAGCAAGACATTGCCGACCATAAGGCCGCACGCATCGAAGCTAGCACTCGTTTGCGCCACAAAAACCTCATTTTTCAAGGTTTGGACAAAGGCGGAAGAGAAACATAGAAAAGATCTCATGACAGGGTGATTTCATTTTGTGCAAGCCAGTCTGAACTTCTGCTAGATGCCATTAAATCATGCGAGCGCATGGCATTGGTACATATTGCGATGACCGGAAACTTCAAATTGTATTAAGACTTGACAACTCTAAAACATAAATTACATGGAGACCCGTAACAAAAAGCTCAAGATGCACCTTGCACCATAAACGAAGATTTTGCTTCTGGCACCGGTTTTTGAGATCTTAGTGGTTACAGTTTATTCGCCCACGAAATTGTGCCTTCGCGCTTAAACTCGTTACATTGCGCGTGGGGACGAAGTGTGATGTGTCTGACCAGGCCTCAGACAGCGTCCGTGAAAGCAATGCTTACTCTGGCATACGTACACAGGACGAAACCTCCCCCGGAATCCCAGTTCATACTTCCTATTGACCGTGTTGCGCGCGGCCCTTCAGCGCTGCCCCTTCGCAAGCCAGCGTTGACATCCATAAGAGTCAATATTGCTTTCGTAACATTAGTAGCCTAATTCGTAAGCTGGATTGTCTTGAAATCTTTGCCTTGAAACGCAATAGTTTTAACAGAAACGTGGCTGCACGAAGAGATAAGAGATCGCACAATATTTCCTAGCATCTGTGACTTGACGTTATACTGTCATGGGCATAACAATCGCTGGGGTGGAGGTGTTCGCATTCATGGCGGTAGTCTAGAAATAATTTGACTTCTGAGGTACAGCACTACCGGTAAAGCCGTCTTCAGCATTAGCTACAGGCCGGCTGACATTCAATAATTCTACAATTTGCTATGGCATTCTCCTACAGATGTTAAACGCAAGTACACAAATTATCCGCTTGTCCTCTACGGCGAGGTAAATTACCCTCACATCTGTGGGACTCTCCCCTCTTCACCTAGTGCCTCCAATTCGCGTGGACTGAAATAGTTCTTCGACGTGCTATACTTCAAGTTGCACGAATCTATATCCTGCTCTACACGAGGTGACAACCCGCTGGGCCTTCTCCTAACATCTAACCCCGTGGTCACCTTGTCATGAATGGACCTAGGACCAGCTAGAAAGTCACGAGTCGGTAACTAACACGTGCGCAAGTAGGGATAGCTTTATGCATGGAAGGTGAGAGCAGAAGTTAAGAGAAAGTAGCGGAAACACACAGCGGAAACGAGACCAAAGCAAAGAGCGCTAACTGCGGTAACAGGCTAAAAAACTGTTTAACTGTTCGCTAAAGAGAGCAAGAGAGGAAACGTCCTACATGGTTCAGGATGCGCAGCAATCCAACGAGGTCTCCTCACGAAGTGCGTGGGATCGGCCGATGTACCACGGCGGGGCTTGCTCGCTGAGGAGTCTCACGCCACGTCGGGTCCGGACACGGGACAGCGGCCGGATGTCAGGGACCGTGCACTGGGGTTGACGGCTCGATGGCCCAGCGGCGGTTGTGAGCCGGTGTTTCCCCGAGCCGCACTCTCTGGCCCGGCGCGCCACCAGATCCAGGCACGGGCCAGCAGACAGACTTCGGTAACCGGCCCAGCGGCCGACGGCTCTTCGGCGACAGCAGCGGTTGGGACCCTGGCTTCTAGCTCCAAGCGATCACAGGGCCGCGCTCACTCGCCCAGCGCGTCAAATGCGTCCGCGAACCCTTGCCGATTCGATTCTTCTGCACGCTCCGCGCGCTCCTCGGCCCTCTTCTTTCTCCTTCACGGGCGCCTCATCACACACCTAAAATTTTCAACTATGCTTCCTGGTCCCAGTAACCATGGCCTCATGCATATTTGCATCTTGTTACCTCTAAAAACAATAATTTCGCGATTGCGCAGGAGCATATGCGGCAGAAGGAGCACAGGCTGACAGCATTTGCTTTTTCAGGCTGTTGCCGGTGGTTAACTAAGAGCGAAATTGGTTTGCTGCTCCGGGTACACTGCTTCATTTGCTCGTGTAGTTGTGCTTCCACGCTTGCCCAGCAACGGCTTTCCTGGGGCACATTTCTGCGTCTGCGTCCACTCCCCGCTGACCACCTGGCAACCTCCGGGAGAATAAAAGCCTGAAATGGCCGCTTCCAGCACCATTGTGCAGCAGTGATTGCGGCAGAAGGATCAAAGGCTCACAGCATTTGTTTTTGCAGGCTGTTGCCGGTGAATCACTCAGCGCGAAATGGGTTTGCTTCTGCCTGTCCACTGGTTGATCCCCACGTATGGCTGTGCTTGCACTCCTGCCCAGCCACTTTTTCCCTGGAGAACCCTTCTGCGTCTGCTTCAGCTGCCCACTCACCTCCTGACCACCTCTGGGAGGGTAGGAGCAGACAAGGGACGCTTCCAGCATTATTATGCACTAGCAGGTGTGGCAAAATGAGGACCAGCTGACAGCATTAGTTTTTGAAGGTGGGTTTGTGTTTTTTGCGTTCTTTTTCTCAAATTAAAGCTGCAACTTCTGCCCAACGTGACTTCTTTATTATTTCTGTGGTCGGTTTGCGACGCCTACTCGCGGAGAACTTACAAAACGAATCAAATCTCTTGAGAACTTCTCAGGGACAACATTAATTCTTTGGCAAAAGACTTTGCCACGAAAATGTTTAAGAAGTTTCAGGAGCAGGTTGTTTGTAAGCGTGTAAAATTGGCAAAGACAGAATGGTTTGTGAGCGGTAAGTATGACTCCGTGTTAGCGCATAATGCTGAACTTGTCGCACCTAATAAGGGACTGTTCGCGCGCAACGCAGTCTTTGAAAAGAAAGTGACTGAAATAGACCAGTAGTCAAGAATGAATAACATCGAGATTTAGGGCTTTCCTACATCAAAAGGCGAAGACCGCAAAACGATATTCCAGTGTGTCGCTAAAGTAAGTGAATGCCCTATCTCGGACACTGAGATTGATGCTGTCCGCCGTTTGTCCACCATATCTCAAGAAAAAAACCTGACTGCACGTTTTGGTTCTCGGAAAAAAAACGAGTTCGCTCGCAAGGACCGAAAGGCCAGCCAGCGTCATGCGCTAGCCACCTGGGCTTTTTCTGGGAAAGGGCCAGCCAGTTTTTTGTGAAGGACCGCTTTACCATTGAGAGCAAGCCTTCGTTTGCGAAAGCACTGGCTCTGAAAAATAAAAAAGGCAGTTCCTCCGGACTCAACTGTCAGATCTTTCACGAATGAGCGAGGACTGCAATGTCAGTCGCATAGTCACTGAAGCTGATGTACGCCTCTTCAAATGAGCCAGGCTTTACCCTTTACCGCATCATTTCTGTCTTTTATCGCCCGATTACGGAAAACTGTAATCTTAGGAAATATTAGTTTCCTTATCTATTTTAACGCCGGATGTTTTGGAAAACTAGGACTCCAGGAATACATTTATTGCTTCACCTATACATTCATTTGCTGTTGGTTGTGCAACACCGGTTGCAATTTATATGGTTTCCCGTCCTATGGCCGGTATTCAATAGCGAGCCGCGCATGCAGGCAACCATGTGAATGCGCTGTCACTGGTTACGTCGGGCTTCGCTAGATTGCGGTACTCGTCCGTTTCCGTGCTAAGCGCATGATATGGGTTGGACATTTCAACCTCCAGCCCGCCGAACGCAAATTAATGCCTCGACTCAAATGTGAGTGAGATAAATAACAACTCTGTTGGCACCACCGTTGAGAATCGGGTTGAAACGGAGCAGACGACGCACGCCGGTGTTATTTTTGTTCTTCGGCGTGCGGCCGCAGCGGCATAAGCCCCGCCATTTTGTGGCGCTTCGGCAATGTCCGTGGCCATTTTAGTGATGCCAAATGAAGAAATTGACAGCAATCCTTTTCAATAAATACCGGCTTTTAAGGCCGAATATGGCCATAGCAGGTCAGGTATTCAAGGAGGCGCTGGTGTCCTTATTTCTCATGAAATAAAATACGTCGGCCGGATCTGTCGATCAACGTCCCTCAGTGTGAGACAGTGTGTATTGAAAGAAATAAATCGTTTTTTCTAGAGTGCCACTAAAACACTGCTCTGGGTAATATATACTGCTCGCTCCCCACCTTCTTCCATTCCGTATTTCTTGTTCGGCTTAGCTTCGGTGTTTAATAAGGTGTCCGCTGAAAACAAATGCGCTGTAATTGTGGGTGATATCAATACTAACTTGTTCCATTATACTTGAAACTGACATTTCGCATGCACTGATTATTTTAGCAGATTCGGTTACCAATCCTCAATTTAGCATCCCAAAATATATGTCACACAAACACGTCTTGATTACGCCCTGTCTGATATATCTCTGTCACTTAATCTGGTATACTGAGTTATGACATTTCAGATCATCACCCAGTATTTCTTATCTTTCCCAATAACGCGCACAACTCAACTCTGTTGCTGCTTTTTTCACCTCCTCACTTAATGAAGACAAATTCATTGATTCGATAGCCAAAATTGGTTTCTCTGTAATTGATTTCTTTCATGACCCTGATGAAGCGCTGCAGAAGTTTTGTGGCATATTTCTTGGTGTAAATTTCTTGTTAAAAGACGCAAAAAGACTCTACCACGACATCGAATCCAGCATATCCAAGAACAATCAGAAGCTCCAATGAAAACTACTAAATATATTATAAATAATGCATACCCAGCTTTCTCGCTCAAAATTCCAACATCTCAGGAACCTAGCAAAACCAGTTTAGGAAAGTGATATTTGGCATAAAGCCAGAAGTCTTCGTGAAGATGAAATCACTGAAAGAACTTTCTGGGATTCTGAATATTTGTTGTGTAATTCACTGTCAAATCGTACTCCCCTTGCATTTCTATGGGATAGTTTCCATGCCTCAGGAACCTAGTCGCGCCACGTGCGCGACTTGAAACTGTGCACAACGCATGTATTCACCCCAAACATTAGCTGTGCGAGCGAACGTTTCATTTCGCTAAAAAATTGCAGAGTACTGTTGAAACGACTGCTATGAGCGGGAAAGCTGCACATGAATTTATAGTCCCTGTATCTAAATTATTCATGATGGTCGCACCTTTCAGCAAATGGTTCATATTGGTAATGCTTTCAGTGACTATTTCTCCAACTCTCCTACAGCAGGGCAATCAGTCGCAAATGTTAATATGTGTCGGTCATCACAAAACTTCTATCTTTTTCTGTCACAACCAATGAATTTAGTCCCACGCTTCTCACCTTTAAGGATACTTCCGCTTGTTAACACAACGCCTGTGCTTAACAGCTCAACCTTGTTGCTCATTGTATTTCTATTCACTCTCCATCATAGTCAATAGGATTTTCCGACGGGGCATTTTCCCAATCTTTTGAAGCCTGCTACAATTTTTCCAGTTTTTAAGATAGGGGACAATAACCTAATATTGAACTATCGGTCTATTTCTATCATTTCGGCTCTTAGTAAAGAATTAGAAAAGTTATTTGCTAATAGAATAAATACCAATCTAATTTCAACATTCTTAGGTCCTGAAAATTTCTTTTTCGTTTAGTCAGGTCCACTCCTCGTGCCCTTTTGTCTTTAACAAATTTTATTATAAATCCTTTAAGTGAGATATGCTTGTAGAATCCGTTTTTTAGATTTTACTAAAGCGTTTGATACCATTTATCACGATATTCTTTCCCACAAACTTCAGCCCCATGATATCACCGGACCACCTTTAAATTTTCTCAGGAATTTTTTATATACAGAGAAGGTAGTGTTTTGCTAATAAACATGTATTCTGACGCTCAAATCATTATTGAAGGCACGAAGCAAGGCTCCAATTCAGGTCCTCTACTGTGTATTATCTGTATTAATTACCTAGCTGACTCTAATAATGCCTCACACTGTGCTTTTTATGCTGACGACACCGTATTGTCTTCGGCTGATAAATCTTCGTCCATTCTTACTTCTAACCTAATATTGCTTTGAATAAAGTAACTAAGTGGTGCCTCATCAATCACCTAAAATTAATTCGTCAAAAACTTAAGTCATATTTTTTAGATCACCCCAGAAGTGCATATCATATGTTCCATCGATTTCACTGTGTTTAAACACCATAAACCCATGTGAGAGTGCCCTTTTTTTTCAGTGTTCATTGACGTGCATCTGAAATTTCATAAACACGTTGAGCACCTCAGAAATAAGACGTCTTTTGGCATTCGAGCTCTGTTAAAATCCCGCCCATTTTTTTCTCGCCAACTCCTTCTGTCCCTTCATTTTGCTTTCTTATATAGTCATATCACATATGGCATTGCTGCATGGGGTGAAACGTATGATTGCAATCTAGCACCGTTACAACATATTAAAAATCGGCCTATTCTTATCAATATTACAGCTCATTGCGTGTTAATGTTTGTTCTTTGCTTTAACAAAATTATGTCTTATTGGTTAAAATTTATTCCATTCTAACCCAGACACCTTTTTGTTTCAACTGCGTGTTAATAATTTATCGTACCATTTTATTGAAGAAGAAGAAGAAGAAGAAGACTTTATTTTTTTAGCAGACGTTGTTACAATCCCTGCTGAAGGGGCAGGAGCTAAAGGCATTGAGTGCCTGACGAGGGCTCCTGACCCTCTGGAGTCTACAACAGAGGAGTTCACAGTAGAGGACATGTTCAAATCAAATATGCGTGCTTAGCAATAAGATCCAGCAATACAGAGAAAAAAAAAATAAGTAAATCAAGAAAAATACAAAAAATCGTACATTTCCTGTAATGAGAATCACAAGTTATCAATATACATAGAACTTTTACATAGAACATTGAGCTATTGCAAAATAAGAACTCCACCACATTAGCAGCCAACGACGATTACTTATTGCCCATAGTCAAATGACGTCCGCTTTTTCAGCTATCTCATTCTAGAATAACGTTTCGGCAGAACTACAATCTTCATGATCATTATATTCCTTCAAACACATGCTATAACTTTTTTGCTGAATCTATGAATGTATTGTTTTTATAACCTCTAGTGTTATGTTAGTGTTTATTTTATTGCCTAAGTTTCCAGAGTTCAGTTAGATTGTATGTATAGTGCAAGAGTCTAGTTTATGTATCGTTTTTGCTGTGAATCTTGCTTAGACTTGTGGTAATGCAACACCTATTTTTTTCTCTACATCTTGTTACACCGAGATTCCCTGCTGTTTTTATGGTTTAGCGCTGCCTAAGCTGTGTGCATTCTTTTTAGTTGCTTGTTCTTACTATTGTTTTTTGCTTTTGCTCCTTTCTATGTACTTTTTATTTTTGCAATCATTAATCAAGGGTTTTGTGGCAGTCTGCTGACTATGGGACCCTTGTTTGTATACTAACTTGAGTATTCTAACACAGGTGAAAATAATAAAGATTTATAAATTAGGGAAACTTTAAAGCTTTTAATGATGAACTTTCCACTTTCCTTAACGAGCTCCGCATATCGTATTTATCTAAGGCTTTCAATACTGACTGGCAACGTTTCATGAGCATTATGGAAAACATAAGACGAATTATATACCTACTGTCCCCGTCAAGTGCGATAACAATACCCACTGGTTTATTAAAACATTAAAATCTCTGCTATTAATTAAAGAAAAAGCGTCTTTACAGATCTGTAAACCAAAACCAGACTAACAACCCCGCTTCTTGGCAGCGATACCAAAAATGTGCCAAACAATACACTAATGAACTAGCGGCCACCAAATGGAATTGTTTTTCTTACAACCTCCTAAGTATTCTTCACTCCAAATGAACCAAATTTTGGCTAATTTTTAAGAACCAATCGAAGTGCGGCATAACCAAATTAACTGGTTCCGACTGAAATTTCATTGATAGCAACAAAGTCGCGTCTAGATTAAGTGACTATTTTTATTCAGTCTTTTCATCCTCTGTCACTGCAGTGTTCATCTCCATGTGGCACTTGCCCTAGCGAGAAGACCGCTATCCAATTAATTCTGACGGCGTATCTAAGTTTACTTAATCGCTGAAAATGTCTCCATCCAAACATTGTGATAAAATAAAGAGCAAACTACGAAAAAACACTACACTGTATTCCAGTCAAATTTAAATTTGATATCCTTGCTATCTTTGAAATGGGGAATGATTTTGATCAATTGTAAATTGCCAAAATGGTCCCTCTGTTCAAATCAAGTATTCGTGCTATACCAACCAATTTCTTCCAGTTTCTATACCCAGTAGATTCAGGAAACGCATCGAACACATCATTTCATCCAAACTAATGTCCTACCTCGAATCGATCAGCTTCTTTTGAGTTCATCAACATGGATTCCAAAATACATTCTCATGTGGGACTCAGCTGGCCGACTTCACGCACGGCATACTCCACTGTATGTACAGAACCTCCAAACAGACGCCGTATTTTTAGATTTTTTGAAATTTCTTGACAGTGCCCCGCATAATGTCCTTTTGCTTAAACTGTGCACCCTTTACATCCCTTCCAAGTTAATCTCATGTATCAAGCACTTTATTACCGACCGCATGCAATTTACTGCTGCCGATAACACGGTATCTCCCCTAGCCAGTGTGACGTCGTAGGTTCATCTTGGGCCAGCCTATCCCCTTTGCTGATCTTAATATACAGAAATAACTTGACTAATAACATGAAATCTGAAATAATGCTTACCGCTGGTGACTGTGTTATAAACAACCCTATCCGCAGCGGCGCCCATAATATCATCATTCGAGAAGAATTGGGCGTTCTTGTATCATGGGGTGAAAAATCAGTTATGCCTTTTAACCTTTCTAAATCAAAATGTTATCCTCTTGCAAACATTCGGTCACGCCTTATGCATGCAAACTCAACTTATTATAAAAGATTCCGCGAATTCATACAAATACTTTAGTTTGCCCCTCAAGTCATCCTTATCGTCATCCTTAACGATTTGCTCGAAGGCATCATTCACACTCGGATATTTCCGCCGAGATCTCGAAACTGCCTCTACCGAAATAAAGAACTACCATACTTCAAATATGTAAGACAGAAGCTTGGGTGTTATTTATCTATATGGCACCCTTCACCAGCATATCTTTCAGATAACTTAGAGTCCATCCAAAACAGCACCACCCGCTTCACCACTGGTCAGTATTCTAATCGTGCCAGCATGACTTCACTCAAACATTCTCTCGGCCTTCATAGCTTTGCTCCCGCCGAATATTTTCCCGCCTCTGCCTTTTGCACAAGTTTTTTACCACTTCCGGGGACAGAACGCTCTGCTAATCCCGCCAACATGAACATCGTCGCGCTTGAACCACAAACACCTAATTACACATGTCAACACTCACACGAAATCGTTGAATAGCTGGTTCTTTCCTCACGCAAACACCGTATAGAACATACTAATACCATAATATCAGCTACTGACCCGTACATTTCTCGCGTTCCAATATAACCCCACTCGCGTATTCAACAATTACACCTACTAAAAGAGGTTCCCACTGGAGGGAAAAAGTCAACTCCTAACCTCCTTTGAGCGACACGGCGCCGCCCTGTCCGGCAGCGGGATTAGTGAAAAGCAGCACCACCCGACGCGCCCAACCCTTCAGATCACCCACCTGATAAAGGGGGCACTCGGCGTGCCGCCGTCTCTTTGTGCCTTATCCCGCCACCCTGCGCCCTAGCTCAGTTCTCGTCTGCGCTTCAACGGGAGACAGTCAGCAGGCAGACGTTCCTGCAGCCACCCGTTTCGGACGTGGGACACATACCATGGTAAATTTTCCTGTCAAATGGCTCCGTCCGAGTGCAAGCCGCATGGGGAGGCCACGGATCTTTGCAACCGCCTTGCAGTGTGGTTTGAAAAACCCGAATGACATGCGTTTTACCTGGCTCGTATACACGTGCACTGCACCATACGAACACGCATCAACTTAGCTCCTGTCTACAGGTTGCTTTTTTGTTCTTTGCCCAGTCTTTTTATCATCATCATCATTTAATTACCCTTAGAGGCCCTGTCATGGGCATTACATCAGGGAGGGGGGGCAGAAACGAGAGCTTCCGATGGTCATGATAAAACAAGGGGAAAACACAGGGGCAATATCAAAGCCCCGTAAACACGACAACAACAAGAACAACAAGACTACATAAACATGACAACAGCAATAACAGGAGGATTGCATATATGGGGGGAAGCGAAAAACATGAAAGCGTATGCATGTTCGGAGAAACAAAAGAAAAAAACAAGACAGGAGGAAAAACAAATGGAACACCAAAAAGAAAGATCGGGCAACATGTAAAGCAGGGAAAGCCGTTCGGGTGGAGAAACAAGAAGGGACTCATCCCAGCAGCCGTTTGACTGTATGGGGTAACAATGTCTTCAGAAAAATAAAACGAGGTAACAATGGGGTAACAATGGCTGAAGAAAAATAAACGAGGGAGAAAATACAACAGATTTAACATCATTTATGAAAAGGGGAGCCAGAATTATGGAGGGCACACAAGCAAAGTTGGCGCACAACAGGCTTGTAGTGATCCCTTCAGTAGTTTGAGCACATGTAGTCACAAGAGGAAGTAAGGAGAACACGACACATGGGGCGCCAATAGGAGGAGGATGTGTACACGCAGGTACACGTTCCACTATACCAGTGTATTTTTATTTTTTATTCATTCATGTATAATTTTTTTCTCGTTTTTTTATGCCTTTTATTGCCACATCTTGCCTTTATAAAAACACTTTTAAAATTTTCACTGAACCTCCGTACTTTCTTATTCTTCCTCTAAACATGTTTATTTCTTGCTTGTTTATTCTGCTTTTCTTGTTTAATCTCCTATTGTTAGCGATTCACACATTTGCCAAGCTCCCCCATAAGTAATGCTCTCAGACCTTTAAGGGTCAATAAATAAAAAACCCGGAATGTAAACCCCCAGGCTCGCTTCCGGGAAGCTTCTGGTGATGGCGGACGTGGTTAGACAGAGCGGCACAAATTTTTCAATTTTCGTCAAGAAATCTGTCCCGTAAAGTCACCGCTATTTCAAGAGCGCGCGATAAACAGTTTTTTGCTCAGAATAGTGCTAATGTAGGACTATATAAAATTTCAAGGGCCTTTTTGGCAAGAAGTGGTTCAAACTAGCCGCTTTTAGCACCTAGACACTTCAGCATGACACTGGCTTACCTTTCCAACGCCCAGACATCAGTGAATCTCATCTGTAAGTCAGCGTGTCAGCTTCGTCTTTCACAACGGCGCGTATAAAAACAAAAACCGACAAACGCAGGCTCACTATGACTCCAGACGTGCGCGGAAACAGCATCGTCATGAAACTTCTCTCCCTCCCTCACTCTTGTTCGCCTGGCTCTCTATGCGCAACCCATGCCGGTATGCACTGTTGCCTGCTCCGGAAGTACATATCAATTGGATACCTAGGGGCTACACTAGAAAGGTTCCAAAATCCTCGGAGGGCTCTTGAGAACATAAAGTTCACTCCCTCATCTTATTATAGAATGATCTGGCCACCGTGATCTAGTAAGTTTCCGCCACCTCCTATCATTACCTTGCTGAATTCTCGTACCTCAGCCCCAGCAAGTGTAGAGCACCTGCCCCGGCGGCGGTCAGAACAGCGATACAGTTCAGGGTGGTAAGAGTGTGTGGGTCCGGACAGGCCGACTTTAGATGTTGACCCTGGCAACAATCAAGGCGCGTACCCTGTCTAGCGAGGGAAGCCTAGCTGTGGTACTAGAGTGGCTTCCGGACATTTAGTGGGTTATTATAGCGTTAAACGAAGTTAGGAGGACACAAGAAGGCTTCATGATGCTCCCTAGCTGGCAGATTATGCGCTGCAGTGAACCCCAAGAAAAGAGAGAACACGGGGTGAGATTTTGAATCCACAGAGAAATAGCAGAAAATGTTGGAGTTTTTCAACATTAACGAGAGGCTCGCGCCCGGTGTGATTAAGCTAAACAATCGGCACAGGTTAAACATATACAATCCAATGCGCCAACAACGAGCTATGATGATTAGTCCGTAGACAGCTTCTACGGGGACGTCGATTCAGCACGGAAGAAGGCAACGCAACAGTTTACAATTGTGATTGAAGACTTGAACGCAGAGGTCGCTCAAAAGCCAATGGGAGAAACGCCAGAGTAAAACTTCTGAATAGAAAATTGCAACAGTCGAGAAGATGCATTGGTTGTATTTGCTGATAGAAATGTCCAAAAGTTGATGAATACTTTCTTCGGCAAACAAAACACAAAAAATGCGCACGAAAATGTCCCAAAGGTACAACCAAAAACAAATCGACTGCATTTTAAGGGACACCCCGGGTACAGTGCAAGAAGTAATGGTGCTAAGATTCGGGGCGGCGATCACACGATTGTTATATGGAAGCCAAGGCTCAATCTAAGAAGAGCGAGACGGACACTCGTAAAAGCTAAAAACCCCCGCGTGGAATCCGTCAGAGCAAGACCGCAAGCGTTTAAAATAACTCTTCAGAATAAATTCTCGCTTTTGAACCAGGAGGACGCGTTGAGTGTATTAACCTGAGTGACAAAGTAACATCGGCGCTAAGTCAGAAGCAACTGTAGAAAAGCAAAAAAGTAAGGCAACACTATAAAACAAACTAAAAAGCCAAGTAACTAGTTTATAAAGTTAAGAACATGAACGTGTCAAGAACTTAGGAGCACCGACAAGTGGGCAAGTTGGTATGGAGATATACTAAATAAAAGCGCAGAAAAACGCGGGACAAAAAGAAGAAGCGCTCGTCCTGTGTAGTTCTTCTCTTTTTCCCGAGTTTTTCTGCGCTTTTATTTAGTACGCCAGGAACTGTTGATCTTTTACAGGAGGGAGGGAGTATTGGACTGGAAAGGCTTGCTGTACTATGTGCGGAATGCCTGAAGAATAAAAAAGCGCTGATAGATTGAAAAACCGCCGACATCTTTCTGATTCATAAGAAGTAAGATCCCAAAAACCTCAAGATTTAAAGACAAAAGAACAAACTCTGACTTACTTAGAAGGTGTTTACAGAAGTAATAGATGGCCGCATACGTGGCAGCCTGGATTCCTAGCAACCTTGAGACCCGGCTGGTTTAGGATACGGTACTCAACCATGAATCAAGTCTATGTCGTCAATCAAACGATCCATAAACTCGCCGAGTAGAATAAACCCCCCCACTTGGAATTTATATATTCGCAGAAAGCGTTTCATTCTGTACTCCCCCAATCCGTTTCGGAACCACTAAAGTAAAAGAAAACAAAGGAAACCTACATATAACTTCTAGAATATATATACAAGTAATGCACTGGCAGGATAACCACCCCACAAGAGCAGCGATAAATATCCGATCAGTAAGGGAGCCAGACAGGGAGAAACCATCACGCGAACTCTACTCACAGCATGGCTGGTGGAGATATTTAAAAAGCGTGAGTCGAAAAAAATAGGATTAAGGACCAAAGGAAAATACTTTGCCGTTTACGGTTTGCGGTCGGCCTAGTCCTAATGAGTGAGACTGGAGAACAAGTGCAAGCACTGATTGATGAACTACAATCACAAAGCCAATTTTTCTTGTAGTCCGGTCGCACATGTGCATTTTTTATTGCAGAAGTGTTTGTAACTTGCAGAAGTGTATTATATAGAATGTTTTATTTTCCCACAAAAACTTTCTAAAAATGTGTGGCTATATCTGCAAATGTTTTCACTTATACATGAGCATCGTTAGATCATTTCTGTAACTTAATTTAGCGTCACGTTTGTGCCTCGGTAACTTCAGATGTCTCGCTGCCTCTAGGGGCCCTTAGGCACTTTCAAGTGGTCCATGACAGGTTTCCGCCTGGGGGACCCCGCCCAAAATTTGTTGGAAATAAAACAAATTGACTTAAAAGCTTGGTCGTGGTGCTAAAAATAAACATAAATAAATATACAGCAATAAGAAATACCCATGCCAAAAACTATGCCAAAAGTAAAACAATATACCTTCCTCCCACAGATGGGTACTGGTTACCCCAACCACGTCAGAGATATCCGGTGCAGAATAGGTATGGGTTGGGGAGCACTCGGCACCACTCCCGAATAATGAGAATGACGCTACCACTGTCACTCAAAACAAGTAATCTAGAACCAGTGCCTACCACCGGTCATGACATACCCAGTTGAAATTTGCCGCCTTACTAAACAATGAGAAAGCAATCTCAGGTCGCCCCGATGTTCATGCAACAAATAATTTTAGGTGTAACACTCAGGGACAAGAAACGTGGTACCTAGACCAGAGGACAACCTAAATTAAAGATAACATTGTTCTTAAAAAAATGAAATAGACACGGCCCGGTCATATAGTGAGGAGAACCTACAACCGGTGAGTAATTAGGGTAGCAGAATGGAAACCAAGTGATGGGTACAGAAGGGGAAGACAAATACCACGATTCAAGGATGAAATATGGAACTTGGGGGTAAATTGTGGGCTCTAGCAGTGCAGGGCAGGAGCCGTTAGAGGTCAATAAGAGAGGACTTCATCCTGCAAGGTGCCTGTAGGCTGGTGATGATGATGGTGTCTTACGGCACAAAATATGCCAGCAAGTAGACTAGCACACACCACTGACCTTTGAATTATGGATGTGTGCTTGTAGCATACACTTGTTCAACTGACGTGCTAGGGATAAAATACAAGTCATAGTTTTAGATGACTACGAAGCAGGCACATTAGCCGCTCAGATCTTTGAATACATCACACGTCGGCGAAATGAGTGACACAAAGCGACAACTACAAAAACAACGTTTCCTCAACCAGGCGCAAAACGGACGCTAGCCCAGTAGCAGCCACCGGGCTGCTATTTTGGACGCCCTTGTTACACATCTATCGGATCGCACATGCATTCCTTATTCACGCTTAAAAGCGGGAGCTACTTTGTTGACTTAACAACACCAGTAACAGCCACTACAGCAACGATACGTTTTCGTGGTATGGCGCAATTGAGGTTTTCGATTGAAGAAAACAGGTTTTGCGTACCTCCCGTTCCTTAAAAAATATTCCGCCTGTGGGGAACGGAACGGTAATGTTCTGCACGTTACATTTGCTTATTTCAGTAAAATGGCCTGTAAACGATTTTAGATGCCCTGAACTTTACTTGCGTAATTTGAAGGTGAAAGCTTGGCGTTACATACATTTTTGCAGCAACACGGCTTTCGCGTATTTTTCTTTGTTTCATTTTTGTCCTTTGTCGCGCGTTACTTCAGCCGGTTGCGTCCTTGCGTTTGTATTTTTTGAGACAATTTCTTTGTTCTACGGCGATAATTACACCAGCAAACAGACTGCCACCCGCCAGAGCTTCAATACAATCGCGGCTACGGCGCATTTGCTTTGCTCCCATGTACTCCAGGCACGTGCAGGTATTACGAGGCACATAATAAGCTACAGGCATTCAGTTTTCACATCATACTTTTGGGAATTTTGTGAAACGACCACATTCTCCCTTAAAGCTCAAGATTTCTGCCCAATCCCAAAGCACGCATGTACTGAAGAAAGAAACTACTGCAGATACACCTTTGGTCGTGTGCGTTGAACACGGCGAGACAGAACATCTCCGTTCGCTGGTATGTAATAAAACCGGTGGTTTGAACACAAGAATTAAAATTTTACGGAATGGGTCATGTGTTTCATTTCTATCCCCTCTACTGCGGCAGATATTTTATGGACAGCACAACACCAATGGCATTTTTTTATAGAATGGCATAGTTTAGGCTCTCTCCTTAACAGAAGCAAAACCACGAATGGTGATAGTAACTCCCGCTCCTCAGCAAAAAATGATTGATTCATATATCGACTAGTTGATTGATTCATAGTGGTATCTTTGCGCCGAAGCTACACGTGAGCTATGAAGCTTGCCTTTTACTGTTACTATTACATTTATACTTTTATATTTGTATAATTTTATACGCTTATGTAAATAATTTAAAATATATTTATTTATATATTTATAGCTTTATATTTATTTTTTTTCAAGCGATTTCCTAGATAATTATTACGGGTAATGAATGGAGTGCGTTGTGAAAACTAACGACAACAACCACTATGACAAACGCATCATTTGTCCATACGAAATGTATAAAAATAGTTGAAGAAAAGCTCCGACATTACAGGGCACAAATATTTTATATGACAGCATCTAATCTGCAACAAATCAAATCTTCGAAGAAAAAGCAAGTTGAGAAGAAATAAAGAGCAAACGCATTTATTCTGTTTACCACTTTAAGAGCACTTTAATGTATTTTCTTTTTTCTAACAGGTATTTCATCGTGATTTGGCAAATTTTTCCAACGTACTATACTCGTAGTGCTGATGATCAAAAACTCCCCTTTAAAGGAGTACTGACACGAAAATTTTATGTTACACTTTCATTGCTTTATTCGATGCTTAATGGTCTGGCGAACTTGAAACAGCACTTCAAATACTTCAGCGCGCGATAGTTAATTACATTGAACGGACTGAAAATTTTTCGTTTCGAATTCCCGCGTTTTCATCCCGAAAGGCGCATATGACAGAATCCCGGCCTGACCGCCCCGTTTTTTGCGGACGTCACCGGCGCCTGTTTGAGGGTGTGTTGCGGCCGCTCGGCGCTCGTGGGGCCGCGCGCGTGAAGTGACGCCACGAGTTTTTGACGAGCGCTGTCGCGTCACTTCTTTTGGCTTTACGGGGTGATGTCACGCTGATGTGCATTTGCCGAGTGCCGCTCCGCGGGCGGCTCCATCGGCGCGATAAATGAGATCCAATCGAACAATGTTCTTCGCATCGCAGGCCGCTCATATTTGAGCCAGGGTATTCTGTTTTGTGAAGGAAGCGAACTGTGTAGTAATAATAACGCCGAAAATTGGTGTAAGTGCTCTTTTAAAATCAAATGGCTGAATATTTGTAGAAAACTTACGTTCACTCAAAAGAAATTGTATATTCTAATTTCTCGCCCATCAAGGTATAAAAAAGCTCTAACGGAATCTTCTCTAGTGGGTAGACGGCAGACAGTGTCGCTGTGAGATACAATCCTCGTGTATTCGTTCATTGCAGCTGGTGTTTCGACTGTTGGAGGGCATCAATAGCTACTGACTGTGCCCAAATAGGAAATAACGCCTCCAGGCGCTCCCATAATGAGAGCATTCCTTCTAAGGTTCAAGTTTGTTCCCTACTAAAAAAAATATTATCTATATGAAAGGTGTAACCACCACCGGAAAATGACTTTTGTAATTGTATGTTCAGCCCACCGAAAGAGCTATTAAAGAAGTGGTTTTGATAAAATGCGAACAAAACGACCATACGAAATTCGCAAACAACGCCACACAAACAAACTTCAACGACTGTAATTAGTGGCGACATAATCATCAAAAGGGAAAGAGCGGTTTGAAGCCGCGAGTGCATTGAATTTCTCTTTTGTATTTTCAAATCGCCCACCTAAATATATAAGCGCGGAAACATACGTTGTAAGAGGGAGAAGGGTTAAAACCATTTCGACCCCGGACGTTCAGGAAAGGTTTCACAATTCTGATAAATGAGACTGAAGCAGTTATTAACTCGATAAAAAATCAGTATTTTGGTATTGCGACGTTTTGGTAGGGGCAATAGACCCGAAAGTGTTCGCTATTGGGCGCAAATTCATTTCATAGTGACGGCAACTATCCCGAACGGCTTTTTTGACAACAATAAATAGAGCGCATGTGGCTTTGCCTATACGGATTTTATACTGTTGATGCCGATTAAGGTTACGGTGGATTTGTGACATTTGTTTTTGATTCGTTCTCCTAATGGCATCAGCGAACTGAATGCGGACGGAGCCCGTCTTCTTCAGTGCCCGATTACATTCATAATCCAGTTGAGATGTCTTGACCAAAACAAAAACACTTTAGAATAAATGTGGTGCATTTGTTTTCGTTGGCTGTTTCAAGTGAATGCGAGTTGAAGACGCAGCTAAATAGGTCAAAAATGTAGTGTTTCTAACCCTCATAGTTATGTAGGAAAGTGAATTGTACTTTCTTTGCCTCTTACTGTGAGAAGGAATGCGTAAATATTAATGTAAATCCAATAACTTTGTATACAAGAAAACCTTGAAGTGACAGAGGAAGAAATTTGCGTAAAGCCTAATTTCCACCTTTTCTGAACAGGTCGTTCGATCTTGTAGAGAAGAAAAAGCAGGGACCTAAGCGATACCTACGGAGAACCCCTTAAGAGACTGTTGGTGTGGGAGAAAATACTTTTTAAAAAATGTCTATGCTTTCCGTGGACACTAGATATCCAGCCAACCAGTTGCCGATTTTACAGAATATGCGAGTAAGTCAGAATAAATCAAGTATAAATAACGAAGGATAAGTCAAGAAGAATAAGTCAAGCCAAAATAGGTCAAGATGTATGGGATCAACCTGTCCGCTCGTGCCTGATATATGGCATATAGACCCTTTACAGTGAGAAGTTAGCCAAGCCTTAGACAGATGGAGTCAGCACAACACTTGCCCCTACTGGCATTTTCCAGTTTAGGTTTCGCCGTAGCCTGCGACTGTCCGCTCGAAGTTCGTGATTTGCAAAATGGGTTAGGGACAAATAAAATTGACAATGTTATATTCTGAGATCTGTCGGGGGACATGTTTGTCGTTGCAAAATGCAACAAAGCGTCCTCGGAAGCGCTCCAATGTACGAAAGCATGTGAATTCTCCGGCGCGGCACCACCAAGCGTAATTTCGTCATTCGCTCTTAAGCGTTCAAATTCCCTCCATAGGCCCCATGTGTCGCGTTTATTACGATAGCTTGTTTACACGAAGTGTGGAAAAGCTGAGAAAAAAATCCACTATCTCCACATAGTGAATGATGAGAGGGGCGCAGCAAAAATGCTTATCGGTAAAACCGTGAAACGTTCGCCCGCACATCATATAAAGACTCGACACGTCAAGCTTTCTACCGCTCCATTGTCAAGCTCGTCAACGACGTCAATGTTTGTTGTTGTTATGTAGGGGTTGTTTTGGACGATGAGAGTCTCCATGGGTAAGTTGGCGAATTCGGTGTGTGACATTTTAGCCACCTTGGCCGTCGCCTTCTGCAGAGCGTCTTGTGTCGTGTGCCCCCGGTACGTGTCTTGAGCTCGCAGGCGACGAGCGACAACCTCTTCTTCCTCTTCTCCTTGTTGGGTAGCAACGAACGCGTTGAACGTTTTGTCCTCTTAGGCCTATCTTTGGTTGGCCAATCCCTAGTGGGATCCTGCCATAATCATCATTAATGTGCCGTGTCGTATACAGCAGCAACCAGGGACGGGACAGGGCCCGAGCAAGAGGAGCTTCACCCCTAAATTGCAGTGTCTTAGGTCGGCTATGATAGGATATACTTAGCGTGAGCTAACGTTCATCAATACAGTCCAATCAAATCCAATCCAGTCCAGTTCAGTCCGGTATAGTCCAGTCCAATATAATCCATTCCAGTTCGGTTCAGCCCAGTCCAGTGACTGTTCCTCGCACATGCACAGCACGGCTCTTCAGGAGCCACGCGAAACGGCTATTAAGCGGCTCCTGTGCAGCGTCAGACTTGGCTACTGCGCTACTTCCACACTCATGCAGGGCTACTTTCTTCAGCAGCCCTTCATATTCGTCATATAGTGGTCCACGGCCAACCACTTTAGTGTAGGACGGAAAGGAAAGCTTTCAAAATGAGTTTGATAACGTAAAAACATGCACAATTTTGTTTTATTACATGATGTTACAGCCCTTAGGCTTTTATTTTATTACTTTAAGACAGTGTGTAGAAGTAGAAAAAAAACTAAAGCCACCGAATAGCTTTACTTGGACAAACCGCGTTAACAGTAAACTAGGCGACTAACGCCAATCAAAACAGCGCTCAAACAACCTTTATGTGAAATTTTTATGACAGAAATAAGTGAACGTTGGGACACCCTACAAATTTGGCAACAAGCCCTCACTGACATCAGCACACTTAGAAATCGTCCAAATCGCTAATCGCTGGTGCTCGACGATGAGCACGGGCGTCACCTAAGGCAACGGCGAGAAACACGTCTTAAAAGGGCAGATATGCCGAATGACGCCACGCCGGCCGAATAGTCAGCGCCCAGAATGCCGCGCTGTAATCGGTATACCATGTGGGACTAAATGAATCAGTGTACTGAATCCGTACTAGGAACCACATAACGTGTTCAAAAATGTGTTTATATTGACTAAAATTTTTAATGTGTTAGTAGAGAATTTCTTCCAGAACTCTACATCAATTGAAAGTGAACAAAAGTCGATAGCTGCCGATGCTGTGTTTATCACATGAGTTATAAAACCAGAGCACTTTGGTAAATTCTACGCGAATGTAGGAATTTTCTGTATATAAGTGACTACAAAATATTACTGTGAGATATCTGAAAAAAAAACATTTCGTAATACAAGTAGCTCAGGCCCACATATTTCGACAAAGATTCGAAACAAAGTGTAAAACACAACTAACTGTGACGTCAACGTCTGGTATTGACATGCCCTAGTGAGAGTACAGAAAATAGGGTAAACATTGTTGTAAAGTTATAACTGACATTAAAGATGCCGTGAAACCATTCGAGATTAAGGAGGACTCGTGGGTGATTTCGCGGCCCAATGGTGCAGAACTGAAGAATAAATCTCTAGACGAGATCGACAGCCAGAATGCAGGGTGTGTTGCTTCTAAAGCGAAGCTTTGTACCCCACCCCCCACACCAAGGGTTTAATCGTGACCGTTGGTGTCATCAGAAAACTCCTGCTAACAAGTAAAAGAAGTTATTTGAACGGCAGCAATCGAACCTGGAATGAATAAAGAAACGGAGGCAGAGCCCGTTGTCTTATTCATTCAGCTAAGAACCAACACGGAGAATGGAGAAACAGACGGTTCATTCACCGAGCATATCTGCGGGTTTGCACCGCGCATTCTCTTTTAATGCCACGTCCTAGCGTCACGCCACCTCTTGAGGAGCCATGCGCTCACCCACGGCACGTGCAGCCGCCTTGTGCACCCCTTGAGCAAGTGCTAGGGGCTCACACCAACCCATGGCATCTCACTTCTGTGTCTATGGCGCCGATCTCGTCGCCTTCAATGGTTGTGGCAAATACGTAGGAGAAGTGAGATCGTCTAAGACCGGGTTTGATCTTTCTTTAATTTAAAAAAAAATAGATTCCACTACTGTGCTTCACCAATACAGCTCCACCAACCAGCATTAGTTGATCATGTATTGATGAACCCCTAGCAATGAATATCTGTTTGAAATAGGAAAGGGTCTCGTTAAGTGCGTTTGACTTGTCTCTGGTCTCACTGTGTGCAGAGCCACGAGTGAACTCCACTGCCGTCACACGGGTAATCGTTGTGGGTGTCGTTTACGCATTCACCTTCCAAACATCTTCAGAGGGCGGATTGGCGCACATTTTATTTGCAACACCAGGAAGCTGGTGGCGATGACAGCAGTTCTTTGCTGCATGTGCTTTCTTTATAACTCTTCTTTACCCAGCGTGAACCACAAAATGCTTTTAATATAATCTAGTCGCTTCGCTCTCCTGCACTCCCATAAACGACATGAAAGTTACAAGATCTTCGGATTAATTTAGGGAAGCTCGTTGTTCTTTCTCTTTATTTTATGGGGTAAAGGATTGGACGCTAATTTTTATTTCTGTTTCGAAAGGATCTACGCAAGTACAAAGATGTGAAACGCTACTGGGTCTCTCAATGTCTTGCGAACGCACCATCAGAACATCTACTATGCAGACAGAATTGGTCCAGTGAAAATGGTTACAAGAAAAGACCAAGTTGTGCTTACGTATTGTGAAAGTTAAGGTAGCAAGGAACCGCAAAGTAGTCGTCAGTACTGTAGATAACTTTGCACTCTACTCCTGCTTCAGCAATGAGTTAGGGAACACAAACCGGCATTAACAGTTCGCGAACGCATAAAGTGTGCAGCAACAAAGTCGAAATAAAAAACATTATTAGGGCGACAGCGTCGGTAAGCTCATTTCAGGCATTCGCCATGGCTGCTAGCCGTCCGTATCACCCGTGCACATCAAGTGTCAGCGCAAATACATCATCGCTACCACCCGGCAGCTACGACTGAGACAGCGAGATGCGATGTCTGTTTAGAACCTGGAATATGGCGCAGGAGCCAATGCAGTGTGAAAAAGAGGAAAGTTGGACTATTACCAAGACGACAGAAAGGTCATGCACTTTCAGAAGGTGCCACGGCTGGGCTGTGAAGTTTCTTCAAAGCCCTGTCTACACACACGGTAGCAAGCCGTTTTCAAAACTGGCGCCGCCATCATTCCGGAGCTTATCTCCGCCGGGAGTTAAAAATTAAAATTCCCCGTGCCGTATGTGCCGAAGCAACGGTTGGCCCATCAGGCGCGCCACAAATAAAGGCTCCGGGTTATTTTGGACTACCTGGTAATCTTTAATATGCGCCAACATGTGGTCACGCGGGTGTTTGAGTTTTGTGCTTTCTTTGGGAAAACGGGCGCGTGGACAGAGAATTGAATCTACATCCTTGTGCTCAGCAGCTCAACGCATTACCTACTGAGCCGCAACAGGGTTTCTCCACCAGAACTGATGCCGACATCAACACATGCGAGTTTCAGCTGACCGTTTTTTATGGTTCGGTCCGCTTTGAAAGCCAGCGGGAGCGTCATTGCACATGCTTGGGGCGCTTGGCCGTGAAAGGCATTGCCTACGGTTGCCCTGCACTTGCCGCCGATACCAGAGCGGGCAATGGAAAACTTCTTAGCTAAAACTCTCTATTATCTCACCCAAATTGAACATAGGGCAAATGATTGACGTCAGTCTCTTAGAAATCAAAGAAGGCTTTGATTATCAGCAAAAATGAACAAATATAAAACCCAGTTACCTTAATTAATATTATCTGCTTAGTTATGCTTATTGAACGACGAAGGCCTATCCCAAAGATCTCCAACCACGTTTATCGAGTGCTACCTGTGTCGACCCTTGCCTCCTATTGTCCCCCGCAAGTAGACCGTGAACGTATTACGGGTAAGCCACGGAGTGGATGTAGGAATGAGCTAAGAAAACACAGTAAATTGGGTCTAACTGCATAAATTTTCAAACTTCTTTTCAGAATAGCCGTGGTTCTGTATCTGATTGAAGCTCCGTTTCGCAAACAAGGAGAACTCCAAGCGCCCAATTCAAAATTGCACAAAATAGGTGTGGATGTCCTAGCAGAGAACAGTCACATAAGAAGGCTCAGTATAGCTTTAGAGTCATGCGGTAGAGCCAAACGCACAATCGCTGTTCAAGAAGCTCTTTAATCAATTGCCCACATTATAAAACGGCCAACCAAGACAAGAGCACTAATGAAAAAAGAAGAAACGATAAGACCCATACAGCCACTAATCATGAGAGGGATTTGGTAGAAAACACCGTACAACAAATTTACGCCACCGGAGAAAATCAAAGAAACACCATGATCAAGACAACATATAATGCAGGCTTTAACCTAGTACTTTCGACTGTGAGGTGAACTGGAAACCGGTGGACCCCCAGTATAACAGCATGCACATCCAGAGATTGGTTTAGAAGAAGAATAAAGCCATTAAGTCTATTAGCGGATGAAATACAAACGTTCAAGGTCAAGCACTTGGCTTGTGCAGCACAAGATAGGAGTGGTAAGGTCAATAAGAAGCCTTCCTCCTAGAGTACACCTAACTTGGCTTTTGATAATGACAACAATGAATAGGCACTCAAATTGTGTCTTCGTAACGGTTTTGAAGTAATTAGATACACCACATTGTTAGCACCAATAGAGTGGTTGGGAGAACAAAATCGGGACAGGCCATCGTATAGAAGACAGCCTACATTCCAGCCAATAAGCAAGTGCGTGCCATGATGGACATGTCACCGATTCAGCCCCAACGCACAAACACTGCCTCCACCAACAACATGGATACAATCCAACACAAGAACAGGCAATATGGTGGGATCAAGTTCCTTTGAGGAAGTTCCCAAATTATGACATTACAGTATACACCGACTCGTGCCTGTACAAAAGTACAAGGCAGCAATCTGACCAGCGAAAACATGGAATGAAAGCGTAAACAGCTTTACAGATTCTCAAGGACACTGGACTGTCTTCTGCAGGCACATCACTTAAACGCTTCCGTAAGATACCCCTCTTCACGATTCAAAACGTTAACAACGTCACTTAAACACCTGTACACAAGGGTCCGGAAGAGAACGACCCACCGGCCAAGAGGTACGAGAATTCACGTTCCACGCTCATTGCGACGATGGCTACCACACTCACGTTCGAGAAAAATGCTATTAACGACTCGTCATCCTACGCGTATGAACACGATTTCTCCCCTGTCTTCAAAAATAATCAATGCATAAGAATCGCAAAGTGTGTGATTCATAAACGAACACAAGTATCTACAGATTTATGTTTGCGAAGATGTTCGGAGTATACATCGCACATTAACTCAAAGTTGTGCTAAAACGGCAACGTCCATCTCCTTTCACCCAAACTAGCTATGCCCAACAGTATGCTTAAGTGAAAACTACTCAAACATCATGCAGTCCACTTCTATCGAGGCATGGGAGGCCGCATTGAACTGCTGGCTACCTTAAGATCACCGCGGTTTGATGGGAGGGCAAGGGTAGGAGCTGCTGCATCCGGTGCCCTAGACTTCAGCTTGCACCCTTGAGCTCCCTACCATACCTTTACTTCACTTTCCTAAGCCGCAAGTATTTCTTTCTTACCAAAGAGCTACACTTTCTCTCTCCTTCGCAAAAAGCAAAAAAAAATATTCAGTCTGACTCCAAAATCATGGAACAAACACTTCGAAATACTGACACTGACGCGTTCTCGCTCAAACTAACCAACACCCGAAGCCGCAGCCTTTCAAGTCTACATCTTAACCCACAGAATAACAAAGTGGCGTTGTGTGTAATGACCACGCCAATCAAAAACCCTCGCTGCTCCTCTTTCTCTTTCCGCTGACCTTGAGTGCTCGTCGTCATGCAGGAAAGGGCTGGCGAAGCAGAGATTGTAAATACAACTGCGTTCGGAAAACTCCGTGGCCGCTGAAGTAACGTGATCGCGTTTCACATCTTAAGGGGACACTGAAGTGATTTGTAAACAATGCGGGATTACGAGCGCAAATTGTATTCCGGAGTCCCTAGGCCCTGTTTCGACCACTCTGAGCACGTTTACGTGAATTTATTGAGTAGAAAAATCAATTCGAAAATGCTGTCCTCCTATCTGCACTCTCGCCCATTTTCTTTGGCGTTTTCGTGTGACGTCAGCAGGAGAGGAGCTGGCAATTGGCTGCGCTACTGCACGGCTTGCCGACCTTCCGCGACCCAGTCAGCTGCAGTCGGCCCAACGTTTAGTCCGCCGGCCGCCGACGGGTCATGGCAATTCGCTCGATCAGTTGAAACTAAGCCACAACACGTTTGTGAATGAAAGAATGTGCCTTTCTTTACTTCGATAGTATGTACTCTGTATCTAGCTCCAAGTCAAGGTCGCTTCACACAAGCGCTGCACAAGCGCACATGTGACGCTTCGGTGACTGGTAATCCAGTAGGAAAATATAAGGACTCTTGAAGGGGCAGAAGAGTCAGCGAAGTCAATATGGGTACTAAGGAAATAACATCAACTGATATTTTTACCGTACAGCGTAAACTAGGGTGCGCGAAGCACTTTTTTGCGCTGGCCGAACAAGCACAGCGGTCAGCAGCACGACTACGCATCTGCGAACGCTTTTCCGTCTAAGAAATGCAATTGCTAGACGTGAGCTATTGTGGAAACTCGGGGGACGCTTATTGCATGAGCGCAATACAACAAATAGTCACCTAAGCTGCTTGAAATACTAAAACTAAATAAAAGTGTAAACTGGTTTTACATTATATACCTTATCTTTTCTATCGCCGCCAGCGGCCCCCTGTGGCCTAGTCAATAAAAAAAAAGCCCCCTGTGGCCTAGTCGTCTGGGGTGCTACGTATGTCATCGCAAGTGTTTTGCCAGTCACAAGTTTCAATCGCCGCGGGTACATGCTTTTTTTTTATGAGTTAGCTTTTTTGTTTTTCGCCGATGTTTTCTATACTGAGTTCACCTTTTTTGGGGGCCAGCAACGTTCACTGCTCCACGAACTTGTCCGCAGAACTCCCGCAGCCTGGCACTGGCGCGCTAGCGAGTTCTCGTTGGCGTGCTGTTGCCAAAAGCACCGACTGCTTGCGGGCAGTGGGCACAGGCCAGAATCAACCGACCCTTGGCCTGGTGCGAACACGCTTTTTACGATACAGGCATGAGTGAGGCAAGCTCCAAATAGGGGGGAAAAGCGCGTGCATTTGTGCGTCTGCGGGGACGCGGAGGGCGTTCATGCACTGCGTAGGCCTCGGCTAGTGAATGCTACGATTCCAAGCGGTCCGGGAGGCTTATCTTACGCATTTTACAGCCGACAACATGGCAGAAGCGAGGTACTACGATTACTGGGATATTGAGAATGCCCATCCAACGACGCCATCGGATGTCAAACATGTTGTTTTACAGAACCGAAAGCGAAACCGAAACTTGTTTGATTGCTAGCCTTGGGCATCGTCCAATCACGGTGCCCCCTCCTCCCAACGTCACAGCTTAGTTGGTGCGGCCGCCGCAAACCGCGCATGGTAGTTTTTCTTCTTTCGCGCTTTGTAAAATAATTACCGATTTGTCAACCGGATAAACGATGAAAAGTGTGCTAATTTGAGCCAGTCTACGCAGTGCAAGCCAAAACGGGAGCTTCACAAATTCACTTCAGTGTCCCTTTAGACTCAAACGTACACATTATCTGAAACTTTTTATTTTCCTATCTTTGAAGTCACATGCCCCGGAGATGGCACGCTGTAGTACCGAATGCAAAGATAGTAAGTTACCTGGGCCTCTAAATAAACTTACAATCAACAACCTATCTGGAGAATACCTATTTCATTTAGGAGAAAACACGTACGTCTGTTTTCAATTCTACCACGACATAGCACTGTTCTCATCGCCAGGATCTCTTCCCCAATAACACCCAGGGGACATGTTATTCACTTTGGCGATGACGTCAATAATATCGCACATCAGGATCCTGCCCAGAAGGTTCAGCAACGGCCTATATCGCTCTTTTTTAGGAGGAGCATACGATGAACATGTAAGCCCTAGTATGCATAGTTCGGCATTCTCGTTGTTTATAAGAACTCTTTAGACGAGGGAAAGACGCTCCGAAATATTAGAGGGAAGGTTTACACGCCTGCATGGTTCCTGTCGACGAGCAATCGCAAATTTGCTAGAACGTGGTGCCAGGCTACATTTCCCCAAAAATCTCTCAGTACTTGCAGAATGTAAAAAAGGAGCCGGCGACACCGCCACAATACTCGGGTATGGGTTCGGCGAAGACGGCCTTGAAAAGTCTACAAGAGCGGGCCTTTCTCACAGTGAATCAAAGGACGATGTGGTTTATTTTAATTGGACATATTCAACCGCTAAGTTACTACATACCGACTGTTTGACCCCGGTCTCCCATGGGCCCGCTGTAGCTGCACGTCTGTATTTTATGTTATAATTTTTGTTTTGTATATTTTTGGTTTTTTTCTTTGACGGTTACGTTATCGCAAGTGGGAATCCCGTTCACGCTTGGCTGAATTCTGATTTCTAAATGTTCAAAATCTACGCGAGGAAACGCAGCTTTCTGTCGGTTCATTGAACCCTTGGTATATAACGTTTTAGAAGCTTGACAGCACCCGGTACAATAGGTACGCGACCATGCAATGAATCCACTTTCATCACAATAAATAGGGCTGAAATACTTAGATTAAGAAGCCCTTTACGAAAATGTAAACCCGAATAAATCTGCTCATAGTTTTTTAACCCAAACGTTTATTTTTGGCACATCTTACTATTGCCGCATTCCGTTTAAGGCTGAAGACATTTTGCTGCTGGGCTGAGCTGACGGCCGTCAGGAACATTTCTGACAGCTGCAGCAGCGAGCGGACGATCACCCCTGCTTTCTTTATGCTTTTATTTTTCTTCACTTTGTTCAAGCTCTTAGAACTTCAATGAAGGCAGTGTATTTTGTGGTATCAAGCCAACACGCTGAAGTAACAGTATTTTTTACTGAAGCCCCCTCATTTATTACAGTGCAATGTGTTCACGAACTATAAAAGGAGCACATATCTTGTTACTACGCGGTTGTAAGTAAGAAGTACAAACGAGAAACCATCCCCGGAGCTTCTCCATCTGGGAAAGTAGTTATATAGCTGCACCGCTCAAACTGTTGCAGTTACAAAAGGAAAAAGAATACAACTGAGGCAACGTCAAAACGAAAGGACCTCGACTTTGTTGCCTAGGGCATCATATACCTTGTAAATATTACGGTAGCTGCGGTTTGTCCTGCTCAATTTATAATAAAATCAACCCCTAAATTTTTTTTTCTGTTTAACGAACACGGTTCAAAAGAGGGAAACGTTGACTCTGGCGCTCCACAGCATACTGTTGTGGGACCCCTTTGTTTCTCATTTTTATTAATGATATTGTGAATGAAGTTCCTGTAAAATATAGTTCTACGCTGCTGATTGTGTCATATATTCTGAGATATCCAATGTAACTGATCAAACCGTTCTAGATAGTGCCTTTCATAAAATTGTTGAGGGCTGTTTTTTATGGCAAATGTCAATTTACTTGAATAAAACAGTATTTATGCGAATAACCCACAAGAAAAACTTCTTGCTATATTAAATTATTCCACCACAAGCTGCACCCTTTCTCAGGTAACTAAAATTAGGTATCTTGGCCTTTGGATTACCAATGACCTAAACTGGACTAAGTACATTCACTCCGTTATTGCAAAAGCTAACCGAAAGCTATTTTTTATTTCAAGAGCTTTAAAACATCCTATTTCGGTGGTGCAGACTCTAGCGTACAAAAACTATAATTTCCCAAATGTTAGAATTGCGGTGATAGTTTGGCAGCCCTTCACTAAAGCTAACATAACTAAATTCAAAAACGTGCAGAGAAAGGCTGTTCAATTTCTTGTTAACAGTTCTGGACGCACCTGTATTACTGAACTCTTACATCGTGTCAATGAACCTTCGCTTACCGAAAGAAATCGTTTAATACTACTTAATTTTCTATACCAAATATTTAAAGGGCATGAGAAGCTTGATGTTTCTGATACCATTTCACTTTCATCTGGGTACGCCACCGTCAAAGGCATGAACTTACAATAACCCTTTTCGGGCGCGAGATACCTGGTTGAAATATTCCTATGGCAAGCCGGCAGGGCATTATCTGTCGTAAATTTTGTCGTTTTGAGGGTCTTAGAAGCGTTATCAGGAACGGTTGCGTTTAGGCCGCATAAAAGGCAGATTGATTTGTTTGGTGGAGCTCGAAACGTTTCAACGTTGCTTGAAAGATAAAAGCACTGGAAGCGGCAGTGAGTACAGATGACATATATCTTACCAACTACGGATTCGTCAGTTGTGACTTAAACAGAGGTCCACACACCATCATTAGTCACCTCAGGTTGATATTTAGTATGTAGCGCTTTACATTGTGTGGAGAGCTGTTGCTGTAAGTCATTACGTTTTCACTCTTTCACGTGTAAGCCACAGAAAGAGAGTCCATAATTTTTTCCACCATAGCCTGGTGCTCGTTAACATTTTCCGGGGCGCTTTTTATTACACAGAGTCGGGGACGATGCCAGTGCTTTCATATACGTGGCGGCACTTCTGGTCAGTTCGTATGATCACGTAGATAGCGAGAAAACATTACAAGCTGTTACATAAAAAAAACAGGTGATGCCTAGAGCTCAGTGCCGGTGCAGTGAGTGCAGACGGTAAGACCTTTCTAGCTGGGCCGTAGTGACTTTTAGGAGACAGACTCCAGACATGTTTTTTAATTGCGGCTGTAGTAGACCGATGTGCACTCCTTCTCCTCTCAAAATGCGGGCCAAGGCCTTGCTCGTTCTGGGGTGTAAGGCACCAGCACGCTTTTCAGCGTTCCGACAGTCGAGGTCCTCGGCGAGTTTGTCACCCTGTTCTGCTCTTTGCGGCGGGTTACGGAGTGAATGAACTTTTTTGGGTAGCCGTTTTTCTGGAGGTCCGCAATTACACGGCTTACTTCTTTTTACGTTCGGATACGGACGAGCAAATGGCATCAGCTGTGTTAAATAAAGAGGACACAACAGAGGCTTTGCGGTTAGCGGGGTGGGCCGAATTAAAATGAAGTCGGTGTGGGTCGGCTTCTCGTGAACGGAGAACACCAGGTTCTTGCCTCATCTTGTCACTCGAGCGTCAAGAAAGGGAATGGAGCCGTCTCGCTTACTTTCAGCCGTGAACTGGATGGCGTGATGAACGGAATTTAGGCGTTTTTTAGGCTCTCAACTGCGGAGGTCTTCACTATGCAGAAACAGTGGTCTACATTCCGAAGAAAAAGTTTAGGTTGCGGCAAGAAGGAGCTCAAAGCTTATCCGTCCACGTGCTCCATCGTCAAGTTAGCAATTGTTACAGAGATGGCGGCCCCCATTGCGGTTCCACTTTCTTGTTTGAAAATTTGCCCATTGTGCGAAAAATATCTGCTGGCCAAGCATAATTCCAGTAGGCGGCATAGCTCGTCAGCAGTGAGTGGTGTCCTTTCTTTAGGGTTGCGTAATTTTTGAGGGCGGTGCGGGGCCGCCGATACAGCCAAAAATACAGGAGCAGTAGTGAACAATGACACGATGTCGAACGAGACCAGGCTGTCCTCTTCATCAAGGCTCACCTGTGACGCAACTTGCTCGAAGTGGATGGAGTTGTCTACATCAGTCGACGCCTTCCCGGCGAGGGGGGCGAGGATTTGACAGGTTGACAGGTCTCTCTACGGGGATGATGTACCATTTAACGAAACTCTAATCACTAGAAGGTTAACACAGCTGGTGGTTTTTCAGGAAGAAAGAAAACTACGGGAGGTTTAGGCGCAGCATTCGCAATGTTTATTTGGAAACAATTAGTCACTGTTAACTAAAAATGCGTCAATTTTTTTTAGTCCCTACAACTGCATATTCATGATGTTTTTTGTGGTACTTAAGCTTTCAACTATATTTCAGATCCTCGATCCGTCTAAAAAATGTCGTAGTTACTACACAGCTGGCTGCGGGCATGTTCTAGGGTAGCTAGCTCTTCAGAAGCTTTTCTGGCTCATCCTCCTCGTTCACCTCGTCATTGCAGACGCTTCCTTTGGCGCCCGAATAGCGAAATTTCGAAAGCATCCCGTAGCTTCTTCTTCTCTCGCGGCAGTTGAGCTGCTTTTCGGGGCACTGTGCTACGTCGCGAGCGCCGTCTTCGTGTTAGAGCCGCTTTCGAAGTCAAGAATGATGTCGATCTTCTTTTCTAACGTAAGTGCAAGGTGGGCACTCTTCTGAGTCACCATTGAATCAACAGAGGCTAGATGCCTCACCTTCACGAGTGATGAAGAGCTACCGAATTTAGAAGGTGGCAGCATTGTAGTGGAGCCAGAAAAGCACCGCGATGGCGGGAACGAGGAGGCAGGAATTACGCACAAGAACTTCGGCAACTTTATTTCAGACCGAACGACAAAGACAAGAACTTCGATGTTGCTTCATCGCACTAACACGGCTGGCTACTTAGACGAGGTTTACAACGTCAATGAGGCCAAAAATCGAAACATCCAGAACCGGAAAAAGCTGATGGTCGCGGCAATTGGTCCGACAATGAGTTACAATTTCAGTTGGTTTTACGCGGAGACGCAGAAGTTTTAGTTCTGGTTGCCGAAAGATTTTATACGTCATCTGAATACAAAACCCAACCACCTACAGCTTACTGTTCTGTTTAAGCAGCAATTGTTTTTAAGCGATTTACGTTTATTGAGATTTTACTGTATAACAGTTAGAGGTGTTACTTCCGCTGAATCTGCATTATTGGGAATCTGCAGGGCGTTACACGGCAGTGGCTGTGTTGATACTCGGCAAGGAATGCTCGGCATAAAACTATTGATCTTGGATCAAAATTTGTCAGAAGTACAGTCACCTATGAGGTAACGTAAGCCATCGCTCCCGCGAACGCCTCGCGTCTGCCTCGTCCCAATGGACCCACCGTGTGCGAAGTGTTAGTTTTTCGAACAACACTGAGAGCACACCGGCACAACGAGAACATGATTACCGGATTCCCTATAGCGCACCTCATGCTGAGACCTGGACTGTGGTAACACAGGTTTCGTGGGCATTCACCCGATAAATCGTTTAATCAAATCGACTGCCAATTTTTGTTGCAAAAAACCAGGGAAATACTACATAGATCAGGCGTAAAGTTTCCTTAAGCAAGAAAAAATTAATGAAGGTAAAGCAGTATTAGGGAAGAATGTGCTCTCCAGTGAATGCCTATGGTCTCTATATTAGGATGGTATAGAGGCCATCTATGGTCTATGGTCTATTGGTCTATTGCAAGTGTGTTCCCGCATGGGGATACGATGCGGCTGCGGCATCCGAGTTTGTAATATTTGGAAAAAGAAACTAAGCAAATTTGTTGATTGTTAACACTCTGCCCATCAAACTAATTATCTAGGGGTACTTGGGCCTTCTTAAATTCTTAAAATGCAAATGCATGGCGGTATATAAGAATGGCGTTTTTTTCTGCTACTATAGGATATGCCTCTTTTTTTGCCTTTGCTCCATCATTTTTAGGCAAGAATTACTTCGACAGGTTCTTTGCTGCTAAACCACGTTTCAGTATCTTAGCTTTTTTGCGTCGTTTCGTCTGAAATACTTCTACCGGGCGTGTAATAAGAAGGCAAGATCACCGTTGGTCATTAGGGGAACAGAGTGGATCCCTAGGGAAGGCAGGCGTGGCAGGGGCGACTGAAAATTAGATGGACAGATACGACCAAGAAGTTTGCGGGGACAAATTGGTCGCAGTTAGCTCAGAACCGGGATAATTGGAGAGCAATAAGAGAGACTGTTGCCCTGCAGTGGGCGTAGAAAGGCTGAATATGATGATGATGATGATGACGATGATAATGACGACATCTACAGAAAGATCGGGGACAAGCGTCGCAGGATGCCCTTCATTAGTATTCGGCTGCGCTTGGGTTTATCTGTTCGCGGACTTGCCGTCCCGCCTAATCATCCCGTTTGATATAGTATTCTTCCTTTTTCCCATCGCAATCAAAGTGCGGAGTCAGTGCCGTCGTTACGCACAGGGCTTCTCCTATGGAGACCCGAGTTAAAATGTCAACTCAAATGTGGTATTTTTATTTTATCTTTATGGCGGTGGCCATTTTTTCTGCCGGACTACTAAGTAGAGGAACAAAGATGCTTTTTGCCACAAAAGTCGTCTAAGATTTTCCCTAAAATTTTCATAGGTACTAACGTTTTAGTAAAATTAAAATTTGCCGGATTCAGTTCGAACAACTGATAGTTTCATTGGTTAGCAGCCGCTTTGGCGGCCAGCAGGCCCCCAACAAGAAAACGTAGTCAGCACTGGCGTTACCTGGTTGGTGTAGGATGGAGAACTTGCAGGGCAAACAACCAGAAGAAAATATTGTATGCCAATAGAGTCGGCCTAGTAAAACCAAAATGCAAAAGAGTAATAAAATTAGTATTGACCACAAGAATGAGCGCTATCAAGAGCTACAAAGGTAGGAAGCCAAACAGGACAATTCTGGTCACTTTTTTTGCACCTTGACATCAGAGAAACAGCGATAGATATTTCTTAGACCATAGAAGCGCGTACTTGACACTTATATTACGCTCTAAATGTCTGTTCGAGATATCCTTGCATGCAGGCCGAAATGCGGAAATGCGTAATTCGTTAGGAGGAATTTCGTGTTACAAAGGTCATTCAGAACGACACCGTTTCTATGCAGAACACCGCTGGTTTGCTCACCACCTGAAAAATCGCTGATGAATTGTGATATCTTAACGTATACTATAATATTAATTCGACATGGCATAAGCGGAATGTTGGCAAGGTTGTTTATCATCGTAACTAGCCCGTATATAATATATTACATACAGAACAATAAAACGGCGATAGCTCGAAGAATGTTCTGGTTGGAGTTTTGAATAGAGGCACTTTTTACGCATTATGAGTTTCGTAGAAATCAAGCGATGCGGTTTATAATGAACGCGCTGGGAGGGAATGCATATTATGTTTCACGCTACACACTAAACTTTCTTACGCCATTTTTGGCAGAAAAGGGTGTAAAATGCTTGTCCCATGACGCACACCTCTAAACGTTGTTCTGGCTAAAAAAGGTTGTAAGGACTAAATAGGTGCGTTATTGTTAACATGCTAAAATGGTGTAAAGTTGCTTAACACCCTAAAATAAGGGCGTGGGCAGCGCAGCTACTGGTGCCAATGTGGATCGGCGGAGCTCGCAGCATGACAGTTAAACACATTCAACACGCACAAGTCACACCTTGACCGCAAATGAATTCAACAAGAAAACCAACGGGATACGTGGGTACAGCGAGTGCATTTTTACTTAGAAATGCATCTGTTATTTTTGCTTGTATACCCTGCAGAGGAAAGCGCTTCGATAGACTCGGTGGGCTTATGGAAAAAAAATCCAGAGATTTTAGCCCTAACTTTGGAATTATGCATTATTATTGTGAGCATATATAAGTGAGCATGCGGATTTACAAAAAAGTTTTAATCGGAAAGTAGTCATTATGTTATATAGGTCACACAATTTTATTAAATATCATAGATATATCCTCCTCTATCTCAACACCATTCAAAAAAAGGTGTTCATTTTTTTAACACCCTTCTTCCCACAAGGGTGTAAAGCTACATACGAGAGCATTGAAAACTTAAAAAAAAGGGTATAAAGAAAAATGGTGTAAGAAAAAGGGTGTAAGAAAGACCGCCAACTGAGAAAAATGTCGTAAGAGACCTCCAACTTTGGAGATATTTTGAACCTGTTTACACGTACATTTTCTTAAAGCGGGGGATGTTTTGTACCTCACGATATTTAGAGCAATGTGAATTGTCATTATTTATTACCAGTCAAGTTGTTTTAGGTTCACCTATTTTCGGCTGCGTTAGCGAAAAAGTACCAAGAACAAAAAACGGTGCCGCATGTAAAGGGGGCACCACTGGAGATAGGATATCATAACCGTGAAGCCAGCTTTCAATGATGTTGCCTGAATAAGGGCCTGTATAGCCGGTATTCAATAGCGTGGAAAGCATGCAGGCAACCGTGCGCGTCCGACGCCATATCTGTGGCCAAGTGTCTGTTGCCAAGGCGACGTTGTGCGCCCGGCCCCCAGATCAGGCACCCCTCTTCTCCTCCATGCCTTCATGGCGGTCAGGCAGGTCGCTGGCCGCGAGTGACCTTGGGAACCCGTGCAAGGCGTGTCACGATTCCGCACAAAGTCACGATTCCGCTGATGAGTGTGAAAACCTTATCTGCAATTCAACCCTAGCCTCCGCGCACACCTACGAGCGAGTAGCAGTCGGCTGTTGCACAAAGGTTGCAATGTGAGCGCAGTGCTCCGTCTGACATCAGGAACGGCATCATTACGAAACTGTTGTCCTCTGAACGCAAAGTAATACCTCGACGCCAAGGGCTGTTGAGTGCAGCACAGTATGATCTACCTATCACCAGACGCGTGTGAACTAGCCGCCGCAGATCGGCTGATTGCCAGCCGCCGTGCTCAAACGTCAGACGTGAGTTGTTTTGCTGGGTGTGAAACTTTTAGCGCACGAGAAAGCCAGCGCTAAATTGTTGTACGCGTGCACCATTTCTCCAAAAAATGATTCGGTTTTTGTACTCAACCACGTATTAGAGGGCACCTACCATACATACAGTCGTGGATGCGGTGCGGGTGCACTTGCGTCGACACCCGCGGGGGCAGCAAACTGCACCGTCGGACTTATGATACGTATACGCGCCGTTCGCAGCCCCGGTTTCATCCTCCGTGGATTAGAAGTGCTCGAGGGTAGGTAGAGCGCCACCACCTAATGTGAGTGCGAATAATATATCTGTTGACGCCACTACCGATAATCTAGCTGAAACGCAGCAGACGGTGTGCGCTGGTGGTTTTTTATTCGAGATGCGGGCGCAAAGCACTGGCATAGTGGCCACCGACATGGCGGTTTTCAGTGTTTCCAGCCGGAGAAATCGCCCGCTAGACTTTTCATTGAATACCGCCTATAAGGAGCGCATGGACATGCGTACCTCTTATTACACTATTTGGAAGTTGCTAGTATTTTTTTTAGATTCTAAAACTCTAAAAATTGGCGCAGCGTGCACTGGTGATGCAAGGCCGGAGAAACCGCAGAGCCGTGGGTAGGCCTAGCTTGATTCCCTCTTACATCCGCTGTCAGTGTTGGGGACACACTGGAGCAGCGTTATAAAATCGGGCTCAACATAACCTCACTCCTGAGCACTTAGCAGAGCTGAGCAATTCCATTGCAATACCTAACGAAACTTATCAAAGCATAGCAATACGTAGCCAAACTTAGCAACACCGGAAGAAGCTCGGTAATCCCGTGCTCCGCTGTTTTTTGCAACGGAACAGATATTTCACACTCTTTCAACACACTTCAGGAAGCCAAGCATGTTGCAGTCGGTCGAAACTCTTATATAGCAATTAAATTTTAGAATTTTAAATTGATGTTTCACGGGCCAAAGCTAAACTTGGGCATTGAGGCGTACCGTATATGAAAATGAGCGATCGTTGCACGCCAACAATGTTTTTGGCTTTTGAATGTTTCTTTCGGAATGTAGAGGAGGGTATGAGGAGATCTCTTTTCACAGCGCAGTTAAACATGTATCCATGGCCTTAATCGATCAAAATCTGGACACCTTTTTTACTCCCTTTCAACACACTACGAAAAAAGAAGTTTGTTGAAGTTGGTCAACACCCTTTTTGCAGCACATGTAGGGAATACAGCTACGAAAAGGGGGTTGAGCTTCAAGAAAAAGACTGAATGACCTCCCAGCACCCTTTTTCTGCTTATTCGACGCACTTTTGGCCACAAAGGGTGTAAACAAAGTTTAGTATGTATGGAGGTGCACCCAGTCAAAATTATTAGAGTGTAATAAGCTGACATCTTGAGGTAATAAATTGAGTTTATAAGTGCACCTCAAATAACGTGAAGTAATAAATGCACCGCAAATCATTTGAGATTTGCGAACAACATATTATTGCTGTGTGGGACTGCAGAACAGCTGAAAAAAATGCTTGAGGAAGTACAAACACGAAGCATGGCTGTGGTAATAAGAATAAATATGAGCAAGCCTAAATTGTTGAGGAATGAGCATGCCGAAAGCGCCCTCTTAAGCCTAGGAAACGAAGCCTAAGAAAAAGAAAAAGGATTCAACTACCTCGGAGCGATCATTAGTGCTGACTCCAACCACGAGAGAGAAATCCGGCGCCGACTAGGTATGGGATGAGGAGCATTCGACGAGCACTCACAGATAATAAAAAGTAAGCATCCTCATTCACTAAAAAGAAAACATACAACCAGTGCATACTCCCAATGATTACATTTGGAGCTGAAACTTGGCACTACACTAAAGTACTGGAAGGCAAAGTTAGAAAGGTTGAACGGGCCATCGAACGGATAATAAAAAATGGCAGCATCTCCACTCCGTGGATGGTGGCGAGGGTGCGGAGTACGGTGACTCGAAATGACCCCCAAGTTCCACATCGAGTGACATCCGATTTGCGCCAAAACCATCATTCAATTTGAGCGTGAGTTGCGCCTTGACTATTCCCGTAATTAGTGAAACTGTAACTCATGCCTAAAATCTAATTTCGCTTGTGTTTCGCTTGATGGTGGTGTGCACGCGGATGGATGCGGACGGACATTGGGAGGTTTCAAGGTACTCCGCACCATTACAGGAGAGGGTGTTCGCCGTTTGACTTTTATGTACTACCTTACGGTCGTAGCCCACTGGGTAGGTGGACTGGCACTAACTCTGTCTGGTCTACCAGACACAGGCTTGAATGCTGCCGGAGTGTGGGTGATTTTTCGCGATTGTAAATGCTATACGCATAGACATGGACGGACATTGTGTGGTCCTAAAGAACTGCACACCTAATAGGAGTGTGAGGAGACGCGTGTCGCAGGCCTTGCAGGTGATGAAGAAGCGCTGGGGCCGTGGCCGATGAGGATCATTGGGCGAAAAAGAATAAGGGAAAAAATTGGATCCAATCCACGCTGCGAGGGTGGTTGGAAAGCAAAGCTTTAATTGACACCCACAACCACTACCCTTGCGACGTAACATCAATGCACACACGTGGGTCGAAAAACCAGTTATTGTGCCAGCCGTTGCCTGTAATTCGCTGGGGCGGTGTGCCGAGCGCAGCAGCGTCGGCCACGGCTGGGCTCGAGGGGCGGACGCCGCCGCTGTAGCTCTGCCGTACGTTAGCCAAAATAAAACGGAGAGGAGTGTCTTTCGAAGTGTGAGACAGCGCAAACTAGCCATGCTGTTGTGCTAGCTCCGGGGTACACCACCTGGTGACATAAATGCAAACATGGAAACGATTCGGCATGTGTGCTTAGTGGTTCCTGTTTATGCCAATTAAAAATGCTTAGTTTAGTATGCTCGGGAATGACGAAAACCTGAGGGAAGCTTTATAATCGCTATTTATCAGGACCAATCGCTCCTTTCGCTATTTGTAATACCTCTTTACACATAACCAAATTGGTATACACCAATTTGGAAAAGGACTCCCATTCACGGCACGCAGTGCGCAAAAGGTAGCGTTTCTCTAGCTGCCGGATGTCTGTATGTTGTCCCTACATTTTTGTTTTCCAACCATTTTAACCAACCCTAACCTATCTTTGCAGTACCACCACGTAATTCCGTCGGGTCCGGGTTAACAAAAGGCGCTGTCAAACACTTTAAGCAAGCCGTGAAATGGAAGCGCGCATTGGACGCAACTCTGCGCCAAAACAGGAACAAAAACAACCGTCGCTAAAGCAGACGCCAAAGTCCTTACTCCGACGCGACCACCAATGTGAGCTGCACGCGGGGAACGCTGGGTAATCATTCACCGCGCCACCTACATTCTGCTCCATGCGGGAAAACCACCTTCCTCTCATTAGCCGCGTTGGGAGTTTTGTTGCCCCACGCGCCACAAAGTAACCGTTGGCTAGTAGAGGTAGAAAGCTTTCGTTTAAAAAAGCGGGTGGAAGTTGAAAGGAGGTTGTAAAGGGGGGCAGAAGGGATGAAATCATCGTCGAGTTCTCTGCTGGGCGACAGCCCCCATGAGGCCTCAAGGCCGAGCCACATTCTTCCTTTCGCATTCAATATGGTCAACCACGTCCTTTAAGCTTCTGCAGCGCAACTAGCAAGTGAGCAAGGTTCAACGGCCCTTAACCACTTCACAACTCCAGCACCAACGGCAAGGTCACATTGCGAGCGGCCATCCCATGGAGCTAGTCATCGACTCCTACAAGCCTACATTTGTAGGCTTCCCTTTCTTTCCTAGATACTTGTTTTATTAAGTAGTGTTGATTTTCCTTTTGTAGTTTGTTTTAGACATGTCCCGTCAATACACTTCGTCCTTTCTCTAAAGTCTAAACGCCTCGTTGTGCTCAGTCGGGAAAAGAACCTCCTCATATACACAACAAACTGCATAACAAAAATTTCTAGCTTGACAGGACTCTCTGAGTAATTTACACACAGTTGAGGAGGTTGTAATTATGGCGGAAAGGCCAGTATTTGGTGGCCGAAGTAGAATTAGAGAAATTACTGAATACTACAGAACGGTGTGATCAGGTGGGTGCAAAGCTGAGGGAATAGTTAGAAAGAGGCCTAGTGTAGCTCGCGAAAGAAGGGTGCTCGCGGGACAAGCTAAAGTCCGAAGGCTTGAACTCGAAGTGCAGTTCTACAGCCTAAGATCAAGCTGGTGAAGTATAAATCGCAACTGTCGGTGGCAGAGGTATGCCTTCAATTTTTAGAGATAAACGGTCGCCTCGAAGAGAACGAATGCCAAATAGAAAGCATCAAATTTGAGGAACGTGAGAGAGATGTTACGTGGGTCGCGGTCCGCGACGAGGTCACGCGAAATAAAGATCACAAAATGATTTACAAAGAAGACGAGAGGGAACCGCCACTTCCATGCACGGCCACATAATGTCAAAGCGCTTGTCTAAGGTCAAGCGAATGGCATCTGCCGCGAGAGAAGAAATTATGTGGCTGCCGCGTTCAGCACTTCACTGCGCAGCCCAGGAATTTATTGCGGCCGCTATCAGTACGCTCCTTAGTTACCGCTACCACCTCCTTCGCCGTCGCCGGGGCAAAGCTTTGTAATCCGCTTTTATTTCCATTGTGAGAATATCGGTTCGCTTGCCCAAGCTTGCAGCAATGGGTCGTTTCCTCTTGTATACATATTCTTCCTCTGTGGTTTATATTGAATATCACGCGTTGATTGACAGCGCGCGAACTCTCGATGGGCTCCTACAATTGATTTTCAATTTTAGCTACAGAAAATGCATGAATAACGGCTCCGCAACCGAAACGAAGTGCCTCTTAGTCCACTGCCGTGTGATCACCTACACAGGCATGAGTTTAAGTGGAAACCGATTCCCGGGACGGGGCACCTTGAGTACGGGGCACGATCTGCCTGTGGAAACTTCTCGAGAAGATGAGAAATCGCAGGCTCGTGTACTTCCTTGAGTACAACGGTCTTCTCGAGTGCTGCCAGGCAGTCTTCATGGTGGGGCGATCGTCAAACGATCAACTCGTCGCACTTGACTCGTACATCAATGATGCCTTCGTGCAATAGCAGTGTTGTATAACTGTGTTTTCAGACTTCAAAAAGGCCTACGACACTGCTTGGCGTTATGGGATCCTTATTGATCTCAAGTCATTCGCTCTTTCTGGTAACATGTTAAACACCCTTGTTAGTTACTTGTCGGAGAGAACGTTTCGAGTGAGAGTTGGTTGTGCAGTCTCAAAGGTTCACGTGCAAGAAAATGGCGTGTCGCAAGGTGGTGTGTTGAGCTGCACACTCTTCATAGTAAAGATGAACTCTCTTGGAAAGGCATTGTCACCTACAACATCTTATTCCGTGTATGTGGACGACGTGCAGATATCCTTTAAATTGTGTGATATGGCCATCTGCGAACGTCAAGTCAAGCTTGGTGTCAAGAAACTTTCCAAATGGGCTGACGAGAATGGTTTTAAAATTAATTCCTGAAAGAACACTTGTGTTGTGTTCTCCAGGAAGCGTGAGGTCCACCCGTACCCAGACATCAATCTTGAGAAAGTGCCCATTCCTGTGAACAAGGAGCATATGTTTTTAGGTGTTTTATTTGATGAAAAGCTTACATTCATGCCGCATATCAAACAGCTCAAATGGAAACGCTTAAAAACAATGAGCGTTCTTAAGGTCCTCTCACACCGATCTTATGGGGCCGACAAACAACTCCTGCTGCGCCTTGATTTTCCTGCTGCGCCTTGACTACAGCAGTGTCGTGTATGGGACGGCGACAAAAATAACACTAAAAATGCTCGACCCAGTGCTGCATCTTGGCCTTCGCCTCTGATGCGGCGCTTTCCACACTAGCTCTGCCCAAAGTCTGTATGTCGAGTGGGACCAGTAGTGCCTGGGGAATCATCGGGAGTATGTTATCTTGCTGCATGCATAAAGGATCGTATCTTTTTCCAACCATCATTTTAATCCTATTACGAACGATATATCAAATTTACAGCTCCTTTTAAATAGGTCATTTATCTCCTCACCTTTCTCTCTCAGAGTTAGGGAGGAGGCTTCTGCACACAAGGTGACTCTGTCAGACACGCAAAAGACACCCATCCATAATTTTATTCCACCATGGCCCCTTTGTCCCGTATCATGCGACCTATCATTCGCACGAAGAAAAAAATAAGATACCCAGGAGTGCGATTTTGGTGCAATTCCTGTTCCTGCAGGACAAGTTCAGGTGCGCAGAATTCTTCAGCGACGCGTCGAAAACTGCTTCTACTGTCTCTTGTGCAGCGCACGGACCAAATTTTAGGGTTAGTAAAACAATAAATTTTCATAGCCGTTTTTACGTGGCAGAAGCGTATGGCACCTTACTTGTTGCAAATCACATCCTCAAATATAAAATTCCCAAGTCCATCGTGTACACAGATTCTCTAAGCGCCGTACAGGCACTGTCATTATGAAAGTTATCTAAAACTATGTGATCAATGCTCTTTTCACAGTCCTAATGACTGCGTATGCCTGAAGTCTTCCAATAACTATATGCTGGGTACCAGGGCACTGTGTAACCCCTGGCAATGAGGCCACTGATCAAATGGCTGGTGCTGCTGCTCTGATGACTACAGTTGACATTACAACAGTACCTTACACCGACATAGAGACACCTATCAGACGACAGCTTCGTAACACATGTCAATTAAGCTGGAGTGAGCAAACATACAACAAACTACATGTAATAAAACCACAATTGGGACGCTACATAACTGACTCGCACAACAGATACACTGCAGTCGACCTGGCTAGGCTGTGGATAGGCCACACACATGCAACGCACTCCCACGTGCTCACTGGAACTTCGGGACCCATGTGTAGCAGGTGTTGAAAGCGCCTATCCGTAGTCCATATACTCATTACATGCAAGGAACTTGAGACAACTCGACACAAACATTTCCCTGAATTATACAGACGACACATTCCACTGCACCCATCATACTTTTTAGCCGACGAACCAATGTTTTGTAGTCAACGTTTTTTTAAGTTTTCAGCTGAGGTAAAATTTCTGCAGCTCTTGTCATATCATGTGTAATCATCCTGGCCCTGTACAACAGCCATCTCCATTGTCTTTTCCTTTGCGTCACTTTTGCTTTTAGTCATATATTTTAGTATTTATGCTCTCATCAAAATTTCAGTAACTTCTTCACTGGCTTTTTTCCCCTATTGGCCTTGCGCCATTAATCACCAACCATCATCATCACCACGGAAAGGGATTGATGTGTCTGCCAAAAGAAAAAAAGACGACGAAAGGTTTGGTAAAGTAGCCGTCTTGGTTTTTGGAATGACGCAATATTCGAAAGTTTGTGCCTGCAACCGTTTCCATTGATTCCCCGCACATCCCGCGTGCGCTCCGCATACTGCAGCACCGAGGGGGCCAGCAAATCGACTACAGCAGCGCCAGCAGCGTAATCTAGCGCATTTAGCCCTGTCCAGCGCGCGTGACGCTGATTACCAGCGGAGCTCCTAAGCTGCGAATGAGCCCCATCCAGCTACAGCTGCGCCCACAGTGCAAACCATCGCCGGCAGTGAATTCCTTCGCAAAAATGGTGTTTGAATAGGTTGACACGTTGGATTGCTTATGAAAGGTTCAGTGACGTCTGGGCGGTAGAAAATTAAGCAAATGCTATGCTCGTGTATATTGCAAAAAAAGCTATTTTGAAGCTCAGCCGACCAAAGGCCCCTGAAAATATACCAGCGTCTTTCCTCACCTGTTACACAAGTCTAATATAAAAGAAGGCATTATCGCGCTCTCCGGCCACAACGGCAACCTTTCGCCAGGGCTGCAAAAAAGCGAGGGGACTGTGCGTTTCCTACAGTCCGGAATTATTGGGACAACGACAGGTGTGCAACTACTATTTCCGTATTTAGATATAAAAGCCGACTTCATACCTAGGTTCCCTTGCTTGGAGGGTCAGTCGCTAGGTTTGGTTTACTTGTCTTGGCGCCTAACTAAAAGCGGGAACCCTCCGCCAAAAAACGAGAACATTTATATCTGTACACCTATTGGGGCTAGGTAGTTTAAAGTACTCTAGAACGTTTCCAAACAGAAACAAATGTCGATACGTTTCGGGTTCGGGCCCCTTTCTTTTAAAATAGGGTTTCTTCCCCAAAGAACCATCATATCTCATCGTGAAACAATTTGTAAGTAAACTAAATTAAAACATACTTTTCTGATGGAGGCGAAAAGCAAAAACGCCCGTGTGTACGAGATTTCGGCGCCGTTAAAGATCCCCAGGTGGCCAAAATTAATCCGAGCCCTCCACTACCGCGCGCCTCATCGCCTGCGTTGCGTCAGCGCGTTAAACCCTACAATCAAATCAATCAAATTAAAACATAAAAGTGTGCAGTTCAATGCGGCTATCAAAGCCAGGTGCAACATTAGTTCAATCCAAAAACAGCTTTGTCGTTTTACGGCTTTTTTTTACTTTTTGCAATCATTGGTGCCTATTACTTTCTCAACTTTATTTTCACTTATTGAATAGTGGTGTCGTAGGGTTTTATGCACTCACGCAAAAGTGTTTTTGTCCCTTTCCCTCTCCCCCCCCCCCAAAAAAAACTCACAGCCACTGCAAACATCGAAACCTTTTGTAACTTCACTGAACTGTCCTATTAGAGAGAAAATGAATTCCACATGCCCTAAAAATAGCGTAATCCTAGTTGATAATTTTAACGTGTTTTTTCCCCGAAACGTCTGATAAAAACATTGTTAGAGCCTTTTTCAGTATTCATACCATTGTCGTGCATTCTCACATACTAGAGGCCTACAGAACTTCTATAGCATTTGCAACTCTCCTGTAAACTAATAAAGACAAGAATACAAAACCCCGCTTCACGTTAGAGACAGCTTAGTGGCCACTTACCGTGTCATCTTTTTGGGGGAATATTTTCAGAAAAGAGTTACAGCGCGCCATTACCTCTAACTATACTCCCCGTGTAAACGCGGCCGGACTGACAGCGGAAGGGAATTCCGTACCACTTACACGATTACACAAATAAAAACTCAATACGGCAAGCAAATAAACATCAGCGTAATAATACAATATTCCCTAAGCTAATTGTCTTCATTCATGGTTGAGATAGTACCAAAAAAAACATGTTAAGTATATTTATACTCCTATTTAAAGCCCATGAAGTGAAAACAGAGACTATACAATATTGACGACTTTACAACAAACAAGTCATTAGAAGTAAATGAGTCTCGGCGCAGTTATTCTTCATAGCGGCCATTTGTAAATACATTCTTTAAAAACGTTGGCTTCAACAAAGGTTAGAGCTGTCGTTAGCAGCTAAGTTGTATTACAGCTTGCCTTGCTGCGCAGTATTTCCCAAATACGCAAACAAATGCGCAAAACCCGAATATAAGTGATCATGTGTCGCTTATGATTTATCACGATGCTGTGGAAAGAAAAACAAATGATAATACATTATATTGGTAAACCCACGCACAAGCCCGCGGAAATCCATGCGCCCGTCTTTTTTTCAGTGACACTGTTTTGAGAACTTCATCTCTGAACGTTTCGATATTCCAGCGAGCACCACGCGCAATCAAAGGAAGATCTTCGTATTGGGGAATGCTAGCTGCCAGTTTTTTAAGGTCGACTGCGTCCGAGTGGTCTGCGCAGCACGATTGGAGCGCCAGCAGCTAAAAGGCGTTTAGCTAACAAGAAAACCGTATCTTCATCGGGAGAGCAGCATTCGCACCACTGGTCGTGACGTCTTGGTGTGTAATCTGAGACCTCACCAGAAATAAAACATACCAAAGGATATTTTGTTCATTCAAGCAAAGTAAAATACTATTTACCACATCTCATCCTTTTTCTGCAGTTTTGTCACTAACACAATACAATGCGCAAAATTATTTAAAACCATCTCCCCAACATTCCAGTACCGAAGACAAGGCTGGAATTTTTTGACCTGCATAAAAGTTTGTTTGAGCTTCAGGCTGCGTTTATCAATTGCGTTCTAAATTTTATTATAGTGTGTGATATTTTTGCATATTCAGAAACAATGTCGCGGTTTTGTCGCTGATGTTTCAACTGCAAAAAACTTAGTTCGCAGTATCCCCCCGCCGCGTTGGCTCAGCGGCTAAGGTGTTGTGCTGCTGAGCCCAATGACACGGAATCGTTTCCCGGCCTTGTCGGCAACTTTTCTAATGGACGCGAAAAGTAAAAATGCCCGTGGGTTTGAGATTTCGGAGCACATTAAAGTTCCGCAGGTGGTCAACAATAATTTGGAGCCCTGCACTACGGCGCGCCTCAACGCCTGTGTAGCTTCGGCGCGTTAAACCCCATAAACAGTCAATCAATTTGCAGTAGCGTAACCTCTCTAGGAGCAGCCACCGTAAACTTCAGAGTTGGCGCGCAAGCTGCCGCTGAGCTGCGCTCTACGGACGCACGTAAATAGAGGCACCCTGCTATGCCAGCCTAGCAAGCAAAGCGGACCGTCGTAGAATCCCCGCAGTGGTTTCGGAGCACATTAAAGTTCCGCAGGTGGTCAACAATAATTTGGAGCCCTGCACTACGGCGCGCCTCAACGCCTGTGTAGCTTCGGCGCGCTAAACCCCATAAACAGTCAATCAATTTGCAGTAGCGTAACCTCTCTAGGAGCAGCCACCGTAAACTTCAGAGTTGGCGCGCAAGCTGCCGCTGAGCTGGGCTCTACGGACGCACGTAAATAGAGGCACCCTGCTATGCCAGCCTAGCAAGCAAAGCGGACCGTCGTAGAATCCCCGCAGCACTGGGTATCGTGCTGCGCAGGCGGTAAAAAATTAGCAGTGGCTTAGCTCGGCTATGCTAGGATATATTTAGTGGGAACTAAGGTTCAGCTGGTTAATCTTAGCTTTCTTGGTTGCCTAGGATTAACCTGCTTCTCATGCTTACTGCTGCTTCAGTGGCACACACGTTATAGGCGTTATGCGACACATTATATTTATCAAGCGGCTTCGGCCAGCGTCACCAATCCCCCCAGAGCTAAGCTGATTCCCCAGGCGCACGCCTGGGTTGCTGCGACGCACGAGCCATTGGTTCCACACCCGGCTACCCCTGGCATGATCCCCAAGTGGGCCGGGCTGCCAGGTGCCGAACGGAGGTCGGTGTAGACGCTGGGCGCGTGGGGTGTGTGCGAAACGCAGGGCTGCGAGGAACGTTCTGTACGCTGTGTGACGTCACTGCTCGTCGCGCAAGCGCTTCGCGGCTCTCCAAGAGTCATGCAAAACTGCTTAACCTCGGTCAGTGTAGCTCACGCTACAAAAACCGCCTGCTATGATAAACTCTACGATATTGCAGCAATTGCCCACTTGCTGCAGCAGTGTGGTGTGAAGCACGACTACGTGATTTTGAATGCCGGCCTCGGCTGTTTTATTTGCGGTAAGGCAAGCTACTGACACACTAGTGCATTTCGAATTTGCTAGCGGGTACTTGTGATGCCATAGTGCCACATAACACCTTGCTCCGACTACTTCACACCTCTTGAAGCAGGTGAAACGTAATCGGAAGCGTTAGCCCTCTCAAAGCGGCAAATAGGAATATTCGTGAAAAGTAATCTTTTTTTATTGCTTTTTGCGCATTTGTCCCAAACATTTTAATTACATTGAAGTTGGAAGTTTTTTATGTACTTGCGTAGAAACTCCGATGTGGTCACGTACCGTCCGTAACTCGAGGCAAACTCAAGATTTCCGCGCGCAGGAAAAACGAATGTCCTGTTGTGTGTACTGCTAGCACACGGTCAACTTGTAATTTTCATGGCGTTCACAAGAAAATTTTGGATTCAAACTTTTTGGTATATTACTAGAATTATCATTTTTAGTTAATTGGTTATCAATTAAAGAGCAGTGCGGTTAGCACCTGCGATGAGTCAGGTGCTGTCCGCACTCCAGGTGTGCAACAACAATTACTCCAATATATTCGTAAGTCGCTATTGTTGTTTAAAGGTAGCAGTTTATAATAAAACAATAAAATATGCAATCTCGCTTTGCGAGAAGCGCCAAATGTATATGTATAATTCATTGCTCTCATTTACACAAGACATATTTTTCGAAGACTCTCCACACTGCCCGCTGTTCCCGTAATGTCAACGCTGGTGCCTGATTTATTTTCCAGGCGTTTACAGCGTCTACAGGACTAGATTTTTCCAGATTCTTGGGCCGGCGGGCTGTCTTCAAGACAAGTTGCTGTTCCCCAATTTCAATATCCCTCATCTGTTGTCGTCGTATTGGGGGAGACGGCGAAAATCCTTAATGCAGTTTAGGCGGTCGGATGTGTTTATACTTTCGACTGCTCTCACTCGCAAAATATTTGCATAAAACAAGTCGGAATGCAAATACGAGTAAAAAAGTGTCACTTGTACATATCGTGGCATTTTGAAATAAAGGATGTGGCATCAAGGCAGTTTTCTAATTTTCTATGTGAGGAGGGAACAAACACTAATAACAAAAAACCAAGTTTTACTCAAATTTGAAACAATATTTATATTTTACGAACGATATTTATTCCTGAATCACGTTTATTTACGCATAATGTGCAAAGAGTTTAGGAAAATGTTCGTTCACAAAAACTTCTTTTGTAGCGCCCTCTGAAGATTGGCACTTGTAATTGCTCTGTGATGCAGTACTTGTAGTGTTCGGAAAGGCGCGCCTTAAGCTCTTCGTCTGGTAGGAAACGCCCCTCACTTGTTTTGGTGGTGCGCATTTGCATTCGTTTGTTTCTGTTTAATTTGGTGTGCAATTAGTCTTTGTTGTGTGTGGAGTTGCGAGGTGCGTTGTATCGTGGGTGAACACGTTTAGTCCTGTGCTCGGCGGGCACGGTGAACTACGGGACGATGCTGCCAATGGTCGGAGCGGAGCGCTTTCCTCGGTACCTACAGAAACGACGCGCTGTACATGGTTGCAGCAGCAAATCCCGTACGCCTGGCGTTTCATTGCACCATTTTCATTTCATTTCCACCGGTAACGCGAAACTATAGTACTGTTAATACGTGCAAGGGGGTTGTGTAAGGAGACGTGGTAGTGCATAAAAAAATGGGTCTAAAGCTTTGTTATGTCACAGTTATCTCTTGATTTCACCTCAGGTTGGCTCAGAGCAAGTGGTATCAATTACTCTAGGCCTTCTCAGCGCATTCCCACTCAAGTCAAACGATTCGCTTTATTATCTATCTCAGTGCCTTGTCTATTACATTAGAACGCTTGTAGTGATGGTTGCTCCCCGCGCTTGTATGCGCAAGCAATATTTCAATCGCAGTACTGGGTTGTGCTGCTCCGTGCTGCTATGCTGCCAGGTCTTTCCTGCTAAGTGTTTTTACTTACTACCATCGCTTTGCTTTGCATTGATCCATTTTTTTTTACTTATCTGTTGCGTCACTTGCGTAAACAATGCAACCAGGAAATTGTAGGCGTGAATGCTGGGTGATCGTCTGTAGAGAGCCATGTCTACTTGATAAGGCGCCGAGACAGCTGTGGTGTGCTCGCTGCAGTTTCATGAATCGGCATTCCTGCGGCCCGGTTTTCTGCGTCAAGATGCACTTCCTAGTTATTTTCTCTTGCTTGTAAGTTGTTCTGCTGTTGAGGGTTTCATCGCTCATAATGCTATGTGTTCCGGATTAATTCAAGTTTTTGGCGCGTAAAGAAAATCATATAGCATGTAGTGCCCTCGAACATTTTGTACTTATTTGTATAGGTGCTGATTTTGTACAGCGTGGTAAAGCTGTTTTATATTTACCCTAGAATAAAATTCAAATGTCTCGATTTTAGCACGACTATGTGTGATTTGTTCTCATAGAACTGAAGAACGCAAACCGAGCAAGCAATATATAACCTTGATGTATACTGAAGGCACCCACGCAACCGGCGTATGTGTGACGCAATTAAACAACTAAGCAGTGGCGTTGGTAGAAATTTGTATCGGGGTGACGAGGGGGCAGGTTTTTGATATCACGGGGGGGACAGGCAGAAAAAAATTCCGGGGGGGGGGGGGTGGGTACGTGCCTGGTTCCTGGTTTCTCACCCACTGCAATCAAAATAACAACTCCTTGCTTTTGTACAACAGTGGAAGGCATGAATACAAAATAGAGTTTCAGAGAAAATCCAAGGTTTTTTTTATCAACGTCGAGGCGAATCACACGACAGTATGCTTAAGCAAGTTTCTCTAGTCACAAGTCTACCATTTAAGCTGGCGTTGACTTGGAGCACACAGCCCAAGGGCCCGCCAAATTGCGTCAGATGGCAATGACAGGAGAAGTCTACTATCAGAGGCCTGCTAAAGCTATTTTGAAGTCAGATGTTGGCGCTAATGCTAACAAAATGACGTCACGTTTTGACTGCATCTTGCCTCACAACCAGTTTATTTTTTGTTTCCTGGGAAGTGCTCTCTCCTCACACAGATGGCGCTAAGCCCCATGAGCTGCTTAAGAGCCGCCATTTTCTGAACATATGGGCTTTTATGGTAGCTTTGCTACCAGTTACATTTACCTTGTCTAGTCTCTGCTTGTTCGTGGAATGAAAGAGTCATGATAAAGATTATTTAGACTAGATGGCACACGTACATATAAACCATGATCCAAACGGGACAAAATATAGGAGGGGTTTGTAAAAAGCTGGTCTTTTACAGTGGGGTTGCGATGAAATATTTTGTGAAAGAGTGAGAGCCGTGAACACCTACGACGCAAAGGCAGTCAGACACGTTTAGCGACTTCTTCATTGGAGTTACGCTAGAGTGGTAAGAGTTGTTAGATAATATAAAATGAGCTGCACCGTTTCGAATCGATTCCAGGGCGAGGATGAGAATGTTTCGAAGGACCCCAAATGTTTCGAATAGTTCGAAGGGACCCGAAGGACCCCGAATTTAGGCACCATTTAAAAGAAGAGGAGAGACCAAGGGCCGAGACGTCCCGGTGATGCGATGGTGGTTCTATTTACAAGATGGCGATGAAGAAAAACGAAACAGCTCGAGCGAAAGCTGTTCCCGCGTGATGACAGGCACCGATGATGATAATCATCGGTGCAGCAATGATGACCCTATAAAGTTTCTACAGCGCATGCATATTCTATGAGTTAGGTTCCGCGATGAAGGTGCAGATGGAAAATTACGACGTGAATACCCGAACATGCGATTTAAATTGTTTGCCTAATGACTAATTTGGACCTCTTAGGCACGATGTGCGCCACGGCTCGAATTTTGGGCCACTTGTAATTCTTGCTGCGTTCGAGCGGATATTGTCGGTGTAGATTGCGTATATATGCTCTTCAATTGCTGTAGTTTTCACATATTTTGGTTTTTGCTCAGAACGCTTGGTATGCATGTCGTTGCCATAGAGCAAAGGAAAATACATTTGTATGTCACAAACAAAGAAAGTTACTTTTTGTGAACGTGTTCGTGAGATATGAACTAATTTCAGGCTTCAAAATACTTACAGAAAGAAACAGAGTGGGATTCGGCGCGTGCACGTGAGTGGGAGAAATCTGGAGGTGTTTTTAAACGTTTCGGCCCTGGTAGTGTCGATTGCCGCCACCACATAAAAGTTCTTCTAGCTCATAGAGAAAGAAACTAAAACTGGTAGTTTGTTAGGGAATGAATTGTCCTTCAATGTTGCCTATTGCGATAGAAACCACTGTTCTTTCTCTTAGGTGCAGCTACACACTACAAAGAAGAAAAGCTCCGGTGAAGTCGAAATTGTGACACCGAGGCTGAAAAAAATGGCGGTCTCAGTTTTATTTATTTATTTATTTACAAATGCTGCTGTCTCATGCCTGGGTCATTACAGGAGCGGGTAAAGAAAAAAGCCAACAATAATACAGAAGCAAACAATAGTGCGCACAAGTTTTGTGGCTAACACATAAAGTTCTTCCCGAACTCTACCGTGTTCAGTCTACGCAAAGCACCATCAAGCTTGTTCCACAGTTCCACCACGCTCGGAAAAAAAAAGAGAATTTGAAACAATCCAAACGAGACCTGAATGGCACAAGGTTAAAAGTATCTGTACTACGTGTTGTGCGGACTTGTACATCAGCGAAAAATAAGGGCGCGTGAACGCGGGTTGTATTGTGTACAATCTTGTGCAACAAGATAACACTCTCACGCGTGCGGCGGTGTTCTAGTGAAGGAAGTAACAACAAGTGTGCATGTGAAGGCGGTGAGAAGTCTCGATCATAACGAATAAAACTAAACCGTATAGCCTTTTTCTGCACAGATTCTAACCTGTTTTTATCTCGATCAAGATGAGGCGACCAAACCACAGAGTCGTACTCGAGCATCGGTATCACTAAAGTCTTGTAGGCAGTTAACTTGCAATCTTTAGTCGAGTTTTTCAATCGACGCTTTAGGTACCCAAGTTTCCTTAGAGCTTGAGAGCTTATCTGGGCAACATGTTTTCCCCATTTAAGGTCAGGTGAAAAGGTGACAGCGAGATACTCTAATTCGCTCACATGTGCCAGAGTGCACCCACTGTAGAAATAACTAAAACTGAGAGTCTGTTTTTTATTTTAGAAAGTCATAACTACAGTTTTCTTGTAATTTTGGGGAATTTGCCACGTGAAACTCTAATCGCAGAATAATGAGAATACGTTGTTGAGCATTACCTCGTCTTTAGAAGTAGTAAAGCAGTTATACAGTACGCAATCATCGGCATACAGACGCATGTTTACAGTAGTTCCAAAGATGACATTAACAACAGCATTAATATATAAAATAAACAAGAGAGGCCCCAGCACAGAGCCTTGCGGCACACCAGATGTGATTTCAACAGCGGATGATTGCACCTGGTTGAAAGTAACAAATTGAGATCAAGAACGCAAGTAATCCGCAATCTAACCGAGTAATTTAGAGTCTTTAAAAAAGGAACTAAGTTTTAGAATAAGTTTTTTATCGCATACGTTACCGAAAGCTTTTGTTCCCAAGCTTGTGAATCTATAAATACCTGCACTACGAAGCTCACCTTGTTTGCAGGGTCAAGAAACCATAACGCTTAGGAAAATGTAGAAAAGCGATATATTTGCAGAAAATAATTTTTTAATTTGCAGATGTCCTAATTAATTGCCTTATTAATAAATCCGTTAATACATTTACTTCCAGCTCTATTTGTGGTTTTCTGTTTATGGGACACTAAAATTTAGGGAAACACTCAGAAAACACTGTTTTGCTTGAAATACAAAATCAGGGCTGAAAGCGTTAATCAGAAATCATCTGGATAATCCTTAGAACTTGCGGTAATATTGGTATGGGTGTCATAATATTTCATGGGTACTCAATATTTTTTTAACGGGGAATAGTCTCCGTACAACTTCGAGGATTTAGAACACAGACACGAAATGCAAAGTTTAATTTATTAAGTAAACAATATTTGCATGTCTTTTTATTGCGAAAATGTGATCATTATTCAATAAAGAGGGAAAGTGCTTGTGTGGCCAGTAAAAACGTTTTCCAAAGTTATCGTTCCGTGAACGGTTGTTGGGTTAGTGTGGAGGTGTTTTGTGGTTCGGAATTCAGTCTCCAATATAAACTCAACATATGCTTTACTGCAAACGTTCACTTCAAAGAAAACCTTATTTTGTATATAAATCGCCAGCAGCGTTATCGGAGCAAACAAAAAACATTTTTATATCAGCCTAGCCCAACAAGGTATATGATTGCGTACAAAACCCAGGAATAGTCTTTATATCTCCGCAGCTTTGTATCAAATTGAAGCATAGCATTACTTGAGCTAGTGCGACGGCTCACTGGTGGCTTACTTGCAGCTGCCATGGCGTACATCACTGGTTGAGTGGAGTTGGATAGTTCTGCTTTCTGGTTATGCAAAACGTATTACCCAAAAGGGTGTTTTTTGGTAGAAAATATGAGCACTAGCAAAAATATCTGGTAGCTGAGTGCACAAATGATTTTGCGCACAAAATGGGCTATCTGCGTAATCTATTTTATATGTGCTTGTGATTTATCCAACCAATAGACAAGCATTGTAGATTGTCCTTCTTAGTTAACACTCAGCGGATGTGGTACTTTCGCCACTGTAATAGTGTATACACTAAGCGTATCGAAGAACGCCAATATTTAAATGCCACTAAAAAATATATTTTTCCTAAAGAGAACTTTTAACTTACGAACTGTAATTTTGTATCGTCTGATGGTCTTTGTAACGTATCGCTTTAGTCATTAGCAGGACCGTTAACATCATCGATGAGGAGAATTTGACCACAGAACGTAATTACTTATGAAATATACTCCTGCCCGAAGGAGGGACTGCCGGGGTATTTTTACCACACTTATGCGGTGAGCGAAAAAAAACCAAGTATTGCGTTTCCGCCTCTCGCTAGAGCGCAATCTCCATAACAAGTGTAATGTACCATAGCCCGCAAACGTCTTGAATACGACCTCCATAGTACCTCTTCGGGAAGAAAACCAATGCCTTATTTCTGTTTCTGAAAGTAATACTAGGGAATGCCTGCGTCTCCTTGAATGTTGAAGGCTGGTTATTTTGCACTTCATTTGATAACATTGTTGTTAATAATTTTCAGAGCTGTAAACTACCTGCTGTTAGTGTCAAAGTTTACATAATAAGTCATACGTGTTGAGAAACAATTTTAGCTGTGTGAATGCTTATGGCCAGCTCATAGTTGTGCGGGCGTCCCCAAGCAGGATAGCAACAACAGCTTGATAGCCTTCTGAATTGTCTGTCTGTGTATTCAGCCAACATAGTTCTTGAAAAGCAGAGATGGCATGCCTTTTCTTGTAGCGAAAAAAACCCCACGCCTAATTTTATTCACACCCATTTTAGTTATATACATATATTACACTTCCTTCGAAAATCACCGTTTCTGCAACGCGTACACTTCAATCCCGCTATACTGAGAGCTGTTTTCTTTTTGTTTGTGTTAGCCCTCGTGCTCTGAAAGTTCATGGTATCGTTTGCGCCGTTCTCGCAATGGTTTCCTGCAACGCAGTTGGTAAAAGAACGAGAAGAATATAAGGCAAATACCTTCTTTGCCGGTGAACCTGACTCGTGGACATTGTTTCTTAAGGAACAGAGAGGAATGCGCTACTTTACGCTTGTGCATTTTGAATTAAGGTTGAATACGTCAAACACGACGCTATAGAGTGATGTGCGCATCCAAAAAAGCTTATTTTAGACAAGTTTAACGGCCAACATTATTCTGACTGTTCGTTGACCTAAGGAATGATTTGATGAGGCTGCAAGCTTCACGCATTGCCGTTAAATGTTAAAGGTAGTATACTGACGTGGTCACCCTATGACAGTTTTAAAGTTTCTCGGAAATCTGAACCCCATGGCACGTTTAGCAATGCATCTTTGGATATTATGTTATTTCGCCACTGACTCTCCCTATAAGTTTGCAATCCCGCGGAAAGCTGCGTAGTTTCCTGACCTTCAGCCAAGACACTGAAGGAACCGCATATGTGACTCATTCACCCGTCCTGCAGGCTATTTGCATGTCAGTATATAGGGCCCTAAGCTCCTACACTTTAAACGCAAACTAGCCGGAAATGGGGTTTTAATCAAGTAATGTGCCCTGAAACGTACTTATAGCAAAAAATCTACTCCCTAGGCATGGTCTAAAAATGTGGACGAACCTTCATGGTAGTACCGTTGCCGATCCGTGTAGTAAAAGGGAGGATTTAGAGCCACTTAACACCATTTGTGAGAAGGCGTTCGGTTCCTTGTATAGTACCACGTCCAAAATAAACTCCCCATCTGGAATAATCATCTCAAGCGGGCGGTCGCCATGTTAGTCTTCTGTTGTTTCCGTGTATCAGCACTTCAACCGTGGCCTAATGCTAATTAGAACGAGTAAGCAGGACGCGACGGTTGCATGCAGCTACAAACCCCATACCGTACGTATACCCGTACAGATGCTTCAGCCAGCGCGATCACAGGCAGACAGCGCGGCCGTGTTGTTTCAATCTGTTTATTTTGGCGATACGTGTTGTCAAACTCTGCTAATAACAAAGACACAGTTCTCGCCGTTGCAAAAAATTGCAATGCTCATCTGCTTCGCTTGCTTGCGCATATATAGACGATTGAAATTCTCGTGCCAGCGCGCCAACGCACCCGACTGCAGCGACTCAACTTGCCCTGGCGGCACGACTCGCTGCCCGGATGTAAACAACCTCCGTTCCGTCGGTTCCGTGCTATCGACGCAGCGCGGCCGGTGGCTCGGTGCGGCCGGAGCTTCAAGCCTCGCCTTGGGCCATCGTTTTTTGTTATTTATGAAGGACTAGTAGTGCCATTTGGTGGATTTTTATGTGCCCCTGTCGAACGAGGAACGGCCGCTAACAGCATTTGGATACGGCGACAGCTGTGGACAGCTCGCTGGTAAGTGGTCTGTTATCAGTCGATGCGTTTGTCAAACGTTTGGATAGGGTTAACTGCGAAGTACGCGCGCCGCACACAGCACGTACACGCACGGGCAAAGAAAAAAGCGCACACTCGTTTTATTGTACTTGTTTGTGGCTTTTGGGGTATGCATTCGCATTCTTTTGTAGGCCGGTTTGTAACCGGGCATTCGAGATGAAATCGTTTGTCGCGCGCGGAGTCGTTTCAAAGCAACGTGACGGTTACTCAGGTAGCCGAATCGCCTCCGACAGCGGTGCATCGTCTGGCCCGGTCGGTGAACATATGCATCGAACTGCTCGTGTTCTTTTTAGTTAACTGCTCTACTTTGTAATATCTATTTGTTAACGCTCCTGATGGCTTGCCTGTCCAAATATGTCTTTGTGTTGTTTTCGTTCAAGACTCTGACTCATTCTTAGCGCTCTGGTCGGCGAAAGCCGCGGATCAGACGGCCACCCCCTTCGAAAACTGTACCCTGTAGATTCGGTGGGGTTGTTTGCTCGCTTGAGTCAACTCTTTACATGTAACAGCGTATCCTATTAAGGAAACGGTGACATGCGTAAAAGATGCTATGAGCCTATCGAACGATTAAATGCATATAGTATGGACCACGACGGCGACGTAGTTCGAAACCGAAATGTTTTTATTCCCTTTCGGATGATAATGAGGGGTCTGTATGCAATCGGGGCCCGTCAGTTGCCAGCTAAGGCCCCGTAATAAAAACACAAATTCATGCCCTTATGGAAGAGAACCGAGTTTGCGTAGCATGACACAAGTCTGCCGGGCATAAAAAAGGATATCATTTTTTAGAAGAACAATGCACACACTCTTCTTTTGTTGGTAATAACTTTGTTATAATCAATAGTAAGACCATACACAAAAATTACTCGATTCATCTGACACTGGATTTTGACACGGAGCTTGCAGCTCCAAAAAGTGCACTGTGGTTTTCGGTGACGGAAACTTCTACAATCACGGTAAATCAACTAAGCCAGGTGTGTGTGGCATGCAGCGTTGGTAAGTTTGCGAGAATAGCGTTTCCATTTCAGCTGTTTTTTTTAGTTGCCATGCAATCACAAGTAATTTGGTGCCATGAACGAGGTCTACGTTAGCTAACAAGGCTGTAGTAACGGTTGCGGCTACAAATGACCTTATGCACCAATCATGCTTGTCAGCTCGGTGACACAGAATATCAAGTTGTCAGAGTACGGATGACTGAGTCGCCTAGTTTATCACTACTGTAAAATAAGAAAGTGTTTTCTGACCCAGTGAAGGACTTTCCTGTATGATTAACTGTCTTATGACAGATGACCATACTTGATGAGACAAGCCGTAACAAATTAGCTTTGGATGTAACACCAGGAGGGAAATAGGTGGAGGTATCTGCAAGTATGACTGAGACAGTGGGTGCCTGTCCGGCATGAATTCATTATTTGCTGACACGATTTTCTTCTGCAGATCCTGATACATGATCGAGTTGAATGACTTCATAGATCTTAAGGCAGGATAGGCTGTGCTGTACAAGGCACGGCTGCATTCGGAAACCAAGTTGACCCCTCCAGCAGAAGTGAGTATTGCCACGGCTTGCAACAGCCGTCCAGCTCGAAAAAGCTGCACTTTTTCTATGAAAGTGAGCCACCATGGTAGGGGAGAGGCAGTGTAAGGGTTTGCATCTTTAACTGTGTGCCCATTCACTCGAATAGATGCAAGCTGGCATCTTAAAGCAAGAGACAGCAGTTAACAAAATCATGCAATACCAAATGTTTTTCAGTCAAAAACAAAAACTAATCTATCAACCTACCGGGACTTGCATTTTATCTTCACTGTCATTTAAAGTTGTGCTCGAGTATATTCTGCGGAAGTAATATCTTTTTTTTGCTGCCAAAGCCACGACGGTTAATGTACCGGCACTTGGTTTTATGAAGCCTTTGCATTCCTAATTTAGGTACTGGAATTCGCAGGGAACCTGGCCTTACAAATTTATTACTGTACCGAATTATTAAGTTAATTTAACCATAGTGTCTGTTTTGAATTTTACTTGTGGGGCATTTTTTTTTGCTTTTTCAGGCAGATGTTCCTCTGACTCCCTGCCTGCATTCCGTGAACGGGGAAGTTAGCCTCCACATCGATGGCCGGCGTGTCTTGACTCCATCATCTTTACTGGGAGGACTGTGTAGTCTGTTCGCATCGTTCTGGGTTTTCAACATTCAATATCCCAAGAAGGCACACAGAGTTCTAACGTTTGTGGAACATGCCTTTTTGGACCTTGCCAGCACCAAACCACGTGTGAAGGATTTAGAACTAATTAACTTTTATCGCATCAATATCGCTCACTAATATTTGTTTTAAATCCTGTAATCATTGGATAGTAGTCAAAAAGAATTCCGTATTATATTTCAGACTTTTTCGTTTTTCTTTTTTTACTGAAAAGGGGATATTTGATGGGCCGTTCTGTATGCAGATAATACAGCTTATCTTTCAGTGAAGCAGTAATATTTACAAAATAATTTAACTTGAAACAATTATCTATATAATATTGGCAACTGGTGCGAAATGAATCAACTAAAAATTATCCGAAAAACACGAATTTCATGGCTTTTTGTTCTCACTTGAAGTTGAAGTTGAAGTTTATTGTGCAGTTTTCACATTTACAAAATACAAACAGCAGTGGCTGGGTCCTTAGCCTCAGGCTAGTTATGGACCCATTCAAAACATAGAAACTGACATAGGGGAGTACCAACACGCGTACAACGCGTACACGTCGCCAGAAAACAATCGGCTACAATCAACGCTGTAAAGGTGGTTGGAAACCAAAGTTTTAAACGACACTCACGACAATTAATTGCCCATGCGACGTCGCTTGAATTCTAACACGTAGCTCTACAAAGATTTAAACCAGATATTCTGTTAGCCGTTACCTGGAATTAGCGGGGGTGACGTCCCGAACGCAGCAGCACCGTCTGCCACGGCCCGTCTAGAGTGGCGGACGCCACCGCTGTAGCCTGGCCGTGAGTGGAGGAAGGAAAACAGAGGGGGGCGTCTTTCGAAGAGTGACCCCGGTATTCTCAGTCACCACTCGACGAATACTTCCACTCGGAGGCGATCTACAAGCGAGTTTTCCGTTCCTTATATGAACCTAGACTTGAGACGCGCCCCTAGCGGGGGATTCCCCCGACACCAGTCCTCGAAATCTCAAGCTAAATCTCAACCGGCTCCCTTGACTCGTCCCTCCAGTCACTCGTCATGGCGGCCAAAAACGCTGATTTTGCTGAGTTCGTCGAGCTTGGGCTCTTTGTAAAAGAAAGGTTCGACCAGGGAGACGAGCTCCCGGCAAAAAATGTGCCGCGACCACGCTTCAGGGATCGGCAAAACCCCTTGGAGCATTACAGCGACGGCGAGGTTCTATATCGATATCGATTCACGAAGGAGACCGTCGTCGACAAACTGGCCCGCGTGCCCGTTGAGGAGAACGTCAAAACCGCGGTTTGCCCATCCCGCCTATGATGCAGCTGCTGATCGCACTACGCTTGTACAGTGCTAGGACCTTCCAGGTCGTCCCTGGCGGTCTGGTAAACGTCAGCCAGCCGACGGTGTGCCGCGCTGTGAAGCGCATGTCGGAGCTGATCGCGCGGTGCCTCTTCCGTGCTGAATTTGCGTTCCCCGACCGCCCGGAAAGCTTCCACGACATCGCGTGCGATTTCTATAAGATCGCAAAGTTTCCGGGCGTCCCCGGGTGCATTGACTGCACTCGCGTGAGGATAAAGGCACCCGGCTGTCCTAACGGCGAGGTCTACCGCAGCAGGAAGGGGTGCCTTTCAATTATTGTTCAAGTAATTTCACTTTTTGTGCCCCCTCCTCCTAATTTACGAGCATCGATATGATAGTTCAACAATCTAATACGCTCCTTGGTGTTTGTCCGGACGTTATATTCGCGTCGATACGACAGTTACAATAATAGTGACGTTTTTCCGTGCAGCTATTAGGGAGCGCGCGCCAGTCTGCATGCTTCGTTTCATTTCTACGCATACTCACTGTACCGCCCTTACCCCATCCCTTACCACCTTTTGTTTAGTTCTTTTCGTTCATACCTTACGTACCCCCCCCCCCCCCCCGAATGCATTAAGTAACCTGCGAGCAAGCACCCGTCTATTGCAGTATTGAACTTCTTAACGCATCATGCTAAAACAGCATTTCCCTAATTGTAACAATACCTCCTCATTCTGGTATCCTGTCATTTGAGTTGGTTTCTAGAGAAGGAGCCACGTTGAAGAACAAATTTTGTAGTTTATTGTAGGCGTATTGCAACAGTAATGTAATTCCCTTATCATGTTATATATTTTTGGTGCTGCTGTCACCTCACCGCATTCACACACTGGTATTTATGTGCTATTCAAGGCCTTTACGGGACCCCAGCTGCAGTTTTACGACCTCATCGCCAGGCACCCAGGATCTATGCACGACAGTCTCATATTCGACAAGAGCCGTGCGCGGATCCTCTATGAAACAAAACGCGTGCCTCGATTGCTGCTCGGAGACGCTGGCTACGCATGCGTGCCATACCTGATGACGCCGCTCACAAACCCGGAGGCACCGGACAGTCCAGAGGCGAGGTATGTCACTTTGCTATGACGCACCACTTGTACAGAATATTAGAAGCCTTCATAAAATGTCTTTCTGAGTAGTGATCATCACATTGAAGCAGAGCGCCCTTTTTGTCTCCCTCATCCTTGGGCATGCACTTAATCCTTGAAACCTTACGTGTCTATAATGCGAGGTGCCCTTGCCAATAGTGGCTCGACATCTCGAAGCGCTGTCTATATTCAACTTAGGCAAGCATGCTGTGTAGACATTGCAGTATTGAGCATGTTTTAAGAATGCAACAGTGGTGCAATGGAATATTGTTGTTTTTTTATTTAAAAATGGCATTTGTGTAAAAGGGACCAGTACACCCCACAAATGCGACCGACAGCAGTAGGTTAGGATGGCTGGCATGTATTAGCAGTTTGTCGGAGAGCGTGCATGTGTTTCACTGTGTGGGAGTGACAGCTGATGTGCTACATGTAAACGTTGGAGTATTGTATTGACCAGATTCACTGGGAGATGCAATACTGCCGCATCCATGTAGAGAGAGAGAGAGAGAGAGAGCGAAAACGTTTATTGTGAGAGTGTTTACGGTGTCCTTGTAGGAGTGGCTACATCTTCACAGGAAGCCATGAGCTGTCTTAGCAGCGGCTGCCTTCTCGGTGAGCAGGAGCTGGTCCGAGAGGCAGGGGCTGGACAGCAGTGTCTACCACTGCTCTGGAGGATTCCAAATGCAGGTAAGGGGTTGTGGGCGCATAATTATTCGACACTTAAGGATAATATGTCGTAGTGTACCAGGTTCTTGGCAGTATTTGCTTTCTGCTGGATACTGGGCGGGAGATATCCGGTGATGCCTAATTGGATGCGGGAAGGTGTTGGTTTGTAGGAGTCTAAGTGTTCTTTCTTGAGATTTCGTGAGGTTTTGGTGAGGTAGCGGGAAAGACCGTCGATTGAGCTTGTAATGTTGTGCTATTTCGTGGTAGGTTAGAAGAGATAGAGGTTTCTCCACATCCTCCGAGGCCTGGTCGGCAAGTTCTCGGGCCCTCCGCTTCTTTGGTTGATGTGGTTAGTACGGTTGCCCTGACAAGCTCTGTCTTTGTGGTGACTACCATTGTCTTTGCTCTTCTACCACGGATTGTGGCTGCAGCCGTGTAGACCATTTCCGGGCGGGTACCGTATTTTTTGCCTACGGCTTTCGCTGTAGCTTCTCGTCGACCGCAGTGGTGAACCGGGTGCATGTACTTTGGCAGTGGGTTGGAAAAGATATTATGCCGCCGCCGATCAGGAAGCTGCTTGTTCGGCTTCACGTCTGGGGAGCTCCATTTGATTGTGTTCAACAGTTTTCGGCCGGTTTTTCGCATTGCAAGCCGCGCTTTCTGGCTGGAGGGGTGGCCCTTTATGAGTTCGTGAACCGTTTTGTGCAGGCCGATGCGTAGGAACTTATGGGTTGACGCGCTCATGGGGATCCGAAGGGCACCTTATAGTAATAATATTCGTGTGCTAGCTCCGCAGCATAGCCCTTTTAAACTACTCGGAACTACTTGTTTCTTTTGTCCAGGTGCGATGTAGCACATATTTGCAAGACAAACAGGGTTGAGCGGGCATTTGGAATGTGGAAGCGTTGCTTCCCTTGTTTGGATATGCGGCCGCAACACCGGCCCGAACTCTCCGCTGTCGTAATAACAGCCTGTGCTGTTCTGCACAATATTGCCTGCTGACGCCAGGAGCCAACCACACCTGCAGTGCCTGCACCAGTATTGCCAGAACCGAACCGGCAGTTGTGCCTGCAAGTACCTCGGCCTCCTGTAGACACGGTCGTTGGCTCCCCTCACCGGGCAGATCTCATTGCCAGGTGTTTTTCTTCGTGAAAAACTCTGAAATCCTCCTAGCTGCTAGTTTTGAAAGCAGCTCCGGGAGGCTCCAGCCCACTCCCCACTGTCGCCGCGGCTGTCAGGGCACATTCAAGACAGATTTACAATTTGCATACGCTCGAAACCCACAATTATCTGGAGAAGTCACTCTGTTTGAAAATGTGGTGTATGTACGAGAGTGATTTTTGGCTAACCCCACATGTTCCAAATAAATGTGACAACAGACAAATTCTTGAATTATCAGACTTGTTTATTTATCCTGCAACGCAAGTGCAGGGGCTAAACTTTTATGCTTGGAAGCAAGCTGCGCTCAACGTTCTGCAAGCTCTGCCCTGAGGAATTCCAGTTCAATTTTGCGTTTTTGTAGATTTTTTTTTGTTCCAAGGCAACTGCCCTCTCCTCAAGCATCAGCTCACGTTCACGAAGCGCAATGTCCTTCTCCTGCATGAAGAGTTGTTGCTTATTACGTTGTTTCGCCACTTTGCCCCTCGGCAGCCTCAATGTGAGTCGGTGCTCCTGGAACTTTCGCTGCCTCTCCTCGTTGAGCGCGTCAGCCCTCGCATGGACAACTGGGGCAAGAGCACTTTCTAGGGCCTCGTCCCGGGCTCCTGCTGCGCAGAGGCACTGCTAATGGCCGGCCTATTAACAGGAGGCCCTGTGGTACGCTGCGGTGTGGCACCCTCAGAGCTACTTGAAGCAGGCCCATGGACGCTGCGAACAGCCGGCCTGTTGATAGGAGGCACTGCAGCACCCTGCGAGCTACTGGTAGGCGTAGCTGCCGACGGCCGCCTCCCGATAACTGGTGAGCTTCCTGGGTTCACAGGCGTGTGCACCCCAGTCGCAGGCTGCCTCATGGGTACACAGGCAGGCTTCGCCAGTACAGCAGGGGCATTTCTCTCTGGCCTGCGCACCACAGTGTTTGAGTGGAGTGGTGCGGTTGTGGTGCAGCCGCGGAGGACGACCTGGGTGTGGTCTGCTGGGCTGGAGGGGACACGGGCCTCAGGGACGATGGCGGACTCCAATCTGCACAATTAGATAACGAGACACCATATGAAGAACAAAGGCGAACAAGGTAGCAGTGAGGGTACAACACGTATATAATTAGTGAACACCTATTCAGTGATGGAATAAGAAATTAGTAACTAGCAATACTGAGTGATATTTGTGAATTGTTCTATCATTTGTTCAACCATTCTGATTTTGTAGGGTGGAGCCCTTTGTCGCCCGTTCATGGGCTGAGCTGCAGCGTCACCGTTGTCGTTACAGAGCGAACAATAAAAAAAGTGAAGGATAGGTTTGCGAAATTTCTAGGGGAGGGCAGTTTGCCGTGGTGGCGCGAGCCAGCACTCTCGGAAAGTGTCAGGTGGGGGAGGATAGGCGGCAGTGTGCTGTGCCGGCACGAGGCGCTCAACCGCGCTACGCTTGGCGAAAACATGAGGGGGGCGTGCGTGTGGTGATGGTGTGCGTTCGCTTAAGACGCAGTTCGCGGTCCCTTCCTTTGACGCACTTCACGCCGCCGACGCAGAGGCTCATCATTGCTGCCGTTGAGAGAACCCACGAGTGAGCGGTGCCTCAGCGCACTGCTGCTGCGCCCAAATATCGCATTAGGGAGTTACGTATCGCCCGTCAATTTTTTATAGTACATGATTTAGAGTACTCCTTTGTCGTGAAACAGCAACTTATGCTCTTTTTGGTTTAGTTCCAGTTCGGGTTCGGCATGCTGGAAAAAGTTTCGGTAGGGTTCAGTGAAAGCAGTGTTTACTGCTGTAAGGTGAGACCCAATCCTCCTGTGTTCACAATCGCCTGGTACACAAGAAGAGCTACTCGCGAATGGGATCCCCGCACCTCCTAGTGGTGCGACAAAAAATGTGTTCTTCTGTAATTCATGCTATGCACGACTACGCCACAGCTGGGCATCGGGGCTGTGCATGCCCTTTTCACCGCGCGCAGCATATTTTTTTAACCAAGCTGTACGTGCCGAGTGGCCCGCAGTTTCAACGTAACAAATGCCATTATCGGATTCAGGAATTACGTAATCGCCAGCCAATTTTTTGTAGCACGTGACCCCAAGGAAAATTTGTGGAAGTGAACACAATCTATACAAATTCCATTGAAGTTGGCCCTAACAACATTTAGTGTCAAACTCCACTTTGTTTTCCGGCATACAAAACAACAGCAATTTGTGAGACGCATACACAAAGAGTTCTGTGAACGATTTAAAAGACACAAGCTCCAACCTGGGAGTACTGTGGAGATGTTGAAACATGAAATAACACAGACAGCAAACCTGGTATAGAATGCAGGTAACGCTTGTGAACCTACCATATCCATGTGCGGGTAAATGTGAGAGATAACTCACCAGAATCGTGATCAAAACTTATGGAGTCCCCTGCCACCATTGCCTCGAGGATACCAGCCAGTGATGTCATCACTGGCAGATTCATGACTGCTTTACCAGCATACGCCCCAATGCTGTCGAACTCGTTCGTTACTTCAGTGCTCATGCGTGCGGCGGCTGCCCCCACGAATTCCAATGTCGGACTCGCGGTCTGTTCCTGGCGTGGCCCACCTCCTGTAAATTAACAAAGCAATGTCGCATGTGGACACAACACGCGCGGATGCAACATACTGTAGTACAACATTCAAGGACATAACACAGAAAAAAAGCTCTCACAGGAAGAGAGAGTGCTCCTTCCTAAGTGTGGTCCCACAACCAAATACTTTGAAGTACCTACACATAACGCTCCCTTCCCTATTGATTGCTGTTGCATAATCATGACATTTGCATCCGCAGCACCTCAGCAATAACAAAGCATGATTGCTGATAATAAAGAAAGCCTTGTTGAACGCACGGTTTTCGCACAACTATTTCGGCGGGTGCGTCGTAGGCATATTGTATAATATTTTTAGATGCAAAGCATATCTTGCTCGGGGCTATGTCCGGTGTCCGTCCGTTGTCGGCACCTCTCCCCCTACACTATAAAAAAATAAATATTTTGCGGGGCCCGTTTTTGATGCCACGACTCTCTGACCGCAACGGGAGGTATGCGGCGCTCTTCCCACTGCGCTAGAAAACTGAGACAGGAGCAAGTGCTACGATCGCGCCTTATGTCCTTGACTCATTCAAACTACTTCAAGAAGATACTGATACAACGAAGGCACGCGAAGCTGAACGTCAATAGAAATGACGAACTGAAAACTTTAGAGGATGATGCTAGCGTCTGTTGCTAGGGGGGATGTCCCGCGTCCGTGCCCCGTCCGCAGTGCCTCTGAGGATGATAGTGGCAGGATGCCGCTAGGGACTGGCCAACCAAATAATTCATCACGAGATAGCTTCGCGTTCAACCACCGTCGTCATCTTTCCGTAGGGGAACCGCTGAAGACGAAGAAGAAGAAGAAGACAAAGCTGCGAAGAGGAGGGCGTGTACGTTGCGCTCGCCCCGTCCGGAGCGCTTCTGTTGATGATTTTGGCAGGATTCCCTAAGGGATTGGCCAACAAAAGAATCCATCACGAAATAGCTTCGCGTTAAACAACCGTCGTCATCTTCCCGTAGGGGAACCGCTGAAGAAGAAGAAGGAGAAGAAGACAAAGCTGCGATGACGAGGGCGTGTACGTTGCTCTCAGCCGACGCACCAACGTCAACAACCTTTACCTCACTAACGCTGACGGAGACTACCGATTCTACCACAGAGACGACAACATCGACAAGAACATGATGGACGAGTTTCGGCGCCTCGAGCACCACCGCCTACTCACCATAACACAACAGTACTTGAGTGCCTTTGCCACCGGTGTGGACCCGGACGTGGAATTCCCTCTGGCGCTACTAAACACCAGATCACTCAACATAACGGCAACACGGCAGCTGCGCCATAAGCGCGCATGCGCGTCTCCTCTCTCATCTCCTCCTCTCCACTCCACCTGCTCTATATATTAAATTCAGTCCGCACACCGGTTCCACAGTTGCTGCTTCGGTTGAGACACGCTGCACCGTCCGATGAGCTGAATGGACGACCACAATTCTGCTTTGCATCACCACATAGTTCCCTTCAAGTAGACGGTGTAATTTTCTCCCACCTCTACTTTCTAAATTCTCATCTGTTTAACTACACCTCCTGCGTCCTGATTGACTACTTTTCTTTCAGCTGAACTACGCCAGCACCCGGCCGACGCGCGCGCGGTCGTAGCGCGTTGGCGAGCCAACCCTGCGTTGTTTTAATTATATCGAACAGGTCACTCACCCGTGCGTTTTAATTATATCGAACAGGTCACTCACCCGTGCGGTGCACCTCCCGCTGATCTTCGGAGTCCTTTTTCTTCCACTTTGCTTTTTCGTCCTCCCACAGATTTCTCAGTTGTTTCTCAGTCCTCGGGTACATACTTGCGTCACTGTAGTATTCGAGTCACAGGCGTTCCCATGCCTTATTTTTTGCTTTCACCGACGTTATATCCGTTTGCCGATTTTCCAGCACATCATACTTCGAACCCAAGTACGCCAGGTGCTGGCGCTCATCCCTCGTGTATATAAACCAGGGCTCACACATCGTGAACAAAGGACGAGACGTGCACGTGAAATGAGCCGTGGAAACGAGCCTCCCGCTAGCGGGCGATGTAGGAGCGGAGGCGGCAGGTTGTTGCCAGACGGGAGAATGGCTTCGGCCGTTCATCAGCGTAGTTTCTGTTACGCTAAAACGACGTGTCGTGGACAAACAACACCTGATTTTTTTATGCATTATTTTATTGTATAACAAACAACTAGGCTTTAATTTTAAGCTTAGCGTTTGTTTTAGATCGAACGTAAACACGTATCCTCCACCCCAGCTGACTGTCGTGTCTATCATGTGTCGAGGAGGATTTCTCGCGGAGCCACTTCGCCAAGGGATCGGGGAGGGCTGTTTCAGACACGCGTTGGCCACTCGAGTGGAGGAGCCCGTCAGATCGCCACTTGCTCGAGTTGAGTAGAAGTGCGGAGGGGAGGCGTGATTAAGAATATGGGGGTGAGACAGCAAAACCTAGCTTCGCCGCTGGATGCAAGAGCAGACACTGAAAAATTCGGCATGTAAGCTTAGTTATGTCCATTTATACCGATTTATTCTACTTAGTTTAGTAAGTTTGCGAATTGCGAAAAAGATGAGGGAACTTTTATGATCGCTATTGATCAGAACCAGCTGCTACTTCCGCCTTTTGCAATACCTCTTAAACACAACCGAATTCGTATTCACCAATTTATACAACGGAGTCCCATTCTTGGCAAGCAGCGCCAAAAAGGTAGCGTTTCTGTATCGAAAGATGTCTGTATGTGGTTCGTACATTTTCTTCCCCTCCCTGCAAACCAACCATTAACCTATGTTTGCCGTACGGCCACCTAATTCCGTGGAGTGTGGGTTGTCCTTGAGGTGCTGTCGAACAAGTTTATCGAAGGCAACGCGCAAAGGATGCGAAGCTGTACCAAAACAGCTCCAGAAAAATCCTCGCTTAATCAGACGACAAAGCCATACCCGTGATGCCGCCGCCGGTGAGCAGGCACTTCCGCACGTGGAATGCTGAGTAAACTCGCGCGCAATCTCTAGTGTTCTCCGTTAGTAAAATCCTCCACCTACCTCCCCGCGCCACCAGCTGCGGCGCGTTGGGAGTTTTTTGTCCGGCACGCCAATAAAGAACCTTTGTCTGGTAGAGCTAGAAAGCTTTGTCTTAAAAAGGGTCGCACTGAAGTTAGGCTTCCTGATCTCCCTAGTACCCCTGATAGTATGTCTGAAAACTACTAGCGCTTTTTTTATTTGAAATCCAGTCAAAGAAACCCCTCCACAGAAAGCTTCTCATTTTTAGTTTAAAACCTTCTGCATGATATGACCGAATATTTCTACAAGGCCGTGAAACAAACAATAAAACTTTGTCAGCGTCACCTCCCAGCAGCCTCCCAGAAGTATACCAACCGAAAATAATTTGGCATATGTGGACGCAAAATGTCCCGCACCACCGCAGCTTTATCAGTTCTCACGCACATCATTTCCAGTCCCTTCTGATGAACAAAATGGTTCTGGACCTGCTCAGGGCCTTATAGGTGAGCACAGAATAGCAGCGAAGAGAATAACCACGAGTAACGAAATCCCAATTTCCTAATCAAACATCTCATTTTTATCTTGGACGGGTCAACACTGACCGAGCTGATAAACGAAGGTTTCAATTGATATCCAGGTCGGGTTCACATCTCTAACCCAGCTGCCGTTTTAGGTGCCAATGGTTCGGGCGTGACACAAACGCATCCTGCGGCCGACATACTAGCACAAAGGGCGCCGAACGAGTTCACCCTTCTTAACACTGCGATTTACAAAACCGGCCCCTACTGCCAGGTTCCTCACCAGTTGTATTCACAGTCCCGTGAAAGGTTTAAAAGCGAAAACAAAGTATTAAGAAGAATAAATCAACTAACCCTTTGTCGAAGCGACAACAACGGGGTAAGCGAAGCTTTCAAAATTGGGTCCAACACCAAACGAACCAACCCAGACAGAGGCTCGCCCCTTTCCCATTGGGGAGGGAAGCCGATGCAGCTCACCCGGGGGAAGAGTGATACCCAATCGTAGCAGTGACAGAGTTCCGCGAGATCAGCGTGTACGAGTACTAGGTGAGAAACGTAGCTGGCCTTTGCGCACGCGTAAGAGTCTGCCTCTGCAGCACGCCGAAAGACGGCTCTGCCAACTTCAACTCATACAGGCCTCTTACACATTACAGTTACCTCAGTTGCCTACAGGCTCGCAATGCAATCCCTAAGAGCGGAACTATAGGCGTGGATAGAGGGTAACGGCATACTGAAGGAACTGCAAAATGAATGCAGACGAGACAGCCAGATAGAGGACAATTTATTTGTGCTAACCCAATGTATACAGCTGCAAATAGCTCTAAAGCGACCATTATGGATAACATTTCTCGATTTAAAGGGAGCCTACGACAATGTAGATAGAGCACCTCTATAGAGCATACATGAGCGGGAGGGATTAGGCCAGGAGTTTATACAGCTGTTGGCAGGTATTTACAATGAGGGCGAGATGCAAATTACCTGAAAGAACCTAAAGTGCACGGAAACGGTGGTCACTTATAGAGGTTTAAAGCCTGGTTTTTATCTCCGCCGTTGCTGTTCTTGCTGTACATTGCAAGACTAAAAAAATCTTGAAAACAGTGAATTAGGTTTCAATGCGTGTTATAGCCGCAAAGAGCCGGAAGTGCCGCCACATATCCAGGGCCTGATATATGCAGATGACATAGTACTACTAGAAGATAGAGAACCGTGTCTGGAGCAGCTCAAAGATATATGCGGGGAATAAAGCCCTGAACTGGGGTTAGAGTTTCGCACAGCAAATTCGGGAGTGCTATTTTTCATGACGACGCCTGTAACAACGCGGTATTCGTCCAACAAGCAACACTAGTTTGCGTAAAGAAATACAAATATTTGGCCATATGGATAAAGGAAGTTCAGGCGTATCGAAAAAAGTCATGAGCAGCACGTTACAATGAAAGGCAAATGAAACGCTTCTATCGTGAAGCACAAATCACTATGGGGATATAACGAATATGGAGTAGTGAGAGGAATATAGAAGGATTTTTTTTTCTTTCTTTCGTTCTAACGTAAATTTCACGCCACTAAGCCTAGTAAAACAAGCCTAGCCGTTCCCATATACCTCTTTGGCGTTGTTGACTGCTGCCATTTCTTTTTGTATTTCCTCAAAGAGCCCCTCATTTTCCAGCCATATATTTCTGCGAAAGCCTACTGAGGGCCTCGGTTCTGGAAGCATTGATTCCAATGTAGAATGAGCGGGTTTTCGGCAAGTTGATCACTCATAACAGGCTGTCGATGTTCGAGTCAAGCCTCGGGGGTTGATGAGAAGGTCCCCTTATTCCCGTGTAATCAGAGGTGCACTCGTCACCTCCCTCAAGGGTCAGACGCATTTGGAAATAAATACCCCAGAATGTGAAGGAGAACATATTCGCCCCGACAGCCGAATTAGTAAGGCATCCAAGATCAAATTGGAAGTCGTGGAATCGGCCCACACTGTGGATGTGTGCTTTTCTTCCCCGGTTTCTTTCTTACGTGGATTCAAAATTCTAACTTCACTAACCGTAGTATAGGGAACCCTAACCATTGCCTTATGGCTCCTTTGCCGATCTAGACTGCCGGGTTTTCTGTATTTCCTCAACGAGCAACTCATTTCCTAACTATAAATATAAACTGAGAGACGATGGAAACGTGATCGGTTTTTTTCGGACACTCGGATGAAAGAGACGCATTAATTGGTGATTTTAAGTATGTCCCGTTGATGATGATGCCAAGGCCATGAGATCTAGCGCTGATGATAATGTGCTGCTTATGAGAAAATGTCCCCAGCGTATTGAAGAGCACAGGGCGTGGTCAGAGTGTCTCACATAATGACCCCTCCGCGGCCGCGAGCGGCCGCCTGGGCACGATTTATTCTCCGGTCCTGCGGTTGAACGGTTTGAGACGAGCTACGTGTACGACTTCGGTACCATGGCGGCGCCGATCTGATGTCTGTTCTACTGGCGCCACACGATAATTACCTGGCAAAGAATGTTGTGTGATTTTGTATAAATCAAGAAAACAGTGAAGAAATTTGTTGCACAGACCGCAATCTTTTCGCCCATTTCTCCAGCGATGTCTGGCCGCTGGCTCTGTCAGCCCATTTTCCTCTCACTCTTCACGCCGCGCGTGTTCCCGGTGGTCCTTCTTTTTCTCATCTTTGACCACCGGTTTGTCTCCATTGTGCGCTACCGCATTTTTTACGGCACGGGGATGTTAGTCACCACATTTATCCACCTGCCGGAAAGGTTTGTTTGAGGCAAACAGAACTCGGCACAACATACTCGCAGACGGAACGGCGGGACACAGCTCAGCAACGAAATGTCTGTTCTTTCACAGTCTGTGATACAGCCAGTAGGGTAACATTCACAGTAGTGTCACAACAAGTCTCTAGAAGAATGTAAGTACCCAAGAATGCGAAACAAAGGAGAACACACACTGTATTCCAACTCCGCAGAGATGTGACAGTTGGAATCAGCCCCCTACATTCTCGCTAGACTTAAGTTTTGGTCTTCTACGCCTATTTTATCATTGTGGGGCAGAATTCAGTCCATGGTTGTGAATATGCCCCACGCGTTGGAAGTAAGCTAAAGTGTTGCAGCCACTCTAGAGACACTCTTTTGCCTGCACCATTATGCTGAATTACCCCCGCCTAAGCCCTATTGTTGCCCTTATACTGAACTAAAATCGTGAGAAATGTACGGGTTAACCGGCAGGAACCATCGTTAATAGAGTCGGGGTGAAAGGAAAGGAGACACCACCCGCAACTTTGTCGTTGGGGGCGTATGGGATCTTGCACCTTTGAAATGGTTTTCTTTTCCCGGCGCTGGCTGACAGGTGAACGACGAGATCCTTGACAGCACGCCAAAATGCCTCGATCTTCGCCATGATCTCACGTGGCTACTGGGTATTTTGGCGCAGCCCGAATGATTTTACAGAACTTTACAAATCGTGTAATGCCAGACCGCATCCGAGGCCAGTAGAACTCCTTGCATACCCGATTCATTGTTCGGTTGCCACCCTTGTGACCACCGAGTGTTTGTTGAAGGAGCTTTTCGAAGAAGATTCCTCATAGTTGCTGAGTCCTGAGAGAAGACTTGTTTTCTTTTTTTTCTGAGAGGTAACCGATATTGTGATAATGAACGCCGGTAGTCTTCACGAACTTGAATACAGCTGCTGTAATTGTCACCTTTCTATCGATCTCAACGAAAATCTTCCGAACCGATTGGTCTTGCTGTTGTAGCGCACATAGGTCAGCAGCGGTGATCATTGAGGGGATGTGAGCAACGGTAGGAACCGTCGGCGTTTTTCTTGCAGCCTGGCTTTTTTCTCTGCGTCAGTGTGCATATAGGTATTCAACCCCGCTACAGCTGGTGAAGTAGACGGCAGGTTGTGACCACGCTGGTCTTTTCGGTCGCAGCCTGCTCGAAGTGCTGTACTTGAAATTATTGGTTCCTTTTGAGTGGGCTCCTCTCGTCTGATGTTCCGGTAGTCCAGCGTACTTACATCCCCAGTCCCCTCAATGTTTCCTATGATGACGTCGGGCCGGGGGTTATCCATGCAGCACGCTAGCCCGCTGCCTAAGAATAACAGGGAATGTATGTCCACTTCTGCCTCCGGTAGGGACAGAGGTTTAATCTAACAAGTGACCGCTGCCCATGCCTCCTGTTTTTGGTATCATTGATGAGAGAAGGTTTTGCGATGGCTGTGTGACAGCCTGTCAGACAAGGAGACACAACCTCTCCGATGTTATTCACAACATATTTACACGAAGTATCGAGAACATTGGATTGGGAAGAGGAAGGAGTAGGGTCAATGGAGAATGCCTCAGTAACCTCAAATTTGCTGATGACGTTGAATTGTTAAGTACATCGGGGGACGAACCGCAAAGCACGCTTACCGCCTAAACATGCAGAGTAGAACCGTGGACCTGAAAATTAATGTGCGAAAATCTTAAGTATTAATCAATAACCTCGGCACAGCACAGTGGTTTGAAATAGGTGGCGAAGCAGTGAAAGTAGTAAGTGAATATATCTACTTAGGCCAAGTTGTGACCCCGAATCCCAACCATGAGGCAGAGATAATTAAAAAGATAAGATGGCGTGGACTACATACAGCAGACATTATCAGATAACGAATGGCAGCCTACCATTGTCCCTTAAGAATTGTATGACAGCTGCATCTTACCGATACTCACCTACGAGGCAGTAACTTGGAGGCTCACCAAAAGGGTTCAACTTCAATTGAGAACAACTCAGGGGGCAATAGAGCGGAAGATGAAATGTGTAACATTCAGGGACAAGACAGAGCAGAGTGGGTCACGGAACAAACGCGTGTTAAGGACTTATAAGTAGAAATTAGGATGAAGAAATGGACGCGGGCAGCGCATGTAAGACGAATGCAGGATAACTGTTGCTCATTAAGGGTAACAGAGTGGATCCCTAGAGAAGGCACACGTTGCAGGGGGCGGCCGAAAGATAGATGGGCAGATGAGATCAAGAAGTTTGCGGGGATAAATTGGCCGCACTTAGCACAGGACCGGGTTAATAAGAGAGTGATGGGAGAGGCTTGTCTCTGCAGTGGGCATTGACAGGCTGATGATGATGATGATGATGTATTACATTCAACCCAATGTCTTGTAGGACGGTAACGGATAGCCCTTCGAGACATCCTTCGCATTTCGGCATCCGCTCCAGATTCACTGGCGGCGGGTTGCCTTTCGGAAACTCGGGCAGAGCCTGGCGGCATTGAGACTTGTTCGATGCTTCCATCTGAAAATTCGTCGGCCCAGACAATGAGCTCGCCACTAGACCATTCTTCTCCAGGTGGTTTGAACGAGCTTCAGCCTGGTGTCCACGGTTGCGCACCTGAGGCAGAAGGCATTTTTCTTGCTGAGCTGGCCGGAACCCGGATAGTTCACCCGACAGTTAGCTGGAGGATCGCTCAGCACAAACAGTAGGCCTAATCTTGGGATCCTGTTGATCGGTAGCCCGGGGAAGTCCAGGTGGCTTGCTACTCCCCTCTTCTTAGCATCTTCCACAATTGGTTACAGCTTGACGTTCATGGTAGTGGTCGGCGGTTTCGTGTAGCTGGTCCTGGTTCTTGCAGCCCCAGTCCTTTAAAAAATGGCTAATCTCTTGTGACAGCTGTTGAGAAATTGCTCGGCCACCATTTTGTCTTCGAGCGCGCGGTGCGACTGCTTCGTTTTGTCCATCTCCTGACAGTTATTAAATAAGCAAGCAAACTGACGCCCTGTCTCCGAATTATGCAGCTGAGACTCCTTGAACTTGCACCAATAGTGCTCCTCGTTGTATCTGAATCTCTGTAAAAGTGTCTGATTTAGTTTAGGATAGCCCATGGGATTATCAAACTACATGCCACCAACAGCATTGAGCGCTTCCGAAGTCAAACAAGTGCAACGACAACGCCCACGTATCTAAAGGTCACCCTTGGCTAGTTGCCACCCTCTCAAAAGGCTGAATTTACGGGTCAAGCTCATCTCGCTCCTCTTTATAGGCACGGGTGAACTTGCGACGGCCGTGGACGCCTTGAGCCGCATTAGGCACAGCGACGCCTCCTACGACATGAGATCTCGGGACAGAATTCTGCAACTCTTAGGGAAAAACGTGCGCTAAAACCAGGACAGAAAAAAACAAAGAACGACGAGGCCGATGCGACTCTTCCAACTATGCGACTCATCCCGAAGCCGCAGCTTAAGTTCTAACAGGTCCCGTTCTGCCTCAATGCGAGCTCTGGTCTCGGGCTCGGTTTTCTGGGCTAGCAATGCAGCTTCTTTAGCCGCCTCGCATTTATTAGCGCGTGTATTCCTTTCCGTGGTTCTTTCCGCATCGACCAATTTTTTCAATCCTGACAATCCTAACTCTTCGTCAATAGACATCAACATTTCGATATCCATCCTTGATTTCCGCTCGCGCTTGCCCGCGTAGCTTTCAAAATAGGATTAAAACGCACCCTGTCCTTTCGCAGACGCCACAATTTATGAGCAAGCGTGTTAACCTGGAAGGGGCATGATATGTGGAAAATGAGCAAAGGAAGTAACGACTTGGCTTGTGAACAATTAAATAAATGTATGTTCTGCTGCGAACTCACCTACACACTCGGAAAGAGGACTAGGGACCTGAACTTTAACGAACCGCGGCGCACGTGCAACACCAAGGAACCAAAACAAGACAAACGAGTCCGAACAAGAGTTCTAATGGAAAACAGGCGACGTGTAAGCCCAGTCCGCTCGATGCTCTGACAGGGCGACGTCGGTGGCCCGCTGAGGAAAAGCCTTGAACTCTTAGGTCGACCGTGCTGAAGCCATTTTTCAAACGTGTGGAGGGCCGCGAAGACTTTAACCGTGGTGACGGTGGAGATGCAGTGGCCGCCGCCCGAAACGCTCAATTCGTCGGCTCGTGCATAACTGCTCTAGGTCTCATCTCCAACCTTGGCTAGGATCACGCGTTGGGGACAGGTCCACGAAAAAGCCGGCGCGCTGTTGGCGGAGGCGAGTCCTCCCGCACAGCTCCTCGATGGTTCCCGGTCCTCGACGAAATGATGCCCCTGGCCTGAGTTTGCACAGCCATCCCAGCGAAATTTTTTCGTTCGTTCCTCCAGCGGTACCTCGCGCCACCCCATGCTCCTGCGGTGCTTCACGCCCCATGTGCTCAAGGTGATATTCCGCTTTGTAATCTTTGACCGCCGGTTCGTCTCCGTCGTCTGCTAGGGCATTTTCGTGAGATGGGGTTCTCAGTCATCACAACACTGTTATGTACACCAAGAGCAGTAAGGGACACTTCAGGGAAAGCGAAGGGAGCCTGTTCATACAATCGGGTTTCACCTCCAACCTAACATGCCTAACTCACCTTTAGGACATCCTTTTCTTTTTCAGACGGGCCGCTGAACCACTAAACTCCGCTAAATGTCGATTTTCTTTTTGCAGCATTACGATCTTCGGTCGTGTCGTCGGCGCTGAAAAAGCTCAGTGTGACCCCCACAAATTGAACGCCGCCAGAAACTACCCGGCGTTTCTGTGTTTTAAAGACGCCGTACGTAGCTTTGCCGGGCATGGTTCTTATTTCCGACGTTTCATCAAAAGTTTCGCTGACATCGCCCGTCCGCTCACTGACGTTCTCAAAAAAGACGTCAAGTTTCACAGGGGTACTGACCAGCCCGAGTCATTTTATTCGCTAGTATCACTATTTACACCCTTACCAAGTTTCGCCCAACTTAGTAACCCGTTCACTCCTACCGAAGTGCTCACCGATTCCAGAGGTCATGGCATCGGCCTCACGATCACAAGCAACGATGGCCAGCGGTCATGGCACCGCGGAATCGCCCCGACCGCATCATCGCGTACTGCAGCTGCCTCCTATGTCGTGCAGAACGCAAGCAGTCTCTCACCGAGGGAGAATGCTTCGCACATGTGTGGGTATCGAGAAGTTTCGCCCTAGGCTTATGGAAGCCTTTCACTGTTGTCACAGGTCATCATGCGTTATACTGGCTCTCGGCACTAATATCCCCAGGACGCTTCGATCGCTGGGCACTACGCCTTCAAAACTATTCTTTCTCGGTGGTCTACAAATCTGGTATCTGGTATCCCTCATGACGCCGAATGTCTCACTCGTTATCCGGTTGACCTTCTCAAATGTCTACCCCAATCCAGATTGCTCTCCATTTCAGGTTCCCCCCGCCCGGGTGATAAGCGGCGTCGCGATCTTTCTGAAATTCATTATCGACCGTGTTCACTACCCGGTCCCCTTAACTTACCACGCACCTGTTTCAATTACAGGATGACATCCTTTACTGCGAGAATATCCATCCAGATGGCCCTGACCGTCTGTTTGTTGTCCCCGAGCCCTTTCGCTTAGATTTTCTCAAAACACTTCTCGACCTCATCACCTCGGTCTCTACCCTACTTACGACCGTGTGTGCCGTCGATTTTATTGTCCTAGCTTTGACTGTTATGTCAAGCGTCATGTGGGCACGTGTTATAAATGTCACGCCGCCACAAGTAAGGAAGAAAGGAGTGCATTGTTTTGTTCATCGGGATCAGGTATTGGGTGTGGAGGAGGCGCTCAGGGCCGCTGCGACCACCAGGGCCCTAAAGGAGGTCGGGACTTGGCCTGACTCCCCCGAGTCACGCAACATCTGCTCCTAGAGGTGAGGGGAGGGAACGGGGAGGTAGGGGTCTGCGGGGCATTCGTAGAGCGAATGGTAGTGAGTGTCGGGTGCCCCGCCGGCTGTACAGGTAGGGTCAATAAAGAGGAGTGGATGACTGTGTATCAATTGTGTTCTGATGATGATGATGATGATGAATAGTGGCTTTTCCTTTAGATCGGGGCGTCGGTTGTCAGCAACCGACTTGCCTGTTTCATTACGTTTACTTGCCCTACTCCCAGCTAACCTATAGATTTGCTTCCTCCTTCCAATTGATCCCTTTTTTCTGTTTTAAATTAATCGCACCCACCCCCCTTTTTTCTCCCCTCGCTGTTCTAAATTCTCATCCGCATGATTACTCTGCCTGCGTACCCATCCCTTCCCTACTTTTCTTCCACCACCACTACAGTCGCCTCCACGTAACCTCTATGGCCTTGAAGTTGAGGTTCCCCCTCGCCCCAAATCCCAAAGCCTCCGCCAGCGTCGTTTCCCCCTCACCCCGCGGTGGCCGTATCTGTGTGCAGCTCCAGACAATATGGTCTATAGTTTCCCGATCACTGCCGCAGCATGCACACGTTTCATCCTGCTGCCTGTAGCTACCCGTGTATGCCCGGGTTCTCAGGCACCCTCCCCGTGCCACGAAGAGCAACGAACTGTCTCTCGTATTGCAATACAATCCCTCCTTCTGAATTTCCCGTTTCTCTGCTCTATAAGTGTCCAGGGTTTTTTTAGCTTCTATTCTCTGTGCCCACTTCGTCGTCTCTGCTGCCTTTACCTGCTTTTTAACTGTTGTGTAAATCCCGCTTTTCCCTACCGACTTTCCGTAGCGCTTGGTCAGGTGTCTGTTCCTCCGTCTCCACCGCGTGTCCACGCTCCTCATATATAGGCAGAGGTTGGCGAACTCACTCATGAGTCCACTCACTCAGACTCATTTGGACTCAAACTCAGTTTGAGTTTGAGTGAGCGCGAGGCTAGTGTGGCATGGTGAGTTTGAGCTTGAGTGAGTTTGAGCCGATTGAGCCGGACTGAGTTTGAGTCCAGTTAGTGAGTTTGAGTTTGTGTCCAGTGAGTTTGAGTCCAGTTAGACTTAGTGAATTCTGAGTCCATTTTGAGTTCTGAGTACATTTTGAGTTTTATTCCATTTTGAGTTTTGAGTCCATTTTGAGTTTGAGTCCATTTTGAGTTGTGAGTCCATTTTGAGTTTGAGTCCATTTTGATTTTGAGTCCATTTTGAGTTTTGAGTACATTTTGAGTTTGAGTCCATTTTGAGTTCTGAGTACATTTTGAGTTTGAGTCCATTTTGATTTCTGAGTACATTTTGAGTTTGTGTACATTTTGAGTTTGAGTTCATATTGAGTTTTGAGTACATTTTGAGTTCTGAGTACATATGAGTTTTGAGTCCATTTTGAGTTTTAGTACATATGAGTAGCGTATGAGGCAGCTATGGTTGGCTGTTAAGTTTCATGCGTCGCTGTGGGCTCGGAATTCAGGTTACCTGCGGGTACGGCTCCATTCGTGATCCACATAATCGGTTGGGAGGGAGGGGGTGTCTGATTTTTTTAGTTTCTTGTTGAATTTTCATCACCCTAAACACTTGCTGTATACCAAGTTTTCGCGGCTGGGCGCGTGAGTGATAATTGACCGGTGAGGTCATGAAAAAAGGTTGTCTTAATTTTTCCTCTTGATGGATCCACTAAGAGGGTGGGAAAGGGTGGTGGGAAAGCACACGGCGGCGCATGCTTGCTGGTTGTTTGCATGCTACTGCTAACGGCTGGATATCTGGATATATGGGGGTCACAAAGGAAGGGGTGAGAGCCGGTGGAAATGGGGGAGGGGGCTGTACCTTCTGCTGTTTCAAATGAATTAGCTGAATTTACTGGGCAACGCCCCTTTATACAGAATAATGACCGCATTAGATTAGGTGTAAAGTCAAACTGATGATGCTAAGGCCTGTAAGGTATCAAATGAAAGATCCCGATTAACGATATCACGCGGGGTAAATAAAAAAAACCTTCCTGATTGTAGCCCACAGGCAGTCATAATGAGTCATAGATTGGGGTAAAATTCAAAATAATGCTGCGAGGGCATGTAGGGAATCAAGTTCAAGGTCTCGATTTGGGGAATCATTTGGAACAAAAATGGTTTATGGTTATATGATGACGTATTCATGGTTAGTCATAGATTCAGTTAAAATTCAAGTTCATGACACTAGGGCGTGTGGCGTATCAAATTAAAGGTCTCGATTAGGGACATCACGTGCTTCCTGATTATTATCATGACATAGTCAAGGTGGGTCATAAATATGATTAAATTTCACAATGATGCCACTGAGTGTACGGCGCATCAAACTGAAGGTTCCGATGAGGGAAATCACGTGGACAAACTTGCGGTATGGCTATATCATGAGATAGTCATGGGTAGTCATTGAGCGGTTTAACATTCAAATTGATTCCGGTAGGCTGTGATAGGTATAAAATAATGGTCTTGATGAGCGGAATCACGTAGGAGAAATACAAAAATGCGTCCTGGTTATAATCATGAAATAGTCATGGCGAGTCTTATATTGGGTTAAAATTCGCAGTGACCCCGCTAGGGCGTGTATGGTATCAAATTTACGGTGTTGACGAGGGGAATCACGTGGTAGAAAAAAAGGCTTCGTGGTTCTAATCATAAGATAGTCATTATGAGTCATAGATTGGGGTAAATACAAGGTGAGGCCGCTAAAGCCTGTCGGGTGTCAAATTGAAGGTTTAGTTAGGGGAATCACGTCGGACATTTAAATAATGCATCCTGGTTGCAGTCATGAGCCTCATGGTTAGTTTGACTGGTATAAATTCTATATGATCCTGCTAGGGTGTGTGTGGTATCAAATTAAATGTCTCGTCGAGGGGGATCACTTGGGAAAAATATAAAAATTCTTTCTGGTTATAGTTACGAGGATATAGCAAAAGGTATGTTTCTTTTAGTGCTGGGTCGGGTTTAACGAAAATTTCTTGCCAACCCGTAAGGCAGTTGTGCTATATACATGCGAAGGTTGCTTGTCCAGCCATGTTCATTGCTTCCTAGTAATACAAAAACCCTTGTAATAAAAATATTGGCGTTTAATTGGTGAATCATCGAGGCAGGATGGCATGGGGTAAAAACAAAAGCCATGACAAGCTCTTCAACCTAAATCACCAGACTCAAAAACTCTCTGCTAATAACTGCCCTTGAAACGTTACTTCCTCTTTTTCCCCGTGTCCCAAGAAACAAGCAAATCCTTCTACACATATGGTGTGGAAATTGTGGACGACCATAGGTAACAGGGGGCATCAGAGCTTATAAGAAATGCGAATTTGACATTTGTTTCTGAATAAGCCTTCCGGCCGCGTTTCGTGTCCGTAATTTCGCTCCCGCAGTGTACCAACGTGCGTTCGAATCCAGGATTGGCCAATTACATGTGAGACATTAACTCCTTGCTAGAGTGTAGGAGATAGAGAGACAACAGAGCCACAAAGAAGTAAACATACATTGCGCCAGAAGGAAAACACTTCGGAAAAATAAGCAAGCGCAGTTTGTGTGTGCGCTCGAACTGATTTCTTTACAATAAGAAATCAGCGGAAGATTTCAAAACTAGCACATGATAAAAATGTAAAGGAAAAGAATTAACTCGAGCTCTACCGTTATCCAACGACTACATGTGAAACACAATGAAAGAACAGATGACTGATGAAACACACGCATATACACCCACACGCAAACGCACGCGCACTCGCACACGCCCACGCACACGCGTGCGTGCTGGAAGTTAACAGCTGGGTACGATGGCGGTAATTGCTTAGAACAGTAGCGTGGTGCTTTTCCGAGCTGCGAGAGCTCATCCCACGTAGCAAATGCTAATAAAAACTAATACAAGTGCCTCAGCAAACAATGAGGCACGTTTTTGTTTGTCCCACGTGATTTCCCTCCTCGAGACCCTCAATTTGATACCCCACCTTTTTTAGCGCCACATCTCTCTGAATTTTAACCCAATCTGAGACTATCCATGACTCCCGTGTTACACGGTTCACCATTTTCGACATTTTTTCGTCCTATTATTTTTTTATTTTTTAACATTTAGTTTGATCAATGCTCTACATCTACGCTTTTATAAGGATTACTGGTTGAACTTTCGTGATATCTGCATTTTTGTGTAAATGCAGGTCGTTACACGATTCTGCTGGCTGTGGCGGAGGGGGTACTCGACAAAGAATGCTACGCATTAAAAAAGCAAAGGCATATCTATGAACGCCTCGCGCCTCAGAGATTCGCGGGAACAGTTCACTTTGACACAAGCCGTTTTTTCAGCATGGAGAGCAAGAATGCACGGAACCGTAACCCTTAACAGTTTCGACGTGAATGAACGGAGCAGTGAGCGCACGTCCCCTCGCCCAATCTTGCTTGTTTCGACCCAGGTACCTAGCACACCATCAAGTCTTGACCGCCTCTGCCATGAACACAAACACGGAGCCTACATCAAGAGTTTGGCATCCAATATATACGTACAATTGCTTGCAACCAGCGCTAGTCATCATGGGCAGCAAGTATAGCTGTATCAAATCTTCAACGACAATTGTTTCCGACCTCACAAGAGCTACGGTGTCATGTCGTGCAGAATGCAAGAGTTTGAGCTCACGAATTTGCGCCCGTTACATTTTTACCACGAGTCAATTTGAAAACACTGAATGCTAATGAAATCAAAGTCCATCTGAGCCCGAGTAAATTCCTAGCATGAGAGACTTGTGAGGCCATTTGGGTTGTGAATTCTTTTTTGAGTTCTCAGCCCATTTTGAGTTCTGAGTTCATTTTGAGTTTTGAGTCTATTTTGAGTTTTGAGTACATTTTGAGTTCCGAGTACATTTCGATTTGTGAGTCCATTTTGAGTTTTGAGTCCATTTTGAGTTTGAGTACATTTTGAGTTCTGAGTACATTTTAAGTTTGAGTACATTTTGAGTTTTGAGTACATTTTAAGTTTTAAGTTCACTTTTAGTTTGAGTACATTTTGAGTTTTGAGTCCATTTTGAGTTTGAGACATTTTGAGTTTTGAGCCCATTTTCAGTTGGAGTACATTTTGAGTTCTGAGTACATTTTGAGTTTGAGTACATTTTGAGTTTTGAGTACATTTTGAGTTTTAGTACATTTTGTGTTTGAGTACATTTTGAGTTTTGAGTACATTTTGAGTTTTGAGTCCGAGTGAGTTTTGAGTTTTGCGCTCAATGTGAGTTTGAGTTTGGGTGAGCGCTGATGTATTGCTCAGAATTGAGTCTGAGTTTGAGTGAGTGGTGACTAGAAAAAAAAATTGCGAGTGAGTTTGAGTGAACCGCGCCAAATTTGCCGAGGTATGCATACAAGTACTTAAACACCCTCGCAGCCCATTTTTCGTCGTCCATGTCACGAAGTCGCTCCTCAAATTTATCTTGCTCTGCGCCTTCCCCCCCTCGAAAGACAACCAGCCCATATCCCCTTGTACCGCTTCATTTGTAGTTTTGCTGTGTGCCCAGGGCCAATCTACCTACCGCCCACTGATTTACTTCTAGCCCCGCTTGGGTCTCTGGCTTCATGCACAGAACCGAATTAGCGAAAATTAATCCTGGCACCATGACCCCTTTCCAGACTCCCCTTACCACCTCGTATTTGCTGTATCCCTAGATGACTATGCTTCATTATAGCCGCGTTTCGTCTTCCTTTGTCTTAATGTGAGCCTCATGCGCCTGCGTGTAATCTTCGCTGTTGTTCAGCCATACTCCTAAATATTTACTCTTTCACCAATGGTATTTCTACATGCTGCACTGATACTGTTTTGTTCTCCTTGCCGTCATTAAAGGCCGTGATCACCGATTTTTCCCTGTTAAAGGATAGCCCTAGGTGCGTCGCTTCTTCACCGCATATATACATCAAGCCCTGCATACTTATCCGGTTGTCTGCCATCAACATTATGACGTCTGCATACATTATTCCCGGAACCCGTTGTTCCACCACCTGCCCGTTTTTCATGTAGGATAAGTCGAACCCCAGCGTGCTGACTTCCCGCTTCCTTTCTAACCCCGTCATGTAGATCACGAACAGCAGCGGAGAAAGGGGAAAGCCTTGTTTTAAACCCTTGTAGGTGTATATGTGCCTATTGTATGTTACCCCCTCCCACACTATTTGCACTTGGTTCTCCCGGTATAGCTCCCTGAGCAAGCTAATGAATTCTGCCCCAACTCCCTCGTCCTCCAGGATGCTCAAAAGCCGCTCTCTGTCTACACTATCATACGCCGCTTTAAGGTCCAGAAAGGCTAACCACAAAGGCCGGTTTTGCATCTTCGCAACCTCTATGCATTGGCTCACCACGAATAAGTTGTCGTCTAGTCTTCTGTTCTTTGGAAACCCATTTTGAAGCTCCCCTAATATCCTATTTTCTTCCACCCACTGCTCTAGTTCGAACTTCACTGCCTGCATTGCTAACCTGTACAGCACTGACGTTACGGCTATTGGCCTATACGAGCTCGAGTTCATCCTGCTCATTTGCCACGCGGCTGGTATTGCCTTTTCTTGTATCCTTGTTCTGATGGCTTGCAGTAGCTTTCTCTTGCTCTTTGGTCCTAACTGGTTAATCAACTCTATGGGTATCCCATCCGTGCCTGCCGCGGTATTTTTTGGGACCTTTTCCTCTGCTCTTTTCCATTTCAGCTTGTCCCCATCTATCTCCAGACATTCCGGCCTACTCGCGCAAGATCTCTGTTTCGCTGCGGTGCCTCTTCATCCACCTTACCGCACTTCTCCATGATGACTTTTGTAGGTATGCCAATGCTTCCTCTCCCTTTGGCATCTGCCCCTGCTCGTTTTCGATAGCACCGAGTTCTGTGGGACTCGTACGTTTCCCTAATGCCTGCACATGGTTCCAAAAGCTTTTCGGTGGGTCTCTACCCCTTCCACGTATTTTCGCTACCCATCGCTCGCTGTCCCCCTTTATTTTCGCCTGCATTAATTACTGCACTTACTGTTTCATTTGCTTATACGGCTGCCATTTTAGGTCCACCTCCTCCTGATGTCTCCCCATCCTCTTGGCCTGCCTGTGCTCTCTAGACGCCTGTTTACGCCTCTCTATCGCCGCCTTGAGGTCTTCATTCCACGAGCTTTTGGGAGTTTTTTATCCTCTCCATCGATGGGCCCCCTCTGCTTTGGCTATTTTTTCCTGCATAGTCTTGATCAGCCTGTTATATTCCCACTCTTCTCCAGGATTTCTTTCTATGTCAGCCTCTATGCTTTTGGCTATAATCGCAATTTGTTTGCTGTTTAACTTTGTGCGCTGCACCGTTCGACCCGTTTTTTCGCACCCTAGTTTCCCAAAACCCAGGTTTATACGCTTGTGGTCACTGTCCAGACTGTGACCCCCTTCCTCATCGATGATAATTCCATCCAATCATTCATAAAGTCCCTCTGAAATAAGGCAGTAGTCACTATTCGACTGTATTTTCTATGATCAGCTTCTGGTGCTAACACATATCTACCATTAGTTTTCCGTTGAAGTCTGTGTACCCGTCTAGATCTGTGTGTGAAGGTGTTTTTGTAGGATGCGGAGCATGTGGCCTGCCTCCGAAGAGAGGTGTGGTTGCGGGGTGGGTAGCGGTGGCGGAGAAGGCGGTAGTGCAGGGCAATATCCCTCTATTACAGGAGGGAGGATGGCTTGCCTGCAGGGTCATCCCGTGTAGGCGTAGTGAAAATGGCGACCTGGTGAATTAGTTCGCGAGCACGTACGCGCACCACTTCACTTGCGCCTACGCCTGCTTGGGCTGGTGTACACAGCACGGTCATGATGTTAGATGGAAGATTTTTAGATAGAATTTGCAATGCCATGGCAGAGATGTTAGCGCGAAGAAAATTACGGACGGCCTGCTGGCAGTCAGAGAGGACGAACTCGGGGGTGGGGCGCTGGGTGAGAGCGAGGGCAATGGCTGCCTCGTCTGCCGTGGGTGTGTTGCTAGTTAAGATGCTAGCCGCCATGAGGTTTGGCGATTTGTTTGGCCAAAAACAGCTACACAGTGTGCAGGTTTGTGATTGTAGGGGGTGGCATCAGTGCATAGTGTGCATGGTGATAGAGGGTACAGTTTGGCGTGTGCGTTAGCTCGGGCTAGTCGGTGGGATGCTTAGAAAGTTGGTGGCATGTGGTGAGGAATTGGGCGGATTCCGATGCCATTACGGATGTTAGGCGGAATGGGGAGACGGGGGGTTTACTATGATGGGTGGTAGTACGTTTATACAGTTGAGAATGTAGTTTCGTGTAGGGGAGGACGTGAGGCGCGTGTTTTTAGAGATGTGGGGGGCGTATAGACGCTGCCGTATTTTGTTGTGTATGCGGAGGTTGAGTAAGCGATGCGTTGATGCATATGGGGGAAGCAGGAGGGCATGCCTTTACGTCTTTCGGAGGAGGGCATCAATGGAGTTGAGTTTGGTACATGTAGGGGTAAGGTATGGTAGGTGGTACAAGCTACGGTTGAGTGGAACACTGTGTGGACAAGGCAGAGGTGGTCCTGTTTCGTAATGACGTGGTGTTTGCCGCCAATCCGTCGAATGAGATGCGTCGTTTGTCTAACGTATTTCTTTACGTGCTGGAGGGTGAGTGCGGCTGATCTGTTGTGTGGTAGGGTGAGGGCTAAGACTCCTAAGGCCTAGGGTGAGACCTAAGTTGCTGTGTGTGGCGTATTGGGTCCGAGTGTAATAAAGGTTGAATGTGGGGGTGTTTAGAGGGGATTTGGTGCGAGGGGCGTGAAAGTTAGGAGAACAGATTTTTGTTGAGCACTGGAGCACCGAAGGTCGATTGTTCTAAGCATTCTTTGAGGCTGGGTTGGAATGTTGTTAAAATGTTGTTTCAAGTCGACGGGTTTTCATCGACTTCCAGTGCACGGAATGGGTCGTGATGCTCCGAAGGTCGGCGACGAGTCAAGGTGCGCTCCCTGCGCAACTCGTCATAACTTTGCCACAGGCTTACGACTTCGCTTACGTTTTGGGGTTTTTTCGCAAGCAGTATCTGGAACGCGTCCTCGTCTATGACTCTAAGGATGTGCTTGACGGTGTCTGGCTCAGGCATCAAGGAGTTCACGTGCCGGCAGAAATCTACCACATCTTCAATGTAGCAGCTAAATGTCTCACCGGCCTGTTGAGCTTGCTCTCTTAAGCGCTACTCCGCGAGAAGCTTGAGCACAGCTGGGCGGCCGAATACTCCAGTAATGTTCGTTGTAAATGCTGTCCAGGGTGACCTAACAGCTTGATAGTTCAGATACCATTGTTCCGCCACTCCCCTCAAGGAGAAACCGGCGCTACTGAGCTTCGTGACATCGTCCTACCGATTGTACGTGCTCACTCGCTCAAACGAAAAAAGCCAGTCCTCGACGTCCTGGTCGTCCGCGCTACGGAACTGCGGCGCGTCACGCTGGCGGATCGCTCCGGAGCAGATGACAGCCGGCGGGCAAGGTGACGCGGTGTGTTGGGTATCACCAGGCATAGTGGACTCAGTGGCAGATGGCAGGGTGCGGCTGCGGAGCTCCAGGCTCGAGGGTAGACGGGGTGAGCTCACGCGGATCACCCAAACACTCCACTAAACTGTAAGATAGGTTTAGTTCCAAAGGAAATGCTGCAGGATGCTAAGCAAAGGCAGCCCTAAGCAAGCTGGGCAGACGGCTGGCTCACACGCGCTTTTGTCGCGGTCCACGCTGATGACGACGCCTGTCCGGTTCACTGGTTCTTCATCTTCTTTGTCGCTATTTTACCATGGCCAATCTCCCTGAAAGGGTACTGGATAGTTACAATAGAACTGTTGACCGGTGTTACCTCTTCCGCACTACAATCACCGACGCGGCGAAGGGAGCCACTCTGGCGACTTATAGGCACGCTACGACAACAGGAACCTAATAAGACTTGAGGCGTCGCACGTGGAGTGTCTCGCGGCCTCGTCGAATGAGGACTGGTGACGGAGTTAGCGGCTTGACAACGTAATTGACAGGCGACGTGCGTTCGACCACGTGGTATGGGCCGCGGTACATGGACAACAGCTTGCTGGAGTGACCAGGAGTAGTAGTCAGTATCCAAAGCTATACCAGGGAGCCGGGAGAAATATTGACCACATCTTTCCGCGAGGGGAAACCATGGGGTGATGCGACGCATCTGGGCGGTGCTTGTTACGGTTGCACCAACCATCGCGGTAGCCGACCTGTTAGTCTCCATTCAAATCATCGGTGGTCATCGAATGTCTTCGGAGCGGCGGCGGTGGAGCGACTGAGCGGAGTGGCGCAGTTACAGCGTTTGTATGTACCGCGCATTAACGGTGTGGGGAATGAGAGAGAGCAGCGCATGCGCATGTGTTAACCGAGCGCTAACGCGCGCTGACGCACAGCTGGCATGGCGACGGGAGCGAGCGCTAACTCACAGATGGCGCTGCGTTGAGAGCGGCGGAGCGCGCAGCTCGCACGGCGAGCAGAATGGGGGAGAGGCGTGCGGACGACGGACGGACGCCGGAGGGACAGGGCGAGTTAAAGAGATGCGTCGCATCTAAAAGTCACCTCTGGGCGGTCACCATCACGACGATGTTTTTAGTGTGACTGGTCTTCAGAAGATAAAGCGCGGACAATCTGGCGGCATTCTTTCGCGTGGCTGCTGTGTCGAAAAATGGTCGTGTGCTCAGAAATGTCAGGACGATAGAGGAGAATTGTGTCGAGAGTGCAGGATGGTTCACGACCGTAGAGGAGGAAAAAAGGGGAGAATCCCGTGGTGGAGTGCTCCGCGGTGTTATAGGCGTAAGCCACAAAGGGAAGAATTGTGTCCCAGTTTGAGTGATCGAAAATGATGTACTTGGTCAGCATATCACCAAGAGTGCGGGTAAACCTCTCCGTCATCCCATTCTTCTGCGGGTGGTTGGCAGTAGTGGTGCGATGAGTCACGCTGCAGTTTTCCAGGAGAGCTTGTGTCACTTCCAACAAAAAGACACGCTCTCTATCACTTAGAAGTTCACGTGATGCTCCGTGAGCGAGGATGAAACCATGTAGAAGAAAAGAAGCAACTTCGCTCGCTGTCACCGCCGGTAGGGCAGCGGTCTTGGCGTAGGGCGTAAGATGGTCGATAGCAACCACGGCCCAACGGTTTCTGGCAGCAGTAGCCGGCAGCGGTCGACATAAGTGAATGCTGATCCCGTCTAAGGGGCGCGCTTTGCAGGGTAAAGGCTGCATTGAACCGGTTTGTTGCCGAGTCGGGGACTTATGATGCTGACAGTCTTCGCACCCGCGAATAATATTTATCACGAAGATATGCATCCCTCACCGAAAATAGCGCTGTCGCAGTCGTGTGTACGTCTTCAGCACGCCTGCCTGGGCACAATGCACATCCGCGTGAAAGCTAGCATCAATGGCAGCCCACAAGGGACGTTGGATTACGAGCAACCACTTGTGTCCTTATGGACGCTAAATGCGGCGATAGAGAAGTCCACCAGGGATGGCGAAGTGCGCAGGCTGACGTCGCAACGCCCGGTGAGCGGTATGCAGCGTAGGATTAGCAAGGAGGCCGCAGAGTGAGAATATCCAAGGATCCTTCCGCTGTTGCCCCGCCATGTCCTCAAAAGGTTAGAATGTCCGGGTAGAGTCAATGGCCGTAAGCTCTCCTGTAACTGTGCCGAGAGTTGAGCGGGATGTCCGCATCGTTGTGTCTTCGCCCAGACCGATATATCCTGCGGATGTCGTATTCCTGGAGGCGTAGAGACCAGCGGGCAAGGTGGCCAGAGGGATCTTTCAGTGATGTCAGCCAGGAAAGGGCGTGATGGTCTGTCATGACATCAAAGGCACGGCCGCAAAGGTATGGACAGAATTTGGCAATAGCCCACAGGATGGCCAAATACTCTTTTTCTGTGATGGAGTAGTTGGATTCGGCTTTTGTAAGTGTATGGCTCACATAGGCAACGATGTACTCGTCAAATCCTGGCTTCCTTTGGGCTAGTATGGCTCCCAACACGATGCCACTGGCGTCAGTAAGGATATCGGTGGGCGCACGAGGATCGAAGTGGAGCAGTTTAGGGGGTGAGGTAAGCAGCCGACGTAATGTCAAAAAGGCATGATCGCATGCAGGAGACGAGGTGGACAACTCACGGTTGCCGCCAAGGCGCTTTGCCAGATGTTTAATACCATGCAAAATTTAGAACGAATCCCCAGAAATATGAACAAAGTCCAATAAAACTGCGCACGGCTTTTAGAGTGGTCGGTTTTGGGAAGTCAGCAACAGCTTGTACTTTAGCTGCGTCAGAGAGAACATCGTCATTTGAAACCACATGACCTAGAATCGTCAGCTTTCGGGCCGCAAAACGGCACTTCTTTATGTTTAGCTGTAGACCAGCATTCATTAGGCACTGTAAAACTCTCTCCAGACGAGTGACGTGGGTGTCAAAATTGGGATAAAATGTAACAATATCATCGAAGTAGCATAAACACGTTTTCCACTTGATGCCACGCAGAATGTGGTCCATCATGCGCTCAGAAGTGACGGGGGTGTTACATTACCCGACCGGCATTACATCAAATTTGTATAATCCGTCTTAGGTCACAAACCCAGTTTTTTCACGGTCATCGTCAGCCATCGGCACCTTCCAATACCCGGAGTGCTGGTCCAGCGATGAGAAGGAAGTTCCTTGCAGAAAGCCTAAGCATCGTCAATCTGGGGCAGAGGGTACCGTCTTTTCGAGTGATTGTGTTAAGTCGGCGGTAATCCACACAAAATCGGATAGATCCATCCTTCTTTGTAACACGTACGACTGGAGATGCCCAAGGGCTATTAGATGGCTGAATGACGCCACGCTAGAGCATCGCATCAACATGGCTTTCGGTGACAGAACGTTCTTTGGCCGAAACGCAATACGGTCGCTATTGCAAAGGACGATGGGAGCCAGTGTCGATGCTATGAGACATGGTCGTTGTGTGAGCCAAATAAATATTCTGACAGTAAAAGGGGGATTCAAAACGCTGAAGAAGTGTCAGAAGCTGGTCGCGCTGAAGAGGATCGAGACTATCGTCTATGGCGGTAACGAAGGCAGCAGAGTCAAAAGAAAGAGGTTGGCTCATTTAATTGATTGACAGAGCAGGTGACACATCCGGGAAGTCGACGAGGTGGCTATCAATAGCTTCTACACGCCCAAGGGACTCACCACGAAGCAAAGTTAAGGGGGAAGGAAATGCATTGCAGACAGCCATACTTCCTGCCCCATTCTCGATAGTAAGGACGGCATGAGGAAGAGAGGTACCTTTGTGGTGGGAAAAGGATTAGATGGAATGAACACGATTCTTACCTCGGAAATTGTGTCACAGAAGACTGGTATGAGAACGGCAGAAGCTGGCGGATTTGGGCAATCGTCGGCGGCGCAGAGCTTAGAAGAGAGGGCAATACTGTCCGTTTCGGCGTTCGTCAAACAGAGGAAGTAAATCAAACTTGGCACGGGCCCAGTCGATAATGGCGCTATGACGTGACAAGAAGTCCCACCCTAAAATGATGCGATGGGAACAATAGCGCAGGAGAGACACTAGATCATGTACAGCTCATTTTGCACTAACAAACTGCGACGGGATCGATGCGCTGTGGCAGTGCGGAGATGAAAACCGAAAATCGGCGTGCTCATATTTTCTTCATTTACGGCATATCTCTTCCTACATAACTGATACCGCAGCTCCTGTGTCAACCAAGGTGCAAGTGATGATTCCTTCGACGTCTACTTCAATCGTGTTCGCAGTGGACAGACAAGGGCTTCGATATTTCTACAGCGCCGCTGTTCTTGGATCCGGAACTGCAGCGATCAGTTTTCCTGGGGGCATTCGGACGACGCCGCACCGGCGAGATGGAACGGCGTCGAGGAGAGATGGACCGACGGTTACCGGAAGAGAGTTCGTCACGAGAAGGCGCAGAATAGGGCGATTCGGCATGGGCGTCGTTGTAAGGGCGATACGTAACATACGCGAAATCAGCGTAGGGTGGCCGTTGGTAAGCGCCTCCTGGCGGCGAAACCCCACGGCGGCAATAACTTAACACGTGGCCAGGAAATCGGCAGGAGAAACATATCGCCGGTTAACAGGCGTTCGCCAGGGGTTGGTATGGAGCGGTGGTGAGCGAACCTGTGTAAGGTGTTGCTTCGGCTGTGGGCGGGGTCGAGACACATAAGCGTTAGTCGGGGCCCGTGCCGCTACTTCAGCGTTCCAAAGTTGCGCTGCGATAGGCAAGGGCTTGGGAACAGCTTGGATGGCTTCAGCGATTTGCTCCAGAATAATTTGACGTAAGGGCGGCGACTGGACCGGATCTTGTGTCGACGATGACTGCAGCGATAAACAGGGCAAGAGAGAGATCTGCCGGGCGACCTCCTCCCGAATCAGCTCTTTGATGCGCCGAAAGAGGGACGGGTTTTCGCCGACTTCCAGTGCACAGACTGGGTCGCCACGCTCCGACGGTCGGCGATTGGTCAAGGTATGGTGCCTGCGCAACTTGTCATAACTTTGGCACAGCCTTACGCCTTCGCTCACGTTGTGGAGTTTTTCGCAAGCAGCATCTGGAACGCGTCCTCGTTTATGCATTTAAGGATGTGCTTGACGGTGTCTGCGCAGGCGTCGGCGAGTTCACGCGCCGGCACAGACCTACCACATCCTCAATGTAGCAAGTAAAGCCTCACCGGCCTGTTAAGCCCGCTATCTTAAGCGCTACTCTGCGAGAAGCTTGCCCAGAGCTGGGCGGCCGAATACACCAGCAGTGTTCATTGTAAATGTGGTCCAGTTTAATTATTAGCTGGATGGTACAGATACCATTGTTCGGCCACTCCCCTCAAGGAGAAACCGGCGTTACTGAGCTTCGTGACATCGTTCTACCGATTGTACGCGCTTACTCACTCAAAAGAAGAAAGCCAGTCCTAGACGTTTTGGTCTTCCGCGCCACGGAAATGCGGCGGGTCACGCTGGAAAATCGCGCCGGAGGAGATGACAGCCGGCAGGAAAGGTGACGCGGTGTGTTGGGCATCACCAGGCATAGCTGACTCAGTGGGAGATGGTAGCGTGCGACTGCGGAGCTCCAGGCTGGAGGGTAGACAGGGTTAGCTGACGCGGAGAACCCGCACAGTCCACCAAACTGTGAGATGGGTTGATTTCCAAAGGAAATGCTGCAGGATGCTCAGCTAAGGCTGCCCAAAGCAAGCAGGGCAGACGCCTGTCCAGTTCACTGGTTCATCATCCTTCTTGCTATTGCACCATGGCCGATCTCCTTAAAAGGGTAGCGGATAGTTAACATAGAACCGTAGACTGCTGTTACCGCTTCCGCGGTAAAATATATATATATATATATATATATATATATATTTAACTAAGTTAGCCTCATAGTGTGTTTCTCTTTTTCTTTCCCTTAAAATGTCTACGCTTAGGAAATTGCGTTCACGTTTAATCGCAGCGTCCATAATTTCTTCGGGATATTTTTCACTAATCAGGGAGGACATTAGCTCCTCAACTTGGTTTTCGAAATCGTCCCATCCAGAGCGTATTCTGCGGTGCTTATGTGCTCGTGAGTAAGGTATACTCGTCGTACAGTGTGGGGGTTTGGTGCTGCAGAAGTGAAGATATCGTAACGAGCTCGTCTGCTATGAGGCAGACACACAAAGAAGGCAAAGGGTAAAGGTTCCTACGCGTGGTGATCGTAGGCGAGGTAGTGGAAGGGTTGGTGTTACGAAATACAGATTTGGCCGATCGGTGCTTCGCTTGAGACCACGCCATTTGGTGGCTCTCATTCTAGAGACATAAGTTCACCAAAATGAATCTCCGTTTGTCTTTGCCCCTTTTTCGCCTCTGGCACTGCTTGCAATGGGACACAATTAGAAGTTAGGGGTATGTCCAGCAGTCCTACTGGCAGCCGTTCATTAAGCTCCAGGAGGTCTCCTGTCATCAACAAAGCTGTCCATCGCAGCAGTCGGCGCCTTCTAGGCCTAACGGTTGAATTTGGCCTCATGCCCGGGAACGCTCACGTGCGTCAAGCTGGCGAAACGCATGCTATGGAGTCCAGTGGCTCACACGTTACTTTCCACCAAGATAGGCAGCCAACCAGCTTCCATTGCAATGTGTACGAAGACGTCGACGACTGGCTACACCACTAGGAACGCGTCACTTCGTAAAATGTCTAGAATCTCGTCCAAAATTTAAGAAACGGCAACTTTTCGCTAGGGGACGGTGCCCGTACATGGTTTGCGTACCATGAAGCTAGCCTTCGAACATGGGACGGCTTCCGCCACGAGCTTCGCAAGGCATTCTCGAACGCAAACTGCCAGGAGCAAGCATTGCGACTCCTCAAATCGCACGTGCACAAGAAGTACGAAAGTGTGGCGAGGTTCTCGGAGGACATGCCACGTATTTTTCTCCGAGCCGATCCCGACATGTCCGACCCGAAAAAGCTCCGATACCTTATGCGCGGCGTGATTAAGCAGCTCTTCGTTTGACTTGTGTAATTTCTCCACAGGCTGCAATGCAGTTTATAAAAGAAGCTACCGCAATCGAACAAGCACAATGCAGGATTGCTCCCGCCAATACAACCGACTGAATAACGACAATTCGGAGCAAGCCGCCGTTCTATCACCAGCCAACGAAAGTTCACTGTGCGTCCTCGACAAGAAGAGCTGAGAAAGCTTAACACGAGTTCTTCGCGGCCAGCCATTGCTACCATAGCTGAAGTCATCTGCGAAGAGATCCATCAAGCGATTGATCCAACCGAACCCAACCAAGAAGTTTTACAAGTGAGCTATGCGATTGCCCTGGGTCGTCTGTCGCCTGCACAGCCCGCTTTCCCAACGCAACGAAAGTCGACTTTTGAGACATGGTCCCAAACGTAGCCTATCATCAGCCACCGATACGCAAAATCACCTCATGGTGCACTGCAGACCAAACACATTATGCTACCATTGCGATGAAGCGGGTCACGTGTACCGTCACTGGCCATACCAAGCGATTGGACTTGCCGGTTTTTCATTCACTGCTCATTGCCCCCTTGTTTCTGGCGTTTCCCAGATCGAGGGGGCGACGCGTGCTTTAATACTTCTTTCAAGCTCGCTTGAATACCTAATTAAATCGTCGAAGCTCCCAGGAAGCGTCAATAGCGACGTCTCGAAGTCTCCAACTAGAACAGGCAAACTCTGGAGGCACGGCTCCTGCCGATGAAAGCTCAGAAGACCCTCCAGTGTCGCCCGCGGCCGATCTGCGTACGGCGGAAGCATGCGCCGATGATGTGGTGTGCGCCGATCTGTTTGTCTTAATCGATGAAAGGAAGTAACTGGCCTGGAGGACACTGGCGTAGAATGTTTGATAATTAGGCAAGGACTGCCAGACAAGCTCACAAGAGTAAAAACTTCATGCAGTGGGTCAGAGATTTGATCCGCGAGTGACGACGTAATGACGCCGACGCGCAAGTGTACTGTGAGAATCCGAATAAATAGTTTGATTTTTATCGGCACTTTCATCATCGTTCGCCAGTGCTGTAAAGACCTTATATTGGAATAGACTTTCTGTGCAATATCACGCTATTATACAGTGTGTTGCGACGGTAATTGGAACACTTTAAAAAAATTGCCTGAGCGATCCGCAGCTCTGTTGGCGCTCAAGCGCCACACGAAGGTCGCGTTTTGGGCTCTATTTTGTTTGATGCCGGCAACAACGAGGGTACTTACCTGTTTATCCCGAAAATAAATAAAAACATTTTTCGCCTATGGGAAGATGGCGGCCATTTGGACGTGCGAGCCCGAAAACCGGGTTTTCTGATCGTCTGTTAGCTAATTTCTAGGTGCATGTTCTGATCGTCTGCTGCACCAATTGGCTCCGTACGTGAATCCCAAACATGCGTTTCACTCTGCAGTGGTTCCGTCGTTCCAACATCAACTTGCGCTGGCTCGCACGTCCAAATCAGCCGCCATTTTCCCATAGGCGAAAATCGTTTTTATTTATTTTCAGAATACACATGTAAGTACCATCATTGCTCCCGGTATAGAACAAAATAGACGACAAATTGCGACCTTCGTGGCACGTTTGAGCGCGAACAGAGCGGCAGTTCGCTAAGGAAAAAATCTAAAGTGTTCCAGTTATCGTCGCAGCACCCTGTATATATCCAAGAGCGTTTTGTCACATTCTCCACCGATGTCACGACTCGAGACCTCATCACGAAGAATGCTCGTCGACCTTGCGTATCGTTGAAGAAGACGTCGTCTTGCCACCGAGGTCGTGTGCCTTCGGTTTCGTGAAGTACGGGGGTTTCTGGTGTGAGAAGTGATAGTTGAAGTACCAAGTTACTTCTTTTTACCCGTAGCATCTCAATCGCACGAGGAATAGTGCACCTAATTGAGAATTACACCTAAGTACTTCTAACAAACTTCACCAATCAACAACAAACTCCAAAAAAACCGCCGTAGCACTTAATAGAACATTGTGAAAAATACTTACAAGCCGGAACGGCACCAGGTGGTGGTGAACCCCCTGTTTTTGACAGAGTCCCTCATTTCCTAGCCACGCAGCAACAATGCCTGCTGGAGCTATTGCAACAGTTTATTGATTGATTCTTTTTTATAACGAAGGTACCCCAAACGCCTCTTAAGAAGCATCGGTCATACCGGTGGTGAATAGGAGACCTGTTTGCCATAACTCCTACCGTGTCTCTCCCAGGGAACAAGACGCTGTACGGGACTACGGTAAAACAAACGCTGGCGGACGATGTGATACAGCCATCGGAAAGCCCCTGGGCTTGTCCCTTTTTTCTGGTGTGAAACCAAGGGGGTAGTTTGTGCTTCTGTGTCGACTAAGTGAAGCCAAACCGAGTCACCAAGACAGGTGTGTACCCGCTACCGAGAATACACCATGACAGACTGTGCCACGCACGGTATTTTTCATCGATTGATCTCAGGAACAGTTATTTGCAGATGCAGGTCGAGGATCGGGACCGAGGCGCAACTGCATGTTGTGACACCGGATGGGCTTTAGGAATTTAATGTTCTCCTTTTTGGTTTATGATCAGCTTTAGTTATATTGCAACAGCTCATCGGCACTGTCTAGACCAGCCTAAAACGGCAAACGTTCCTTGTGTACTTGGATGACGTTGTTATCCTTTTCGTCGCTTTCAAAGAACATTCAGAAAGACTTCGCTTGTAAAGAAATCACGTTCGGCCAGACTCATACTCAAGCCATAGAAGTGCCATTTAGGCTACAAGAAGCTACACTTTTTAGACATCGTCGTTACCCAGAAGGAGTGCAGATAGACACTGACAAAATTGCAGCAGTCGCCAATTTGCCAAAACTAATGGACAAAAACGCCGTGCACCTCTTTTCGGGACTCTGCTCATAATACCACATAATTTAGTTTACCGTTTTCCACAACCCACTTAACCCATTATGATACCCGGTTTGATTGGAACAGGAAACAGCAAACGGCACTTAATGAGCAGAAGCTGCGCATGCAAAGACCGCCTGTTTTAGGCCATTTTGACGAAGACACAGAGACCTCCATCCACGCATATGCAAGCAATGTATTATTAGGAACAGCCTTAACACGTAAGATTTCGCATGCAACATGCTCCCCCGTGCGGAGTCTAAATACTCGCAAAGTGAAAAAGAATGCCTTGTGGTTGCATGGGCGGTGTTAAAGATTCCGCCTTACCTGTATGGACGGCCGTTTCAAGTTTTAAGCGTCCATCACTCACTATGCCGGTTGACGAGCCTTATAAACTCTTCGGGACGCCTTGAGCGCTGGAACATGAGGCTCCAAGAATTCGACATAACAGACGTTTATAAATCTTGACTACAGCACTCGGATGGCGTCTGTCTCTCCCGCGTTCCAGCAACGCCTGCAGATGACGTAGAGTCCGACATTCCGTTCATTGGAGCTGTGAATACGACCACTACGTTCCAGAAGCAGCGCAAAAACACAGAACTGCGACTACTCATTGACTTTTTGGAATGACATCCACGTACCATTTCGAAAGCCTTCACAAGAGGGTTGTCATCCCTCTCGTAGCTGAATAATGTGTTTTTCAAGAGGAACTTCACCTCTAATGGCAATGCCCAATTTCTAGTCATCCTCGCAACGCTACGTAATGAAATATTACAAGGGGGTCATTACAACTCGACACTGGTCATCTGGGCTTCACTCGCACGTCGGCCAAACTCCAGGAGAAATATTGTTGGCCAAGGCTCGCCATCACTATTGGACATTATGTCCAGCCGTGCCGTGTTTGTCAGCGACGAAAAACGCCACCGGGACGACCTGCTGGCTATCCAACCGCTGCGTTTAGACATGGACATTACAACGACGTGCAGCTGCAGAAGTGGTTCATTTTTTGTCGAGAACATTGTGTGCAGACACGGCGCTCCATCAATTCTAACCACAGACCACGGGACAACCTCTACGGCCCAGCTCATGGAACCTGTCACGACGCACAGACAGACTTCCTAAATGAAGGCAACCGCACAACATGCGCAGGCCAATGGGTTCAACCAGCGTGTGAACAAATCTACAGCGGACATGCTCAGTATATATGTAGATGTTCACCATAACACCCGGGATACTGTTCTGCCGTATGCAACTTTCGGATACAACTCGGCACGACAGGAGACGACCCGAATGTCGCCCTTTAGGTTACTCTACGGTGGCGAAGTGGCGACTATGTAGGACGCTGTGCTACCACATTCCGACAGCGACGACCATGTCAGCACTGAAGAGTATACATGGCGACCGGAAGAGGCAACCCAACGTGCTCGCGTGCGCACAAGAAATAAGCAACGCCATGACGCCAACCACTACAATTTCCGCAACAGGCACGATACTTCCCGCGCGAAGACCGTGTGTGGGTGCTGTGTCTTGTTCGTTGCTGCGGGCTCTCAGTAAAGCTGCTTATACGGTAGCTTTGGGTCATATAAAGTTCTACGTGGGATTATCCCGGTCACCCCTGTATGTTCAGCACGTCGTAAGCTTCAACCTTGAATCGTTCACGTGGTGCCCATTAAACCCTACTATTCAAGATGATCCGACGTCGCTAGCAGTCGCAATGAGGGACTATGCACATCCTGTACCATTTTCTGTCTGTAGCTACTACTCTGAGTATCGCATTGATGCCCTTTAGAAAGAGGGCAAATGTCCCGAGTGCGTCTACTATAAGGCGGAGCCACGAGGACGACGATGATGAAAGGTTCCTCCGCGTGGCGCGTGTAGGACAGTTCGTGAAACGTCTCGTGCTATACAACACTGACATGGCCGAGCGGTGCCTCGCGTGAGACCACGTCTTTTTGGCGGCTTTCTTTGTAGAGGCACAAGCTCGTCTAAATAAATCTCTGTTTGTCTTTACCTCCAACTTCGCTTCTTTGACTTCTTGCAACGGAACCACATTATTGGCGGTCAGCGGGCTTTCTTTACAATGTTATTGCGATACTCCCTTGGTTCAACATAAGTGTGACATCTAAGTTTTTGTTCAGTTGATGTCTGATTTCTCAGTTTGATGGACTGATGCAGAAAGTTGATTTCTGAGATAAATTTCTTGAAGCTCAATTCATCAGTACTTGAAACGAAGATGACATCTAGGGATCGTTTTTAAAGAATCAATTTTGGGGAGCGTTCTTCAATAAAGTGGGTTTTTATTGACCCCATAAAGATATTTGCTTACGTAGGTGCCGTTTTAGGGCCCATGCTGGGCCGTTAATTTGGAGAGAGTTGGTATCTTTAAATTCTATGTGACTGTACTCAAGCACGAGATGGAGGACTGTTTCCATCATGCCAGGGGTTAAGTCCAAGCTGAAATTAGAGGAACCTTAGCAGAAGGCTGTAGCAAAGAAGCCATCAGAATGAAGATGTTAGTATAAAGGGACGTAACATCTATGGTCACGAGAAAACTGCCCGTTCCGACCTCTAGCCCTGAAACCTCGCTAAGTAAGTGGCCTGTATTCTTTATGTATGAGGGTAAAGTCTGGGGAATGTTCTTAACTATGTAGCCAATAAAACTGGGTACTGTTTCTGTTGCCATTCAATTGGTGAATAGAATGGGGTGTCCAACATTGTTTTTTGTGTATTTTTATAAGCAGATAGAAACGCAATGGTTGGAATTTCGAGGTAGCATCGCTTCATACAATCAATCAAATATTTTCCAAGCACGCAGCAAGGAATTCAGGTTATCCACAACTGAAGCTTTAAATCGCCGTGTTGGGTAGTTTTTGAGCTTGCGGTAGGATATCTTGTCAGCTTGCTGCCGCGGTCTCTAGTTTATTTAGGCGTTCTTAGACCAACAAAAGGCTGCGCCACCTGCATCATCCCTTAATATCGGCTCTCACGCAATACTTTAATTATTTTGGGGAACGCGGGGAATAAAGTCCCTTGATCAGCGTTTAGCCAAGTAGCGACAAGTTCCTCCTCTCCACCCCTCTCCCGCTCCTCTCGCGTCGTCTGCTAGCGCTGTCCGCCATAAACTTCCTAACTTGCGGCAGCTGCACGCCCGCCCGGCATATTGTCAGCGTCGCGCGCACTCCCTGCGGAGTAGTACGAAGCTGCTTCACCAACGTTTAGCTGCAGAATACAGCGGCAACGTTATTATTCATGCCATACCACACAAAACAGGAAGTCAAACGCTGAATATATCCGGTGAATAGGTGATGAAGCGACTTCAGCTACGCGTGCCGTGGAGAGCGACAATGAGCACGGTTTTCTGGCTCTCCGATGCAGGTTATTGTGCGTCGCATTCAGTGTCTGACGGTTCGTAAGGCATGTGGATGACGTTTAAGTACCTTCATCTCTGGATTAAGTATAGATTCAGGTAATAAACATTAGCTAAAGCTGCCTCGCTGGATTTGCTTTTATGTACAGCCTCTTGATCGGCGGCGATGAGGAGAATTCACTTTACGCTGGCCGTGCACCCTTGTAGAGTATTTTTTGTTTGTTTGTTCGCAGTACGCCTTTCTAACAAAACCTTTTGCACGCGCGGAGTTCCCCACAGCAGTAGTTAAGGCGCGTACTGTCACATTTACGAATGCAGCCTTGAAAAGTTCGGTTAGCGGAATGTTTATGTACCGCAATGTTGTACTATTATGAGAGCCAAGTAGACACCAGCGAGGTAATCACTCCTCAAGGGCGTTTCTTAGTCATGAAAGTAGAAAAGCATGCTAAGTTGCTCCAAAACAAATGTATTTTTTCCCATAATAGAGCGCTGCCCAGTACCTCTCAAACATCTTTCTACCCACAAGACCTCCTCCTCAGAACTGCTTCATAGACAGTAGTGCTTCACCCCGCACGTCTCGCGTACATGCTCCTTACAGCCGCAGATGCTCTAAAAAACATAAAACATAGCCTCTAATGCTTGCAGTTTATTAGTTTCAAATAAAATCAAGCCTATTTTTTGAGGCAGCAATGCTAGAAGTTCATAGAACAATTCTGTTGAGGTACTTTTTTGCCATCGTATGTAAAATACAATAAAGCCTCACTGGAGGAATTTCCGTTAGTTACTGAAATTTCGCATATGAAATGTGGGTATAACTTTGACATACTTCTGAGTTTAACCCATGCAGTTTGTTCAGTGGGAGCTGCATTGCATTTTCGCATTTTGTATTTTTTGTAATTTTTAAAGGAATCTTGCATATGTATCTTACAAAGGTGATATTTTGTATGCACAATGCTGTTAGCCTGCACATTAGCGAAATAGATTTTGTCAAAGTCAAACACTTTTCGGATCATTCCCAAATAATGGATTTGAACACAACCAATATTGGAGATAAAGCAAGGTTTTATATAAAGTAATCTGGTGCCCCAATTGCCATGCATGACACTGTAGCTGTCAATCTATTTGTGTAAAGATATTATCGTAGTTTGACGCAAGAAATGTACTCCTTTCAACTGAATATATTCTGGAAGTAATCTGGAAGACTATCACGTGACGTGTTCAAAATCTTTTTTATTGGTGTACAGTTAGGCAAAATTTCAGCACACCTGTGGGGAGTCCAGGGTTCAGTATTGTTTGCCTTAAAAACATTATACAATAACACCTGACACTCTGAAAAGTCACATGACATAACTGAAAGAACACGCAAAGAATCGTTTAACACCAATACACTGCTCATTCAGTGATAGGAAGAAAAACAGGTGCAAACAATCAAACTCAGTTAAAAAATCTGCTGTTCTTAACAGCTGCAAGCTCTAGATTTGAGTGAAAAATGGGAAAAGAAGGGGAGGCTATATTAGAGGTAAATTGTTAGATACAGCATTCAGGCTTAATAAACATATGTACACTTCAACAACTGCCAGCTGACAATTCAACTCTTCCAAAAAAGCATGCTAGCAAAACAAACAAAAAGAAAAAAAACCCCAGCTGCAATGGGGCAGCTAACAGCCAGATATTTAGAGGCGTTATCCAGGTTTGCTCAAGACTCCATACTAAACGTTGCATGTAGCACTTCCGAAACTATTGCGAAAAAGCACAGGTAAACAGTGGGGGACAAAAGCAATCACATCAGAATAAACTTTTACATATACCATTCGGGCTTGTTTAAAAACATGCATCAAATAAACAGCAAACTAAAAATTCACTCGCTCTTGTGTATTAGATAGTAAAGTATAAGTGAAAAGCGAATGATAAGGAGCACAAGTTGCAGAATTACACAATGTACAGAAGGCCGAATCAAGCAACTATAAAATTTCGTAGGTGTATGAACAATGCATCAGAGGAAAAGAGGTCACCACAGGCAAAACTCAAACAACTAGCAGCTTCTCAATCACTCATCTGAATGCCAACACCAAAACATGAGCAATGACCATCAACCGCTCCTGTATAAATATAAATGAAAGAAAATGCCCTTCAAAAGAGAAGAAACATGAATATAAACACATGAAACACTAAGTTCACAAGACCTAGTTTCAGTGCCGAAATATTGCTGAAAACATCACCATCATTTGACTTCACATCATTATACAAATAAAGCAGTCGTTGCATAGGAGAACAAACATTGTTCCCCATACATTTATTTCACGAAATAGCTTATAAGGTACCCACAAGTGTATTGACGACGTAAAACTATCTCACTCAGTCACACGATGCAAATATTTAAACAGAAATATAAAGTCTGCATCCTTCCTTGTTTTGGACAGTGTAACCAAGTGCAATTTATCCAAAATGTTATTTTAACGGTAATACACTCTCCGATGAAAATGCCTATCATAAACAATTCCAACAAAACATCACCGAACATCTTCAATCTTCGCAGCCTGGCTTCCATACAAGTTTGTCCATTAGATAGACCCAAAATGAAGTTTCGCAATGACTCAATAAAAACAAACGTTTAGGCACGACACATTATAGATAGGACGTGTGATGCTTGATATTAGCCCTAACTGACTGCATGACTTTTTGATAAGCTTTTCAATGTTCAATGGGCACAAGAAAACCGAGTGCTTAATTGACAAAAATCCTTAGGTCTTGACACCAAGCAACCCTTTTCAGGATGCATTGATCTAACGTGTAATCATATAACACACTTGTGCATTTCCTGGTTAGACTCATTACATGTGTTTTGGTAGGATTTATTACAAACGTGTTAACAAGGCACTGGTTACTCTGCAAATGTCGGACTGTAAAAGGGCACAGTCATCATGAGAGTCAACTTTTCGGAACAGCTTGATGCCATGCGCGTAGAGAAGCATCTGTCTATCTATTGCTTACTGAACAAGCGAGGTCCTTAATAAAAACTTTGTACAAAAGTGGACCCAAAATGGACCTTTGAGGGACTCCTGTTTTGAAAAAAAGGGGTTAGACAACATGCTACCTACGTTCGGTGGGTTTGGTCAGCTATTTAGATAATCACGAATGAACATGCAAAAGTTGCTGAAAACACCATATCGCAACAGCTTTTGAACTAGAAGATTTTGGTCCACCAAGTCAAAAGCCTTAGACAGAGCAAAGTGCACTACATCAACCTAACCGCTATTGGAGATGATTGGGCTAGTGCATTCAACAAACGTTGTCAAGTTGGTTTCAACCCATCAGCCTTTGGAAATACATGTTGAGCATCTGTTATCTGACGTATAAAAAGGAAAGATAAATGCCTAAATAACGCAATTTCGAAACCTTGGCAAAAGGCCTTAGCAAACATACTGGTCGGTTTTTTGTAACGTCACGCTCATCTTGTAGCTGCGAACATTGACCAGACGGTGAGCACTCAGCTGTAGCAAGTGGGCATATCGGCAGAGAATGTCCTTGCTCGATTCCAGTTGCAGAAAATTTGATTTTTTGTGGTTTTGGATGTACATAGGCATGAATGGAAATCTACATTTAGCTTTTATAACATCTAACATACATTTAGTAAATAAGTAAGAACTTACTTCCAGTGCTTCAACCTGCAGCACCACTTCGACGGTGCGGCAGCTTGCGTGATGACTTTTCTGGCCTGCGGCTGAATACCGATGGGACAGCAGTGCTCCTTAGCTTATTTATGCTGAACTTCCAGAGGATGCTTGGCTCAAACTGGTCCTCTGTGAAGTGAGACTGCATAGCAGGTGTGTTAACGAAACAGGTACACAATACACCACAAAAAGTACACAATCTCCCCGAAGAGAACTATGTGGTGATTCAAAGCATGTCGGAGGTATTTTTATTTTCATTTCTGTTGGTTACCCACATCGCGTGAACGTTGTTGGAACTCCGAGGCAGCTGTGTCCGAAACTCCGGTCCAAGAACTCGCTCTTGAAGCGTTCGTCAACGGTGACCGTCGCGCGCGGCCCGGTCGCGTTGACGAGCGGCATCCGGATCCACTTGGCCACGCTGGCCTTTTGAACAGGCTTCTCGTTCTCCAAGCGAGGAATCCGCTGCTCGGCGTCGACGTTTCGAAGAGCTGTCGCGTTGCCGAACCGCATCCGTATACCTTTGGCGACGTTGGCGGGTCGAAGCGGCTTCGCGTTCTCGAAGCGCGGGATCGATCCGCTTGTCGACGCTGGCGTTTAAGTTCAGTATCGCGACCTCTCCTCTGCGCAGCCTTTTCTTCAGAGGTTCTCGCGGTTTTTGGAGTGGACTGGCTGGCGCTGGTTGAAGGTGTGCCAGCCAGTTCGCTGACAGAATTATTGCCGTCCATTCTGCTCATCGGACGGTGCAGCGTGTCTCAATCGAAGCAGCAACTGAGGGAGCGGCGCGCAGACCGGGTTTATTATGTAGAGCAGATGGAGTGGAGAGGAGGAAATGAGAGAGGAAACCCGCATGCGCAATTATCACGCAGATGGCGTGGGGAGGGGAGAGGAGGAGCATCGCGCGCGCTATCACACAGCTGGTGGGGAGACGGGGAGAGGTGCGGACAATGGACGGACGCAGGACATAGCCCCGAGCAAGAGATGCTTTGCATCTAGAAGAACTCGCTGTCAAGCTACCAATGCAGTTCAAGACCAGCCTGTAGAAATACAGAGCAAGTGAACGGAATGACCCTTTATATAAACGGGTAGAGGGATCGGCCGATGTATAAAGTGATACACATTGGCAGCAGAATACAAAGTTTACTACGAATCTGGATTAAAAGCGCTGAGGCGATTCGTTGCAAGAACTTATATTACTGCACTGCCTTCACTCTCATTTGAAGCTATTTCAACGCCTTTCAAAATTGAACGCACCACGGTGGCTCAGCGGCTAAGTAAGGTGTTGTGCTGCTGAGCCCAAGGACCGATAGAGGCCACGGTGGCTGCTTTTCCCATGCAGTCGAAAAACGAAAACGTTCGTGTGTCGAGATTTCGACGCACCTTGAAGATCCTCAGGCGGTAAAAATATTAAAAATAATATTAACGAGTGAGATCCAAATGCTCGAAATTAGAGGTTTCCCCGAGTGCCTTTTTTAGGGCACGGTGTTTCTGTCCCAAATGCTGTCGCGTTTAACACGGCGATTGAACGGTGGTACCCCCGTGACGCAGCAGACGATTGTTGCAGTAAAGTAGAAACTCACCTCGCATAGTTTACTCGACTTGGTAGGCTGGAAGTCTTTTCTTCCTATCCTGTGGAGCCAAACTTTCCTGCGTTTGGCGTTGAGCTTGCCGAACGGGCACGGCAAACCACGCCTTGGCTTTGCCCGACTGCGTCGTGCAGTTAACCGAGCAGTAGTCCGTCATCTCGCAGTACCATGCACTCTGGGGCGGGTAGCCTATCCACAAAACTAGATACCGTCTTCAAAAGTGTCCCACAATCACAAGCGACCATGGCAATTCAGAATGTCCGGCTAGCGCACACACAGAATATGGAGCACGCAGAAAGAACCTGGGCTAGACAGATCAAGCAAAACAGCTTGATCGATCCTGGCGGACGGAAACGGAAAACGCAAGCCGGAACCGTAAATTTTGCGAAACCGGGAGAGGAACTAAGGCTTGAGCCAATAGCAGGACGAGTCAGCCCATCAATCGTTGTCGCTACTTAGCTAAAGCAGATGAAGAGATTTTAGCGGGGAACCTCTTCCTCGTGGAAACATGCCAAGGTCATGCTTGTCCTAAAACCTGGAAAGCCCCTTCTTATAGATCATCTCCAACCCGTGTCTCTAACTTCATGTGTTGGTAAGGCCCTGGAGCACATCATCCTCGCCTGCCTTACTCTTCATCTGAATTACACCAGTGCTCTTTCACACTCATGATTGGCTTCCGCCCTGGACTTTCTACGCAGGATGTCCTTCTGCAACTTTCCCGTGAGGTAATCTCCCCTTCAACCCGACATGATACTGCTGCGACTCTTGCGCTGAATCTCACCAAAGCATTCGACCGAGTCACCCACAGCGCCATCTTGCGTGGCTTGGAAACAATATCCCCCGGAGAGCGTGTGTACAACTACGTGCGTAAGTTTCCAACTGCGCGTACAGCGTTCGTTCTACTAGGGGACATTAAATCTGACGTGCTAACTCGCTCTTTCATAGGGACTCCACAAAGGGCCGTTCTTTCGCCTCTATTATTTAATTTTGCTCTCTTCAACATCTCGAAGACGCTTGAAATGACTCCGTAACTTCAGTTTAGCCTATATGCGGATGAAATAACGTTATGGGTCACTGGTGGTAGCGACACATTCATTGAAAACACATTGCCACAAGGTGCACGTGTCGTGAATGAGGAAGCGCATTCTGCGGGCCTGGAGTGTCCTCACGCAAACTCGAAGTTTCTCCTCCTACCAGCCAAACCAACCTGTCAAAAATTTCCCGACATCAAAATTTACCTGAATGAATATTTGACCCCAGAGGCGCGAAACCTCAGTATCCTCTGCCTTATCATGTAGCATTATCGCAGCAATACAAAATTTATCTCGCAATTAGGCTCACCTTAAGAATACAGATGGACTCATCCGACGAATTACCGGACGCCACCATTTTCTAAAGGAGACTGAGAGAATCAGGCTTGTCCAGGCCTTCATCATTTGTCGCGTAAGATATTCTCTTGAAAGATACTGAATAAGATACTGAAAAAGAGCAGGGGACGGGGGTACTTCCTTCGCTCGGTTTACCCTGATGCCGAGAGAGGTCCCGGAGCTCCCTGCGTGGTAAACAGACAGGGAGCCCATCCACCGGAGCTTGACCTGGGCTCCGACGGCCACTGTTTGTGGTTTCTGCCCTTCACCTCACAACTCGTAGCCACGGTAGAGAACAGGAAAGGTATGGGGGCTCGGGGTCCGCGGTGTCGCCAACACCGTCACCAAGGTCGTGTTTCTGAATACGAGAAAACGATGGGGCCCATTGTTATACATGCTCAGTAATTCTATATGCGTAGTCGAAAGCAACTTAGCAATTCTCTAATGCATTTACTGAAAACGGACACACAAACAGTAACTGGGTCTTGAAGTATTGGTAGCTTCTGAAAAGAAGCCTGACGGAGGTATCTCCTAGAGGCTCCTGCATGTGAATATTTATCGGCTCCTCGGAAAATCTGCAACCCAGTAAATGCAAGATACATTCTGGTGGCTACAGACTGTAATCCAGCGCAACCGCTATTTTTAGTGTTGCTGAAGGAAAGAAAGCCGCCGTTATCTGGTACGCAATGCCAGACGGGTTGGATTTGAGCAGCGACTGTGGATCTGCCTTCTGCACTCCGCTTCCAGAGCTTGGACTGTGGCTTCGCATTCAGAGGGGTTAAAGCCGATATCCCTCCAGAACTGGGCTGCAGTAGATGTGCATACTACCGCAACCGTTTCCAATAAGCTTTGACAATTGTTGAAAGAGTAGAAGCTCCTGCCATTATTTCAAGGTGTGGACGGCATAGACAGGTTTACGAATGTAGAGCGGTTTATAGTCAAACACAGCGATGAAACATGAGAATCTGTTTCTTTTTTTTCCGTTGGTTCTTTCTATTTTTTATAGCATCAGAATGGCCAGACTTGTGAAGTAAGTGTGTTCAACAACAATGGTGCAACGATTCTGCGCCCCTTCCGTCTCGAGCTTTGCATCCAGTGAATTGATTCTCGTCATACGTGCCTTCCTCACCACGGCAAACTTGTACTATGAAATTTAGGGGTACAAAAGCCAAAATTGAACGTGTATCATCCTCAACTTTTATGCGCATCACAGCTGTGGCACCATTGACATCAAGCAATCTGTTTCTAGCTCAGTGGATTATGGCATTATGAAACGAGCTGTGTTGTTGTGACTGCTCTGGGTGAAGGGGCGCTGACGATTGGTTGCTCGTTTTTTTAGTCGCCGAGCAGCAAAATGTATAGTTTTTGCCGGAAAGCGAGATCGGCACCTCATCTTTAATGTTGCCTAAACATTTTGATTTTCTTTTAAGGTTGTTTTGTATGCTGTCCGAAAGGTTTTTGGCTTATCAGGAAACAATTTTAAAGAGGCTTGCCTTGACACCAGCCACCCAGGTAGCATACGCGGGCCATGCAACGGTTTGATATCCAAGCACAAGGACGCCAATTGTCTATTTATGATTGTCAAGGTGCTGCACAAGTTGTGTTCCTATTGTCAGCTAGATGTGAGGGTTCTATGTAGCGCAGAAGTGAGAAAATATTGTTGGTTAGTCATTGATACTTACGAGTGTATTACCAGCCAACCCGGTAGTGGAGGTTACCTGCCTGTTCTTTCAGGAGGGATTTGGGGATTAAAACCTGTGTCGTGGACGAAGTTTCAATCACCCTGGGAAGGCCCCATGGGCATCTCCCTGTTGTCGTGAGGTCTGAACGATAAGGCTCTCCGTAAACCGAGCTATGCGCAATGGTGGCAGTGTCACGAGTATATTTTCTGCTGCAGAACGCCTCTGAACCGAAGGGATATTTGCCCAGCCTGTAATGTGGGCGTTGAAATAATTCCACTGGTGTTTATTTGTGGTAGTTTAGGTGTAATGAGCACTTGACTCCTGACTCGCCGTGTGGTATTTCTGCGCTCGCTTGCTTTTTTATCTTAGGTGTACACACGGCGACCACAATTTACAGCTACGGGGTAGGAAGGCTGCCTCCCGTGAAACAATTGTGTTCTTTTATCACCATTCGCATGGCCTTTTTCCCTTTTCACCCGTTTATTTTTATGTTTAGTTTCTGTTCTGTGCAAATTCCATACCCAAAAAGTAAGGTTGCTTTTTTATGCTTTATCTTCTTATTTTTCACTTTATAAGCTCTACCAATTTACTATTAGCCTAAACGTGCTCTGTACGTCGGCAGACAGCGTGTTCGCATTATTCTTTTGGGCATCAATGCATGCCGCTAACACACGCGTCTAAGTTGATAGCCAGAGCACACCCAGTAGCGGTATCTTTAGTTACCCGAAGCCGAGGCTCGGCAATGGTGCGGAAAATGCGTGTTAGGCTCATCACCATTATGTACCTTGGTTCAAATCACAAAAAAATTACTCACATCGAAACGGTGCAGGGATAGGATTCATTGCATTTTGCAGCAGGGCTGTTTAAGCTTTTAGGTTAACCTTTGACTGTTACCAAAGAACTCAGCCCAGCCTAGAGCATGTGAGCGTACGCCTCGTATGCAGCGGCCGGCATCGTCGAGGCTTGCGCGAGGAGTTGCGCCACGTGAGGAGACCGCAAGATATTTCACGAAATGTACCCAGCGTATGTGAACCTGCGCCTCGTGAGGAGCGCTCGCACTCAGAAAGCTCGACCTCATAGAACACTATTCCCAGGGTTCGTGGCGTGAGCTCTCGCGCAGTGTTTTCTTCGCCCGTGCACATGTGCACGCTCCTGAAGTAGAAAGCACAGATGGAAAGTAGCGCTAAAGACACCGAGTTTGCGAAGCTGGCTACGGCGAGTTCTAGCGCCTGCTGACCCGTTCCATTTTCGGAGAGATGTGAAAGCCTGTGGACAAAAGAATGTGCGCGTGCCAGTCATGAACACCTTTCAGCCACAAGTTTTGTAATTCGTATACCAAAAAACTGCCGGGACTCTGACGAAAGGACAGGAACGCCAGCTGTGGTTTCTCCAGCCTTGGAACACTAGTACAAGCCGCGCCAGTTTTTTTTCTGCGTCGGTAAAATCTCCGCCACAAAAACCTGCCGCGTGGCATCCCCAACTTTATTGCAAATTCTCAGCAGAAAACGATGGCTTCAGTGTTTTAATAAATATTACCTACAAAATTGCGTGACAAAGGGCCGTTAGGAGGAATGTCTAGTTCCTCCAAGTTTTAATTGCCTGTAGTGATAACTGCGGTCACAGTGAAGCTGTGAAAGTCAATGCTGGACGTTTATGAGAGCGGCGTAGTAAGTATGGACGGCTTTAACTCTTGTTTTGTCATAGTTTTCTGCAACACAAATTTGTAAGAATTGTCGCAGAGATACTCTATCAATAAGTGCAGTTTCATTAATTCGTAATAACTAATCTGCTGTAAAAACAAGGCTGATACGGTGGAAGTATGGTTACAAATACCGACGGTAAATATTTTTGTAAAAGATATACCAAACTTATTATATGCCTATTGAACAGTAAGCCTTCTCTATTGTTACGTCGAGATTAGTTTACTTGTCGTAAATTGTTTGATCACAAAGAAGAAATTCCAATATTTCCGTCTGCTGTGAACAAATGCATGACCATGTATGCATGGAATTAAGTTGCAGAAAGCGACTTTTGCTTTTCTGTTATCAAAACTATCTCGAACGAGATAATATATAATTTACCTGCCAAGACGACTCTAGCATTATACATAAGATTGCACAGATAACTCGACGCAGGTAAATACTACAACAGTTTTGCTATATTTGAATATTCAATGTAGTGGCAGTGTCGAATACCCCTTATAAAATCAGTTTGATTGATTGTAGAGTTAACGCACCGACGCAACGCAGGCGATGAGGCCCGCCGCAGTGGAGGGCTCCGGATTAATTTTGACCACCTGGGGATCTTTATCGTGCGCCGAAATCCCTTATAAAATTAGAGCTGTAGGGCATTTTTAGGGCGAGCTGTTTGTCTTGCTGACGCCGAACGGGGCATTTGCGCCTAATGGCGAAGTTATTGTGTTCCAAATAAAACGACGTGAAATAAATACAGAGACTAAGGTTATAAATATGATACAACATTCACAAGAAAAGCATAAAAGCTGTCTTATAGATTTATTCTAAAGGAATAGTAGAGGCAGTAAACGTTCTCTGGTAGTTACAAATACACAATGTACGCCATTCCTAACAACCGGGGCTATACAGAAATCTTCGCTACATGTTTCTTGCTTTAAAAAGGCACTTTGTTCGGCTCTAGGGTAATGTGTGCACATCAAGCGTTTTTTTCCAATAGATATACTCTGCCATAATATTGGTTAAAAGTTGAGAAACAATTGCTATTTTTCACCATGATTTCTTTCAAAGCACGTTGGCATACGCTCAAAATACTTTGCACGCATATACTCAAGTTATGGGAAAATAGTCTTTTAAGACGAGTGGGGGGAAGGTTTATAGCTGGTAATACATTGTTATTTCCAAATGAGTAGTATGCGAATATATACTGAAATTTATAGACAATCAGCTGTGAAGCTGAGTGCAGTGGAAGTCGTACTACTGCTTATAGAATTTTGTTGCAGTGTTAAAATATTACCTATGTTCGACTTTGGGATGTTGCACTACACAAGAAGGCAGTATATTTGTAGAAATAAAAACGCATACGACCGGCTGTTCACCTTTTAGTGGCAGAACATGATTTTCATGCAAGCAGTTACCCACAATTTCCTAAAGGTTATCGCATACAGGGATCGAAGGCGTGGCACGCTGCAGTGTGAGAAAAGAATATTTCAAAGGAAGTAAAAGCTTCGGATAATAAATTGTTTTATGGGTAGAATAGGGTGCTGCATGTTCATATTGTGAATCGAGTGAAATCAAAACTTCGCATTGACTCTTTTTAGTAATAACTGTGTATTCTCGTCACAGTATAGCTTTGTCGTTAAAAGGCATGTTTGTACTCGGTTATTATGAAGTGTTTGAAGGCAGAAAGAAAAAAAATGAGTACTAGAAATTACACGTAATAAGATTTATTTGAGCCCCCCATGAGGGAATTTTGAAAACTTCACTAGCAAACACACAGAATTTATTTGTTCGCATAGACGATTTTACGCATCAATGAGCAAAAAAATTTATCTCTCAGTATCAAGCTTTATTGCAACTACGAACTCTTGCAGCCCAGCTGAGCTTACTTATACGTAAAATGCGCTCAGGGGAGTAAAGCTTGCTGCAGCTTTTGGATAGATAATAAGGACTTCTCAGTAAGGTTATCAGCATTTAGTCATGGTTGTATGCGTCTTTGGGACAATTCCTTAATATTGCTGCTCAGCATCAATCTTTTTCAAAAATAAAAAGCAAAAGATCCGACAACCGCTACAAGTCTGCAACATAAAATATACACGTACAGATTCAGCCGTTACATATGAAGAGGAAAATAATACATTTGACACTTTTCTTCCAATTGGAGCATAATATCTGGTGCCTTTATGCCTATCGAAAGAACAAGACAGAAGGTCCAAAACCAAAAGGGCACCATCGGTCTTATGTAACTGCGAATTCGTAATACAAGGTCACAAAATCGTTCCTAAATCGCCCCTTAAAAGTCAGTGTTACAGCGGTTTTCCAAAAAAAGCAATGTAGTACTCCGCATGGAAACAAACCAAGAAAGGTATGCAATATATAATAAGAGCCCAAATGGACCTGTTTGTATTAGGTACCTTTGGCTCTCCTTTTGAGACTCGAACCTATGTAGCAGTACCTTTGGTGGAACCATTTCGATATTACCGTGTAAGACAGATACATATTCGCGCCGACATTGCCTCGCGTTAAGTAAGAAGCACGGCAATTGCCCTGGGGTTTCATCCGGACAACATAAAGGTTCAACTAGATAGCCGCGACCATGCAAGGAGGGCTCTTTGAGCCCAAACAACTATTCTCAACAGCGAACGATTTGGCCACCCAGGTGTAATAGCGTGTCCAATTTTCTCAATACTGCCCAATTTCAATATCGGCCCTCAGTCCTTAACCGCTGCAGAACAACTTATCAAAGCGGCGGTCAGGCCAGTGATACAGCAGAGGGTGCTAAGAATTTCTGGGTCCCGACAGGCCGGCCCGGGTACTTGAACTTGGCAACGTTCAAGGCACTAACCCTCTCTAGCGAGCTGTATCCTCAATGCTTTTCAGGTCACGAAACTCCGCCGCAGCTAATGCGGAGGTAAATGCACTTAGGCAAACGTGTTTAACTCAGAAGTGTCTTTTAGCATCTACCCCATTTAGATCGACCCCCCAAAACAGCACGCCTACAAAGGCATGTCCCAACACAAAGTGAGAAGGCCCGACTAACACACTTTAGGCCTCTGTTTGGCCACTACAGCATTAACTACTGTTCATGCACAAATGATCACGTGATCCACATTCTCCCTAAAAAACATCAGACACAAGTGCAACACAGAATAAAACCAACAATTCAAAAGCAACTCTGAGCGCCCGCCATCGACCCTCGGGCCGTCTCTCTAAAGGCTCGTTCACACGACGCCGGTCCAAATTATGCCAAACGACGACGAACTTCCTGTGTTTGTCAATACGGCGCTCGTATAACAAAGTCAGCCGTTAGTCCCTCGTCACCCACCTCCACCGTCGTGGTGACACTCTAGGCCCATACCGAATCGGAAACGCATTCCGTACCATGAACTTAACAACTACTGACACGACGGCGCGCCTTTATTCATTCAACTCTGGCCCCAAGATTGAACTCGCAGCAAGCGTAATTCCTCCGAACAGGACGCACCCACGCCTCACACACACTAATTCGTTAATTACCCCAGGCACTACAAAGAGAGAGAGAGAGAGAGAGAGAGAGAGAGAGAGAGAGAGAGAGAGAGAGAGAGAGACACAGAGAGAGAGAGACACAGAGAGAGAGAGACGTCATTGTTTGTAAACTGAATGTGAGAACACACCTTTCCCCGCTCTTTTAACAACTGCCGAGGACGGGCAGCACCTTCAGCGGTGCTCTTTACGCGGGTGTCGCGGGGGCGGAATGCCCTCTCTCTGACAGCGGTGACCCTCGCTGCAGGTTTTGTCCCTGTATCGAACTGAGGCCGGAGTTTCGACTATTACACAAGTTCTCGGATGTTAGACGAGTTCTCATTGGGCTAAGTGAGGTTAGAAGAGTAATCAAGCAGTCGGCATGCAAAAAAGCCACTAACGTCAGGGAAAAGAAAAGAACAAGAAAAGCCGACGTTGACTTGTTGGATAAAGAAGTTTTGCTGTTTTTGTATTAATAATATAGGTGTACCAGTACTATGTAGGAGTACAGTTGGCGGAACCATTCCAAAAGTACTACTTAATATAGATACATACTCGGGTCCCGCGCAATCTCGTATCGCGGAAGGACTTAAATTACTTTAGGTTTATTGCAGAATGTGTGAAAGTGGTGTGAAACGATCACTTATGGTCATTGTGAGCATGATAGTTTATTTACGGGGCCATTCTACATGCCTCCACATAAAGAAAATGGGACTGAATCTGTTTTCATATACAATCGCCACGACTGCGCGCTTTTGCTTAGTAGTTACAGGAGCTCACCCGGACGTTAGTATGCGCACCATGAAGGCAGTGTACTAACCTCTTTTAGAGTCTCCAAAGCCTTGCTTCGGTTCCCCCCTCCACGAGAAATTGTAATAGTAAAATAACTCTCCGATCAAACTAAGCTTAGCAGGGTGGCTGCTTTTATACATTGAAGTTTCGAGATAGAAGTGTGAACGTAGTATATACCTGGATGTTTATTTTAAACACGAAACTCACAAATCATCGCACACAGCAACTAAAGGAGAATGCTTGCGGAAAAAAATCACCAAATGCCAGAATCCTGCGGCAGCGCGATTTAGCGACTGGTCCAACGTAGCCGATGTCGCACATATAAAGAAGTGGCCACATATTCGCTCACTTCGCCGCAGATATCGTCCGAAGTCGATATTTGTCCGCCGTCCATGCGGAATAAACTCATTTGTTTTTTTCTCTATCCACCTCTTACGCTCTTCCTCTACCGTATGGATTCTTCCCCTACCGTTTCGCTTCTTTCGCTATAATCACAGTGGAGGTTTTTTCAGGTGAATGCAATTTCGCCGCGTTCCACGGCTTGCGCACACACAATGGAAACTTTTGTTACTTTTAGACTTCTGAAATGCTACCAAGAAGTGTGCCGCGAACGCTTTTTCTAATTTCGAGTGCGAGCCTTTTTTATAGGCGCATTTTTTATTAGATATCGCAGAAGGTAAACAACCATGTGTTTTTAATCAAACGAACACTGCAAATATCACTTCTATGTTGATGTTTTTCATCACATATGCATACTGTTTTATTATGCTTAACAATATTTACATTTTGCTGAGTTGGTGACATCAGATGTTGCAGTTGCAAGCCTTTTGGCTACGTTTACCGCGCTGAATAAACGAAGGATATTCAGAGTGTCATACATGCAAATTGTCTAAACTTTTCGCTTTTAGTACTCAAAAAAGGCTATCGTATTTAAAATTCAAAAAAATTTGGCGCACTAGGTTCTATAATAAAATTACGAGCAAACTGAATTCGAATCCAACTTCCGAATGGTCAATTCCTGGCGTCACGTAAACAAACGTGTAACGTGTTAATTCGCTGTGCCGCTCAATGTATACGTGTGTGTATAGTCACGCATTTCGGCATTGGTCCAACGTTGTCGCATCTGTTCTCGATCTGCGGCGCGGCAGCCTTCACGCCGCGCAAAGTTTTCTAGCCACGCAAAGTTCTCTATAAATTGCACGCCCGGACTGGTGTGACCGCAGGCGTTTGTAACAACCCCAATTTGGACCGCATTAGCAAGCGCTAGAACCGCGGCAACCGGCTTCAGGACCTCGGCCTCTGTAGCTCGAACTTTTCTGCGGTTCGCAACTGAGGCGCCAACGCACTTTAGCTGGCGAGAAACAAAGCACGCCAGAGGTCTCGACGAAACGCTGGGCACAGTGTTCTTGAATATTCCAGTGGTGCCTGCGGGCACGATCACGTCATAGGTACTCGAGGCTAGGCTCCAACTACGCAGCGGGGTGACCGTCACGCCGGGCGCTACGCGTCTGAGGAGTTTGTTTTCCTTGGCATATTTTTGCTAACTCACCAGAGCAAGCTCAAGTGTAAACGGCTCCACTGTTAAAAGCACTGCCAAAAATTTCAAAATTAAATTATAGGAAGGAGCCGTGGACTCGGTGAGCTGTGGCCTGCTACATTTATTCAGGCTCGGTAAGGCCCGACCGCAACTGGGAGAGCGACGTAGGCAAGCAACCTCCCTGGAGCGCAGTTCTGTTCGAACTCAATATCGCGTGGTACACCTCACGCGTCAGGCCCCGCACCGCTTATGATGATGGTAGGGCAGGGGTTGTGACCATGATAGGGGCACAGATAGATGAAGCCACGCCACTAGATCATCAAGACGAACCTGTTTCGAGAGCACAACAACACCGCTTTACGCCTGTCTACTGCAGTGAGGGTTAAACTGCGGTGGACTATTACGTGTTTACCTGTGTGGCAACTACTGAGGGGTCACCCATACAAGCACGCTTCGGACGTAGATTGGAAGAAAAACTGCAACCCTTCAAAAAAAAAAACGATGAGGTATGCCATCTCTGTACTAAACATTAAATCAGCCAATGCAACTGCAAGCCTTTCCACGCCAACTTTCAAGTGAGAGAAATCTATTATTTTGAGAAAGGAAATCTACGGATAGAAGGAACGCATTCACGACATACCGACGATACATGCAAAGAATTTCATTCTCTTAAATAATGGTGAAGCGTTGGCATTGCAACAACTGATAGTTGTACCCGTCCCTCCTAATGGTTGTTCACACTGGGATATTTGAGTGCTTGAGACGAGAAGAGTAGCTATAAAACATCCACCTCAATGTCGCGCTAGGTAAATGACTAAGGCGGGTGCTGGTCAGTCCAACGACGCGGGTTCGATCTCGGGGGTGGTGGCTGCCTTTCTGACGGAGGCGAAAAGCGAAAAAACCTTTGTGTCGACATTTCAGCTGCCTCCTGAAACGTTCCGTATATACGGAATTATGGGAATGCGGAGTACTTTCTAGGATGATCCAATGCCGCCACAAAGCGAGAAAGATTTTTCAGAACCACATGAAAATGAAATAGTGCATGCCTACTAAAAAATTTGACACCTGTTTTAAGTCTGTATGATCACTAGAACCGCTAAATCATTGTTCGTTAGAATTCCGTATATACGGAAATCATAAGGAAATCATACGGAAGTATACGGAAATCATACGGAGCGTGATTTTGCTTATATTTGAAGATAAAAACACGAAAACGGTTGCAAACGTTGGTATTCTGCCAACTGATATAATTCCCGTGTTTGTCGTAATAATATTTACATTATTACGGTTTGGGTCATAACACTCCCTATGAACTCCGTATTCCCATAATTCTTTATATACGGAACTTTTCAGTAGGAGCGTACTTTAAAGAACTTCAGGTGGTCAAAATAAATTCCACGCCCTCCGCTACGGCACGCCTCAGAGCCCGGTTGTAGCTTCGGGGCGTGAAACTTAATGATAATAATAATAATAATAATGACTTTATTTGGCATCAGGGATACATGATGCAGGAGACCTGCAGAAAAAGCTGGCGTGATGCCAGCTTGACAAGGCCGCAGGCCCCCCTCCCTCTCCCCGAACACATGGCAGCAGCCGTCACACTTTCATAAAAATATTCCTGATCATACGCGTGAAATAAACAGGTCTAATACAAGAAGAATCATTACTGTACATGTGTAATGAAACGAAACGTGTAATGCTTGAACAAAATATAGTTTCACAAAATGCGAAAAATGTAGGCGCATTAGCCTTTAAAAAAAAAAAGAGAGAAGAACCATACGCGTGATACATACAAGTGAAGCATACGAGAAAGCCTACGAGAAAAAAGAAAAAAGGAGCAACAAACACTGTACAGGTGAAGCGCATTGGTGCGTATAATGCTAGAAACAAATAATCGATTTCGCAATGCGAAAGACAGGCGTACTTGCCTTGCAAACACAAAAACAGCATCATAAAGAAAGGAAATGCCTAATTTATCGCTTTGGCAAACACCACAAATACATTGTCATTTTCCGAAACAGTGAAAAAAAACAAACAAGACACCACCAAACGTATCGCAGGAAAACACAGAGCAGTATACAAAAATACAAGTCAATAAAAAATAAAAATACTTCACAATAAAAACGTGCATCAGCTGCATTGGAGTGTCCAATTCTGCGAATATAAAATCGTGGTCACTGACCAAGTCAAAAAGACCAAGTCCAATTCTGTCTCAACCGCATCTGCGTGTGTTTCGATGCCACACGTGTACTTTATTACCTTACGGGCGACTTAGACGAACCGGTTTATCTCAATCGCCTTCATTATATTCCAAAGTTGTGAGATTTGTAAACTTAATTTTCTATTCCATACGGCGACTCTTATTCTTACCCTGCCCGCATACCATACTGCAAAGGCCCTTTCTTTTGGGTTCGAAAGTTCATTCGGTCATTTCAAACAACGCAAGTAACACTTACTCAAAGAAACATTTCTTGGAGATGCAATGAAATATTACTTACGCTTTTGAAGATCTCTATAATACCTGTTCACTGCCGGATTACTGCAGATTTTTTGCGTTATCTTTATTCGGTGCTTCGGCGACTTCAGAGTGTCCTGCACGTAATGTTACAGAATTTCACACAATTTTACGAAGGAATTGGGTCTGGTAAATGACAATTTGCAGGAAATAAAACCTACACACGTACCCGTCAGCAAATTTGTCAAGTATTGAACTCGCGAGGCGTTTAAAGCAGAAGTTGGTAAAATTCAGCAGCAATTATCCTGATTATTTTTAGCGGATAATTAAAACTGTGTTCGGATTGTGTTGGCTGTAAGATTACTAACATATAAAGGGCTATAGCTTTTGAAATAAAGCTGCCAAGCTATCAATTCTTGAATGCTGCGAAGCTTTCCAAACAAAGCTTTCAAAAGTTTTTGTAAGAAAATTATTTGCACTGCAGTGCAATCAAGTAATCTACGTTACCTACTCGTATTAGGGAGTTCAATCGCTTTAAAATTCTTTGTAAAAACTTTTTATAAAATGAAGCCTTCCGGGGACCGGTAGTAATGCGTAAAATGTATTGGTATATACTTGTAATTCGTTACTTTTTAAAAAAACTATTTGTCTGTTCCCGAAACTCTGCACTAGTAATGAGAATTTTGTTTTTTGCGTTAAAGATGTTGATTTCTTTTTATTTATTTATGTTTCATTGCGCAGGGTAACAAACTTGCTGACGGCTTTTCTACTCGATTGCACTATTGCCAAAAATTCCACTCCACTCTCATTGTTTAAATGGTCTTCGTGTTTAAAATATTGAGAAATGCTGTATCAAGTGCAGTTGCTTTTTGATGGCACAGCTTTAAGATAATCCCGAACGCCGGATTAAAAGAGTTTTCTTAGTTTTCTACCAGAGTACCCTATTCATTTTCCTCGATACATGACCTCCGAAGCAATGTCATGTCAAAATATTGTTAGCCCATTTATTACTGTTTTGTTAGTACAGGTACAGGAACACGTGAAAGCGTACGCAATACTTCACCCGCGCAGGTGAATTAGGGTAAATGACTGTAACTAAAACGGAACAGAAACCATTCTCGTATGTAAATAAAGTTTAGCGTAGTTTACGTGTTTGTTTCAGATCATAAAATATTACATCTTTCACTACTGCAGTCATTTAGGTTCGCGATACTCCAAACAGACAATTAACAAGTGCTGTAATCATTGAAAAAAAGAGAAGTTTGCGTTCTTTACATGTAGAAGAGTGTAGTGTTACGCAAAATGGGTACCAAATAAGGCTAATAAAGTTCATATAAAAATGGATGTTGAATTAAAACTGTTGTTTGACCTATTTTTAAAAAAGAAGCAACGCTTGGCGTTGTGGATGGCCATGTTTTTGGCGGTGAACCATTCCGTGGTTGGTCTCAGTGTAAACTACTTTTATTTTGCAGCAAAGCTCTCCACGGCTAAGATACAGCAGAGCGTCTGCGGTAGTACATCGTTGTGGGCGGGAATGGCACAGGAGCGTAGCGCCCCGTTTCGGTACCACCTCAAAACCCGGGGATTTTAACACCACGCGGCACACTTTCTGCGTACGGAGGGAGTCTTAGAAAAAGTCCTGAACCGTTCGAGTTTTATTGTAAGACGGATAATATTTCTTCTGAAAGATGTCGTCCATGCAGTGCATTTAGGTTCGTAGGTGAAGCCAGCGTTATGGAGATCGCTGTGTGTTTGCGTTCCGACAGCTGGTTTTCCTACATTCAGTGTTGAACAATCAAGAGCTTCCGTTTTTCGAAGAAGTATCATTGCAGAAAGTGGCTCTATCTCTTGCTCTATAAAGACTATCTTGAAACGCATTATATGAAAATTGTCCACGAGACGCTGTTTTGCGGTATTTTCGGACTTACGTATAGTTCACAGTGAAGTTGTAAATATTGTACAATTCTCGTCTGGTGTCAATAGATTGAAATCTACTGGCGGCAGGAGGGGAGGGACACCCATATGTTTGTCCACCGCAAAGAACTCCAGTTCATTACAGTTTTGTTCAGGTAATTCATAAGGGAGTATGCTCAATGGCAAAATACCAACAATCGTGTTGTGCTTCAAGCAACCCTCGGAAGACGAAACTGGTGAAAATAGATTGTTGTTTATGTTAAGGCTCGGAGCCCCAGTTTTCCTAGTTATCCATCTTCCTAGAGTAGAAAGTCACTTTGTTTTTTTTTTCTCTGAATGCAGAAGTTGTGCGATAAGAATTGGCGGAAAAGTATGCATGTTTATTCTATATTTTCTACCTTGTAAGATTGGTAGTTTCTCACATGATAAAAACAATCTGAGGAATAAATTTATTCGAAGCGCCACATATAAGGCCATCGAAACTTGCAGCATAATAATAATGGATATATACAACTTCATTTATTCTGCATGGCCAATACCGACTTAAGAAATAAGAAGGTGCGCAATGCAAGCATATAAACTTCACTTTAAGTTTTGAAGCACAACTGCTCATCTTGCAGGGTGAACAGATTGCACATTTCAGGACCCCTATATTCAATTTCAAAACTGGAACAAAATGTGCAAAGCGAATGAAAGTATCAGGGCTAGGGCGATACGTTTTAAACAAAAAAAATCACGCCATATTCACGGAATGAATGATGATAAGTGGGGCGAAGCTCGAGAGGGGGAGATCATCGGTAACCGTAACTCTCCCGTGAAAGTTCGCCCATTACATCATTAAGAAAGACGTAAGACTGTGTGCGTACATTGCACAAATCAACTTTTATTTTGTTCTTTTATTTTGTTCTTGTTCGTTTGTTGTTGTTGTTGTAGGGTTCTTGAGGCTGCAAGCAAGCGCTCGTATCGGCAGGCAAACCCCGATGCAGTGAGAGCTCGCGAGGAGGCTGCGAAACGCATCAAGCGAGCTCAGCCCGAAGCTGCCGACGCGCGGTTTAAGCGCGACTTTCTAGACGAGATATTTAGGGCGAACTTGTGCCCGAACAAGACAGAGGAAACGAGCAAAGGTCCTTGCGTCTCGTTCGATCTCCGAGAACGACTGCCTGCGTTCGTGGCGTGATCTCTTGCGTGATCTCCCCCTCGCAGTGCACGTGCGCTCGCGCCTCCGTTGGCGAACACAGACAAGCTCGCGCTCCCGGTGCCGACCTTGCGCTGCCCGTTGCAGCCGGTTTTTGCGCGTGCAACGCGGCGCACTTTGCGACATCTCCGAAAGCATGCGGCGGTAACGTACCACGAGACACAAGGGATGGACAGGCCCATGGTTTAGGAGCTTCGCCCCTAAAAGGGCCCATTTCTCCGCGAGGGGGACTCGAGTAAATGCGTCGCATAGGGGGTGGGTGTATCGCGTTAACGTTTAGTGTTTGGGTAGTTGGTGGTAGTGAATGCGTTGTATCAGCAGCTTATTGACGTAGTTTGAATGAGTCAAGGATATAAGGCGCGTTCGTAGCCTTTTATTCTGTGTCGGGTTTGTGGCGCAGTGGGAAGAGCACCATGTACCTCGCGTTCCGCCCACAAGTAGTGAATGCGTTGTATCAGCTGCTTTTTGACGTACTTTGAATGAGTCAAGGATATAAGGCGCGTTCGTAGCCTTCCATTCTGTGTCGGCTTTGTGGCGCAGTGGGTAGAGCGCCATGTACTTTGCGTTCCGCCCGCAGGGTCGTGGGATCGAAACCAGGCGCCGGTAAGTATTATTTTTTTATATAGTGTAGGGGGAGGGGTGCGGACATGTCGTTGAGAGCGAGGAGGGTAGCGTGATGCGGGAGAGGAGGAGTGGGGGAGAGGGCGCGCCTGCGCGCTGAGCTGTTGCGGACGCACGACGGACCCTGCATGTGAGGTAAAGAAATGCTCTGCATTTAAAACACGCGAGGAGCAGCGGAGAGCAGGCGAGGAGGAGTGCGGGAGAGGGCGCACCTGGAACGGCTGTTGCGGACGCCGAGGCACGCCAACGCCGACAACGCCGTGTGACATCGTGAGGTAAAGAGATGATCTGCATTTAAAAAACGAATCACAGAACACATGGTGTTCGCCAAATCTTCAGGATCATTGCAACTACCCATCGGTCACCGTAGACCTGAAAGATTCGCCAGTACCTCAAAAATTCGCCGGTAATATGCGGCCCCCTCCTTTCTCGTCTTCTCTAGTTGGTGAATATACTGTTAGGCCCACTCTGAACTTCATCTTCACGTAGGATACACCCCACACCTTTTTGAAGACCATTGTGATTTGGACAGACATTTGTGCTTTAGAAGGTTCTCCAACAACTCATCCCGCCACAATGCAGCGGTGATATTCTCCCGTCTGCCTTCTAACGTGACGGCTGCACAATTAATGTAACAAAATTCCCCACCCTGTATACATGCAAGCAACACCATTGCCCACGCTACCTTAGCTGGCCCCATAGCGCACCCCTATCTCTGTTCATCGCAGAGTTACTAGACGCTTCTTGATGACAGGAGACCCAGTATACGCACCCATTTACCCCTGCATTCTTTGTGCTAGATGTATGTCCCGTACGCCGAGTTTCGCGTTCTAAAAATTTATCACCCGATTATACTAAAACTACGGAGTCCTACACCAGGTGACTGACGTTAACTACAAAATCATCTTTGTTTCTTGAGACTCCCTCCGCCATCTCAAAACTTACATCGTCCAAGTGGGCGAGTTTAAGCAATACCGATCACCGCTTGCAGCTCTACCATGATGAGCACCCAGACACTGCTCCTACCGAGGTGAGAGGGGGTTTTACTATGAGGCGGTCAGCCTCATGTGCAAGAGGATGCTTTGTTTTCTGTGTGGTGCCGCCATAATCATGTCCAAAGAAGAGGGGGGGAGTGTACTGAGGCGTTTTTTAAGTGCGAATAAGCGACCCCAAACCATCCACCGCCGGCGGCGTTGGCGTCCGCAGTGCTCCTCTATATTTGATAAAGAAATAGCATCCGGCGCCAGGTTTCGATCCGAGTACTTTGCGGCCGCAGCGCGACGCTCTACCGACCAAGCCACGGACGCGACGGTGATATCAGTCTTAGACGCGCCTTATATCTTTAACGCATTCAAACTACGTCGTCAGCGGCGTGCGTTGGCGACTCAGCGGCGTTATAGCGGCTTGATAAATGCGTGGTGTACACGTGATACTACAAACCCGATGGAAGAGATGGAAGAGAAGGCGGCGAGGCGGTGGGCTGCGGGGGCCGAGCGCAAGCGCCGAAGCGGGCCGACAACCGTGCATTCGCACTTTCACATTCTCCTCCTCGGGGAAATGCGGGGGAATTTTTTCGTTGCAGTGCTTATTCCCGGGCTAGCTCGACTCCCTTTTTCTACTTGAATGCTTTGCATATACAGTATTAGGTACTAAAATATTCCGCGTAAGCACTCTCCTCCATCAAATAAGTATACAAAGATGCGTAGTAAAGAGCAAAAAAAAATCGCAATATATTTTTAATTGAAATAAAACAAGCATCATAAAACATCGTTAACTGAACGACTCTGCTTTAAATGGCATGTTTACCTTGTACCACGTATTCTAATATTTGCAATATACTCCGTGTTGTTATTGTATGTGGCTTAAGACGTGCTCCTCAATGGAGAGAATGTTTCCGTGTTTTGGAGCTTTCTAAGCAATTTCTTAAACTTCGAGCCTAAACCTGGGTCCTTGGTCAACTTGGGCATGATTCTGTTGATTTAAATACACATATGTAGCAAATTTTCGGTGAGTGTTCTTGAAGGAACTAATTATTTCAGCTGTCAAGTACAAGCTGTGTTCTATTTTTGGGTATCTTGTACATATAATTTGCAAGATATCGATAGTATTGCTACGTGTAAGCTTTTAGGTTTGATTCTTTGCTAGAAACTGCCGCTAAATAAGTCCTAAGTTTTGCACGACACTAAGTCCATCATAGTCCCCGAGCTTGAAATGAATATAGATTTAAAGGTCGCTTGTTTGCATTATATTGGCATGAGATATGTAAATAAAGGGGTCGGCTACAATTGTGAATACCGGATACGCGTGTATAAGATTATCAATACGTGGTGGGAGATTGCGCGTAACCAACATCCAAAATGCTACTCTTCAACAGGACATCTAATTCTTCACATTTGTTTTCAGAGTGATCGAAGAGGCATACTATTTCAAGTTCACGTTTTATACGGCACAAGACACCCATAAGTGATTTAATTCCGCTGTGGTATCTCCGCTCCGCGTTGTCAAAACTGTCTCCTATGGAAACCGACAAAAATACGGTTCCAAGTGTGATTGTGCAGCACATCTTGTTTTTGCAACAGTAGCACGTATATTCGCAATTCTGCTGCTTAAAACCGAATAGTGCTTCAAGTGAGTCCTCTGCTCCTTACGAACAAAGCTTAATTTTCTATGAAACACTGAAGTTTTAAAGCAATATTTTTACAGCAAAAGCGTAAGATATTGTTACTGCAAGGCCAACCTCACATGTCAGGCCACGAACAGAAAAACAATGAAACAATGCCTCAAAAAGCACAGCACCGAAACAGCGATACCATGCGCAGAAAGCGACGACCTACACGCGGGGAGAAAGGTATAGTTTGGTGGCAGCGGCGATAGGCATATCGTTTTTCGTGAGACAGAATGTCACATTTCAGTAAATGCTATATTTATTTTTTCACCGCTATTATCGTGTTCTAGAGTGTGTGCCTCTCTACAATGGTAGGTGCGGGATACTATAAACATTATGTATATGTTTCCTTCTGCTTTGCGTGCCATACCCTAGGAAGCTGGCTCCCGTCTACACCCGGTTCACCGCAGCAGCCGCCAACTTCTAGGCCGCGCCGGCTCGCCAAGCGCCAGCTCGCCACGGCGGGGAAGGACCACCAATGGATCAAGCCCACGCTCCACTGGCGACTCTGTGACATACTCGAGTCCCTGGAATTTTTTCATGAACTTCTTCGAAGACGTTCTGGCCTGGCTCAAATAATTTGCGCGTGTAGGTTCATTTATTCAATGGAGCGCGGTTGAAAAAATACGCAGCGTAATTTTCTTTGCAATATATACCGACAAGTATGCTTGAAAAGCGAGAAGCGTCCTCAGTCGAGTGGATGACTGGGCGTGTTGGTAATTCATTTTGGAAAGAGATTCACAGCGCAGGACACGGTTACGACGAAGAACACAGCGCAAGCGCTGTCCTGTGTTCTTCGTCGTCCTCGTCTCCCGCGCTGTGAACCTTTTTCTATAAATAGACGCGTCCTTCCGAGCATGGGACAGATTTTTCCAGCAGCTGCGGGATACATTCCCGAGCATTAACCGCCAAAAGCACATATACCGCCTTTTTGAATTGTGTATACCCATCCGGCGAAGGAGAGTGTAACTTATTCGCCGAGGACACGGAGCGTCTCTTTTTGTGGGCAGACCCCGAGGTGCCTGAGCTTTAAGAAGTTACCTCACCTTAAGCACAACGCGAAAGGATGACAATTCGACGGGCTTTCGGGGAACCACCCACCTCCTGTCAGGGAACTTATAAAGGAGGTGTTGCGACCACGTGGGCCGACCCGAGCCGAGCTCCGTCACCTCCGACATACGTTTAGTAGCGTGGTGAAGCGAGCGGCCAGCCGCTGTTGCAGCCATAAAGAAGTCCAGAAGCCAAAGGCTAACGTGACTGTTTACTTCATAGCGAAAGAGAGCCGAAGCCAAAGAACAATGCCCCGACAGGCGAGGTAACAGTGCAGGATTCGAGCAGAGTGACAGCATGGATTCACTGCTCAAACAGGAATGGTTTATAGCGCTTGCGGGGCGCTATTTATACCCAAAAGCTCAGCGGTCAAAAAAGCGTTCCCTCTGGATTTGCGCATGCTACGAACGTCACAGACACACACAACGCTCTTTCCAGAGTTCGAGAGCAGTCGGTAGCCTCGGCGCACGTTGAGTCGAGAGAGGGCAGAAAGGAGGACTCCGCTGAGATTGCGGTGCCTCTGTGTCCATAAACAAGTCCTGGCGCTCCTCGCCGGCAACTGCCTAAGTTTGAAACGCGCCGAAAGCGAAGCATCTTGCCCGGGGTTGTCGAGGCATGAAAATATGATTCACCGATACGGTGGGGCCTTAAAAGGCGCAAGCAGTGGCTTCGCTGCACAGCCGAGGAGTGATGCCGATGCGTAACTGCTGCTCCGCGGGGGGCCCGAGATCCCTATGGTTAAGGATCTTCAACCGTTGTCCGGAGTGATACTTTCGGAGGAATGCTTTCGGGGTGAAGTGCTCGGCAGACGCTCGACTCCAGGCCTGGACTATACGACACCGTGCTGGAGCTTCCCCGGGCCGATCACTGGACGAGTAGTGGCCCCCAAGAACGTCTCTCGTTTGGTAAGGCAAGCAACATAATAACAGTGAACGACACAACCGCATCGCTGGCAAGTGCGAAGACAAATCCACACTGAAGGTCTACCAGGCTTTTAGTTGCGATAAAATACGCTGATAACTAACTGCACTAGTTATATTTTAGCCCAGCAGTACTTTAGACAAGTGCACAAACTGGAAAGGTGACATTTCGTCTGATTGGAAATGTCCCACACACAAAAAAAACGTAATCGTAAAGGGAGAAACCTGCTCCAAGAAAAACAATGAAATTGAGAAAGTCAAGCTTCTACAAGCCACTTCTTGTGCTGAGAGCTGCGATTTAAGCTTTCATCATTGCCCTGAGCTTTTCCCTTTTTGTACCGTACTTTAGGTACCCCCACTCTCTGAAAGCGACTGCGAACGGTCGAGAGTACATCGGCCTTCTTCCGAGACGTGTCTCGAGCGCGCAGAGAAAACTGCCCTACTTTCCACCGCTCGAGCAAAGCGCAGGCTTTTGTTCTCGGCCGCCGCGTGGTACACTGAGACACGGCGCAGAGAGGCCGAGCGGCGCTGCCACAGCACGCATGAGCTCTTGCCGCATTTGTTTGCGACACTGTCAGCAAGCAAACACCGCAAGCTGTTTTTGCTCTCCTTTCCGGCTGTCAAGGCCAATTTAGACAAGGGAGGCCCAGTCTCAGAAGACGGCTCAACCCAAGGCGACACCGGAATGGCTACTTGCTCGGCTGGCCGTTGCCTGACATCGAGTATCTGAATTATAGGTGAAACGCTAGCGACTCGCTCCGTTGCAGCGCTGTCACTGCGCTTAGCTGCACCGTGAAAATCGTTCAGTGTCTCGACCGCCGGCTCTGCCCCAGCGTTCCCAGCTTGTGAGCTCGCGTCCGGAGCAACAACCTTCCTTTCAACGGACTCGTGTTGCCTCCTGTCACTAACGTCACGGTTTTGGCTTTCCCGCGGAACGCCGTTAGCTAGTGAGCCGCGCGCGTTCGCTTCGGTAGCTGTTTTCTAGACCTCCCGTGAACCTGCATACTTCAAACATGGCGACGAAATATCTCCGCTCATAGTAGGGGCCATCGAGGAAAGAATACTCAGGAGAGGCCCCTACCATCCCAATGCATTCCGAAAAGTGTGGAGGAAGTTACGTCATTTTTCGTGAGCCCATGGACAATGTTGCTTACTTTACAACTGCGGTGGCCAAATTTGGGCAAATAAAACGGACAAATTTTTAAGGCGCTCAGTATGTCGCTGCCTCGCTACGCTTGCAAACCAGCGCAGTCGCTACGGCAAAAGTTTTTAGATTAGGCCAGTTTGAAAACTCCGCCGTTGGAGGCGGCCTTTACTCACACCCCGGCCGCAGTGGCGCTTACGTCGCGTCGAGATTAGCGGAGCGAGCCGCTGCCGCCGCCGGTGACCTGCCGGGAAAATCGCCTTCGCTCAGCGTTGGCTAGAGCCACAGTTCGTTCTTTGCTCACTTTGTGTTTCTTCGTTATGAAGTGAAGTAAAATTTATCGCTGCTGAGACGTAGCGCAAAAAGACCGCAGTGCTGTACGACCCCAAACAATGCTCCTGTCGTCTGCGTTCGCCATCCCGGGAGCCTGTTGCTATGACGACGACAAACGCTGCTTTGCCAGGCTTAAGAGCTTAACAATCGTCCTTCTATCTCGAAAACGAAGGCCGTTTTTCGACTGAAACTTTGGGTGAGGGTTAGAATGGGCAAATTGAAGGCGAAATCAACAGCTGAGAACATGATATCGCGCCAAGGAATTAGCGATGAAGCTGTTTTCGCTTTGAAGCGGGAGGGCAGGGCGACGCCATGTTAGTCAAATCAAACCGGAAACAGCAAAGGATGATGGGATATAGTGCTGGCCTCCGTGGGCTCAAGTCATGGCTGGACTCCGCTTCACAAATGTGATGTCAGGGCCTCTCCTAACCTTTTCTTTCCTCCAAGGTAGGGGCCTTACACACAATGTACTTACGCTGCCCTCTGACGTGACCCTCCGGAAATGTCCCATCCTTGCTCTCTGTCTGAGTCTCGCCATTCCTCACAGAGGTGGCCATACTATCGTTACATGAGCGCTTCGCAGCGAGCCCAGCTGGTTCTTTCCTCGGCAGTTTCTCGAAATAGTACCCCTTGTCGCGCAACAGCTGATCCGACTTGTTCGAGAATAAGTACCTGTATTCCGGTAGAAGTTGTGGGGATACTGCCGCCTCCGTGAGGAGTTCACCAAACGGACCTCCGATGCTGACCTTAGCAATAGGCAGCCCACGTTTCGTGCTGGTACAGCCAGCTTCACCCAAACACACTGTCCCATCAGCTGATCCAGTTCAACGTACGAAGGGTGGATAGTGTCTACCGTCGCCGCGGAGTCGCGAAGAGCTTGGCACGGTTTACCGTTGACCACGAGCTCACGTACGTACGGCTCTAGAAACTGCCTGCTGTCCTTAATCTGATCTTGCACGTGAAAGATGAGTTTCCGCTTCTTGGAGCTCGCAGCGAAATGTGCTGTCTCGCCGCAGTTGCAACACGCAGTCTGTCTGCGCGCTTCAAAATCCTTCTTTCGGCGCCGCTCCTCAGCGTCTTCTCTCTCTTTTCGTTATCCCGGCCAGTTTTCTTAACCACGACAACGACTTCCCTTGCTCCACCGTCTTTTTTGGGGAGCTCTGCCTTTTGACCCTGACTTATCAGGCCTCAGCCTGATTGCCTCTTTTTGGCCATCTTTCGGCCCCTGCGCACCTCGACGTGCGACAAACTCGTCGGCTATCTAAGCAAGCTGCCTAATCCACAGTAATTACCTCTGGACTATCTTGGACCCAGAGTCTCAGGTTTTCTGGTAGACGGGGGTGAAACTGCTCAAGACCGGAGCACTCAACTACTTTGTCGTGGTGCTTTCCAAAAGCCTTTGCCTCTTTGAGCCACTCCTTCATGTTAGCTCTCAGCTTGTAGGCGAACTCCGACTACGACTCGCCCTCAGCTTTCTCAGCTTCACGGATTTTTGGCGAACCGCCTCTGGTGACAGCCTGTACTTACGCAGGAGGCTTCACTTGAATTTCTCGTAGTTCACCGCCTCCTCCTTTGGCAAGCGAGCAATCACGTCGGATGCCTCACCTGGCAAAACCGTAAGCAGCTTTTTCGGCCATGAGTCTCGGCTAAACTGGGCCCATTCGCACGCACGCTCGAAGTTGACCAAAAATCAACGATGTCTTCCCCTACCTTGAAGGGTCGCCTTAGGTAACTCATTCGTAGCGTAGGCCGCTCAGTCGCCGCATACTGCACGCATGGCGCGCTGCTGTCACTCTGCCGCCTAGATCGAGATGCCTAGATGTCTAGACGTTTCATTTGCAGCTCATGCTGTCGCTCCCGTTCTCGTTCCTGTTTTTTCTCCTCGCGTTCCTCACGCTGGCGGTCAGCCTCTGCAGCCCGACGCTTAGCGGTCTCCCTGTCATTGATGAGCTCAATGCACTCAGAACGCTCTTCATCGTCAGCCTCAACAGCGAGTATAGACTGTATCAGCTCTCGCTTTCTCAGCGCGTCCGTAACATCCAAGCGCAACTCTTTTGCAAGCTCCAACAACTGCGGTTTTTTCAACGCTTTAAATTTCATGGCCGGTCTAGAGTACTGCTTTCCCACTGCTCTAAAATGTTTTGCGCGAATAACCACGCGACAAAAACCCACGCCCTACCAGCTACCTTCAGAAGCCTTATAAAACTCAGTGAAGGAAAGTCCCGCACTCACCATTGGCCGCCGTTAATTCTGCGAAGTCCGAAGCCACCTTGACGTTCGTGGTGTTTGATCTCGCACCGCTGGCTCCAGGTGTTGCGAAGTTGCCATCCGACCGCTGCCAACCAGTTATTGCAACCGTGTCATCCCAGCGCTGACACCAGTTCTTGCGACCGGGTGGGCCGACCCGAGCCGAGCTCCGTCGCCTCCGAAATACGTTTGGTAGCGTGGTGAAGCGAGCGGCCAGCCGCTGTTGCAGCAATAAAGAAGTCCAGAAGCCGTAGGCTAACGTAACTGTTTACTTCATAACGAGAGGTGAGCCGAAGCCAGAGAACAATGCCCCGACGGGCGAGGTAACAACAGTACAGGACTCGAGCAGAGCGACAGCATGGATTCACTACTCAAACCGAACTGAGTTATAGCGCTTGCGGGGCTCTATTATAGCGCTTTGCGGGGCTCTACCTAGTGGCTTCGCCGCACAGCCGAGGAGTAATGCGGGAAAGTACGACGGCGGGCCGATTCATAACACAAGCTACAGCCTTAGAGCGAGCCATTTAAAACTGACGCCGCAAGTACAATTATTCCAACACCGCATGGCCGATGAAAGCGGCCGTTCCGCCTGCAGTCAACGAGACTTCTCTTTGTGACCTCGTCGGCTCAATTGTGCAAGAGAAACTCCAGAAGCATGGCGTCCGTTGCAACCAACGAGTAGGCGCTTGCGTTACGGAGGTCGTGCGTGAAGAAATGTGCGAGGTCCTTGTACTACTTAAACATCACCCGGAATTGCCACAAATGAGTTAAAGAATGACCTGGCTCTTTAACAATTTTCCATGTATCGGACCGCGTTGGCAGGCAGCCACCGAAGAAGCGCCTCGCCTCCAGCGTTCCCATCATTCACATGCATTCAAAACGATGGCAAGGTGGGCTAGTTTGTTCATAGTGACCATATCGAACATGCAGCGCAAAAAAAGGGCGGGGCAAAAGAAGAACTAAAGACGACACAGCGCTGAACTCGCTACTAATTGTTATTAGAAAAAAAACATATATATATACTCAATTCTAAAAATCCACGTGGGTTCATATAAAGTCACCCGCGATTGCAGCAAAAGTACAGCGTTCTGAAACTACACCTTCCAAATACCACACAATACGCACTGCACCAGACAATAAAACAAAATTCACTCCATCACCTTGGCACACGCGATAACATCACTGACAAAATGCAAGTGCCAAGGACCACCCTACTGCGCACGGCGACCATTCAAGAACACATATTTACTCTCGGCTAAGGACATTGACGGGATGATGACGCACTTTTTACCATTCTTTCTAATGTGATACTCTTCAATAATTTTCCGTACACGTTGGTCCTTATGTTTAGCAATTACGACAGTGTCTTGAAAAACAGGGACCCACCCACACGTGGCCCAATGCTGAGCAGCATGGTAATGCTTGTCGCCTTGCAATGTGCGCTTGGGCTCCAAGTCTCAGGTTAAGGAAGCGCCCCGTTTGCCCGATATACACTTTCACCTAGCAGGAAAACGGGATCATGTACAGTGCTCAGCGATTGAAACGCGATACTCGGAGCGCGTGGCTGCCGGTGCTTGTTGCGCCACAGGTGAGCGCTTGTGAAAGCGAACTGACGCATTGTGGTATACGGTGAGGGTGAGAGCGTTCGTGGCGCATGCTGACTGCATCCGGCAGACAGCCCTTCAGTGTGTGGTTCGTGGCGGCGTCATAGGGGTGCTACATGCCATGGCTTCAAAACGCTGCGCCTGCGTGCCGCGCCGCGTCGCGATAAGCTGGGTGAGCCGGCACCACGCGCGTTATGAAGAATTTGAATGCGCATTTATCGCGATGTGTTATCGTGGCGCGCACGGCATGCAGGCGCAGCGCTTTGAAGCCATGGCATGTAGCATGCCTATGGCGCCGCCAAGAACCACACACTGAAGGGCTGTCTCCCGGATGCACTAAGCATGCGTTACGAACGCTCTCACCCTCATCGTATACCACAATGCGCCAGCTCGCTTTCACAAGCGCTCACCTGTGGCGCAACAGGCAACGGCAGCCACGCGCTCCGAGTATCGCGTTTCAATCGCTGAGCACTGTACACTACTGCCACGCTGCAAGGAACGCATGGTGACACGTGTTTAACTTCGAAGCCTGTATGCTTGGCGGCTCCTGATGACTTCTTGTCAACTGTGTTGCACAATTTACTTTATTTGTTTGGCGCAGAGAACGAAACATTTACTCAGTACCGTCCAGCTGTATTTTTAATCCATTTCATAATCTGTGTACGTAGACATGACAGAGAATTCTGTTTGGATTGAAGCTCACGATTTGCTCGAGTCAGCGACCCACATTTTACCTATTTTTGAAATTTTTCTACTGCGAGACGCATAACTTGCCTATCATAATTAACCTTTCTCAACCTTTCCTATTGCGCAACAAAAATGTTATGATACTTATGCGCACACTTATGCGCACAAGACTTTGCAAATACGTTGTTGAGATAAGAGACAGTTATGCCAGCTTTCACAGTTTTAGAGTGCCCAGGGTTAAAGTTTCGTACAGGCTTTTTTGACCTAGGGCTATATTTCCAGCATACATGACAAGCCTCAAGAACCAGCGTAAGATCCAGGAACTGGGTTTATTTATTTGGAAGTTCGAACATGAACTTCCGCCCATGGCCACACTCCTTGAAAACTTTCAGGAGTTCAAGTACCCTACTAACAACGTGACAAAGTTCCGTGACAATAAAGAAATCATCGACGTACCTAAAAACCTTAGTGCACATGCCGTGTAGGTTACGTTCAAGAGCCCTGTCAACTTTGGATAGAAAAATGTCCCTCAGGGCTGGTGCTACCTGGGAAGCTATGCAGATTCCACTTTTCTGCGTGTACACTTCATTGCGCCACTCGAATAAAGTGAAATTAAGGTAAAAGGTCAGAATCTCCAGAAAACTGCTTACTGGAACACCGCTAGCATTGACAAACCTAAACTCATGCATTTATAGTTGCTAGGAGCTCGTTGTGTAGAATGGCATAGTACAAATTCTGCAGATCCACACTAAATACTATGAAAGTGCCACGGTTTTCCTTTTGCACAAACTACACTACTTCTTCGGAGCTTGTACAGATCTTCCTTGTACGGATATTCCGAGCATAAGAAATGTATGTGCCTCTTCAGGTACGCTGACACGCAAGACTGCTATGGCTTATTCTCTGACACTATACGCCTCGAGCGCGGCCTGTAGGGGCGCCACTGAAATCCTCCTAGCGGCCCGTTTCGAAAGCAGGCGCGGGAGTCCCCGGCCCGTTCCCCCCTGTCGCCGTTGCTTTTGGGGCTCGTTCAATACAGCGATTTACCGTTTGTCCGCGTTCGAAATACCGAATAACGGGGAGCAGGCACTCTGTTTGCAAGAGTGGTGTGTTCACGGGAGTATAAACGTTTATGACGCGATCTTAGTGAGATGTATATGAGCGCCGGGCGTGTGTCACAAGCCGGCGTCCCGAAGCCAGCATTTGCATGCAGCTGATTGCAATTCTGCTGCCGTGAAATTTAGTGGCAGTGTCTCCGTAAGCAGTGTTTCCTCCGATGGTCATGTAGCGGCCACACACACTATGATGTAAATCGACTTTGTGCACTTAGAAAATCCAGCGGAGCACTCATACCTGACAGCACGCAAGTTACGCCTGCCAATATCACATATCAGATATTGATCAGTACCATGAACAAGCCAATGCGGCATAAATTTCACAAACATTGTACCAAAGAAGTACGATGGATAATGCAAAATTACACTCCCGAGTCAGCACACGACGACAAATTTAATGCTGTGTCGTCTTGTCCCGAGGTGAGCGCTCGCAAAGATTCATCTGTTACATTTATCCTCCACAGAAGCGTGAAGATGGGCTTATAGAGTAATCCGCGTCTGTGACCAAACTCTTCTTCGAAACATCGTCATATGACACAGGGACACTGCAAAATCTAGCATAAACCGAAATCAGAGACTCTTATCAGATACGACACTCTTCCAACGAGCCCGTGTGTACGAGATTTCGGCGCACGTTAAGGATCTCCAGGTGGTCAAAATTAATCCGGAGCCCTCCACCACGGCGTGCATCATCGCCTCCGTTCTGTCGGCGCGTTAATCTCTGCAATCAATCTGTCAACTCTTCCAACGACACCTCGTATCGCTTGTGAACTGCCTACCCTGTATTCTCCAAAAAATGCGTCCGCCGAGTGATCAGCCGTTCGTTGAAGGCGAAAAACAAACGAAAAGTGAACACGCAGCTTGTGTGTGTGATTACTAAAACGTTCATTCGTTGATTTCGCTCCGCATTTGGAAACAACGATATTTGAGCGCCCTCCTGCTCACCCCCCCCCCCCCCCCCATGTCTAGAGAAATAGTGCATTTCGCATCTATTTGGTCTGGTGAATACTACCTTGCTCATACAAACGTCTTTAGCCTTTCAGAGGCTGCACTCGGTTTTTTTTTCATTCCCGTACGACTATTCTATTTATTCCTGACTTGCAGACCATTCATTTTCCCGTGGTTTCATTAACATATACCTTGGTTCTTACTATAAGGCATGAGTGGGCACATATCTGACAACGCACAGCCTTTGAGTGTAATTAACATTTTCGCGTGGCTTATACTCATATAAAAGGCACAAGTTTTTGTCAGCTATTGGGTTATCACATCCCCGAAACATATTTTTCTACGACGTACATATTCGAAGCAAAGCCGCATTTGTTGTCTGCGCTGCAAAACGAATCAACCTTTTACAGTGCCAATATCAGGTCTAAACGAGGCGACAATAAATAGAATTCACTTGTGCTGACGTGTTCGAAGGTGACAGCGGTGATATGCTGCTGCCGTCGCCGACGCCCGCAAGAGCGGCCAAGAAGCGCGCAGAACTGCCTCCCCGGGCAGCTCTTGTTGGCGTTAGAGCGCTCTACCAAGACGCAGCTGTTTTTTTTTAAGTGCCCTAAACGTGCAGTTAGCTTACAGACGTCACCATAACAAGTTGTTTAGTGCGCGGAAAGGCAAAAAGAAGCGCAAGATAACCAAAACACTGCATGACCACCTATCAGCCACGCAGCGCTATTCCCGCAAACGCCGCGGAGAAGCGGCGGCAGGCGGCGCAGCGATCGCGAATCTCGAGGCGTATAGCATGGAACGGTACGTCTGCTTTCTTTGTTTTAGCAGAAAACAACACCTCTAAAACATTGCACTTGAACCTCTTCACAGACGCGTGTTCCAAGGTGATGGAGTGAATTTTGTTTTACTGTGTGGTGCGGTACATATTGTGTCGTATTAGGAAGGTGTAGTTTCAAAAAGCTGTACTTTTGCCGCAATTGCGGGTGACGTGATAGGAAGCCACGTGGTTTTTCAGAATTGGGTATATATATGTGTGTTTTTTCTAAGAAAATTCGGGTGGCGAGTCAGCGTTGTGTCGTCGTTAGTTCTTTTTTTTCCTATCCTTTTTTGCGCTGCATGTTCGATACGGTCACTACGAACCAACTGGCCCAACTTGCCATCCTTCTGCAGTATATTTCCAATACAACGGGCTCTTTTCAGTGTTTTAACCCCTATGATTTAAATAACCCTGTTAAACTGGCTTCATTGATTGCGGTCTGCCAGTTTAGCTCTATAGTCGCTTCATGGTATGCACGGAAGGCGCTTTGTGCACCGGAAGTGAAGACGTGGTTCAGCTTCTCCGAAACCCCCTTTGGGCAGGCAAGGATATTCTGCAAGTTTCAGCGCAAAGAGCTATTTGCCCAGGCACGCTTTTTTCTAACTGTCTACGCGTGTCATGTGCGGCTGTGGGAAAGAAATGGCTACAGGCTGTTCCATCAGTGGTCATCGTCGGCTTAAGACTACAGTACTTGGTTTTTGAAGAATTTCAGGCAACGCCACCTCTACCGAAGAAGGCGAAGCCTTCGGAGGGAAGAGGTATCACCGTAGGACAGGCGACATTGCCTCAGCACCACATGGAGACGTTAAAGCTGGGATCTAAGTTTGCGTTTAAGCCTACACTCACCCCACCAGAGCGTGTAGAAACTGCCAGGACCATTGCACGGCATGTCAAGGACGAAGAACGCCCAAGATTCCTGTCAGAATGTTTGGACGTGTATTCTAGGACTGCAGGCACGGGGCGAAGCCCTCATTCTTCTCGTTCATTGGTGGACTTCCTTGTCATAAATAAGCTGCATGTCATGGTCGCAGACAAGGAAGGGCGTTTTGTTGTCCTCGATGAATCGGCTTACTTCGAGAAGGCAGAAGGTGCGTTGGGAAGGATCTTCATCAGAAGGACGGCTAGCAAAGTTAAAAAGCGGGCAGTAGCACTTCTAAATGAGCACGGCTTGGAGGGGCTTGCGACGTCTGTGAAGAGGTTCAAATGCAATGTTTTAGAGGTGTTCTTTTCTGCTAAAACAAACAAAGCGGACGTCCGTTCCGTGCTATAGTGTCAGAGAATAAGCAATGGTAGTCTTGCGTGTCACCGTACCTGCAGAGGAACTTATATTCCTTATGCTCGGAAGATCCGTACCAGGTGTCAAGCTCCGAAAAAGTAGTGGAGTTTTTGCAAAAGGAAAATCCTGGCACTTGTAGAGTATTTAGTGTGCCGTAGGATTTATACTATACCATACCACACAACGAGCTCCTAGCAACCGTAAAAGCATGCATCACTGAAGAAAATGATCAGTTTAAGTTTGTCAATGCTAGCGGTGTCCCAGTAAGCAGTTTTCTGGAGATTCTGACCGTTTACATTAATTACACTTTCGTCGAGTGGCGCAATGAATTGTACACGCGGAAAAGCGGAATCTGCATAGGTTCTAAGGTAGCACCTGTTCAGAGTGGCATTTCTCTATCCAAAATTGACAGGGCTCTTGAACGTATCCTACACGGCTTGTGCACTAAGGTGTTTACGTACGTCGATGATTTCCTTATTGTCGCGGAACAATGTCACGTTGTTAGTAGGGTACGTGATGCCCTGGAAGTTTTCAAGGAGTGTGGCCCTGGGCTCATGTTCCCGTTCGAACTTCCAAAACAAAACCAAATCCCGTTCCTGGATCTTAAGCTGGTTCTTCAGGCAAGTCATGTATGGTGGGAATATAGCCCCAAGTCACAAATTCCTGTACTGTTCTTGAACTCTGGGCACTCTAAAATTGTGAAGGCTGGCATAGCTGTCTCCTATCTTAGAACGTATTTGCAGTCTTGTGCGCATAAGTATCATAACAGCTTTAGTGTGCTAATGGAAAGGTTGAGTAAGGCTGGTTGTGATAGGGAAGTTATGTGTCTCGCGGTAGGAAAAGTTCAAAAATGGGTTAAATGTGGGTCTCAGACGCGAGAAAATCATGAGCTTGAATACAAAAAGAAAAAAATGTCTGCCATGCCATACGTAGAGAGATTATCACATGGATTAAAAAAATGTAGCTGTAAGGTACGGAGTAAACATTTCGTTCTCTGCCCCCCCCCCCCCCCCCCGAGCGTGTGTCTGTGTGCCCGCTTGTCTGTGCGCGCTTCCAGCGCGGTCGTCGCCTCGCACCTCTGCAGCGGTCCCTGTTTCTACTCGGCCGTTGGAACAGGCCCGCATTTGAATTTCACCGTCGCGGCGCCCCCCGAGCGTGTGTCTGTGTGCGCGCTTGTCGGTGCGCGCTCCTGCGCGGTCGTCGCCTCGCACCTCTGCAGCGGTCCCTGTTTCTACTCGGCCGTTGGAACAGGCCCGCATTTGAATTTCACCGTCGCGGCGCCCCCCGAGCGTGTGTCTGTGTGCGCGCTTGTCGGTGCGCGCTCCTGCGCGGTCGTCGCCTCGCACCTCTGCAGCGGTCCCTGTTTCTACTCGGCCGTTGGAACAGGCCCGCATTTGAATTTCACCGTCGCGGCGCCCCCCGAGCGCGTGTCTGTGTGCGCGCTTGTCGGTGCGCGCTCCTGCGCGGTCGTCGCCTCGCACCTCTGCAGCGGTCCCTGTTTCTACTCGGCCGTTGGAACAGGCCCGCATTTGAATTTCACCGTCGCGGCGCCCCCCGAGCGTGTGTCTGTGTGCCCGCTTGTCTGTGCGCGCTTCCAGCGCGGTCGTCGCCTCGCACCTCTGCAGCGGTCCCTGTGCGGCCGTTGGAACAGGCCCACAGGCCTAAGGACTCTGCGCTTCGTCGCCCTGGAGCACTCGCTCAGCGGCAGTGGCAACGCATGGTCACGCTGCAACCTAAGCATCGCTCCTGATGTTGCAGGTTGGTTTTTGAAGGTTTGGTTGTCGCTGCTGCTGAGCGAGCCTTGGCGCGATGTCGGACGCATGTCATTTATGCAGTGAATTATTTGATGATGACGAATTCTATTTGACTTGTGCTATCTGTAAAAATAGTTTCCACATTGGCACTTGCTCCGGAGTAACGGACAAGTCGTACCGAAAAAAAAACAAGACCGCGAAGGAATCTTGGAGGTGCGGAGCATGCGCCAACGCCAAAAATGGTCAGAAAGATAGCAAACCGGCTGAAGCCGCAGCAACGCATCTCGCAGACGAAATCGCAGAAATTAACCGCAAGCTTTCTTTACTGCTCACAATGAAATCCCAAGTCGATGCCTTCGCGGGCATTAAGTCAACGGTTGACGCCATTGAAGCTTCGATGAAAGAGATGTCTAGCAAATACGATGAAGTTCTCGCTGAAATGAAGCAGCAAACCGCGGAAATAGCAGGGCTAAAAAAACGCGTCGTAAGGCTAGAAGAAAAGAGTAAGACCGAAGATGTTGCATCTCTGAAAAAAGAGATCAACGATCTGGAGCAGTACAGTAGGCGACAAAATTTAGAAATACATGGCCTTCCCCAACATAGCGATGAAAACCTTCTGGAGAAGCTTAACACCTTGGCAACTCATCTCGAGCTACCCCAACTTTCTGAAACTGATCTAGAGGCCGTCCACCGACTGCCTTCGAAATCTGACAAAAACGGAGGGAGCAAGGTGCCCACGGTCCTCGTACGATTCTCGTCGCGTGTAACGAAAGAAGCATGGCTAGGAAAGAAAGCACAACTAAGACAAGAAAAGTCTACGATTTTCTTCAACGAAAATCTGACCGCACAAAATAAGAAGCTGTTCTTGGAGATGAAGGCGAAGGCTGAGGAAAAGGAATACCAATTCGCCTGGCACAGAAGCGGAAAATTGTTTGTCCGTCGCGGCCCTCGGGATCGGATAATCAGAATAAGAGAGCTGGCGGATCTTGCAAAAATAACATGAGCACGTAACTCGTTATCGGTTTTAGACAGTGCAGAAACCTTTCTAATGTCCAGTTGTCCGGTGCAAAACAGTTATCTTGATCCTGATTCTTTCAATCGCTGTTACGCGATACGTCACAAACAGCAGTCTTCCTTGTTTCACTTGAATGCTCAAAGCCTAAAAAATAAAAAGGATTCTGTTGATATGCTCCTTCAAGAGCTTAATCATAATTTCGATCTTTAGCTTTTACTGAGACTTGGTTTTTAGATGATTGGGATACTGTGCACTTTACCGGGTACAGATGTGCATCAATGTGTCGGAGCAATATGAGGGGAGGGGGCGTAGCCATTTACGTCAAAGAAAATGTACATTTTACTATTGTCAGAGAATTTTCTACTGTTAATCCTCACTACGAATCTATCATGATCAAATGTTTGAACACTATATTTTTGGTTGTGTACAGACCCCCTTCTGGTACATTGACTGTGTTTTTGGAATTCTTAGAAAATGTTTTGCAATACTGCGAATCTCTCCGTACGCCGGTAATCGTAACTGGGGATTTTAATGTCGATTTATTATCCCGAGACTCTTCTTCACAAAATCTGCTGGACATCTTTCTTCCCTGTGGGTATGAAAACGTCATTGATATCGCGACGCGAGTGACAGCGGTATCTCAGACATTGATTGATTTATGTTTCACGAACTACGAAACAAGCAGTTTGCAAGCAGGTGTAATAATTTCAGATGTTAGTGATCATATGCCAATCTTCCTTTTTTTCACACCATTTTCAAGTCGATACAAACAAACTGCAACAAATACACCCACTATGCAAAGATTAATAAATGATAATAATATTACGATATTTCAGAGATTAATGGCCGTGACCGAATGGGACCCAGTCTTGCTTGCAACCAATCCTGAAGATGCTTACAACATGTTCGCAGACAAAATTCGTTACAATTATAACTTAGCATTTCCAAATGTAGAGTTAAAGAGAAACAAAAAAATAAGGAAACCATGGATTTACCGCAGTATCCTTAAGAGAATCAAAGAAAAAAATAAACTGTTTGCTTCGTTTATAAAAACTAGAAATCATGATGTTTTTACTCAGTTTAAAAAAGTGCGGAACAAATTAAATTCAGATATTAAAAACGCGCGTAATGCATACTTTGAAAATGAATTTGCAGCCATTTATAACGACCCCAGGAAAATCTGGAACAGTATTAATAACCTCATGGCGAAAGGCGAGAGACGAGTTATTTCCGAGATTATTATTGACGGAGAGCAATGCACGGGAAGTTTGCTTGCAGATAAGTTTAACAATCATTTTTTACAATCGGGTGCTGCTACGGTCACACACACAGCTAGTCCTTGTAAAAAACATTGTATTCCATCTAGTACTGCAGGTTCAATATTTTTGTTTCCCGTTACGGAATCAGAAATTCTGAGCTTAATTAAAAAACTAAACAACAGCCGGGCATGTGGGATTGATGAATTTAAAATACAGCCGATAAAAGCAGTCGCGCAATATATATGTCAGCCACTTTCACATATATGCAACCTGATACTCAATTCTGGTGATTTTCCTGATGTTTTGAAAATTGCCAAAGTTTCCGTAATTTTCAAAAGTGGGGATCCAAATGATATGAACAATTACCGACCGATTTCAGTTCTACCCATTTTTTCAAAAGTAATAGAACAGGTAATCAATACTCGAATCTTAAGCTTCTGTAAAACTAACCATATCATCGCCGAACAACAGTATGGCTTCCAAAAACAAAAATCAACTGAAATGGCAATACTAAATATAAAAGATAAAATTATTGATAACATTGAACAAAAATTATTTACTATAGGAGTGTTTCTAGATTTTAAAAAGGCTTTCGATTCTATTAAACACGATATTTTGTTTCAGAAACTTGAGACATACGGAATCAGGGGAACCTGTCTCAGTCTAATCAAGAGTTACTTACATAATCGCCTTCAATACACAGAAATTAGTCACGCCAGGTCCAACTTTGGACAAATTAAGTACGGTGTTCCACAAGGATCTATTCTCGGCCCGCTATTATTTTTATTATATATAAATGACATTGTTAACTTGCCTTTCACCCCGGATATAATACTGTATGCATGCACATGATACAAACGTCTTTTTTTCTGGCAGAGACCTGGCTCTGCTAGAAAAACAAACAAATTTATGGCTTGAAAATTTGTCAATTTGGCTGAATACAAATAAACTGAATTTAAACACAAGAAAAACAAAATATATGATTTTTCGAGCTTACAACAAACGTTTAGGGCAACAGGTTCTCCTCAATTTCAGAGGCGAATGTATTGAACAAGTTACTTCACACAAATTTCTTGGCATTGCGTTCAATGAAAATTTGAGTTGGTCTCCACATATTGACAAACTTAGAACGGATATATCCCGGTGCATTGGTATTATTTATAAGATGAAATATTTACTACCAGCTTGGTTAAAAAGGCAACTGTACTACAGTCTAGTACATTCTCGCCTTAACTACTGCCTTCTAGTGTGGGGTTCAACAGGGAAAAAAAACATAGAAAACCTATACCGGCTCCAAAAAAAAGTCTTACGCATAATTGAAAATGCACCCTACTTCAGCCACAGTTCTCCATTATTTAAGAAACATCGGGTATTGACAATTATGAACATTCTAAATAAAAAACTCTCTTTAACTATTTATCACCAGATAAAGACAGACTCTAATGACTTTTACAGAAAATACACGTCACGAACACATGAATATGGGTTTAGGCAGGTAATATATACAAAGCCAAAAACTCGCACAAACTACGGGCACCAGAAATTGAGCTACCGGATTCCTAGCATTTTAAACAGTCACCCCGCAATTTTAACCATGGCACAAGATGCTAAATCTGAACAAGGATTTAAGAGGAAATTAGACATGTACCTTTTGGAATTGCAGTAAAAAACGTGTATTTCAACTTTTGTTTCTTTTAGAAACTTTGAGGTATTTTTTTTTCCGCTGTATGAAATCTTTTTACTGTATTATTGTTTGTTTATAAAAACTGAGAACTGTCTTTTTTTTTGTTCTTTCTTGCTGTGAATTCTTGAATTCTACTCATTGTTTCCTGAAATCCGAGAGCTGATGTGTATGTTTTTTTCCTAGTGGAATTGTCATTGTAATTATTGTCGTTCTGTAAACTGAAAGCTGATTTTCTATGTGTTAGTTGTGTGCATTATTTTGTTAATTTTTATTGTCACAAAGTACGTGCCATTTCCCGCAGAGTCGCGCCAACACGTGGGGGGGGGGGGGGGAGGGGGACGTCACCTTGTCAGGCTTTTTTTTTTTTTTTCCTGTAGCCTTTTTGACCGTCCCCCTCGACAACTGTATAGCCAGTCTTGTACATGTTGTCGCAATAAACTTTCAACTTTCAACTTCAAACAAATTAAGTAAATTGTGCAACACAGTTGACAAGAACACATCCAGAGCCGCCAAGCATACACGCTGCGAAGTCAAACACGTGTCACCATGCGTTCCTTGCAGCGTGGCAGTGGTGTAGATGATCCCGTTTTTCTTCTAGGAGAAAGTGTATATCGGCCAAACGGGGCGCTGCCTTAACCTGAGACTTGGAGCACAAGCGCACATTGCAAGGCGACAAGCATTACCATGCTGCTCAGCATTGTGCCACGTGTGGGTGTGTCCCTGTTTTTCAAGACACTGTCGTCATTGCTAAACATAAGGACCAACGTGTACGGGAAATTATAGAAGAGTATCACATTAGAAAGAATGGTGAAACGTGCGTCAGCATTCCGTCAATGTCGTCAGCCGAGAGTGAATATGTGTTCTTGAATGGTCGCGGTGCGCAGTTGGGTGGTCCTTGGCACGTGCATTTTGTCCGGGATGTTATGGCGTGTGCCAACGTCATGAAGTGAATTTTGTTTTACTGTCTGGTAAACCTTAGTTGCGAGTTCAGCGCTGTGTCGTAGTTAGTCCTTCTTTTATCCCGACCTTTTTTGCGCTGTACGTTCGATATGGTCACATGCATGCAAGTAGGACGTGTGGCGTATGGCTGACCACCGGCCGCTAGATTATCACTATGGTAAATGATTTCGCGTATATCGTCACTTCCCGTACCGGGAGGGGAGATTACACTGCCTAAATTTTCGCCAGCTGCTCTTCTGACTCGCTTTTAAGTGCGAATGCACTTTATAAGCGACCCCAAACCATCCACCGCCGGCGGCGGCGGCGGCGGCGGCGGCGTCGGCGGCGTCCGCAGTGCTCCTCTATATTTAAAAAAGAAACAGCATCCGGCGCCAGGTTTCGATCCGAGGACTTTGCGGCCGCAGCGCGACGCGCTACCGACTAAGCCACGGAAGCCACGCTGATATCAGTGTGAGTAACGCGCCTTATATCTTTAACGCATTCAAACTACGTCGTCAGCGGCGTGCGTTGGCGACTCAGCGGCGTTATAGCGGCTTGATAACTGCGTGGTGTACACGTGATACTACAAACCCGATGGAAGAGATGGAAGAGAAGGCGGCGAGGCGGTGGGCTGCGGGGGCCGAGCGCAAGCGCCGCAAGCGGGCCGACAACCGTGCATTCGCACTTTCACATTCTCCCCCTCGGGGAAATGCGGGGGAATTTTTTGGAACGACTACCAGACATGGACGAATACATTGCGACAAAATTTACTGCCAGGCTTCAGCCACAATGCCCGTCACAAGGTCGTGCTTCCGGTCCACCCAAACGTCATCAAAGCCGCCAGAACGTGCCTCTTAGAATGTCCCCAAGCCCTGGATGGAGAAACTAAAAGCTGCAATATCAGGATTCACGGCTGTTAATGAGGACCACTACCAACGCCCTCCAACAACCCAGATCAGCTATCCCGCAACGTTTCAATCTGCAGAAAGTGACGACGACATGGGGAATGCGGTGCGAAGACGCTGACAACAAACAAATACGCCGATGATATTGTCAGTGCTAAGCTACCAATCTTAGTCGACGGGCACTAAGTCTGCTTGGGTGGACACTATTGCATACTAATCTATAATCACTCAGGATTTCAAGCCACAATTCAAAAAGTAAACCCAATCCAGTGGACCTCACATCCGTTCGGCTGGTTGATTCTATATTCAGTCGCCGTCTGGCTGAATATTTTCGCGAAGTAAAACTCCTTGGACTGGGCCTCACATCTGTTGGGCTGGTGGATATCTAATCGAGCCTCTTAGAAATTTGCCTTAGTTATTTGCCTCAGAATTTTGCCTCAGTTATTGTTTTGTCGTAGAGTTGCGAGCACGTGACACTCGGTATCCACTACCTGCGGGAACACGCATTATTAACAGACTCTCCAGCGTTCCGACATGTTTAAGACAACCTGTTTGTAGTCAACACGCAAAAAAACCCATATTCAACATTTTGCGTTACCCTTGGCGTCAGGATTTCTCGTGAAATAGTCCCGAAATAATAGTTTCAACGGGATCTAGCAAACTTGGAACATGAGCGTAAGCACATCCCAAAAACTACCGCCATCGCAAGCTTTGTGAACTTCGCTGGCGACGAACAACGTCTCGTGTTGAACTCAGAAACAGCAGACACTGAGAGGCAGGTCCCCATCTTCGACATTGGGACAGACCATTCAATATAATAAAAAGTATTGAAGGACCCTCCTTCCAGTGTTAAGCGTTCTCGATCCTGACACTACCCAACGAAGCGACGCCGGCACACAAGAAACAGAAACCATTGGTTAATTCCGGGTAACACAAAGACGCGTGGAAAAAATTTACGCATAGAATAGAATGGTCATGAGAGGATCGTGACACAAGAAAGGCAGCAGTCTTCACTATACAAAAAATAAGACGGCGCTCCCCCAACACTCACAAATGTTTCAGAGTCCATTGTCCTAAACCACACCGTCCACGCTCATCAGATGCGCTGTTTATTCCCGGATGGCCCAGGGTCGTGGTTGCAGTACACGGTCTCGTTCCCCTCCCATCCCGGCGTTCTGCCGCGGCCTGGCTCCGTCATCCAACTCCCCCCCCCCCCCCACTGCTTTTGTGAGCGGCGCTTTGAGGGCACTGGATTGGTTGTGCCCATGTTCCTTGTTTTACGCGCACTGCACGTGTTTGTTGTGGCTCACTGTTCGTCGCACACTCGCGCACAGTCACATGGCGCAATGACGTAACTATCGGCTTTCGGCGGACGCTCGCTGCACCGTAATCACCCTACGTGGGCGCACGTAGGGGCTGCGCCCCTACAGCCTTCAGTAGTTATTGCTGGAATTTCACAACTCTGTTTCCTCAACAACGAGGACTCGCGAGACAGCTCTAACAAGCTTGAATCATTACCTACGACAAGCAAAAATATAATATTCAAAATAAGTATCGTTTGTCTCCAAAACAAACGTGATCCCACACATCATGAAACTCAAAGAAATGCTCAAAGACATTATTATTAATAAATCTCAAAGCGTTGGTCGTCACCTGTGGGCATAGTGGGCAAGAAACATAGTACTATGGGCTGTTGCGTTGAGGGGTGAAAGCTCAATCAAGTTACAAAAAAGCTTGTGTATCCACTCTCGCGAATTTATGGCTGTCTGGACACACTGCGCAATGCGCGGCAGATTTTGCCGGTGAACCTACGAAAAGTTTATTCACAGATAGAGGTGGATGAGTGGGTCTTTCCTTCGTTTATTCCTTACACCAGCTTCGTTCCTTAGCTTCCTTGTTTACAAAGCACGGACTTTATGACTTTATTGTTTTTTTTGCGTATTGTCTTGTGCGCGTCAACGCTTCAGAGGATCATGTACACAGCTTTGACAGGCTTGAAATGGTGAACGTTCTTGCTTATTCAACACTTTGACTGTTTCCTGGGCACTAATTGGATCAGCGACCACACACTACGAGGACGATGTCGTGTTTTTCGGGGCCTTCAAGATCGCCACAATGTCTGAGCAGCCGCGGCAAGTCAAGGAACTGCGGCTATTGATTATCTGGGAGGACACACATCAGTCATACCAAAAGATTTTTACAGAAGCTTGCTGCGCTTTTTGCGACGGAAAGCCTCTCTTTCTCTCTCTCTCTCCGTAAATATACATGGTTAGCATTAGGTCTTTTGCAATTCATGAATTAACATTATGTTAAAAATTAATATAGGAAAGAAAGTGAAAGAACGATAGGCCACGTATCTTATTACGTTCTTGCAAATGTCGCTAAAAATTATTGTCCTCTGGCACCCCTGCCACATTCATGCGACTCTTCCTTTTCCGGCACACCTCACATGCTGTTCCTCTCGTACCTCACCCATCTCACGATAAACATGCTAGTGGTTTGCTGAAGTCAATTTTAAATTACCGCGTTTCACTGCTCCACACCGAATGCCTCCGTGCGAGCGCTGCCGTACGATTGAGGCGCGTGAAACGAGGCACACTACTCTACGTGCGTTCTGCGCGGACCGTCAACACTATCTTATGGAACTTTTCGTCACTGTTGCCGCTAAAACATGTCGCTAGGGAGACCGCGGGCTACCGTTTTCGTATTTTTCTGGGCGACGTTTGATTTAAATCTACCATCCGTGTGTTTTTAACAAAGAAAACATTGCCCCTATTATGTGTTTATGTCTTGCCCCATATATGTATAATATTCTGTTTTGGGTGCGCCAATGTTTAGAATTGTTAACATTGGAACCGAGTTTAGACGTTTAGATTTCACTGAGAGTATATACACCTATAGCGCAGCATCAGCCTTAACTTTGGACTTGAGGCTGAATCTAGTCACACGCAGACAGAAAGACATACAGACCAAACTTTTCCCGTTTACGTTTGCGAATAAACAGTACCTTCGTTAGAACACACGTCGACAATGGGAACCGAAACCACGCCTTCCAAAGAAATTTCGGATGCCTTACCAATTCGGCCGAATTGACAAGGAATCCGAATTTACAAGGTACGGCAACATGTTTCGTTGAGCGAAGCCCGAAAACTGCAAAAACAGCAGTGAGTTCGCTTGTCGCTTCATCAAATATTTGAAACACTGACGTAAAGGGGCTACGGTAAGCAGATCTTGCGAAGATGTCTGTGGCAAAATAGTCACTGAGCAGTTCTTCAAAAATATCTAGAGAAGGTGGCGATTGTTTAGAAGAAAAAGGGTGGGGAGCAGACAACCAGATAGGGGAAAAGGCTGATCACTACTTCAAGGGCCAAGTACTGATAAGCCTCAAGAAACGCTAGAGCTTCGAAAGAAATGAGTGCCTTCAAAATCGCCTAACCATCTAGGATTTGAAGAAAAGTCACACTGATTTTTTTGTAATACGCGCGGGCGGAGGTCAGCTGACGGTCCACCAATGACGAGGGTGTCAAGTGAAAAAACTGTTTTCAGTTTTATATGCCGCAAAAATAAGCACAAACCGGAACCACTGCTAAATGTTAGCGCGCAAAGCAATGCGGCACGCTCACCTATAGGTCCCAGGGAATCTCGCGATGGGCACGAAGACAATCTGTCAACTCCTGACGAGCAAAAAAAGTTTGAACAGAGCAGCACACGTTTCCAGGCTTCCAGTGATGGAACGCCTACAGCTAAAGGCTGGCTCGAGCAAGATGAGTTGCCGTGCTGTCTGATTGAGATATTTTATCTCGAAGACCATAATCGCAAAACCAACCTTGGTTCGAGGCGTGTGGTTATGCCCTATCTTTTCCCGGCATTTCGCGTAATCAGTCTGAAGATTTCGACTCCATTCAAAAAGACTAATCAGTCCCTAAGACCGCGCCGCACCGAACCACCCCTTCCCACCTCTTAGTACCATCAATTTTCTTCCAACGAATAGTTATAGTTCATAAAACTGAGAGTATGCTCTTTTTGGTAAAAGGAATCAGCTGGCGCAAGACTGCCCGTGGCTTCAATCGGTATTCCTAGATTTCAAACTTTCTTCAAAACGTGGGATTCAAGGTAACACGCTAACAAGAGCAGGACCGGATAAATCTGTGCTAAATTCAACAGCCAGCATGTCGACAGGCACCTTGACTAAACCGGCATCGTTGACCTAGACATCCGAGCCGCACATCGTCAGAGCCGAGGAAGCTTCCATGGTGTGATTTCTGACGGAGGCCTGCCAAGCAAAACGGATAACAAGATGCTGGAAACCCCGAATAATAACGGCGTTACTGCCGTCAGGTTCACGACATTTCGAAGACGTGACAAGGAAACCCCCACTAAATACATAATAATGGCCTTTACCCTCTCCACACAGGCGGAGTTTACATCAAAAGGCGTCATTTATTGTTCTTTCCGCCCTGAACACGCAAAACTCAGGGCATTGTTTGAAGTGTCAGCGGCTCGGACATGGCACTAACTGCTGTCCCAGATAGATAGTTTGCACTAAATGCTGTCTATGCTACCGTTTTACAGAACACTTAAAGACTCAATACTTCGCAAACCAGAATCGTCAGAGACTCCACCCACGTATTCTCGCACCTCAGAAAATTTCCAAATGAAGGAAAGAAATCATTAAAAATTAGCAGAAAACGATTTCTGGCCCATAAGAAGGGAGAGAAAGCAATTACTTTTACTTGTACACGTCTAAAATGACGAGGGAAAGGGCATCAGCCTAGACCCCCGCTCACCCCCTAACATTCGGCCGGAATCCCTAGAGATTCGGTGGTGGTCAGGGCGAGTCCGATGACTTTGCGTTTCTCTGCTGCTTTATGGTTGAGTAATGAGATCTCCTAAGATTAAACATTTTTGTTCAGGTCATTATAAAAAGGGCATGCCCAGACCATGTGGACTTGGCGTGCAACGCTATTGCAGGGAGTGGTTAAGGAGTAAAGACTTCCGGATGCCATTTGCTGTACAGTTGAGGGATCGGAAACACCCAGGTTTGAAATTTCCTCCAAATAACATCTCCTTTTGTGCTGAGCCGTTTATACTCTGCTGGATAGGTCTTGTTACCGAGCTTATAATGACAAAAATATTTTTTGAAATGTGCTACGTTCACCACATGAAGGAAGGGGTTCCTCGCGTGGAGACGGCGAGTCAGATGCAATCAACCGGCAAGTGAGACCTCGGGCCGTCGATGGTTGGTGGGGCGCCATATCAGTGAAATTTGCTCGGCTGGTACTTGACCTTCTCTTAGAGACCTTGCTCATATCTTAACGCTTAATGGCTGCCATAGAGTCACTAAAAACCACCCTTGTACCGGTTTGTGCTATCGACAGTGCAATATCAAATTGTTCTGCCTATGTTGCACTTCTGTTTTTGACGGAGCAGCACGAGACCGGGTTTCCACTCTCACTAACTACTACCGTTGTGTGTCTGGTCTTGTTAGTACCGTATTCAGCAGCTTCCGTGTAGAGCACATCATACCTTCTTCCAAGTTTGGCCTGCAAGGCCACAGCCGTATTTTTCCTCTGCCTTCGTCTAATACGGGGTGCTGGCTTTTAGGCACCGGTATAATCATGAGTCTATTACTAGTTGGTCTAGGTACGACATCAGTCTGCTTGGAACATTGGGAGGGTTCGAATCCTAGGCGCTCTATGATGCTCATTTCAGTTTTACTCCCTAATTGTCTTTGGTGCTGCGACACCGTGGCGGGTTCTATGAGCTCATCCAGAGGTTTGGATACACCTATTCTCAAAAGCTTTACCGTCGGGTAGTTCAGTGGAAAACCTAGTACGGTTTTGATCTCTTTCCTGAGTATGATTTCAATATACCCTTTCTCTGTTTTATCTAATTTAAGATACGGGGCAACGAATAGTACATCGCCTCTGTCATTCCCGCATGCTTTTTAGAAATGCGTTCAAGTAACCGGCACGTCTGGCTGGTAATCGCTCCAAGTCTCCTGATAGTTTCAATGTTTTTGCCATTTGTTTGCATGCGCAGCACTGGGACTGTATTACTGTCTACGGTCGGAATGGCATTGCCATTCAGTCGTGAAGCGATTTCGTAGCTCTTGCAAGGGGTACTGTTCCTTTTGTTTTTGGAGAGGGCAGAAAAAGAGCCTCTGATTTTTCTTCCTAGCATTTCAACCCTATCGGCTCAAGATATTTCTCTATTGTTTCTATGGCCTTCTAAAGTGTACTTTCAATTTGACCGTCGCTACGCCAGTTCAGCCACAGCGCCAAGCCGTCCGCATGTATAGTGTAATTCAGGTTTGTTATTTGGTCCAGCCACCCTGGAAGTCCCATGATCGCTACATTAAACAAGGTAGGAGGGAGTACGGACCCTTGTTGTGTCCCTCCATTTCCCAATTTAATATTTTCGAGCGACTGACTTCCCAAGCTGATGGTTGCAGTCTGATAAGAGAGAAAATTTCTTATGTAGTTATACGTCTTCATGCCTACATTTAGCATGCTAAGGTTCTCGAGTATCGCTGCGTGTTTTACATTATCAAACGTTTTGGAGACATCGAGGCCCACAATTACCCTAGCAACAACAGTCTTTTTGTCGATAACCGGCTCGTTCAGCTGCAGCATGACATCGCCTACCGACAGGTGTGGTCTGAAGCCTAGAAGTTCGCGTCTTTACCCCCCGGAAGCTAAGCCTACTCAGATCTGGAGTGGATGAAACGGCATCTGCTGTTCGCAGTGGCGCTGTGCCCCGAAGCTGACCATGGAATGCAACGGCCGCGCTGGGTAGCCCATGGCAGCCCAACCTACCCCGGCACCTCATGCTGAGCCCGCAGCGGTTTAGGTGGCCACACCTGCTGTCTGTAACGAAGGCACTCCCTATTTCGCTGGAAAGGACCCAACTAGACCTGACGGCAGGGAGAAGAACTAGGAGTGACTCGAGACAAGTGCAACCCTCGCTGCACCACCTGTGCCACCGGCGGCACATTTGACACACTCCGTGGTAGCGGCTCGCAAAAAGGACACCCGAAATTGCGCTATGTATCGGGAACACGATACGAGGGGAATTCTCAGGGCATCTGACAACGATATAGACGTCGCAGAGTTTATGCCTGCGTTACGTCGCAATAAATTGGTTGACATGTCCAGATATGCAAGAAAAAACAAACCTATTGAGACACTCCCATCCCAAAAGGCCAAATGTATACACTGCAGTCGCTTTTAGCGCTAAGTAATCGGAATAGAAAACAATACTGTGTAACTGCAGGGCGATTCCTAAAAATCTACAGAACTTTCATAGTTTTCTGCATTCCAGAGAACTAAGTGCAATGTGCTTTTAATAGACACATTTCACTGGCAATCATGGAGACTTCTTGAACAGGTTTAAGGGGCTCAATACAAAAAAGAAACGGCTGCACGTACTCTTCAGGAAAGGTGACCATCGCTCCAACAAATCATTGTCTGGTCACACTGTCCAATTACTGACCATCTTCGGGTCTTCTGCAGATAGAAACATGAGTTTTAATATGGCAACAACGCTATGCCCCATTTTTATCCTTCATGATTACCAGCTATGGAGCTATCGCTTCAAGGCACTCGTTGTTCAGCTGCCCGAGCCTTGAATTCATATGCGCTACCACAGTGCACATAATCTACTTTAGGGCTCTTCCAGCGCGGATTGCCGAGATCGCGTCATGAAGAAATGTTTAGCTTGCCTCTTGTTACCGACACTGCCTCCCAACCAAAGCATAGCCCAGAACGTTTACACACCTTGATCCGGGTGTTTGTTCGGAAGTTTTTTTCATCACTACAATGGAAGTTTGAAGGAAACGTGTGCGTATTGACCAATTATCAACCACATTATCATCTGTAGGTAACTGCCCAAAGCGTTAAACGATTCATAGAATGTTCAACGAGGCAAGAAATAACTCTAATACAATTCCGGAAACACCTGAGCTACACTAGACAGCCATTACAGACGCGTTGTAAAGTTGACCCTGCTCCTCAGAGGCAGCCATTCTCAATAGACAAAGAGGCCTCAGGCAAGCAGAACACTTCCGTCTCCTTCAAGCCTTTGTCCTTAGCAGGGTGACCTACTTCCTTCCAAAACTAAACCCATTTGAACCAGGGCTCAGCAGAGTGAACCTTATACCTAGAAAAGCCTATAAAGCAGTGCTACAACTGCCCCTCAGCAATTCCACGGCTACATTCGAAGCCTTAAGTGTGCAAAACACGGCCGATGATCTCATTCTGGCTCACCTCACCAATCTTGTCTCCAGTCTCTCAAAAACTACACCTGGCGCTCATATTCTCTACAGGCTACGAATCTACCCTCTAGACAAGAAAGCAGACAAAAGCACACTCCCTTACAATATCCCTTCTAATTTAATTACCAAGCCTATACCCAGAAACAAGCTGCCACAAATTAACACGAAAAGGCATTCGAAACGGCAAAAGCAATACATAAACAATACCGCGACAAATAGGACGTCCCTTAACTCGACGCAGATGAATATCAGGGTCATCGTGCCTTCTTAATCGTCTCTGACTGACCTTCCAATCAGCTTCAGCGCAGGTTCCTGACCATCCGCACTCCCACCCAGCCACGGCGGAAGAGGGGACAGTATCATTAGAGCGCACGCAAAATCGACCCTCTCCACAGTCATCACCGATTCGAAAACGGCAGTTCAAAATTTCGCTTTCCTCAGGAACTCAAAATTCTTTGACAAGAACTCCCAGCGTCCACCGAAATACATAATCGACGCTCCGGTGCACGCTGGTCTGGATGGGAATAAAGCAGCCCACATTATGGCTCGAGAACTTCCTAACCGAGCCGGGCTCAGCTGGCTGCCCTACCATGGCACCAGATCGGCTAGATACTGGATGATCACGTACAATGAAATCAACACCAATTACCGGCTGTCTCGCCGTGTCTACCCCCGGCCTACTCAAAACTCACTATCCATTGAGAACAAATAGCGTCTTTTGAAGAGGCACACCTTTCTAAATCCCACTTAATTACACCTCATTAAGCAAGCCGTATACCGTTCATCTAACTGTACCGCCTGCCAGTTCCTTGGCACCCTTCAGCACATTACGTGCGAATGCCCGGGGGATCCCTACAGTGGTAGGAGGCTTTTTGCTGCCCAGACCATGAGGACGAAGCTTCATTGGTCACCCGGATGGCCGCGCCGCCGCAGAAACGGCGGCCATCATCTTAAACTAGCTGTGATCACAAATAAAGGTGTTTCGTCTTCTTCCCTGGCGGGCTCCGTTGTGGCGCGCCACCCAAGTAGGCCCTGGCAGGACGAGAACTACAGACGCGCGTGACATGCCTAGAACAATGGTTGGGATCATTATCATCAGCCTTTCTACGCAGGCTGCATCGCAAAGGACTCTCCCAAAGATCTCCACTAGGCTTGGTCTCTTGCTAACTGGGACCCATTTATCCCCGCAAACTTCTTGATCTTAGCTGCCCACCTAACTTTCTGCCGCCCCCTTCGAGGCTTGTCTTCTCCACATATACACTTTCTTACCGTTAATCGGCAACAGCTAACTTCCATACGCATCAGATTCCGAGCCCATATACCTGGTGTCTGATTACTCTTTCACTAAATGTATATGCTGCAGAGGCGCAGCAGTTCATGCTTGCTATAAAAGTGGTTGAGTGCACTCAATGTATGGGACATTAACTGTAGCCTTAACCGCCTTTTTTGCTAAACAACCATTTGTGTTAGGTATGCCAAAATGTGTTTTGCCCATTCTCACTCCGAATAAGCGACGTGTGACCGCGGGAAAGACTGGTGCACAAGTTTCTTTGCATTGAAAAAAATAGAGATATTGGTTACTGACACCTGCAACGTTGCGTCGTTTTTAACAAATATAATTAGCCAGTAAATTCGAAGTCCCGTTTTCAGATTTGTAATATCTTTTATAAGGGTTCCCAATGTAACACTCTTCAGTACATCGTAAATCTAAGCAGATATTTAATTCTGCTCCAACGAATACGTAGAGAAAACCCGACGTTTCGAAGCCTGCTCGGCTTCTTCTTCAGGGGTGACTGGACCACGCTGCGGCTGCGTCTTATAGCCTTTCAATTTTGCTTGCCTCGCACAAAGCCCCTCGCTGCGGCACGTAATCCGTGTGTATAAATCGAAGGGAGAGTGCCAAGGGAGCGATTAGGGTACCAGGGGTGCGTTGGATATGCCACGACTCAAGGAAAAGCCGCTTCCACCAGTTCGTTTCTCTTTCGAGGATGGCCGTTCCGGAGAAATCAATTTTGTCGTCGGCCACTTCACAGTGTTCGGCGACTGTGCTGCGTTCTCTACTCTGTTTCCGTCCGTGGTTTTTGTGTTGCCTAATCCTCTCCGGTAGGTTTTTGCTTTCACCGATGTACGAGGCGTTGCACTCAGCCCACGGAATGCGATAAACGACCCCGGGTGCTTTCTGTATTGTCGGTTGGTCTTTAGGGCGGGGGATTAGGTGGCCTATAGTTGTCGAATGCTTGTGAGAGATGCACACTCCTACCTCTCTGAAAATGCGGACCAAGGCCTCGCTGGTTCCTGGGATATACGGCACCGACACGCGTTTCAGAGGTCGCACGGGTGTCACCCTGTTCTGCTCTTTGCGGCGGGTGACGGAGTGAATGAACATTTTCGGGTAGCTGTTTTTCTGGAGGTCCGCAAATGTACGGCTTCTTTTTTTTACGTTCGGATTCAGAAGAGCAAATTGCATCAGCTCTGTTAAATAAAGAGGTCACAACAGAGGCTTTGTGCTTATCGGGGTGGGCCCCATTAAAATGAAGGTAGCGGCCGGGGTGCGTCGGCTTCCTGTGAACTGTGAACACTAGGCTCTTGCCTCCTTTTGTCACTTGGGCGTCAAGAAATGAAATGGAGCCGTCTTGCTCGCATTCAACCGCGAACTGGAGGAGGGGTGAACAGAATTTAGGTGTTTTTCAAGGTTGTAAAATACGGAGGTCTTCACAATGCAGAAACAGTGGCCTGCATACCGAAGAATAAGTTTAGGTTGCGGCAGGAATGAGCTCAAAGCCTTCCCTTCCATGTGTTCAATCGTCAAGTTAGCCATGGTTACAGACATCGCGGCCCCTTTGGCGGTTCCAGTTTCTTGTTTGAAAATTTGCCCATTGTGCAAAAAGTATGTGCTGGCCAAGAAAAACTTCAGTAGTGGGCATAACACGTCAGCATGAGCGCCGTCCTTTCTCTTAGGGTTGCGTCTTTTTCGAGGGTAGTTGGGACCGCGGATACAGCCAAAGGTACAGGAACACTAGTGAACAATGACATGACGTCGAACGAGACTAGGCTCTCGTCTTCCTCAATGCACACCTGGGACGCAAGTTGCACGAAGTGGCTGGAGTTGCTTACATGAGTCGCACAATTGGAAAATTTTCAAACAAGGAACTGGAGCCGCAATGGGGGCCGGCATCTTTGTAAGAATGGCTAACTTGACGATCGAACACGTGGAAGGGAAGGCTTTGAGCTCCTTCCTCCCGAAACCTAAACTTATTCTTCGGTATGTAGACCACTGTTTCTGCATATTGAAGGCCTCTGCAGTTGACAGCCTGGAAAAACGCCTAAATTCCGTTCACCCCGCCATCCACTTTACAATTAAATGTGCAAGAGGCGGCTCCATTCCCTTTCTTGGCGCCCAAGTGACAAGAGGAGGCAGGAGCCTGGTGTTCACCGTTCAAAGGAAGCCGACGCACACCGGCCGCTACCTTGATTTTAATTCGGCCCACCCCGCCAACCACAAAGCCTATGTTGTGTCCTCTTTATTTAACAGCGCTGATGGAATTTCCTCGTCGGAATCCGCACGTAATAAGAGTAAGCCGTGAATTTGCGGACCTCCAAAAAACGGCTACCCGAAAAAGTTTATTCACTCCGTAACCTGCCGCAAAGAGCTGAACAGGGTGACAAACTCTCCAAGGGCATCAACCGTCGGACCTCTTAAACGCGTGCCGGTTCCGCATATCCCAGGAACCAGCGAGGCCTTGGCCCGCATTTTCAAAGGGATAGGAGTGCGCATCAACCACAAGCCTTCGACAATTATAGGCTGCCTAATCCCCCGCCCCAAAGACCGGCCGACAATAGAGAAAGCACCCGGGGTCATTTACCGCATTCTCTGCGCTGAGAGCAACGCCAGGTACATCGGTGAAAGCAAAAACCTACCGGAGAGGATTAGGCAACACAAAACTGACGTACGGAAACAGAATAGAGAACGCAGTGCAGTCGCCGAACAGTGTGAAGTGGCCGACCACAAAATTGACTTGTCCGGAACGGCCATCCTCGAAATGGAAACGAACTGGAGGAAGCGATTTTTCCCTGAGTCGTGGCATATTCAACACACCCCTGGAAACCTTAATCGCTCCCTTGGCACTCTCCTTTCGGTGTACACACACGGATTACGTGCCGCAGCGAGAGGCTTTGTGCGAGGCCAGCGAAAGTGCAAGACTATAAGGCGCAGCTGCAGCGTGACCCCAGTCACCCCGAAGAAGAAGCCGAGCCTGCTTCGAAACATCGGGATTTGTCGACGTATTGGTTGGAGCATAATTAAATCTCAGTTCAGTAACTTCCCAAGCAGACAGAAGTCTGACAAAACGTTCACCTTTAAATTAAAAATTTACCTCCAGAATAAACAGAATGAACAGAATGAAGCCAATATTAACATAATATTTTAAAATTTTGAGATCATACAAATTTCGCTTATCACGTCAAAAAAATGCGGCGTAATAGGTAAACGTTGGGGCGAATTCATTCCCTAGACCAGTACAGTGCCGTGACATGAGCAGATATTACACGTAATATTGTCTTGATATACAATATCATTGATCATGGATAAGCACGGCTATTAGTATACTGTCTTGCCATATCCTACCAGTCATTTCAAGAGTGTGCGATTTAAATTTGTTAATTCCTACAAATTCATTTTGTGACTTCAAGTATGGGCGCCCAAGTTGTATGAGCGGTCCCGTGAAAAACAGCTTTATTGTTTATCCAGTAACTGCTTTTGTTTATTCTTTTGAAAGCTTTGCTAATATCTGCATTTAATTTCTATCGTCATTGCATATTTCCCACATTTTTTAAAATTTCAACTTTCTGCGTCAATACAGCGTATCCTGTCGAAAGATTTGTCCTAAAAACGTTTTACGGTCTGTGATTACACGGTTTTTTGTATGAAGCCATTTATTTACATCAGTTACCTTTTTAAAAATTCAGACAACACTGCTGATGTCGACGTTGTTCTCTACATGCTTATTTTGTATTCGTCACACTTTTTCTAAAAACCCGTTAACCTAGCAAACCGCATATTTTTGAGAAATGTACCAGGTTCCAAAACTTGAATCTAAATGTGCGTGAATAAGGGATTATCAGATAAAGCACATCATGAATAGGTTCAATTTTAACGGTTTCAGGCTAACTACTTCGAAAATATTTAGAACCCTAGAATTACCGCAAACTTCGGACATTTATGTTGGGGGTAAAACGTTTATATTTGCACTTTTAGGAATATTCCATCAATTTCGCTGTTGTGCAAATGAACGCAGCCAAATACATAGTACACTGACATAGTTGTAAAATGTACCTGATACTTGTTTCCCAGTTAGGTTATCGCCACAAGCTACAATTTCTTCCGGCGGTTACGGCGGGATTTCCTGTTGATTACTTCGTTTGCCAGTTTTCATACGATATTACTAGTACGGAGGCAGCTGCTGTTAAAGAGGCGGTAATAGCAATCTTTCTTTGCTTTGTCTGTCTGTACTCAGTTTGTTTTAAAAAGGATTGATCTTCTTACAGACCTATTTATTTATTTATACATTATATACTCATCTATCCTTTTATTTATTCATCATTATCATGATGAGCATGCTTGTGTCCACTGCAGGGACGAAAGCCTCTCCCAAAAATTTCTAGCCATGCCTATCGAGCGCCAGCGGAGTTCATCTTTGTCACCCAAATTGTTGTAGTTCATCTCGCCAACGAGTCCTTGTCTGACCCCTAGTTCGTATGCGGTCTATTGTCATCCAGTCTGTCAAACAGATGGTCCACCTGTTGCGCCTCATTTGCATTAAGTGACAAGAAAGTTCATGCCCATTTCTTTCTCTTAATTTGAACTAGAATGTCCTCCACCTGGGTTTATTCCCTAATCCATGCGGCTGCTTTCCTGTCCTACAACGTAACCCCTGGAATGCAGTGTTGCATGGCCTGTTGTGCTGATATAATTTTGGTTCCAAGTCGTTTCGTGAGACCCCAAGCATTATTTCTTATTATTTTATTTAAATGGTACTGGTTGCATGGGTTCTAGACTAGGCAAGAGCAAGTGAACACGGCAAAATGTTTAAACTTAGTACACAAGATAAAAATAAAGGCTATGGCGACATCGTTTTTACAAAATTTACTATATGCCGCATATCTTATGCAAAAATGGTTCGTGCTTCGGTCTAAAGTATTCTCCTCCGCTTCCGCACAAAAAACAAGAACTACGACGAAAAATACCCTGAAATAAAGCCCAGACTTCTACTGCACGGTATCAAATGCCTTCACGCCGGAATGTACCGTGTCAGCGCTGACGATGGAAGTTATCGCTTAGCCATTTGAACTAATTTAGGTCACGCGCAATTCTTCTACTCAAACATAAAGGTATCCTTGTCTTACCTTTGTAGCTTACGCGGACACAGAAGAAACGACAAAAGCAGTATATAAGAATAAGTATGATTGGACTCGTCTATACAATGTCGAGGCAAGCAGAGGCCAAATGTTCCCTGAAATGTTAAACTAGGTTTTGCACACACTAAACCATTTTGTAGTTGTGCATCTATGATTGCATTCAAACTTTGAAGGCAGCATTGCTTCAAAATTTACACGACTAACAAGAATGTTCCCAATCAACGTTCTATGCGGGTTTGTTCCTGGTACATCTAACAAATTTTCTGCAATACATCAGCGGCTAAACGTTTTTATGGTAAATTCTGACTATGACGATATTGAGTCTTATAGCCACTATATTTAAGGGATCCAAATGATCAGCAACCGCATAAATTGAGCAGCTGCAGTTTGGTTAAATTAGGAAAGATGTAATTAACCCACTTTTGCAATATACAGGCATTGCTAATTGCATTCCTGTCCCCGCATGGGGCACCTTGAGCAATCTTGGTGAGGGTACTGGCGATACCGCGGACACCGATCCTCCATACCCTTGCTGTAATCTACCTTGGCTACGAGTTGTAAGGTGAAGGGTAGAAACCAGAAACGGTGGCCATTGCAGCACAGGTCAGTCTTCGGCGGATGGACGCCCTGTCTGTTTACCACGCAGGGAGCTCCGGGACCTCTTCAGCTATCAGGGTAAGGCTGAAAAAGAAAGTGCCCCCGTCCCTTGCTTTTACACTATGCCATATGGTATTTTCAAACCCCTCCCCAAAACGTGATTCATCCCTGAAAAGGGGCCGCACTGAAGTATATTTTCACTCATTGCCATCGGTAACCTTTACTGAACCAGACCATTTTTCTCCATTTCTTGTAATGAAATTCCTCGATCCAACTCACCCTCTTACATATCAGTTAGTCTTCTTGATTGCAAAATATCTTGAAGCCATAATAGGAAAATCGTATAAGTGCAAAAAACAAAGGTCTGGTGAACTCCTAATCGAAATAAATGACAAGCAGCAGTCCACAAAGCTTCTATCTCAGGCTAGACTGGCTGACCCAGACATCGGGGCCACACCCATCGGAGCCTCAACAGCTCGGAGGGTGTGATATCCGAGCCAGATCTCCTGAACGAAACGGATGCGGATCTCCTAGCCGGCTTAAAGGATCAAAGCGTCACTGCCGTGAGACGCATCACCATTCGCAGAGACAAGAAGATTCCCACCAAGCACATCATCTTGACCTTTGACCGCGAAGTTCTCCCACAACATATAAATGCACGTTTTATCCGGTGCTCACTACGCCCCTACATCCCGATCCCGCGGCGCTGTTTTAAGAGCCAACGGTTTGGGCACTGTACGAACTCTTGCCGTCGCCCAATGACTTGTGCAAAATGCGCGGCGCACGATCATCCCAGAGACAACTGCCCAACCGACACCCTTACTTGTGTGAACTGCGGGTGGTCGCATGCGTGAAAAATTCACACTGGAAAAAAAATAAATAACATCAAGGTAACGGAGAACATCACCTTCCCAGAGGCGCAGAAGATGTTCGCCTCTTTCCCCCTTGGGAGGTACGCCAACGCAGCTCGCCGGGGGGCGGAGCGGCGTCTGGTGTCCACAGTGACCCAGTTCAGCCAGTAAGACCTGGTCCGTCCTCCGCCCCCCGCTTGGTTGCCTCACGCAACCCAACCTCGCCCCACGCCGCTTGCTGAGGCTGCAGCGGTTGTGGTGCAAACCAGCTCTGACGGGACCGGTGTCGCTCCAGCCTATGCCTCCCCGTCCTCCAGTGCATTGGAGGGTGCCGAGGGGATGGACACCGCGGGCCCCGCACCGGCTCCTACCACCACCGCACCGCCCGTGTCACCTCTGGTGCCCGGACGCCCTCTGCGGTGGCGGCTCAAACGAAGAGCTTCTGAAAGGGGACCAAGTCCAGGGGGCCCGGTCTGCCGGGCACCCCTTTGACATCTGATGAGGAGATGGATGTCGCGCCGTTCCTGCCTGCAACACATCGCAGGGAGCGGCCTCCGATGTCCAAGCCGGCAGAAAGGGCCATAAATCCCAGAATAATAGCCCCGAAAGACGACACATTGACACACACACCCACACACTCCAGTCATTCCTAAATGTAAATAATGGGAACAGGAAACATCATCCAATGGAACTACAGAGGCCTCCTTAAAAGTCTTGATGATGTGTATGAGATGCTGCATGGCAGTCAGCCAAGTATTATGTGTCTCTAAGAAACTCACCTCAATTCCAAACAGACAAATTTCATAAATAGGCACAAGGTATTCAGAAAGGACAGGGTTGGTTGCACCCACTCTTCCGGCGGTGTGGCCATTGTGCCCAGAAATCATTAGCATGCCACCCTCTCTCTTTAAACACTGTCCTTGAGGCTGTAGTGATCCGTACGATAATATTCAATAGGTTGATAACGGTATGCTCTATTTACATCTCTCCTGATTTCGCACTTCTGAGCTACGATTTGAAGACACTGGTTAACCAGCTGCCAGAACCATACATCCTAAAACGCTATCTTAATGCGCACCACTCACTTTAGGGCTCCTCCAGAACGGATGCCTGAGGTCGCCAGATAGAGGTTTCTTACATCCCCAGAAGCATGCCTTTTTAACAAAAAACAGTCTACATACCATAACCTAGGACACAATACATACCCGCATCTTGACTTGGCTATTGGCTCCGCAGTTCTCTTTTTATGTCCTGAGGGATTGTGGGCACGGAGCCATATGGTAGTGACCATTTTCCCGCTTCATTAACATATACAGGTACAAGCCCAAGCAGTCCATCTTCCCAAAACGGTTTAATAAATTAAACGCAAACTGGAGCACATTCACACAAACATCTCAACTACAAAACACATCAATATAACACCTACACGTGGAGGAAGCCGCCCAACACATCACGGCGCACATCCTTGACGCCGCCGAAAACAACGTTACTAGAATAAACTCAGTTCGAAAGCTACGCCGGAGAGGCGGTCCGCGTGGTGGTCGCGAGAACTAGCGGCGCTTCAGTCAAGTCTTGCGCTACTCTCGGGGCGTCGTCTGCTTCGGCGGCGGGTTGCCGCTTCCGCCGGCCGCGGCGGGCCGCCACGCAGATGTACCACGGCAGCTTTCTAGTAGTGCTATTGCTAAACTTAACCATCGATCATCTTTCCAGTTGACTAGCTTAAACGCCTTCGTTTTTCTAGTCGACGTTACCGCATCACATTTGTACACTGTTTAAGTGGAAATGCGTTGGGTCGCCTCTATGCACTGACCTGCACGCCCAGCTTATTGGCTGGCTAAGAATCGACGGTCGGCCTATATTTTAACTGTCTACATTGCTTTTAACTTCATGTACGGTAGTTTCCAGGGCAATTACCCTTTTCAGCGTAGTTTTTATAACTACTGCGCCATCTTTGACCAAAAACGACCCAGCGAGTTTTTGAAAGCAGTGCCTTTATAAATGCTTTTATTTCCGCGCGGCAATACGACAGTTTTTCTGAATCTCGTCGGTGCGAGGTCTCGTTAACCAGTTTCCGATGTAGAGTTCCTATGCTAAACTTTTATATCCACCGGGCTGGTCCCACATCATCTCGCCTTTGTGCACTTTGTGGTGCATACGAACATTACATAACCAAAGATGAAAGTTCGCTTCACAGTTCTGACACTCAGTTCACCTGGGACAAACGCACTCAAACTTTGTGAGTTCACATTAAATTTGATCCGCAATTTAAAGGTGCTCATGGTACACCTGAACCCATAACAATTTTTGACCGCCATTTTGATGTCTTTTGACCGCCATTTTGATGTCGGAAAGTCGAATCAGGCTTCAATGAAGACTTTTGTTGAAAAGGCTGAATTGTAATAACATGACGCAAGGATGCAGAAAACAAACTAGTGTTTGAGGGCCTCAAGAACATTGTATTTGCAGGACTCCTTATATGTATTGTTACGGGGAAGGTATTGTATTCACCAAAGGTATTTACAAGGGGAAAGCCAGAGCAGAGTGTCCAGATTCACGCACGAACCAAGTCGAGAGTGATCGTCGTCGACTTCCTCTTCTAGCTGCTGAGCTCTCATCAGACAGACACTGACGCATACCCGTCGGCTCTGTACATAGCCGAACATACCCGTCACATAGCCCCCCAGCCGGGAAAGCACCGACTCGGTGCTGACTAAGGTGTTGCGTCCAAGCTGGGAGAATTGTAGGGCTTCAGGCGCAGTACATGCACAATGTCGGTCTTCGGCGTGGAAGACGATGTGGACGCTGCAACAGGACTGATCTCATACGTCACATCGGTGACCTGCCAGAGGACCTTGTAAGGGCCATGATATGGCGAAAGAAGCTTTTCAGAGAGGTCCACGCGGCGAGAAGGCGACCATAACGATACGAGCGTTCCAGGAGGATAATAGACGTTACGGTGCTTAAGGTCATAACGTGTTTTCTGCGACACCTGCGAGGCCGAAAGGCGGGCGATGGCGACCTCACGGGCTAGAGTTGCTCGAGAAATAGCTTCGAATGCATATTCGGTCGGTGGAGTGATCGATGAGGGCATCAAAGTGTTAAGCGGCAAAGTGGGCTCACGTCCATAGAGGAGATAAAAGGGTGAAAAACCAGCCGCATCGTGGCGCGAGGAGTTATACGCAAAAGTCACATGCGGCAACGTCAAGTCCCAATCTTTGTGATCCGCGGAGACATACATAGACAGCATGTCCGTAAGGGTGCGGTTAAAACGTTCCGTAAGTCCATTGGTTTGGGGATGGTAAGAAGTGGTGAGCTTGTGTGTCGTGGAACTCAAACGAAGGAGATCAGCGACCACTTTGGATAAAAAGTATCGTCCCCAGTCGGTGAGAAGTTGACGTGGAGCGCAGTGGTGTAAAATGACGTCGTGAAGGAGGAAGTCGGCGACATCAGTCGCACAACTTGTAGGTAGCGCCCTTTTATTAGCAAAACGGGTAGCATAGTCCGTTGCCACGGCAATCCACTTGTTCCCGGAGGTTGAGAAAGGGAAGGGACCAAGGAGGTCCATCCCTACACGGTAGACCGGTTCGCTCGGCACGTCGAGGGACTGTAAGGGACCAGCCGGTGCCGTTGTTAACCTTTCCCGTCGTTGGCAGGCGCCACAAGCACTGACGTAGCGTCGAACCGACCTATATAGGCAAGGCCAGAAAAAGCGCCGCCTGACGCGGTCATATGTGCGTGTCTTCGGCGGTCTTCGGCTTTTCGGCGTGTCTTCGGCGGTCTTCGGCTTTTGCAAAAATGCTTCGATGTGGTATTAGACATCATGAGCGTGAGCGAATTCGCCAGCTTCCAGTCGCCACAAACTCATCAAAAGGTACTGAATCCGTGCATACATATAAGGCGTCCTGCAAATACAATGTTCCTGAGGACCTCAAACACAGATTTTTTTGTGCATCCTTGCGTCATGTTATGTACAATTGAACCTTTTCGTGTCTTGTATGACCAGCTGAACGGATTTCTTGAGTTCAAGGCATCAAAATGGCGGCCAAAGATTGTTATGAATTCAGGCGTACCATAAGCATCTTTGAAATGCATATCCAACTTTAATGTGAACTCAGAAAATTTGAGTGCGTTTGTCACAGATGAACTGGTTTCAGAAATGTCAAGGAAACTTTCAACTTTGGTGATCAATTGTTCGTATGCACCACAGAGTGCACAAAAGCGAGATGAGGTGGGACCAGCCCGGTGGATATAAAGGTTTAGCATTAGAACTCTACATCGGAAGCTGGCTAACAGGACCTCGCACCGACGAGATTCAGAAAAACTGTCGTATAGCCGCGTGGACATAAAAGCACTGCTTTCAAAAACTCGTTTGGTCGTTTTTGGTCGAGGTAAGACGGCGCAGTAGTCATAAAAACTATTCTGAAAAGGGTAATTGGCTTGGAAACTACCGTACACGAACTTAAAAGCAATGTAGACAGTTAAAATATAGCCGACCGTCGATTCTTAGCTAGCCAATGAGCTGCGCGTGCAGGTCAGTGCATACAGGCGACCCAACGCATTTCCACTTAAACAGTGCACAAATGTGATGCGGTAACGTCGACTAGAAGGACGAAGGCGTTTAAGCTGGTCGACTGGAAAGATGATCATTTTTTTAAGTTTAGCAATTGCACTACTAGAACGCTGCCGCGGTCGGCTGCAGCTGCGGCCCGCCGCCGAAGCAGACGACGCGCCGAGAGTAGGGCAAGACTTGACTGCAGCGCCGCTAGTTCTCGCGACCGCCGTTTGTTCCACCCTCTTCCGCTTGCGGGTATGTGGAGCTCCGAAACTGAGCTTATTCTAGTAACGTTGGCCAAAAAGTTTCTTCCCCAGGCCTCCACTGCGTCCGGCAACTCAAGGAGGCCCTGATGGAATGAGGACTGCAGGCAGGCGCGAGAGGCCCAGATCAAAGTGTGGGGTGTCCTTCACCGGTACTCCACGTCGGATAATCCCATTTCCTTTAAACGGGCAAACGCTTTTGAAAGGCATGTGCGTTGTTAGGCGAAAAGAGAGAGTTGACGAGCTTTCCTCACTTTCATCAACTCATGCACATACACTCACAAGGTACAGACAAGAATACGTAAACTTAAAGTACAACATACACATAGCCTGCCCCTGTTTAGTACAACAGAGAACACACTGGAAGACCACGCTAACACACTCGCACAATTCGAACACGTGTCCAGCTCTGCACACTACACAAACACTTTTATGAAACACAAAACATCCCCTCAGAAGATTTCCTTGCCAGATAGTAATACGTCGACTTCATCTTACAACACCACCTCCTCATTTCAAGATCTGGAGATCACACTCAGTGCTTGTAAATCTTCAGCTCCAGGCGCAGACAGCATTATATACAATATGACACAACATTTAAACGCAGACACCATTGAAACACTCCTTCACCTCAACAACAAAATATTTCTTTCGGGGCGCCTCACACGGTCTTAGAGGGAGGCCATCGTAGTTACTTTTCTGAAGGATGGAAAGGATCCGTCTCCCCTGCTAGTTATCGTCCCATCGCCGTAACAAGCTGCTGTGCAAGCTGCTCGAGAAGATGATCAATACGAGACTTGTGTACTTTCTAGAAAAAATGGTCTTCTCGAGGGCGGCCAGGCTGGCTTCCGAACGGGGCGATCTGCAAATGATCAGCTTGTTTTCTTAGAGGCTTACATTAGGCATTCATACATACACAGGCAATTTTTTATGACGGTATTTTTCGATATTAAAAAGGCATATGATACGGCATGGCGCTACGGCATTCTTAGAGACTTAAAATCTTTTGGTATTTCAGGTTACATGCTGAACATTCTCTCTAGTTAAATGTCTACACAAACATTCTGTGTCAGAGTTGGGTCGGCACTATTAAATGTTCACGTGCAGGAGAATGGCGTTCGTCAAGGTGGTGTTTTGAGCTGCGCATTGTTTATCGCTAAGATGAACTCGCTCGGAAAGGCACTTCCACGCTATATTTCTTGCCTAGTTTATGTCGATGACGTTGAAATATCTTTCAAATCATGTAACATCTCCACATCTGAACGTCAGTTCCAGCTTGGGGTAAACAAACTTTCTCGCTGGGCTTAACAAAATGGTTTTAGACTTAATACTGCGAAAAGTACCTGTGTTGTATTTAAAAAAAGCGGAATTCTGCCCGAGCCTGACATTAAACTCAATGGTGATTCCATCCCACTGAAAAAGGAACACAAGTTTTTCGGTGTGGCCTTTGACGGAAAACTCTCCTTCATCCCTCACATAAAATAACTCAAACAAAAATTCCTAAAAACGAATAATATCCTAAAAGTACTGTCTCACCAATCATACGGTGCAGACAAACAACTTCTGCTTCGCTTCTATGTCGCGTTCGTATGGTCACGGTTGGACTACGAAAGTGTTGTTTATAGGTTAACCACAGAAACAGCACTGAAAATGCTTGACCCAGTGCTTCACTTGGGGCTTCGCCTGTCTTGTGGCGCATTCCGTACTAGTCCTGTTCACAGCCTTTATGCAGAGTGCGACACATGGTGCTTAGAGTAACAGCGAACGTATGGTGACCTTCTAGATCCCTCCCAAATCTCATCAATGGATAACCATCCCTTTAAACCAGTTTTGAATTATATATCTACAGCTCAACTCTTTTTAAACCGTCCATCAATTTTTGTTCCCTTCTCGCAGAGTGAGCGACGACATGACTATTCATGAGCTCTCCTTCACGATATATTCAAATCATTTCACTTATCTTCGTCCTGTGTCGTGTGACTTGTCTTTCGTATACAGTCAAACCCGGCTATAACGAACCCGGATAGAGCGAATTATGCTATATATCGAACAAACATAATTCAGTTACGGAAATACATGGGAAACATATTCCTTATAACGAAGTTCACATCCGATATATCGAACTCTGGGTGCCTGGAATGGCCTCCCAATTGCATGATCTCGGAGCGCCGATTGAGATATGGATTGGCCGCGACCACGGAGCAAGAGCCGCGACCGAGACATTGCGCCTCGCACGGAGCGACGTGACGCCCAATACTTTCCGGAACTGTTTCCGATGCGCGGGACTCGCGACGGAACCCGCCCAGTCAGTGAGTGCGGACCAAGCCAGCAGCATCGGTGAACTGTGGGAAGAGCTCGCCAACGTTGCCGATGATGTCGCAAGTGAAATCCGTCCGACGCTTATAATGAAGCGCTTTCGGCAGTCGATGTGCTCCGCGAATGCTTCTTAAATTTTTGAGGACGTGGACTCGAACTGGTGCAAACAATGTTTCGTGTAGAGAATGCTATGCTAGTTGAAGCCGCCAAAACGAAAGCGAAAACAAAAATCATCGTTTTTTTTTGCAACGTGGGCAGTTAAGGCGGAAAGTAGCTTTGATACTTGCAATAAATGAATTATTTTGGTCTGGTAATTGCTACTGTACTGTGTTCGTTTCTGGATACGCCGATGGCGGAGTTGGGGAGGGTGTGGGGGGGTCTCGCGGATTGCGAACTCGTAACAATAAGCTCGTTATAGGCGGGTTCGGCTATATCGAACTATTGGATATATCGAACTAATCGCGGAGCATATTGCAGTTCGCTATAAACGGGTTTGACTGTAGTACAATAGGAACAGGACACCAAGAACTGGGATTTCGCAGCATTTCTTGTATCTGCATAACAAATACAAGGGCTGCAGAGTTTTTCAGTGATGCATCTAAAACGTTCACAGCAGTTTCGTGTGCTGCACATGGACCCAACTTTGAAGCAAGTAGAACCATGAATGTAAGGCTAGTATTTTCACGGCGGAAGCATAAGGCATTTTTATGGTTTTAAATCACATAGTTTAGCATATTATACCTAAATCCATCATTTACACAGATTCGCTGAATGTCGTCCGTGTATTGTCATCGAAAAACCATGTCAAAACCTTGTCTTTAAATCATTTATGATAGCGTATTCATCAAGCCTTGTGGTGACTGTGTGTTGGGTGTCAGGCCACTCTGGCATTGGCGGAAATGATCAGGCGGATGAAATAGCCGGCAATGCTACACTCCGAACACAGTAAACATAACAACACTACCTTACACAGACCTCAAGCCACACATAAGACAGCAAGAACGAAAAACTTGGCAAGCACACTGGAGTAAACAGGCAGACAACAAACTACACGTATTAAAACCACACTTGGGACAATACACCCCTGACTCACACAACAGGCACATTGAAGTTACCTTAGCTAGATTACGGATAGGCCATACACATGCAACGTACTCGCACCTGCTCACGGGATCTCCAAGACCCTTGTGTAGCAGGTGTGGGGAGGCCCTATTCGTAGTACACATACTCATTCAATGCAAGGCGCTCGACAGGACACGACACAAACATTTCAGAGATTTCTACAGACAACATATTCCCGTAAACGTATCGTTGTTTCTTGGTGACGATGCCATGGCTTCTCTGAAACGCTTGTTTAAGTATTCGTCAGACGTCAAGTTTTTATACCTGATTTACTATCATGTGTAATCAAATCTGGCCCTATGCACCAGCCGTCACCTTTATCTTTGATTGATTTTACTATGTCCGGTTTACATGTTTTTATACCTACCTTTTTGTGGTAATCACTGTTCTCCATTAAATAACTTCTTCTCTGGCGCTCTTTGCCCTCGTTGGCCTCGCGCCATTTAAAACCAACCATCATCATCATCAATTTCATTCCTGTATGTGAAATTATTCAATACGTTCAAAGTAGAGGCAGAGCAACTGGGGCCTATTTATAGCACAATAGCCTCAGTAACCCACTGTGTGACTCATTTGTTGATTCTAACATTTTTGTACCATGTACTTTTAGTTCATGTAGCAAGCACCACCAAAAAAAATAGAGACTTCTACCTTCATCAGGAAGACTCCTGCCCGCCACCACCACAGTCCCAAGATCAGCCGCAAGGCCGAATAACCCTGCTCCAATCGGCTTCTTGGTGCATCCCATCACCGGCGAAATGACCGCATCTAAAACTGCAAAATGGGAAGAATGCGTTAGTCCTGCAGGTTAGTGAAACACCGCTCTGCCCACAAGACAAGTAGGGACTGGAAGTTTTTTTACAAAGAGTGGTAACTTTATTGTCGGCGTCTTGTCTAGCAGCTTAAGGGCGCCAAAATTCCTTTGAGCTGTTTCCAAGTATAAGACAGCTTTACAAACACTAAATAATTGATGGAAAAGCCATGGTATCTCCAGAAGCGCAATATTGTGATGGCGGGACTGGCAGCTGTGCGGTTGTCCCTCGCCCCGCTCGAGCTTAAAGCACCTCTGATCCTGTCGCTTAGGAGCGCGGGAGAATTCAGCAACCGAAGCGATCCGCTTTGTTCAGTGTTGCCTGCACCGCCCAAATGAAATCTCAGGGGTGTCGGTTGTGTCATCGAAGTTTTCGAATGCACGCGTTCAATTCACGCTGCTGAGGCGCAGTGGCATTTTTGTTGATGACGATTAGTTTAATTTCAAAAATTAGAATTATGTACAGCACTTTACAGGTTTATTGTTAAAAATGGTTCCTGTATGAGCTTCCGAAAATTATTGCATCGCCAAAGGAATTGGATAAACATGTCAATTTTGGTATGTCGCAGGGTCATAGTTTCTCTGCGAGCCGCTGGTAATCTGCGAGTAGCTCCGTAAGTCATCATACTGCAACGCTCGCAGCGGTTGTCTCCACGTGCCCATTTTGTATTTAGGAAGAATGGCTCCTTAAATAATATTCACCCAACAAGTGTTGTCGCCAATCTTCCATTCTCTAATTTTACTCTTCCAAACTCCACTTAGTTGGTGTTGTTTCTGGAAAAATTTATTTGTGAAAGATCTGCACATTGTGTTCTCACCGATCAAAATTTTTGGTTCAGCTGTGACTACAATTTTTGTTTTGATCTTAGCGCAACAATGTGCCGAATATGCAGACGTAATTTGGGATCTATTTTTCAGTTGACAGTCAATCCCATGTTTCTAAACGTTATCCTATCACCTATACTTTTAAGATACGTTACATCGTGTCAACGAAAAGAAGGTTGCTCAAACATATAGAAGCACTTGCCAATGAAGCTCAATTCTACAGCGATCTATTCAGGTTTCTTCAACCACGCAACCTCTCCCTTTGAGTTGTACCTAGGTGAACTGCAGGATATTGGTGTGCTTGAATGTAGGTCAGTTTTGTTCGCGGAATGAAGAAATGGAAACAGCATGCAGAAGCAAAAAAGTTAGCACAACACGAGTCAACACTTCTTGAATTGACGAGAACATGGAAGCTTCAGCGGGCAAGTTTCGAAAATATGTACCATTATTCTAGGCGCTAACGGGAAATGAAGCTGCCGCAGTGGCGGTTATTTGTAAAGCTCCTGTATATAGCGTACCGAAAACGTTCCGTGCCTGATTCCCACATTCCATGAATTCTCGATTACGACAGTGATGCCCGGTTTCAGTGCTGCGCACAAGACACCGTTTTCAGTCAGTTCTGCTCAAGTGACCGGCAGCGCTTGCAGTAGCGGCGGTAGTGGCGGCCACTCACCTGATAAGCAGCCGACTATCCTCGAGTCTTGTTGTCCAGCAGCTGCTGGCACATGCATGCATCGACTCCTCCCCGCCGCCATGACTGGCACGGTGGCCGCTCCTCCACTTGTTACTGGTGGCTTTCCCGATCGAGTTTAGAAATCAATACGGCTTATGTACGCGCAACTCTGCTCCCCGAGGGGAGCTATTTACCGAACCTCTAGTTTTAGCGTAGCAGTGCGCCCGTAGTGGCTGTGATTGGCCGAGGAATTATGGTGCCATATTTATCACCGTCATAAGTAGTTTGGTGCGACTCATGCGGCGCTCTCATTTACTCCTCGGCCTCACAGAGGATATGTACGCCACTTCCAACCCACAAGAACGGTGCCCTACTCTGGACCATGATTTAGCAAAGGCCTTAAATCGGGTTGCTCATGCCCCCAACATCGACACAGTGGCGTCAACGTGGTACCGCCGTTGCGTGTACAATTACAACCAGGACTTCCTCTCTGATAATACTGCCGCCTAAAAAATTTCCGGTTCACTGGTTATCCCTTTCTATCTCACATCGCGGACCTTTGAGGGCGCTATTTTCTGCCTCGCACTTCTTCATCCTTGCCCTGCCATCACTGCCCCCGCGTCTAGCCAGGATTCCCGGCCTCAAACATTCATCAACGCAGATGACTATACGCTGCATTGTATTTCTGGTAGTCCTGGTAATGCTTATGTGTTCTCTTTTTTCTATTTATTTATGTATTTGTAAATTTATTTATTTATTTATTTATTTATTTATTTATTTATTTATGAATTATGATTTCTTATATGTTCAACCAGGGCAGCAAGAAAGGTATAAACTGAAAATATTAAGATGGCGCTCACGCTCACAAACAACAACAAAATATACAAAATGTAATATAGATTGTCAATCGAAATACAGGTGACAAAGCAGGTGTAGAAACTTGCACTGAAAACAAATATAATGGCCTGAATGCTTGCTAATATAACGGCACAAGGTAATAAAAAATAAAATAAAAGTCAAGTGTAAACGTAGGCGAGTTGACAGAGCTGGGCAAACACCAGATAAGTAAAATCGATTTCAGTGCGATGTAAATGGCCCAAAACCAAGCCGGATCAGGGATAGAAGTGATGCAGTCGAAAAGATCGGTCCACGAAGATATGAGCCCAGAAAGAGCAGATCAGCTGAACGACGTTTTATTTCCCATAGATACGCGATGAACAGATTTAGGTTTTATATTTTTACAGCTGGATGCGTTAAGGAGGCTGCTAAGTAATATATTCAGGTATTGGCGTGCATGGACTGTTGTAGTAAAGGTTGTTTTTACGTAATACACGCGTTACATGTCTAGGTGTTTGACGTTGACAAGTGGCGCATGCAGAAAGAGAACAATTCTTCGAAGCTGGAATATTCTCCAATAGGGCTTTAGAAAAGCGTAGTGATCTTGGCAGGACAGCGTAATATCGAGGAAGAGGTTGCGTTTTCATTCACCTGAATGCTTGATTTGTGGCATCTGAAGCAGCTCAAAGAAGCGTGGGTCCGTACACGCGGTACGAGATTCCTTATCTATTTGTCTACTATGGTGTTTGTGTCATGCTTTTGTGTTTAATTTCTGAAAAAACTTAAAACGCAGCTGTTCGCATTCTTGCCACTGGTAAGCCCGGTTTTGTATTGTAAATTTTATGTTCATTATAAAAACGTAAGCTTGGCAAGTTAAGTATAATTTGCTTCCCAAACTTGATGCAGTTCATTTATTGCGCGCAGTGCCATTATGCGGTTGCTGAGAACACACAAACACTCCAAATATTTGTCATAAGAAACCTTAATCTAGCCACCAAATTTTAAGCTTTTAAAATTATTTCCATCATAATGCATGCATGGGCTCGCCGAAATTTTAATTTGCTGCCTAAAAAAGAAATATAATTCTTATAATCGAATTACTGTGAAACGTTTACTTATTGACTTGCGGTAGGTATGTATTTAAGTACTTTGCATATACATATATAACAAAACTTGAGAGGTGCTTTCACTTCAAACAACTGCATATTTTATTGAGAAATCGATTGAATAATGCATGTGGTATTATGCCGATTGCCTAATCCACAATTTCCAGTGCTGTTTGATTTATGTTTTACATGTCATTGTACAGAAAATTATATAATGTGTGCGTAATAAAGTATTTTCTGCATAATGGCAAGAGAAAACAGAAATCGGCATGGGCCACAAGGGCTGGCCATAAAGCGAGAAATGTGCATAAAAATAGAGGTTTCCACGCATAGGCATTATTATGGCAACATGTTTTATCAAGCATTCTGTAATATGGGCCTTCTAGAGATTGGTCAATTATTCGCTTGCCACCTTTCCAAGCCCGGCTTGCAGTTCACCAGGCTTCCACGGGAAATCGCCCCTATAGAAGGGGGCGGTTGCAAAAGCTCAGGAACTTTTGATGATGTTTGAATGTAATGGCGCAAGGCTTTGAAAGTGCTTTGAATATTACGTAACAACTAAGATTGGTTCGACAGAACACGAATAAAATCCGTTAAAGACTATGACCACGGCTGGTGTAAAGGGCCACGGTGAAGACCAAGAGTGGTTAAAAGATAAATAAGGTTGGTGGTGTATAGGACCAGGGGTAAAACTTTGGGTGGTATTAGAAAAGCTGTGAGAAGTGAACTTCTGACAGAAATATAAAGTTGCGCTGAACAGAAAACATGGCTTCGTCTCCTAAACAGTATGATGGATGTAATGGAATATGTTGTCGGTAGAGTTCTCTGAAGCGTTTGCGTCGTGTAATGTCGAGTGCCGTGCATTGTATGAAAATGTGTATCACTGATACGCCCTCCCAACATCTGCTACACAGGGGTCTTGGAAATCCCGTGAGCAGGAGTGAGTGTGTTACAAGTGTATGGCCTATCCGTAGCATAGCTAAGTAAGGTAACTTTAATGTGCCGGTTGTCTCAGTCAGTAATGTATTGTCCGAAGTGTGGTTTTATTACGTGTAGTTTGTTGTCTGCCTGTTTGCTCCAGTCTGCTCGCCAAGTTTTTTGGAGTTGCTGTCTTATGTGTGGCTTGAGGTCTAGGTCTATGTAAGGTAGTGTTGTTATGTTTACTGTGTTCGGAGTGTAGCATTGGCAGCTATTTCATCCGACAGTTCATTTCCGCCAATGCCAGAGTGGCCTGGCACCCAAGACGCAGTCACCACAAGGTTTGATAAATAAGCTTCATAAATGATTTGAAGACAAAGTTAATGACATGGTTTTTCGATGACTTTCCGGATGACAATACACGGACGACATTCAGCGAATCTGTGTAAATGATGGATTTAGGAATAATATGTTCAGCTATGTGACTTACAACCAGAAAAATGACATAAGGTTCTGCTGTAAAAATACTCGTGTTTACATTTACGCTTCTACCTGCTTCAAAATTGGGTCCACGTGCAGTACAAGACACCGAAGTGAACGTTTTTGACGCATCACTGAAAAACACTCTAGCCCTCTGTTTATCCTGCAGATTCATGAAATGCTGCAAAAGCCCAATTTTTGGTGTTCTGTTCTTATGTTATTGTAAGAAATACAAGCCCCATGCCACAGGAAGGAGAGGCCATGGTTCTACAAGTTTAGTGTGAGATGATTTGAATGTGTCTAAAGAGGAGACCTCATGAGGAGTCACCTCATCCCTCACGCTCTGCGAGAAGGCAACAGAAATGAATCGGTCATATAAACAGAGCTGTTTTGTGGATATATCCATAAAAACAGGTTCAAAAGGTTGGTCATCGATTGATGAGATTTTGTAAGCATATAAAAGGTCAACGTAAGTTCGCTGGTGCTCTAGACACCATTTGTTTCGTTCCACATACAAGCTTTGGACAGGGCTTGTACGGAAAGCGCCATACGAGAGGGGAAGCTCCAAGTGCAGCAATGGGTCGAGCATTTTTAGCGCAGTTTTCGTAGCCGACCCATTGACAACACTTCCGTAATCCAAGGGAGACCCTACCAAAGCAGTATAGAGGCGCAGCAGGAGTTGTTTGTCTGCACCGTATGATTGTTGGGATAGGACTACCAGAATATTCATTGTTTTTTTTCACATTTGGCTTGCGCTGTTTGATGCGGGAGACGAATGTGATTTTTTTCGTCCATCACCGCAACCCAAGAACTGGTGTTCTTTTTACCAGGAATTGGGTCGCCATTGAGACTTATTGCAGAATGGGGCTTTACTCCACGTCTGTTTGAGAATACGACACAGGTACTTTTCGCGGAATTAAGTTCGAAACCATTTTCGTCGTTCCCAGCGTGAAAGGTTGTTTACCCCAAGCTCGACCTGACGTTCAGACATTGATATGTTAAAAGATTTAAAGGTATCTCTACGTCATTCACCTACACTAAACCGGAGGTCGATTGAGACCATACTTTTCAAAGCGACTTCATCGTTACAATGAAGAGCGTGCAGCTCAAAAACTCCGACCTGAGCAACGCCATTTTCTTGATTGTGAACTCTGGACAGTGCCTACCCAACTCGCACACGAAACGTTTGTTTGTACCAGTAACTATCACGAGTGTTCAGCATGTCAGCAGTTATGCCATAAGATTTTAAATCTGCAAGAAAGCCGTAACGTCATGCCGTATCATTGGCTTTTTTGACGTCAAAAAATGCGGTCATGCAGTACTGTTTGTCATTAAAGGCATCTTTACGTATGATTCTAATGCAACTAGTTGATAATTTGTGGATCGCCCAGCAGAGAAGCCTGCCTAGAAGCTTTGTGGACTCCTGCGTGTCGTTTGCTTCGACGAGGACTTCACAATCCTTTGTTTTTTGGCCTCTTACGATTTTCCTATTATGGCTTGAAGATATTTTGCTACCAAGAAGACTGACTGCGATGCACGATGGTGGACTGAACTGAGGGTTCCCATGACGAAAAATTGAGAGTAGTTATCCGGTTCAGGAAAGGTTAAGGATGGCAAGGGGAGCAAAGATACTTCGGTGCGGCCCCTTTTAAGGGACCGATCACGTTGCGGGGGGGGGGGGGGGGGGGGTTAGAGAATACCATACGGCGTAGTATAGAAGCAGGAGACGGGGATACTCTCTTCGCTCGGGTTACCCTGATACCGAGAGAGGTCCCGGAGCTCCCTGCCAAGTAAACAGAGAGGGAGCCCATCCGCCGGAGCTTGAGTTGGGCTGCGATGGCCACCGTTTGAGGCTTCCACCCTTCACCTTAAAACTCATTACCACGTTCAGTTACAGCCTGAGTATGGGGGCTCGGGTTCCGCGGTATCGCCAATACCGCCACCGCGTGCGGGGAAGCAGGAACTTTTAACCGCAGCAATGACTCAGAGGTACAGCATTCACCTCGTATGCGGGAGGTAACGGGTTCGAATCCGCGTACCACCAAGCACCCACCGGCTTCTTTATTGGGTACAGGCATCCTTGGCCGAGTGTGGACTCTTCAAAGGGGAATCCACGCCTGGAATGCTGCCTTTACCCTTGCGAGGGTTCCCTGACCCTTGCTTTTCTGGTGGGGCTCCCGGCCATCATGCCGCATATCGCCATTGCCGAGGATGTAGGTGCCAGGCGGCATTTCGTGCAATTGAGCACTCACCGTGGCTGTCAAAGGCAGCATATGCATTCGTGTGCCTTAGTGTCACCAGGCGCCTACCGGTACAATAGGTGCAAGCGACTCCCCGACCTGGCACTCGGCCCTTCTGCGGGACTACAACGTTTCGGAAGTTCACCTGGGTTGCACGGGAAATTGCCCCCATGGAAAGGGGCGGCTGAAAAAATGCAGAAAGTGTTTTTGCCAAGCTATGCCAAGCTGGGAAAAATAGGCTACTGATGATTTGCCATGCTTGGGCTTGGCCAAATTACAAACGAACGTGTTTTGTGGTTTCTGAACTCCTCGGACTACGTCCAGGTTTGCTTGTCATCCTTAAGAAACTGAAAGGACGCTGAATTTTCTTTACCCGCTGTGTCAATTGCCCAATCACTAAAATCGTATTAATTTTACTGTAGGAAGGCATAGCTGAGGCAGTGTATCGGTCAACGGGGCCGTCTTCTCTGTGGGCCCCGTCGACCTGTGCAGCGTTTGGACCTCTCTCGGTGGTAAGCAAGGGCAACGTTTTATGGCAAGCATCTAATAAGAGCTTCCAAACATACGGCTGAATGGGTGGCTGAAGAATTGTTTAGTGCTGCCATGATCCCCGATGAGACTTTGAACATGGCGCGGGTGTCTCCGTAATTTCCCGACATCATTTGAAGACGCTACTTAAAAACAATTTCCGGTCTGTCATATGCTCCCGCACAATTCAGTGGGTGTCACTGAAGCGCGGAGAGAGAACTTTAGAGCATATTAAAGAAAGGTTTTAGTATTTTGCAGCCAGGGGGTGGAATAAGCTGCCGGGCTCTTTTTTTGGCTGTGGTTGTCATGGGCCGCAGCAATGAACGGTTACAAAGATTTGATCTCCTGGCACACACAACCGCTCAGCCCCTGCAGTTCCGATATTCTATACGAATGGCAAGCATAAAATTGAGAGCCCAGCATAGGTTGAGCTGGGACCGTCGGCCTTTACGAGCGTTTTCCCTTCCATATCGTATTCCACTGGGTTTTGTCTTCCAATCCTGCCTCTATAGCACCCGCCTATGCGATCGCATAAAACTTTGCGACGAACTCTTTCTTGCTTGTTGCCCATTTAGGCTTAACGCTGAACATTTTCTGGTGGCCTTTGTTGAAGTGCAGTCTCTCTATCTGTCTGTCGAAAGCTCGCCAGCCGTAACATACAAAACAATGCATGTTTAAGTGAATTCTGATGACGACAAGCCGTTCGCTTTGAATGCTTGTTGTTGCACTACGGCGAAGTGTAGGTGGTCTTGAAGGCTTACACTCAGGTTTAAACTGATATGTTACATTTTCACACACGGATTATCTTACTTGTTTACAGGACCCAAATCTGTTGACAAAAAGTCCGCCATTTAACAAATGAATAACCAGGTGCATTGTATATTAAACCGACTCGTAAGTTCGTGAATGAACATGAGGTGGGACCATAGTTCACTTGGTGTTTTTCTTCTTGGTCACTTTTACGTATTGTTAAAGCGAATAGAACCCGCCGCGGTGGCTCAGTAGCTCAGGCGTTGCGCTGCTGAGCACGAGGTCGTGGGTTCGATTCCCGGCCGCGGCGGCCGCTTTTCTGATGGAGGCAAAAAGCAAAAACGCCCGTGTGTATGAGATTTCGGCGCACGATAAAGATCCCCAGGTGGTCAAAATTAATCCGGAGCCCTCCACTACGGCGCGCCTCATCGCCTGCGTTGCGTCGGCGCGTTAAACCCCACAATCAATCAATCAATCAATTAAAGCGAATAGAAGAGATTTGCTTGCGCGCTCAAAGCACATAAAAATATCTGGTGATTTAAATACTGTTTTACTCATCGTTCATTTTGTTTTAAATTTCTTCTTTGATAATAATCATTGCAACAGTTTGTAGAAGTTAAAAATTCCTTATCCCTTTGTTTGCATGATTAGTCGTTGGTGAAGTAAGAGTTCTTTTAAAAATAAGTGTACTTCGCTTAATTGTTTGCCGCGAAAATATTTGAACCTTTCGGTGCACGCGTGAAATAGAGCATTTTCTTAAAACACAAACGCTAAAAAGCTTTACGGTCACTACTAAGTCCTCGAGGACGATTTTTGCCCAAGCGCCTTCAGAAAAATGTAAGTTTTTTCATCAATACTGTGCAGCCTGAGACCAGCGGTCATGCCTCATACTTTTAGAGAAAAATTATACAAGATGGCTTTGCTGGAGTTCAACAGTTTTGTACTGTTTACTTCTAATTCACGTTAAAATTACACCCAACAGCCTGCTTTGAATAAATAGTGTAAGAATCGTTGCGGCTATATTTTTTGGCAGGTTCCACATTCCTTCAAACAGCTCTGCTAATGTTCCTCTCTACGACATTAGCTCAGTGTAGGGTCTAACTTCGAATGTTCTTTCTTACTTATACACGCCATTGCTCCCTCCATGAAGGGGACAAATTTTTCCGCTCTCTGGGGAAAATATGGTCATATGGAAGTCCAGCATTACGTAACCTTGGAGGTATAACCAATACATTTCGCTGCCACTGTATTTCGATGGTAAAGTGAGAACCACGGCAGTAAACTCAATGTAGACGAAATTTGTAGTGGTTTCATGAGCATAAAACTAACGCTTGTGCGGTTAAACAAAACAATCGCTCGTTACTGACTGCCATTGAACAGCGTGTTCATTAGAAAATCACTGGGTGGCAAATCATTAGTGGGTGGCAATTCATGCCATTTAATTCCCAGGTGATGATCGTAACTTCTATGTCGCTGCGCAATGAAATAAAAGTACGGATTCTTGGCGCTACGTTGAAAGGCTATATCAGTCATCAAGGAATACTCAACGCGATACCGTCAATTAAACATACGGGATCTTTGAAATAGCAACCTGAAAAGTTCTCTGAGATGATTTTTTGTCTAACTTCGAGTTTAATCTAAGCGTTTCGTTCCGCCATAGAACGCGTGTATTGCTTAAATACTGCAATTTCGAAGCGATGACACTATTACATGCTTTGACACTTCATGGCTTTGGTACTTACCTTTATACTGAAACTTATAAATGTTCAAGTACTTTACGCCCCTCTACTTTAAAATTCACTCTTACAACTATACATTTCGCCTACCTGTTTCACAAACTCAGTTTTCAATCTACAATGTTGCGCAAAAAAATATTTCAACAGCCTTGTATCCCGAAGACATAGTTCTATAAAACAAGCACAAAACATCTCTATCAGAACTCTGGTACGTGATCCTGCCACATATGTATCGAACTTATGTCGTAATGTTTTTCAGGTATATAGTAAAACGCCTGTGTTTCAGTAGAAAGAACAAATCTTGAGGGATCATCGAGCGTACTGGTCAGAGCAGAAAAAGTTCACCCAAATACTAGGAGTAGCAAGTAGTTTTACCGTAAAGCTCTATAGAAACAAACACAAACTTACCAAGCAAAGCAACCATAATGACGGCCAGACTACGCATGGTCAATGGAGCTTCTTGAGTGAGATTGAGAGAGACGTTTTAAGATGGAACCTTTAAAGCCCCTTTAAAGTATATTCTTGGTTCTGGTGTGTCACACTATAGTGTAAAAACTGTGCCGAAGGCTTTATATCACACTCACGAATTTAAATGTTAAAAATTTAGAAGGAACCATTCGTCAAGTGTATTGAACTTTTCTTTTCCAAAATAACAGCCTACTCTCATCCGCCTGGATAAATAGTGACGAGTACGTCACGTGTTTTAGGAGCTTGACTCAGAGCGAACGTTGACCGCAAATTACTTTTTTTAGGCTCCTGGTACCTGTTTCGTGAAAACGTTTTCATTGGGTTTTCGAGAGTTCGTTGCTAACTCGATTTGGCCGATGTTTCTACGCAAGTCGCTAAACGTTACACTAATACTTAGGATGGTTCAGCACAGCCGAGTACCCCCCAGGAGGACCGTATAACACCCGGCATTTCTGCCAAAAAGCAGATATCGCGGAAGTTCCATTTGTAATTGGTAAACTAACGTAATTGGATATAACTGGTCGCACGAAATATTGAAAGAAAAACAAAAATTACAAAAAATGCGAAAAATGGTGGAGAGGGGTAACGCCCTTCGCTTGCACAATACTGGAGATTTCTTAAAGGGTACACCTGTAAATATTATTAACGCGAAAATTGAGATAATTGGCCGCAGAAAATTTCGAAATATTTTTTTAGAAATAACTACAATAATAAACAATTACACAAACTGGCGAAACGTGTAGCGCCTTGCATTTCCACAGTAATTCAGATATCAAGAAAGTTTCAAAAGTTATCGTTTAAATAACGTAACTTGAGATAATTGGTTGGGCGAAGTTTTGACAAACTAAAAAATAAGAAAAATATTTAAAAATTACCCAAATTGGCAAAACACGTAACGCATGGCATTTTCAGAATATTCCAAATTTCGCGGGAGTTTCAACTGTAATAGCCATAATTGTAAAAAACGCAGATCATTGATTCAACGTACTTCTAAAAAAATAACAAAAATAAAAAAACAATTGCGGCAAATGGCGAACCGCGTAACGCCCTGCATTTCCACAATAAGGCAGATTTCGCGAAACTTCCAAATATAATCGTTATAATACCGTAAATTGAGGTAATTGGTAGGACCAAATATTGAAAAAATAAAAAATCTAAAATTACGAAATACGGCAAAACGTATAACCAGTGGTATTTCCACAATAATGCAGATATCGCAAAAAGTACATCTTTTATCGTAGAATAGCGTGAATGGAGATAATTGGTCGAACGAACGTTTGAAAAACGTGAAAAATAAAATCAATATAAAATATTTACGAAAAATGGCAAAACCTGGATCACAACGCATTTGCACCAAATGCAGATTTCGCGTAAGTTCTAAACGAACTAGTTAGAATAACCGATGTTAAGATAAATGGCAGGAGAAAATTTTGAAGAACTAATAAAATAAATAAAAATATTCCAAAATAACGGGAAACCGCAATACTTATAATGCATAGCCTTTACACAATAAGGCAAATTTCTCAAAAATTCTACCTGAAGTCGTTATAATAGCGTCAATGGAGATAATTGGTCCACCGAAATTTTGAAAAACTAAAATATGAAAACTATTGAAAAAATTACGGAAAATAGCAAAACGCATTACCCATGATTTTTCCAGAATAATGCAGATATTGCGGAAGTTCTACCTGTAATGGGTATATTCACGAAAATGAGATAATTCGTAGAAAAAAATTTTGAAACGTAAAAATAAGAAAAATATTAAAAGAATACAAGAAGCGGCGAACCGCGTAACGCCGCGCATGTCCGATGTAATCCAGATCTGCCGAAAGTTGCAAATTTAATTGTTATAGCAATGAAAATGAAGATAATGGGTCGAACGAAATTTTGAAAAATAAAAAATAAGAATAATAACAAACCGTTACGAAGAATACAACAACGTATAACACCGCGCCTTTCCAGAATAATGCAGATTGCGGGAACGTCCTACTTCGAATTGTTATAATAGTGTAAGTACAGATAAATGGTCGGACAGGATTTCCAAAAACCGAAAATTTGACTGTAAAAACACACACCCAAGACAAGCGGCATAAAAATGCCAGGCACTAGGAGATATTTCTCTGAATTTCTGCAGCACTTTTTGATAGATATTTGCGGGAAGCATTTGTGATGCAACAATAAAGTCACCATATCAATGCTGCGAGCGGCCTATAATATTTGTAAAACCACCGTATTTATTCCCGAGTCTACACTGTCTTAGTTGGGGTCAATAAGGGCAAGTCTTTTGCCAATATTTTGGTGAGGTTAGTAGGGCTCATATATAGTAATAATATGGGCGATACGTTAACAAACCTGCGAAGCAATCACTAATTTCCCAAGATGTTATACCTGTTCTCAATTTTTTAGTGCACTTTCCGCCAAAAGTGTCCACCAATTGGGCTGCTATTTTATGACAAGATGAATAGCAAAAAGCTACTCTCTGTGACCAGAAGTTTGACTTCGCCATGTTCGGTCATGTTGAGCAGTTTTGGTCCCTTAGTGCTCATTGTGTATCTGAGGTTTGTGTCAATATAGTTGAATTAATGACGCAATCTTTAAGCCTGTTTTGTACGTGCCAGAATAATACCGCTAAAACCAAGTGATATATAAATCGACAAGCTTATGTGGAAGAGTATGTTAACAACCCATTGATCACTCAGTCTATTTTACCTCGAAGGTTTAGTAGGGGCTATCTCTAAAATTTTCTTGTTGGCATCTCTGCGCTTAACAACTTGTAGCGGAAATATTGTGTGTTTTAATACACCTGGAACAAAACGACAATTAGTGAAGGCCCAAAAAGTTCTCAATTACTATTTTAGTGTGGCAGTTTCCAAAAATGAGGCATTACTGAGACTCCGCATCGTTATAGCAATTTGTATCTTGTAAGTGTTGTTTATTGGTGTGTTTATTGGTGCGAGGGCAGCTTGGTCAAAGAGCGCCAAATACCAGGGTTTTCTATATTTCTTTGGGGTATATTTTTTTGGGTAAAATGGTTAAAAATGGTGTAGGGGCTCATTTCATTAAAAGCAACCTATTGGTGTAGAGGGCCATACTGCTAAGTACAATAAGGGGTGAATGAAAGTGCAGTTCAGCTTTCAGTGATTATGGAGTCGTCGTCAGAGGGAGATCAGTGAAATTATTATGGTCGATATGAAAGTGTTTGTAGAAATCCGACACTAAATAAATACTCTAAACCACTACTGCATGCAAACATGGGATTGTCTGCAAGGAAATGTGCTGGGTTAATTGGGATGTGGTGCGTGTAGAGTTTTTGAAAATGTTCGCATTAGTGAGCGTCGTTTTCTTTGCATTCTACAAGGATGTGAATAACGGTAAGTGCTTGTCCGCATCTCCAACATTGTGTTCTTTGTGTGCCATTTAAAAGATAAGGATGTGTGCCTTGTGCGTGTCCTATACGTAACATGCAACGTGTAAGTTCAATGATCCTGTTCCCTTTGTCTGTTATGTATTTGCCTATTTTTGGCTTAATTACACGAAGTTTGTTCTCTTTCTGTGTGTCCCATTCTTCTTGCCATTGCTTGCGGAGTTTGCGTCTACTGAGAGCCTTCAGATCAGTGTAAAGTGTTTATGTCACGTCAATCTCATCACGGTGAGTGGCGGCAGCTTCTTGTCTGTCAGCAGACGCATTGCAAACTATTCCGCAATGGCCGGGGACCCAGCAGATTGTACGTTGGAGCCCTATGGAGTATGCACACAAAACAGTCTTTAGAAGCTGGTTGAAATATGTATTTTTGTGGAATTTTACGAGTTGGTAAAGCGGTTACAACACTAAGTGAGTCTGTGTATATAACTGCCATAGTTATATGCTTTGTATTATGTGTTCAACAGCCATAGTAATACTGTATGCTTCTGCAGTGAATATGCTTGCGTTTAGGTTCATTGTTTTTGAGCAGGAGAAGGTTGGTGCAAGTGCCGCGCATGCTACTGCAGAGCACGTTTTGGATGCGTGAGTGTAGAATTCCGTGCTTTGGTATTTGTGTTGAAGACTTAGGAAGCGTTGTTGTAAGAGGGTCTGAGGGGCTCGGTTGTTATCAATTTTGACAAATGACAAGTCGCATGCCACGGTTAGAAGTTTCCACGGTGCAGTAATATCCATAAAAAAAGTTTTCTGAGGGGCCGTAAAAAAGTATTCCAAACTCAGACGCCTGAGATGCGGCTGTAAAAGAAAAATGTTGTGGAAGTGAGGGGCGTTTTAAAAACAAGTTTGCGGTAGTGTGATCGCTTAGTGCTGTGTTACAGGGATGCTGAGGTAGCGAGGCCACTTTAACGGCATAAAATAGTGCACTGAATTTACGCTGGTGTTGTAGGAACCACATGTCAGACTCCACATAAAGACTTACAAAGGACTCGTACGGAAAGCACCTGTAGCTAAACGGAGTCATAGCTGGTGAACAGCATTCAGCATGTTGAGGGCTGTTTTTGATGCCGAATGATACAAAATGCTTCCATAGTCACTTTTGGAGATAATTAGGCTACGGAATATTCTTAGTAAGCATGTCTTGTCAGTGCCATAGGACTAGTGCGATAAAACTTTAGGTATGTTTAAGGATATCATGCACTTCATTTTTGACTTGCTGAATATGTGGAAGGAAAGTGAGCTTTTTTAGAGCAAAATACCCAAAAGCGTCTGTCTATCCTTCACTGGGATTTGCTTTCTATTCAGCGTAACGCGCCACTCCACTATGATGCCTCGCTGCTACCAAAACAAAACACACGAGCTTTTTTCGGCGGTGAACCAAAACCCTTTTGCGGTTGCCAATTTTTACAGCCTGTTAACTCCAAATTGTACCTGTTTTTCGCAAACTGCTACGTTACATCATTTGAAACTTATCTGGATGTCATCCGCATAAACAGAATAGAATAAAGAGCGTGGCAAGACATTTTTCAGAGAATTCATCTTGACAATAAAAAGGGTGCAAATGAAGATACCCCCCCCCCCCCCTGAGGAAAGCCGTTTCCTTGGGTGAAGGCTTGCGACAGCGAGGAACCTACACGAACTCTGAAAAAACGGTGTGTAAAGTAACTTGTAATGAAATTTACCATGTTTCCGCAGATTCCAAGCGAGTTTAAGTCCAGTAAAATTCCGTTGCGCCATGTGGTATCATACGCCTTGTCCAAGTCAAAGAATACTTACATGCAAGATTGTGAACAAAAGTGTCTCCTACATAAGATTCAAAGGCCACAAGATTGTCGCTTGTGGAACGATGTACTCGAACACCTAATTGGTGATTAACAAGCACACCAAGAAACTGCATCAAATACAGTAACAGCCAGTTTATCATCTTTTCTAACATTCTACACAAGCAGCTTATTGGGGCTATTGGCCTGTAGCTGCTAGGTAGACCTGGGTCTACCTTCAGCTCAGGAATGACAGGAATGACTATTGCCTCTTTCCATGATTTTGGCAGTCGTCGTGTTTGCAATATATAGTTAATAGGTAAAAAACTGCTTCAAGCGTGTCTTCGTGCAAATGTTTTACCATCTCGTATGCTATGTTGTCTGAGCCTGGAGCTGTTTTCCTACATAATGAAAGAGCAATGAAAAACTCCAGTTTTGTATGTGGAGAATTATAATCGTCGCGTGATGTTTTCTTCTTGTCAAGAGGTTTACGGTCTTCAGTGTGTTTATGGTGGAGGAATTCTGTTGAATAGTGGGTAGAGCTGGAGATATGTTTAAAATGCTTTTCCAGGGCGTTCGCCTGATCCTCCAGTGTGTAACCTGTTGTGCTAATTAGTGGGAGAGTGTTCGTGTTCTTACCCTGAAGTTCTCTTATTCTTTTCCATACCTTGTCTGTATCAGTTAATGAATTTATAGAGGTCAGAAATTTTCTCCAGCTCTCCGTTTTCGCAGCACATCGAATTAATCTCCCTTTGGCTTTTCCTGATTTAAATGCTATGAGGTTTTCAACTGTTGGATATCTTCTGAAGGTTCCTCAAGCTTTATTTTGTTTTTTGCGTGCAGTCCTACACTAGTCGTTCCACCATAGTCTGGGCCTGTTTTTTGTGCTTATTGAAGCTCGAGGAATTGAGTAATGGGCGGCATCAATAATATGTGCAGTAATAATGTCTGTGGCTTGATCAATGTCCCATCCTGTGTGGATGTGTAAGAATGCTAAGATAATTCTTTACACTTCTTCCAGTTTGTTCCCTCTTTAAACCTTGTTCAGACGGTTGAAATTGCAGGGTTCCTTTAAACTCCATTCAACCCAAACGTTATGTCAATAGAAGGAAATGTATTGTGAGTTGCACTGAAAACATGTGGCTTGTTTCTTATTGAACAGACAAGTGCCCGAGGACAAGACTTTTTCCAGGAGTCTCCCTCGGGGGTCCGCCCGTGCTGAACCCTAGATTGGGTGAGAGCATTCAAATCCCCTGCTAATAAAAATGGTGCCGGGAGTTGATTTATTACACTTTCAAACTCTGTTGTTGTTAGGCGATAGTCGGGGCAATGTATATAGAGCATATAGTTGTTAGCCTACCAAAATAATGGCCCTCATCACTACAGCTCCTAGATTAGTTTGTAGGTTTAGTTTTTGGCAGGCCACCGACTTTTTACAACTAAAAGTACACCGCCTCATGAATGAATGCAGTCGCCTGTCTTTTCGATAGACAGTGTATTGCCTAAGAAAGTTAGTTTGTTGAGTATTCAAATGTTTCTTGAAGGTATACTATGCTTGGCTGGTACTCTGTAAGGATTTCATATACGTCGTCAAGATTTTTTATTAGGCCCCTACAATGTCAGTGAATTAGACTTTCTTTTATAATTTATTTACTAGAAGAGGAAGATGTGTGTTGTGTTTCTGAGGTATCATTTGTTTTTGGGTGGTTGAACTCTTGGACGTGGCTTTTTCTTGCTCTCAAGGGAATGTGTCCTTTCTTTTTACGTTTGTGAAGCCGGCGAGGCTTGCGTCACATGCATCTTTTCATCTGATGGCAAAAAAGTAGCCGACGGCTCAGGCTCCTTTAGCCGTGAACGCCTAGGACTGCTGGATGTGCGTGGGACAGAAGGCTCCAGCAGCGCAGCGTTCGCGGAAGAAGAGCCAGCTAATCCCACATCCTTGCTTGTCTGGGCTTCAGGGGTCAGTGGAAGAGAACTGCGGAGTGCAGACTCTCTCACGGCAGTGGGGGTAGACCCCACTACCAACGGTGGTTCCCCAACCGGCGGAGCAGTGTCCTAGGCTGCTTTGGACACCCCAGAGGGGTGCGGGGGCAGGACCGTGTCTGCTCTGCATTACTGGGTCACTGCCAAGACAAGACGCCGCTCCGCCCCCCGGCGAGCTGGGTCGGTATATTGTAAATTGATCGCTTTATCGCTACATGGTTCGTGTCATCTGCCGTCACGTTACACTTGGTGGAGTGCGTGGGTTCTTCATCCCCATCCTGGCCGCAGCTTTGCATCGCATCTGCGTGGACGCAGCCGACGAAGACAACGAAGCCGCACCGGGCCGCCCCAGCACAGTCGAGACCAGAACAAGACGACGTCCCCCTCCGTGTTCCCCAGCCCGAAGGACCCTCATGAAGACAACACGAAACAAGCCGTGCCCAGACAAGCCGAAGATGCGTTCCCCTGCCCTTACGTCCGACGTGGCTCGAGGACCTTTGGTGTTTCACCGCGGTTGAAGCCATTGCTGTTGCTGGGCCAGGCATCATTAACACCGTCATCGTCATCCGTGGCGGCAAATAATTCGTCACTGCATTTTTATTCCCAACACTCATCCTCCTTCAGTCGCCCATTTTCTGCGGTGTCGACCGGGACGTTCGTCATTGACCGGGGAGGTGATGTCATGCGACGGGACAATCCCCGTTGCACAGTGGCCTACCACCAAGGATAACACGAAGAAGAGCTGTGTGCGCGGCGCAGCCAGGCCGGGCTCGGTTATGGCTTTATGTAAACAGTTCTTCACCATTATGTAAATTGATCGCTTCTCCGCTACATGGTTCGTGTCATCTGCCATCACGTTACAATATGCTCTAGACGGGAACATAGCGTGCGTTTTGCGCGCATCAGCAAAGTGATGTTTTCGGTGCCTTTCAAGTGTATGATTTGCTTTTGTGTTTTTGAAGACGTCATAAGACCGGGAAAACGCTGGGTGGCGATTTTCGCTGTGTGAGCATTTCAATGTGTTGGTGGGGCAATTTTTGGTTGGGTGGTCATGCTGTGCACATTTTCCACATGTCACCCTACCTCTGCACGCGGTGGTACCACGCCCATAATGCTGAAACTTGAAGCATCTAGGAGGGTTTGGAATGTAAGGGCTAACCTTACAGTGAATGATAGCAGCATTGATGGTCTGAGGAAGAGAGCTTCTGTCAAAGGTTTGTACATGTTCTGTCTTGTGTTCTTTGCCGTCGTGTCTCATAGTAATTTGTTTTACAGCTGTGACACCTTGATCATGTAGGCCTTCAAGAACATTTTGCTCTGTTTCATTGAAAAGTTCTGTTTTAGAATTGATCCCCTCCAAAGTCTCCAGGGTTTGATGCGCTGAGACAGATAGTTTAGGTCACACATGCCAGTCTCGTTTAGAAATTCTCTGATTGGTTCTTGGTGTATACTTCGACAATTACATCACCTGATATCAGTGTATTTGCGCTGTAATTGCTTCCAACAATAGATACAATGGATCCTGCCCCTTTGAACACAGACTTGCTTGCGAGTGGAATTTCAGCTTCAAGAGAGTGAATGACGAAACATTTCGGAACGTTCCGCGGTGAACAAAAATTTGGCTGTTGGACAGTAACTTAGTTCCTTCTGTGCGGACTCTTTTCGGGGCCAGATCAGTTTGGAAAGGGGTTTTTGAATGCGCCATAGTATAAGCAGGGAACAAGGGTACTTTATTCTTTGACGTTACCCCGGTAGTCAAAGAGGTCCGAGAGCTCTCTGCCTAGTAGACAGGCAGGGCGCCCATCAGCCGGAGCTTCAACAAGTCTCCGACGGCCACCGCTTGGGGTTTCTACACTTCACCTTTCAACACCTCGCCATGGTTGGTCACAGCGTATGTATGGGAGCTCGCCGTCGGCGGTGTAGCTGCTCACCGTCACCATGAATACTCAAGGTGCCGGGGTTATAGCAGTTTGAAGGCAAACTTTCCAGTGTCTAAATCAAGCAGTTGCTGCTAACTGTTATGAAACACTGTCTGAATCACTGAGGCACCCATTAATTAAGGTATTTTTTATGGGGCCAGATTAAAATAGAAATAATGGCTTGTCTGTCCCTCGATTCAGCCAACAGACCAAAACCTAGCAGCGTATTTGAAGAAGACGTTTATATGGTACCAAACAGTTTGCAACTACTATATCAGCCAAATGAGATATTTCTCTTTGAATAACTTGCCTTGCGTATTGCTCTGGAGACTTGAATGTTAAAATAAATGAAATGAAGTCCACAAATGAAACGCTGGCTATGGTGCCACTGATAGACAGAAAGGTATAGTTCCCGCTGTATTCACGGGCCTTTAAAGTGGCGGAAGCTTGAATGCGCTAGGACTTCTGTCTGCCCACAGTTCCGGCGGTGAAGGAAAACAATGAAAATGAACGTCACCAAGGGCTGATACATGGTGACAACAAAATGGTCGATAGAGAGAAAGTGCCGCTGCTTATCCGACGCGTGTGACCATGAATATTGTGCCAATAAAGTGCTTGCGTTGGGATGCACGGAATGCTTGAGAGAACGAGAAACGTCACTTGGCGGGCTTATGAATCCGGAGCAAATCATTCCTCCTGTCGAGTCTTCACGCTCGAGCGCTAGAGGCGACAGGTGCTAACACCTTTTTCAATGTCCACCAATGCCTTTTCAAAATCAGAAACCTCCTTTATCTTTGTCTTGAATCTGAATTTAAAACACACAGTCGCAGTTTTGTACCGTTATCCATGTCTGGAACCTTAACGCATAACCTGAGGCGATTGCCGTTTATGCTCCAGCTAATTTTTTCCAGCGCCGCAGTACTTATTTTGGCCGTGCACGGCGGCCACTGGGAACGTCGACATCTTCCTGAGCGGCGGCAGCTCGCAACTAGCCGAAGACCCGCGTTCTTTCCTCCGTTCCTCCCCCCTCCCCCCTCAAAAAGCTTGTGGGCGCTGTTTTGACGTGGCGCCGTTAGGATACTCTAGTAGTAGCTCGCACCACGCGCGCGCGTGTTTGCACTAAGTGTGACCGTCACAGTACGTGGGCAAATGTTTCCCGTGGGTGCATGTAACGTGTGATTTCACGTTCACTGAAATTTCAGGTACGTGCTTTCTCATATATCCCAGTCGGGTTTTTTTTCTTCGTTAGAAGGTATATGTAGAAATAAGCACTGTTGCAATAACTCCAGTATGCAGAATTTTTGTGAAGCATGTATTATTCACCCAATCGAGAGTAAAAGCAAAACTGCGTTTTTTTTATTTTTGTAATCCTATTGCCTTGCAGTAAGGGCGACGTCTCGAATAGTGTTGGACACTTTAGAATACCTTTACATATTCCAAAGGCCCTTGTTGCCTGTCTTGTTTCCCTCTGAACATTTGAATATCAGGCTTGTCAATAAAAGGGTGGACTAGCTTCCACCTTACCCATTACGCAAATGCCTTAGTGCTTTACACATTACTGTACCAAATTACAGATTTTATTTCGTAATATAGATGTACAGAAGAACAAGCAAAACCGTCTCTTTATTGTTATCCATATAAACCAGCACGATCACACCAACGTTACACCCGAGCTGATGAACTGGCCTGCATTCAGAGCAGACACAGCAATCATCACATGTACTCACTGACCCCTAACCAAATTGCCCAAGGTATAGAAAAAAGCGTATTCAAAGCGGAACAAAAGAGATTGCCGTAACCGTAAACCTTCTAGAGGTGGACTCCACCACTTTAGCAAACTAAAGGGGTAAAGAGCAATAGTACAACGCCGGAAACCCCAGCCAACGAAACCCCTTCGATAAACAAGCTCTTCTTCTTGCCAAGCTCGAGCTATTCTGCACACTATCTTCAGCAGAAGAGCTGGCACTGCTGCTAGTTGGTATACTAAACGGACCCTGAAAGAGCTTTTGCCATACGTGGGCGTCCACATTGTCAGATACATAATGTTCTAGTAATTACCTTAATAACGGCTTCTGTTTAAGCTAGTAAAGATATTGCAAATCGAAAGATGGCATTAGCACACACGGCGCGTTTTGCCTTCTGCTCGCAAGGCGGGAGCGCTCCACTCGCATGTCGCCAATGATGCCTTATGCCTGCAACAATATCGGGTAGCGCGTCTGCTATTGGGACAGTACTGTGTTGCGATAGTCTTTCTTCATTGCAGTTGCGCCGTTGTTTTTACTTTTACATTTTACTGTTTTACGTTTACTTTTTGCGATTATTTTAAATTTGGTATCTACTATAGCATCTTGTCGCAATGCAGTGTTAGAACATATGTGTAATTTTTTGCATGAAGGTTTCGTACACAGTATTCGGCCACTTTCATCGCAAACTTCAATACAGCCTAGTTCTTTTTTTATGAGGTGGAAATGTTTTGTTATTTGTACCTGTATTTGTTTACCCGTCTACATGGAATTTTTCTTACAGAAAGCATTTGATTTCGAAACCCACTGCCCACGTTCTAGAAGTACTTAAGGACAAGAAAACAGACAAAACCTACATAATCTTTCTAGAAGATCATATTAACGATTACATGGGTAGAATAACACCCCAAAAGCAAAGCGATAAATTTTCTATAAGAAAAGAGTAATACCGGGTGATACCACTTCTCCAAAACTATTGGCAGCTTGTCTGAGGAGTGTTTAGAAACCTTGACTGAAAAAACAAACATTGAATTAACAATAAACGGGCACTGCGTGAGCCATTTGAGGTTTGCGAATGACATAGTATTAATGACATGGACTGCAATACACCAGCAAACAATGCTTGAGGAACTCCAATCAGGAAGAACGGTCACGGGGTAAAAATCGATATGAATCAATTTAAATACATGTGAAAATTATCTTAAAAAGGTCCTCTTCATCTTGGAAACAAAACGCCAGAAGAAGTAAAGGAATACAACTACCTCGAACAGATGGTTAGCGCTGACTCCAACCACTACAGCGAAATCAGTCGCAGAATAGGTATGGGTTGGGCAACACTAGGCAAGCTCTCCAAAATAATGAAAGTATGGAACGTCTGTCATACCAAAACGAAAACTCTAAAACCACTACATACTGCCAGTCATGACATACGGAGCTCACATTTGCCGCATTAGTTAACAACTAGAAAGAAAACTCAGGTAGCGTCAACGGGCCATGGAACGACTAATGGTAGGTATAACCCTGACGGACAAAAAACGTGCTACCTGGATCATAGAATAAACTACAATTGAGGATTTCATAGTTCAAACAAAAAAAAAAGTGTAGTGGGGCTCGCCATGTAGTTAGACAAACCGACAACCGTGGTCGGTTCATCTCACTAACAGAATGGATACCAGGAGATGGGTATAGAAGGGGAAGGCAAATCACACGATGGAAAGATCAAATACAGAATTTCGGGGTTAAATTGTAGATTCTAGCACCGGAGTGCACTGTGATCACGCTCGCATTGAGCTCTATCAGCTCGATGGGTGAGAATCCGTCCTGAAGAGGACCTCAGTAGGCTGATGAGGATGGTGGTGTCTTACGGAACTAAATACGCCAGCAAGTAAATCAGCGCGCCACGCCGTACTTTCAGTAATGGGTCTCTGCATCTAGTCTACACTTTTTCTACTCACGCGCCGTGACATTCAGATGTAAGCCGGCCTGAACTTTTCTACAACATAACAATTGTATAAAATCCAAATCATAGTTTTGGAAGTATCTGAAGCCGGCGCATTGGCCTCTCAAATCGCTCAATACAACACCGTCAGCCAAGTGGGTAACACTGAAAAGGACAACTTCCACAACTTTTTTTCCATCAGAGGCAACCTGAACGCTAGCCCAGTGGTAGCCATCGGGATGCTATTTTAGAAACCCTGGTTACAAGTCTACCAGATCACAAGTGCCTTCCTTGTTGACGCTTAGCAGCAGAGGCAGTTTTCTTGAAGAACAACAACAGTAACAGCAAGTACAAAAACGATAATTGTTCGCCGTATGGCGCACTTGAGGGATTTTATTCAAGTGAACATGTTTGTGTACCCCTTTTTTTTGACGATTACATCCCGCTTTTGGGGAACGCAACGGTAATATTCCGTACGTGTCATCTGTCATATTTGAGGACAATTTCTCATAAACAATGTTTGGTGCACTCAGCTTTTCTTGCGTATTTTTAAGGCGATAGTGGCGCGTTACTTACGTCTTTGCTGCAACACGGCTCTTGCGTACATTTCTTTGCGGTCTTTTTTTAACGCGCGTTCTTTTAGCCTTTATTTCTTTTGTTGTGGTATTCCTTCTGTGTGTCTGTTCTGGGAAAATTTCTTTCTGTCGTGGAGCTAATTACTTCAGCAAGCAGACTGTCACCCGCCAGAGCTCGAATCCAGTCAGGTTTCTTCGAGGCTGCTGTGCATCTGTGGTGCTCATTTGGGCCCCTGGCACGTTCAGGTATCAGGCGGCGTAAAATATCCCACACGCTTTACGTTTTGTACTCATTGTTTTGTGAATTTTGTGAAGCGACCACATTTCCCCGTAAAGATTTTGATTCCAGACCAATCCAAAAGAACGTATGTGCTATGAACAAAGAAACCGCAGCATATACACCTTTGGTCGTGCGCTTTAAACGTGGAGAAACAGAACATCTCAGATCGTTGGAATCAAATAGAAGTCGTAGTTCTAACCCAGTTATTCGAATTCAATGGAATGACACATTGGATTTATTTATTTTTCATGCACTGCGGTAGACATTTTATATACCGAACCACACCAATGACACTTTTTCTCCGACTGGCCCAGTTTGTGGGCTGTGTTGTGTTTTATGGCACATAAGCAACTTAGGCTATCATGCGCCAAACAGAAGGTGTTACGTACTTTGTGTATAATAACTGTTACAGCATGTTCCAGTGTTACAGCTTGCTAAGACGCCTTGCTTCTTTTATAAAATAAAAAGGGAAGAAATGTTAACCCGAGCGTTTTCTCCTAAAAGTAGACTGAAGTGAAATGAAATGTGTTCCTCATAGAACAGGCTAAAATAGTTTTTTCTGAGGACCGGAAATTTCGTGCATAAGATTAGCATGTGGTTAACTGTTAGCTCTTGGTCGCATTCCTCACATCTCGGTTTGTCTTGTTTCATTAGAAGGAGGTTATGTGTCAGATGTGTATTTCCAAAGCGGAGACGACATAAAATAACTTCTGTGAAGAGTTCTTCATGTCTCCTTAATTCCCACTGTGCTATAGTCGGCTTTACTGTGTGAAGGTTGTTCTTTGTTCGGTTATCCCATGAGGACTGCCATGTCTCTCTCTGTTTACTTCGTATAAATTTCATATAGTCGCTATGACGAATACGCACTTGTGTGACTATTTCGCTACCAGCCTGAGCAGCACATGCATCGGCTCTCTCATTACCATTGATCCAACATGGCTAGGAACCCAGCACAGCCTAATATTCTGTCCCTCTGTTTTTGCTGTCACTAAATTGTGTATTGTCTCCTATTATGGGTTGAGCTGCATTTTTTCAGTCTGTGTAGATAACACTTTTCGGAATGCTTTCCTTCCTTATTCTTTCTACCGCCTCAGCAGTGGCATAAGACTCCGCTGGGAAAACCGGAGCGCACTGAGGGAAGCTGCTCGCCTTCTCCCATTTACGTTGTAATATTGCACTCCTACCATAGCATGATGTCTTGGAACCGTCTGTGTAAAATGAGGTGTAGTCTTTGTGTTTGTTGTTTAGTGCCACAAACTCCTGTAATATGTGTTCGCGCGGCGTTTTCTCTTTCTAAAACAGTGTCAGTGTAAAATCGCACGAGGAAGGGAATGTATACCAAGGTCGTAATTGTTTTGTTCTTTGGGCAGTCAGAAGTAATGTGTCCAGCATACTAAGTTCTTGGCATTTCTCTTGAAATCGAAGGAGCAATGGTCTAATAGCTTGGGGTCTGTCACTAAACAATGTCCTAGGCGGGCATTACGTAACGACGGGATAGCACAGGTGCTTCGGTAGTGAACAGATCTTTAGGATATAAGAGCATGTAAGCATGGTTCTTCTGTATGTAAGTGGTGGTTCATTGGTTTCAACATAAATACTGCTAATGGGTGATGTCTTATATGCAACCCCCCACGGGGCACCTTGAGTAATCTTGGTGACGGTGAGTGGCGACACCGCGTACCCCGAGCCCCCCATACTTAAGCTGTTGCCTACCGCGGCTAGAAGTTGAAAGGTGAAGGGTTAGAAGCCGTGAACGGTGGCCGTCGGAGCCTTGGTCAAGCTCTGGCTGATTGGCTCCCTGCCTGTCTACCAGGCAGGGAGCTCCGGGACCTCTTTGACTACCAGGGTAAGGTCAAAGGAGAAAGTACCCCCGTCTCCCAGCTTTTAGACTATGCCGTATGGTGTTTTCAAACCTCCCCCCCTCAACCGTGATCGCCCCCCTAAAAGGGGCCGCACCGAAGTATATTTTCCTTCTTTGCCTTCTATCTCGGTCCCAAAGCCAGATAACTACCCTCGTTTTTTGATCATTGAATCTGTGGACAAATCGAAGCCGGTTTCCTCTCAATCTGTATTTCTTGTTTCTAAATACCTTGAAGGTATCATCAGCAAAACATACCACGACAAAAAGCTCAGAACTGGTGAAGTGCTAGTTGGAGAAAAACTCAGCAGCAATCCACAACCCTCCTGGAACAAACCCGCATGGCAGAACTGGAGATCAGGCTCACACCCCACCGCAGCCTCAACAGTTTTCAAGGTGTGATCTCTGAGGCAGATCTCATGTCCGAGACCGAGGCCGACCTGTTGGAAGGCTTAAGGGATCAGGGCGTCGCGGCTGTAAAGCGCATATCAATACGCCGGGATGACAAACAGGTAGCAACTAGACACATTATCTTGACCTTCGATCGATCCACCCTTCCAGAATCCATAAATGCCGGTTACATACATTGTTATGTCCGCCCATACATCCCGAACCCACGGCGCTGCTTCAAGTGCCAACGGTTCGGGATGTATGGGCGGACATAACAATGTATGTAACCGGCATTTATGGATTCTGGAAGGGTGGATCGATCGAAGGTCAAGATAATGTGTCTAGTTGCTACCTGTTTGTCATCCCGGCATATTGATATGCGCTTTACAGCCGTGACGCCCTGATCCCTTAAGTCTTCCAACAGGTCGGCCTCGGTCTCGGACATGAGATCTGCCTCAGAGATCACACCTTGAAATCCCGAACCCACGACGCTGCTTCAAGTGCCAATGGTTCGGGCATAGCACAAACTCCTCCCGCGGCCGCCTCACTTGTGCAAAATGCGGCCAACGTGAGTACCCATCCGAAAACTGCAACACCCAGAGTTTCGCCTGTGCCAACTGCCAGGGGCCCCACGCAGCGTGGTCCCGCACTTGCGAGAAATTTAGGCAGGAAAAACAAATCATAATTGTAAAGGTCATAGAGAACCTTACCTTCCCAGAGGCGCGAAAGAGGTTCGCCTCTTTCCCCCTCGGGAGGTACGTCGACGGTGCTCGCCGGGGGGCGGAACGGCGTCTGGTTTCGGCGGGGATGCAGTGCCGCGAGTTGGACTTGGTCCCGGCCCCCCCCCCGGGTTGCCTCTGGCGGCCCAACCCGCCTCCGCACACCGCTCGCTGAGCCAGCAGCGGATGTGGTGGCAACCTCTTCCGTCGGGACCGCTGCCACTCCCGTCCCTGCCTCGCCATCCTCCAGTGCGCTCGAGGGTGCCATGGACACCACGGGCCCCGCAGCGGCTCCCACCGCCACCACACCGCCTGTGCCACATCTGGTGCCTCCGATACCAGCGGCGGTGGCGGGTCAAACGAAGGGCCCCCGAAGGGGGGCTAAGTCCGGGGAGCCCGGTTCGACGGGCACACCCAGGACATCGGACGACGAGCCGGACGTCGTGCCATTCTTGCCTGCAACGCAGTGCAAGGATCGGCCTCCGACGTCCAAGCCTACAGAAAGGCCCAAAAAGCCAAATCCAAGAGTCACACCCCCGAAAGACGACACATAAACATACACACTCCAGTAGCTCTCACACTAAATAATGGGAAGAGAAAATATTGTTCAATGGAACTGCAGAGCCCTTCTGAGTAATCTTTACGACGTGTATGAGATTCTGCATACCAATCAGCCAAGTGTAACGTGTGTTCAGGAAACACATATGAATTCAAACACACCCATGTCTTGAATATTTACCTGGTATACAGGAAAGACAGGGATGGCTGCCCACACTATTCTGGTGGTGTGGCCATAATCGTCCGAAAATTCTTAGCATGCCACCCTGTCACTTGAAACACTATCCTTGAGGCTGTAGCAATACGCTTAATAATATATCATAGGTTGATAACGGTATGCTCCATATACATTCCTCCTGATGTTACACTTTTGAGCTCCGACTTCGAGGCGCTGGTTGACCAGCTGCCCCAACCATACATTCTAACAGGCGACCTTAACACTCACAATTCTCTTTGGGGCTCCTCTCGTACGGATGCCCGGGGTCGCCTGATAGAGAGGTTTTTTTATATCCTCTGGAGCATGCCTTTTCAACAGTAAACAGCCTACTTATCATAACATAGGACACAACACATACTCATTTCTTGACTTGGCTATTGGCCCAACAGTTCTCTTTCCTCTTCTCGAGTGGGGTGTGGGAACTGACCCATAAGGCAGTGACCACTTCCCCACATCACTTACATACATAGGTAAAGGCCCAAGCAGTTCATCTTCCCACAATAGGTCCCATTAGGCACGAGCTAACTGGAATACATTTACAGAGACATTAAAACTACACTACACAACTATAAGACACCTACACGTAGAAGAAGCCGCACAACTCCTCACGGCGCACATCCTTGACGCCGCCGAAAAGTCCATTCCCCACGCCTCTGGCGCCCCGCGCAACCAGCGGAGGCCGTGGTGGAATGAGGACTGTAGGCGGGCGCTAGAGGCCCAGAACAAGGCGTGGGGTATCCTGCGTCGGTACCCCACGTCGGGAAACCTCCTCTTATTCAAACTGGCCAAGGCATTCGGAAAACGTGTTCGCCGTGAGGCAAAAAGAGATAATTGGCGCTCATTCATAACATCTATAAACTCATACACAGATACACGCAAGGTATGGACGTATACGCAAACTCAAAGGACAACAGGCACACAGCCTGCCTCTGGTCAGTACAACAGGGGACACACTGGAAGACCAGGCTGACACACTCGCACAACATTTCCAACACGTGTCCAGTTCAGCACACTACACGAACACTTTCCTGAAGTATAAAGACTCTACTGAAAAGACGTCCCTACACGACAACAACAAATCACAGACTTCTTACAACTCCCTGTTTTCACTACATGAGCTAAGCGCTGCTCTGAGCACGTGTAAACCCTCAGCTCCAGGCCGAGACAACATCACATACACAATGATAATACACCTACACTCAGACACCCTTGTAACACTTCTACATCTATACAATAACATATGGCTTTCGGGGCACATCCCTCGCTCTTGGAGGGACGCCATAGTAGTGGCTTTCTTGAAGGAGGGAAAGGACCCGTCGTCCCCCTCAAGCTACCGTCCTATAGCCTTGACGAGCTGCCTGTGCAAGCTCTTCGAGAAGATGATAAATCGCAGGCTCGTGTACTTCCTCGAGTAAAATGGTCTTCTCGACAGCTGCCTGGCAGGCTTTAGGGTGGGGCGATCGACGAACGGTCAACTGGTTGCACTTGACTCATACATCAAGGATGCCTTCGTGCATAAGCAGTACTTTTAACCCTCTTTTTCGACCTCGAGAAGGCCTACGACACCGCTTGGCGTTATGGGATCCTTAGTGACCTCAGGTCATCTGGTGTTTGAGGTAATATGTTGAACACCCTTGGTAGTTATTTGTCAGAGAGAACGTACAGAGTAAGAGTTGGTTGTGCACTTTCAAAGGTTCACGTGCAAGAAAATGGCGTGCCGCAATGTGGCGTGTTGAGTTGTACTCTCTTCATAGTAAAAATGAACTCTCTTGGAAAGGCACTGCCACCAACAATCTCTTATTCTATGTATGTGGACGACGTGCAAATATCTTTTAAATCATGTAATATGTCAATATGCGAACGTCAAGTCCAGCTTGGTGTCAAGAAGCTTGCCGGCTGGGCGGACAAGAATGGGTTTAAATTGAATCCTGCAGAGAGCTCCTGCGTTGCGTTCTCCAGGAAGCGCGGCGTCCATCCGGACCCAGACAATACTCCTAATGGCGTGTCGCTTCCTGTGAACAAGGACCACAAGTTCTTAGGTTTTGTGTGTGGCCAGAAACTCACATCCATTCCACACATCAAGGAACCTAAACATAAATGTCTGAAAACAATGACTATACTTAAGGTTCTCTCCCATCAATCGTACGGTTTCGACAAAGAACTCCTACTACGGCTCTACACTGCTTTGGTGGGGTCTCCTTTAGACTATGCAGTGTGGCATATGGGTTGGCGACTAAAACAGCGTTGCGAATGCTTGACCCAGTGCTACACGTGGGGCTACAGCTTGCGTCGGGTGCCCTTCGCACTAGCCCTGTCGAGAGTCTGTATGCCGAGTGTAATAAGTAGAGCCTTGAGAACCAACGGACGTACATGGACTTAATTTATGCTTTTAAAATTTCATCGCGGAATAACTAACCCTTTTATCCTGTCTTTAACGACACATTCACATCTGTGCTTTTTGTAAATCGCCCATCCGTTCCTCTGCCCTTTTCACTTAGAGTGAGAGAGGCAGCCTCGGATCTGAGCACTTCGTTTTTTTAGATGTCTACAGATCACCCTTTTCAGACATTTTACCTCCTTCGAAAGTTCGTCCTGTGTCCTCCGACCTTTCTTTTATGAAACTTGACAAAAATCGGGTACCGCAAGCTGCAATACTGCAGCATTTTCTGTCTCTGCAGTTTAAATACCCACGTGCAGACTTTTACAGTAACGCGTCTAAAACCTCCACTATGGTCTCCTGCGCTGCTCATGGTCCGAATTTCAGTGCAGCCAGAACCATGAGCGTCCACACAACAATTTTGTCAGTAGAAGCATATGAAATTTTGCCTATTGTACGACACATACTTGAAAATCAAATTCCGAAGTCATCTGCATAGATTTCTTGAGTGTTGTTCGCGCACTGTCATCGCATACACCCCCCAAAAGCCACATAGTTAATCTTATATTTAACACTATCATGTCTGTGTATGCACAGAAGCATCAGATGCTCCTCTGGCGGGTCCCAGGACACGCTGGGATCACTGGGAACGAGTTGGGAGACGAGAGGGCCGCTGCTGCTGCACTCAGGAACACTGTAGACATAACAACTGTACCATATACAGACCTCAAGCCACACATAAGACAACACTTGCGTAGAACATGGCAAACACACTGGAGTGAACAGACAGATAACAAGGTACGCGTTATAAACCACGCTTGGGACCATACACCACTGACACACGCAACAGACACACAGAAGTCGCCTTGGGTAGGCTGCGGATAAGGCACACCCATGCAACGCACTCGTATCTGCTGACGGGATCTTCTAGACCCCAGTGCAGCAGGTGCGGAGAGGCCCTACCCGCAGTGCACATAATAATCACATGCAAGGCACTTCACACAACACCACACAAACACTTCAGAGAACTCTATAGAAAACATATTCCCCTACATCCATCGCTGTTTCTGAGTGACGATGCCATTGTTTCCGTGAAATGAGTCTTTGAGTATTTGTCAGACGTCAAGTTTTTAAACCTCATTTCCTATCACGCATAATGAAATCTGGCCCTATACACCAGCCATGCTCATTGTCGTTTTGTGATTTTACTTTTGTTTTTGCTGACTTTACTTAGTGTTTAAGGTTTCACCACCATATATGAGTATTGTTTTGGCGCTCTTTGGCCAAGTTGTCCTTGCTCCATGAACATCCAACCATCATCATCATCATCTTATATGCACCAAATGAGAGACGTAAACCTAAATTATGTACAGAGTCTAGTCGTTTCAAGTAGGACTGCCTTGCTGAGCCCCACACAATGCAAACATAGTCTAAGCAAGAGCGAACAACGGAGCGATAGACTTGTAGAAGGCATGATCTGTCGGAGCCCCAGTGTTTGCGTGACAGAACCTTAAGATTATTTAGAGCTCGGGATGCTTTCTTTTTTATGCTAATGATGTGAGGGAAGAAGGTGAGTTTTCTGTCAAATGTTATGCCGAGAAATTTGTGTTCATTTTGAATGGGTAAATATATTTTTCTTAGGTATAGGGTGGGGTCAGTGTGCAGGCTTGGTTTAAGCGAGAAAAGAATAGCGACTGTTTTTTGTGGTGAAAACTGAAAACCATTTCTGTCTGCCCATGTTGTTAGTTTATTTATAGTCAACCGTATTTGTCTCTCGCATGTCGTTAGATTGAAGGATGTGCAAGCTATTTGAAGGTCATCAACATAGACAGAATACATATTCGACTTTGGAAATATTTTGGATATGGAGTTCATTTTTACGACAAACAGTGCTGTGCTAAGAATATAGCCCTGAGGGACTCCGTTCTCCTGTACAAAAGTCCTCAACAGGGTTCAGCCTAGGCGCACTTGAAATGAACGATTTAACATAAAGTCATTCAGTCAATTCAGCATTCTTCCACGGATGCCTATTTTCTACTAAATCCCGCATTATTCCAAACCTCTATGTAGTGTCATACGCCTTCTCAAGATAAAAAAAGACAGCAAGACAGTGTTGTTTGTGCATGAATACTTCTCGTATGGCATTTTCAAGGCAGACAAGATGGTCAGTTTTGAGGAGCGTTTTGAAAACTACTCTGGTGAATGTCAAGAAGTTCATTTGATTGAAGGACAAAACCTAACCTGGTATTCACTTCAAATTGAAAAGTTTAGCGAGACAGTCCTTAAGGGCTATTGGCCTATAACTATTATGGGAGGTTGGCAGCTTTCGGGGTTTTAGTAAGGTCACAATAAATGTTTTTTCCAGTCTTCCGGAATCCTTTCAGATACCCAAATGTCGTTAAAAACTTCATAAGTGCTTCTACAGAAGGACCCGAAAGATATGCGAGCATTTCATAATGTTTACCATCTGGGCCGGCTGCAGTCTGCTTTCCGGCCGATAGAGCTGTCTTCAATTCTTGGAGCGTTATTAAAATGTTATGTCTCTTTTTGCCACCGAGTGTTGGAAGGTGCTCTTTCTGTGTAGTATGCTTGTATTTTAAAAATGTTTCTGTGTAATGCACAGAACTGGAAACGCTGGGGAAATGTTCACCCAGTATATCCGCCTGCTCTTCCATGCTACATGTTACACCAGGTGCTGTTATAAGAGGAACTGTAAAAGGGGAGTACGTGCCACTGAGTTTCCGAACTTGCTCCTACATTTTTTTATGTGACCTAACTGTTTATAGACGAGACACAATTTTTCTATGAAGCTTTCTTGGAACTCCGCCGAATGTACCGGGCTTTAGCACGTTTCTTTTAAACTCCAATAAATTTTCTTGCGTTGGATACCTTCACAAGGCTCCCCTTGCTTTGGGTTGCTGTTTTTTGCTTCCTTACACTCTTGTGTTCACTATATTTTGTTGTTTTGTCTCACCATTCCCAAGGACTGTGGATTAGCTAAGCGTGCAGCCTTAAAGGAGCCATGAAGAGAAAACACAAGTTTAGTTCATTCAAAAGATTGTCTCGTTAGAATCATACTGACACCACTTTTAACGTAAACTTCGCTCAAATAAGCTACATAATTAGGAAAAACGGGAATGGTCATGCGACCCACCAGCTCATTTCCCGCAACAGAACCTGTGATGTCACATGGGCTAAGCTCTGCGATTGGCGGAAGCTGGCAGAAGCAGACGCAAATTAGGTAGAGCTTACAAACTAAACGAACGAGCGATTTGCGCTTAAATTTAGGGCACATTCTTTACAAAGCAATAGGAATGATGGGACAAACAGTGGAAGTTACGAAAGCACATGTAAACATAGAAGTACTGATGCGTTCTGCTGTTCGTACTGCGCACAGCATGCTTTGGTTTAGCTGCACAGCACTATGGGGCTTGGGGTTGTCTCAGACGACACTGGCCGATTGACGCAAGCAACGGTGTCTTACGTGACCCCATTTGTCGAGCGAGCACTGTTTCAGGGAACGAATATTTTCTCCCAGAACAAAAACAAGCCAGGTTTAAATGCGGGCACAAACCAAACGCTTGCCACGGTATGGTGGCGCCATCTAGGTTACGGAACGTAAAGAAACGCGGGAACAAACCAACAGCGCTACAGGGTGGAGACAACCTTTGAACGGTCCCGTGCCGCCGCAATTGGGCCAACGGGCTCAACGCGTTATTCTTTTCGTTTCCCACGAGACTTAGAAACGCGAAACAGACAATATGATTCAAACTTCTTCAGTAAACCGCGTTGCGGCGATAATTTTAGCGCGGTTTTGACACAATGACTTGCTTCGGCAGCGAGCGAGCAACCGAACATGGCGGCGCCAGCGTTACGTGTCTCTACCCTGTACGGCGGATGCGTGAATGAAGGTACTCTAGGCGGCAGAGCGGTCGGTTCCCGTGATGTCACTTGGGACCACGAAAACGCACGATTGAGCGGGAAAATCAAAATTTTAACTTAAATTGTTTAATTTCTCAGTGAATAAAGCACCGTTTGTATCCGGACAAGCGCTGGGGGCACTATAAAACACGAAATCTTTCGAATAAAACCAACTTGCATTTTCTCTTCATGGCTCCTTTAGGAATGCAAGATGAAAACCTTTCAGTCAATTCCTCAATGCTCAAGGTGTCGGAATAAACTTGAAGTAAATTTGGTTCAGAAGTAAGGAGTCCCCAGTCGGCAAACTGAAGTTTCCACCTGCGTGGTTTCGTCGGGATAATGGTTGGTGATGATGTTACGCTAATGAGTACAGGTAAATGATCGCTCCCATATGGGTTGTCAATGACATTCCACTTAAAATCGCTAAAAACACTCGGTGAACTAAAGCACAAATCTATGCAGCTCATTTTCCCTGAGCTTGGAGAGACAGAAATTATTGGATAGAATAAAATCCTCAATAACCTGACCTCTTGCGTCAGTTTTTTCACTCGCCCAAAAAGAACAGTGGGCATTAAAATCGCCTAATATTAAAAACGGTTCTGGCAACTCATTTATTTAATCTTCTAGATCAAGCAATGTTATCGTGAGTTGTGGTTTCAAGTACACACAGCAAACCGTGATTGTTTTAAAAGCAAGCAGGGTGACAGCCACTGCTTATAGCCTAGTTTTAAGTTTCCCTTCTCGAGCTGCAACGCCATTTTGGGCAATTAATGCCACCCCGCTAGAGAGCCTACTCGCCTGCTCTCGGTCGCAGCGGAAGACCTGGTAACCTTTCACTATATTCTTGTGTTTAGTACCTAAGTTTGTTTCCTGAACGCAAACGGCCACAGGTGAGTGTGTGGCAAAGATGCCCTTGACGTCATCTAAATTATTTAAACTTCCTCTACAATTCCAGTGGACTAGAAATGCCATGTTATATTTGGATCATGTGAAAACTAGGTTTTCGGTCCCGTGATACGGTTTCTGCCTTTCCTTCCATTTTCGAGGGAGTTCCGCCGCCCTACCGAAGTAGACAACTGAGAAAATCCCTCAGTTGTGTCCATTGTCTCTTCCGAGAGGCTGGAGGTTTGTGCAGGATGCACGGGTGTTGGAGCGTTCGAGCTCGCCGTGTAGGGTGAGGCCTTCGGGATGCCGAACCAGGGGTTCGCGCAGCCCACTTCGGGGGTGGTGGAGCAGTGCTTCTTCTACTTTAATACCTGGTGAAAAAAATAGGAGAGGTTGACGCTTTATAGAAGAGCCGGCTACTCCTTCTCGCGTAAGCAGTGCTAGCTGCTTCCACCGGGGGGCGCGGAGGGCCTTGCTTAAACCTCACTCTGTGTGGCTTCAGCATGCGCCGAAGACAGCTGTGATGCTGCGCCCGGTTGCACCATAACGGAGTAGGATCTGGTATTCGCTGGTGTCAGTTGCCTCCGTGCTCCGTGCCTCCGTGCTCCGTGTCAGTTGCCTCCGTGTTCCGACTCACAGTTGTCGGAAAGGTGTTCATTGGAGGCACATTTGCCGCAGGTGTCTTGGCTCCGGCAGCTAAGCGAGCCGTTACCGTATCGCTGGCACTTGTAGCATCAGCGGGGATTTGGAATATACGGTCTCAGCTTCATCTTTGTGTGGCCTATATCAACAGATTCAGGAACTATGCGGGATGCAAAGGTCAGGACGATGTGCTTGCTCGGTATTTCTTTGTTTTCCCGTTTTATTTTGATTCTGTACACATTTCTGACATTCGGTTCTTTCAAGCCTTCTAGAAGTTCCTCCTCAGACATGTACTTTCGGTCGTCATCAGAGGTGACTCCGCGCACCGTGTTGAGTGACCGGTGTTCACCGGTGTTGTCCTGGCAGTTTGTCACACTGGTGTTTGTATAGCAATTCAACTAGGAGGTCTTCGTTACTTAGCTTCTTGACTTTGTAGCCTTCACCTATGGTGAATGTCAGAGTCTTTGCAACTACAAATGGCGAGACGAGTCGTGTGGTTTTTTCAGCGTGATTGCTGTGCAACACGTGGAACCGAGGGAAGTTGGCGTTTTTTGCGAAGAACTTAGCAGTTGTGTCGTGGCCCCGTTTTACGAGAGGGATCAGTTGTTCGAAAAATGGAAGCCATAACATAAAAAATCTGTCCGGTCATGGTGCTAGCCGCCCACCATGGAGCTCAACAACGGGACGGGACAGGAACTCCAAGCAAGTCCTGTCCATTCCAGGTGTACAATACGATTACAAACTTAATATGTCTGAACTCAGGGTCGTCCGCCACACAAGGTTAACCCTAGCCGCCAGGAAAAAGGAAACTGAGAAAAAATGAGGCGACAGGAAAGTTGTTAGAAAGAAGACAGGAAAGAGAAAGATGAAGGGGAGAACAGGAAAAGGTGACTTCCGATTCCCCCCGGGCGCGTCAGACCGGCGGTGCGGCCAAGAGAAGCGGAGGCCATAGTGATGTGTTGCCTTCGCAAATGGGCCTTGAAGGTCCCAGCACTCGGCGTCGGCTCAACCACCAGGAACCTATTTTCCCCAGTGACGGCGCTGCCACGCATGGCTAAACGTAGATGCGCGGTGTCCGTGGTGTCGCACAGTTCACGCAAACATCTGCTTTAGCAGATGCCCCCTGCGGGGCCACTGGCGCAGTCGAGGCTCTCCCTGTAACACAATCAAAACAACCGTTCGTGATAGTGTCTCCCCGGGCTCAGCAATGATTGCTTCATCGGTATAAAGATACATTGATTGCTTTATAGTTGGATTTAATGCGCCGAAGCTACACCTCGGCTATGGAACTCGCCTGATGGAAATTATGACCGTTGGTGTTTAATGGCGCAAGGTCAACGAGAGCAGAGAGCTTCAGGGAACAACTTTTAAAGGGACACTGAAGTGAATTTGTCAAGCTCCCGTTTTTGCTTGTACTGTGTAGACTGGCTAAAATTAACACACCATTCATCGTTTATCCGGTTGACAAATCGGTAATTATTTTACAAAGCGCGAAAGAAGAAAAACTACTATGCGCGGTTTGCGGCGGCCGCACCAACTAAAGGCTGTGACGTCAGGAGGGGGGGCACCGTGATTGGACGATGCCCAAGGTTAGCAATCAAAAGTTTCGGTTTCGGTTTCGGTTCTGTAAAACAACATGCTCAATTTCTCAATTATCGCCGTACCGCGCTTCTTCCATCTTTTCGGCTGTCAAATGTCTAAGATAAACCTCCCAGGGCGGCTTGGAATCGTAGAAATCACTAGACGAGGCCTACGCAGTGGATGAACGCCCTCCGCGTCACCGCAGACTCTCAAATGCCATGCGCTTTTCCCGCATATTCGAAGCTTGCCTCACTCATGTCTGTTCGTAAAAAGCTAGTTCGCACCAGGCCAAGGGTGTGCTGATTCAGGCCTGGGCCCACTGCCCTCAAGCAGTCGGTGCTTGTGGCAACAGCACGCCAACGAGAACTCGCTAGCGCGTCATTGTCAGTATGCGCCCGTTCGGCGATCTCACTCGTGGAGCAGTGAACGTTACCGCCCAAAAATGGTGAACTCAGCTCAGAAAACATCGGCCGCATACGAAAAAATAAAATTACAAAAAAAAATACATATACCCTCGGGGATTCGAACTTGCGACTTTCAAAACAAATTCCAGCGCCTCAGACCACTAGGTCACGAGCCGGCTCTGGCTGGTTTGGATATATAAAGTTTATAATGTATGACCAGTTTACACTTATATTTAGTTTAAGCATTTTAGGTACTTTATGTGACTATTTGTTGTATATCACTCCTGCAGTAAGTGTCCCCCAAACTTCCACAATATCTCACGCCTAGCAATTGCATTTCTTTGACGGAATAGCGTTCGCAGATGTGCGGTCGTGCTGCTGACCGCTGTGCTTGTTTACCCAGCGCGAAAAGTGCTTCCTGCTCCCTAGTTTTGCGCTGTACGGTAAAAGTTTCAGGTGATTTTATTTTCTTAGTACCTATATTGACTTCGCTGACTCTTCTCCCGCCTTCAATTGGCCTTAGATTTTCCTACTAGCGTAAAGTCAGCGAAGCGTCGCATGTGCACTTGTGACAGCGCTTGTGTGGAGCGACCCGGACTCTGAGTCTGACACAGTGTACAAACTAACAAAGTAAGGAAAGGCACATTCTTTCATTCACAAAGGTGTTGTGGCTTAGTTTCAATTGAGCGAGCGAATAGCGACGACCCGTCGGCGGCCGGCGGACGAAACGCTGGGCCGACTGACTCGATCGGTAGGTCGGCTGGTCGGCGAACTGTGCAGTAGCGCAGCCATTTTCCAGCTCATCTCCTGCTGACGTCACACGAAAACGCCACAGAAAATGGGCGAGCGTAAAGAGAGGAGGACAGCATTTTCGAATTGATTTTTCTACTAAATAAATTCGCGTAAACGCGGCCAGAGTGGTCGAAACAATGCCTACGGACTCCGAACTACAATTTGCGCTAGTAATCCCGCAATGTTTACAAATCACTTCAGTGTCCCTTTAATGAGTGCTGAGACCGGAAATACTAAAACCTGTGAGCAAACGTAAACGGTAAAAGTGCAACATAGCAAAATACAATGAAGATGACTAGTGTAGAAGGACATGGGGAATATGCGCGCTATCACAAGAGCTCGAGAAATTTTATCTTTGCTAAAAACTTAAAAACGCATTGGAAACAAAACACTGGTTCGTGACATAAAAAGTTTGATGGGTGCAGTGGGATGTGTCGTATGCATGATTTTGGGAATGTTTATGTTGCGTTGTGTCAAGTGTCTTGTATGTGATTAGTATGTGGAAAACATATAGGTACTTTGCACAACTGTTTTACATGCGTCTCGAAGATCATGTGAGCAAGTGGAAGTGCAGTACGTATGCGTGGCGTATCCGCAGCCTAGCCAGGCCGACTTAGTTCTGTAGGTTGTGCAAGTCGTAATTGTCGTTTTCTTTCGCATAGTTTGTTGCCTGTTTGTTGAGTCCAGTGTGATTGCCACTTGTTTGGAAACTGTCGTCCGATGTGTCTCTAGGTCGGTGTAAGGTACTATTATGTCAGCTGTAGTCATGAGAGCAGACGCAGCAGCCATTTCATCGGCAGCCTCATTTCCAGTTATTCCGCAGTGCCCTGGTATCAAGCACACAGTTATTTTAATGTTTTGGGAATATGCAGTCTTTAAGACATTTAAAAAATGATCACATAGTAGTTTGTGGAACATGCAGTTCTTTAAACATTTTAATAAAATTGATCACATAGTTTTCAGAAAGTTTTCCTGATTGCAGTGCTTGCACAATGCTTAAGGAATCTGTGTACCCGATGAACTTTGGAGTTTCATGTATGATCATGTGATTTGAAGTAAGATACCATACGCTCCCACCGTGTAAATGTTATTCTGAAAATTTATTGTTTTACTGACACTAAAATATTGTACGTGCGCTGCACAACAGAAAGTAACATCAGTTTTCGACGCCCCGCTGAAAACATATACACACCTGGACTTGTTGTGGTTTAAGAGAAAGTGCCGTAAAATCGCACTTCGGGGTGCCCGATATTTTTTTACTTGGGTGAATAAGTCACATAATACAGAGCGGTAATACCATGGTCGAATGAAATTATTGATGGGTGTCTTTTGCGTGTCTCAAACGGGTACCTGGAACACAGAAGCTTTTTTACTCACTCTAAGAGAAAAAGGTAATAAATATTTGGCCTTTTTAAAAATACATGTAATTGTGATGTGTCCTTAATGATAGGATAAACGTGTGGTTTGTGAGGGACACAATTTAGGTGCATACAGCAAGTCACCATACTCCCTCTGATACTCTAGGCACCATTTGTCATACTCTACACACAATACCGCGCTAGTGTGGAAAGCGCCATATGAAAGGCGGAGGCCGAGATGCGTCACGCAGTTGAACATTCTCAGTGCTGTTTTCATCGCCGGCACATACGCGACACTGCCTTTGTCAAGCTGAGACCGTACCAAGGCAGTATAGACGCGCAGCAGGAGCTTGATGTAAAGGACCTTCAGAATATTCAGTTTTTAAGCATTAGCATTTAACTTGTTTAATATGTGGGACGAACCTCATCTGTTCGTCGAATGACATACTTGAAAATAGTGCTTCTTGTTTAACAGAAATAGACAGGCCGTTACGAGTATTTTCTGAGCTTGGTTAGACCCCACGCTTCCTGGAGAACTCTACACAGGAGCCTTTTCTAGGATTGAGTTTAAAACCATTCTTTTGTGCCTAGCTTGCAAGTTTATAAACGCAAAGCTGCACTTGACGTTCGCAGATTGACGTATTACATGACACAATAGATATATGGACATCTTCGACATAGATCGCATTAGAGATTGTAAGTGGCCAAGCCTTTCCATGAGTTCATCCGAACTACGAAAAGAGTCCAGCTCAACACTCCACCTTGTGGCACGCAATTTTCTTCCACATTAACCTTTAAAAATGCAGAACCAAATCTGACGCCAAAGGTTTTCTCTGACAAGTAACTAGCAAAAGTGTTAAACATACCCGAAAAACCGGATGACGTGAGGTCACTCAGGATCCCATAACGTAAAGCGTTGTCATAAGCCTTTTCGACACAATTCAACAAAACTGTTTGGGAATGAAGGTATCCTTGATGTATGACTCTAGTGCCACAAGTTGATCATTTGTGGATCTCCCAGCCCTGAACACTGCCCAGCAGACCTCGAGAAGACCGTTGTACTCCAAAAAGCACACCAGTCCGCTTTGTGATCTTGTCGAGGAGCTTCGCAGGCAGCACGTCAGGGCTACGTGAAGGGAACGACGAGTCCTTTCCTTACTTCACGAACCCCACTACGATGGCCTCCCTTCAAGAGAGTTGGATGCCAGCAGAAAGCCGTATTTTATTGTATAGATTTAAGAGTGTTAGACTGTTGTTGTTTTAACGTTTTTAAGTTTCTTTTTGTCGGTGTCTCCGCTTCTACTCCAACATATTTCCCGACCAGACGGGTCTCCGTCAAACCCTCGACTTCAGGAGTGTTATAGGTACGTCTGTGAGTAGGTGTTGTGTCATTGTATTTGTGATGTTGACTTGGACTGGAGCTGAGGGTTTACACGTGATCAGAACACCCCTCAGCTCATGAAGCAAAAACTCGGAGTTATAGGAAGTGGTTGACGTGCCTTTGTCATGTAAAGGCTTCTTTTCGGCCGAGATATCGTTTCATGAAAGCGTTTCTGTAGTGTGCTGAACTGTACACGGGTTTCAAGTGTGTGCAATTGTGTCAGCCTGGTCTTCAGGTGTGCCCCCTGTTGTGCTGACCAGAGGCAGGCTGTCTGTTTGTGGTCCTTTGAGTTTGCGTATTCATGTTCATACTTTCCGTGTGTCTGTGTAGGAGTTTATTGATGTTATACAGAGCGCCAAATATCTCATTTTGCCTCACGGCACACACGTTTTGCTAACGCCTTTGCCGTTTTGAACAAAAGGAGGTTACCTGACAGCGGCGTACCGACGAAGTATATCCTACGCCTTGTTCTGTGCCTTTCGCGCCCACCTACAGTGCTCATTCCACCACGGCCTCCTCTGGTTGCGCATGGCAGCAGAAGCGTGGGGAATGAACTTTTCGCTGGCGTCGAGTATGTGCGCCGTCTGTATTTGGGTTAACTGTTCAACGTGCAGGGTGCAGGGTAGTTCGGACGTGCAGGGTAGTTCGGATGTCTCTTTAAATGTATTCCAGTTCGTAGTTGCTTCATTTAACCTGTTCTAGGAAGATGGACTGCTTGGGCACTTGCGTATATATGTTAGTGAGGTGCAGAAGTGGTCACTACCAATGGCTCTCTCCTCCCACCGCTAGCCATCGGCACCACCACGTTCTTCGCCGTAGGGCCATAACTCTGGTTTGGAGCTTCTCGGCGCACACAGCTCATCAGCTCTTCGCATCTACTGTCACTTCCGGTCGACGCGCCGAATCCACCAGCCCGTGTCTGCTCGATGCAGCATCCCAGCCCCAGCGTACTGAAGAGGACGAGTTCCTTATTAGTTCTATCCGAATCTTTAAATATTGTTTTCTTCTTTTCGTTCCTTACTGTTGGACTGTAGTTTGACTATAATGCTTGTATTTGTTGAGAATCTTTGGCTCGGCTCATGACTCTCAGCACTATCCTGCGCATTCCTTTATAACAAAAAGTGGTCATCCTGCCAGGATTATCATCTTAACACTTGTAGAGAGGAGTCCGGCTGCTCTGAACCTTACATCCAAGCAAATATTCCAAAATGTAACTAGTGCGTCTCAAAATAATAAATAAAGCTGGGAAAGACTAGGTGCTGGCGGGAGCAGCGCTACGCAACTATTTCGACACGGAAAAGTGAAGTCGAAAGAAGAACTGGCTTTGAGTAGGGTGGCGAGGCAACTTGGAATCGGTGCTGTTAAATTAAAACAATGGGGTGAGCGCAAAGAATCGATCCTTAGAAGATATCAGGAAAAAAAAGATGACGCGGAAATGAACGCATTCAACGAGTATGTGGAGTAGAAGGACGCGGATGAACGAAGGATAGCCGCACTCAAGAAACAAATCGCCACTTTAGAATACCGCATATGCCTCGTTCGTCCTGCCACTATGTCTCTTACATCCGTACAAGTACCAGTCTCCACGGCTAGCCACATAGCTAATAGTTCAGTGCCTTCTTAAAGAAGCTTGATTTAAAAGCACCTAAAACTTTTGGCAAGAACGCATCCGGCCCTGATCCAGGCCATTCACAAGGTTCGCTTATTCAAGAAGCGAATACGAACAATGCCCTGGAAGTAAATAATTCAAGTGGAGTCCCAGCCGTCGGTGAGAGGTTCTCGCACTCCTAAAGGCTGTCGTGGACTGGAAAGAGCCGCAAAACGCCAGGGATGCATTCGGTAGCGCAAACGTATGCCTGTGTTCCACATAACCGGCTTTCTTAACAGAGAGAATGTCCCGGGTGTTTTAACTATTCCGAGAGCCGAAGGTACCCTAAGTTGAGCCGAAGAAACAAATCCCATGTAATGCGTCCAGCTGAAAGATTTTTAATAGGTTCATCACTTCTTGGAAGTGTAAGTTGGTGCAAGCTTTACGCAGGATAAACCGCCGCTACCGTGATCACCCCGGAAAGTCATACGCAGGGTAACACAACTATGCACACGCATTTGCATAAACAGGTTAAACACAGATGCAAACGCAGGAGAAAGTCACACAGGCGCAAGAAACGTGATATGTTCACCATATTTAAGTCAGCCATTTCGTTTGCGCACTCTCAGAAACTTAGCAATGGCTTAGCTCGGCTATGCCAGAATATGCGTACCGTGAGGTAAGGTTCAGCAGGTTATTCTTAGTTTTCCTGGTTGCCTAGGATTAGCTGATTATTAATGCTTTCTATTGCTAAAACGATTTCCAAACCAATCCAATCCAATACAATCCAGTCCAGTCTAGTCCAGTCCAGTCCAGTCCGCTTCAGTCGAGTCCAGTCCAATCCAGTTCAGTCACTGCTCCTCGCGGACGGCTCCTCCCGCAGCACGGCTCTCCAGTAGCCACGCAAAACGCCTTTGAGCGGCTCCAGCGCAGCGTCAGACTTGGCTACTGAGCAACGGAGGCGCACAGCTAGGCACGCACCGGCGCCAGTGCGTCTGCCACGGCTATGACGTCACTCCTCTGGATTTTGCAAACCGGCGAATGTGCATACTGAATTGTCTGCACACCCGTACTTCAATTGGATTGAATTTCAGTCAAACACAGAATATAGGTTTAACCGAAGTAAAATAACTTAAAATAACTCCCCTGCCCGCACCACTTTGTATCGCAGCCTTAACTCAATACTATTATAAAAGGAATGGCCGAGGGGCAAAAGATGTTTGCCACTGGAAATAAATAAAAGAGGAAATAAATAAAGAGGAAATAATTAAATAAATAAATAAATAAATAGGAAATAAATAAAACAGGAAATAAATATAAGTGGAAATAAATAAAAGAGGGAAATAGCTACTGAGCGACACCACAGCCAGGAGAGCCTGCCCGGGGAGACTATCCCAGATCTCCCCTTGGAAAGTAGCCGGAGGGGTTGAGCTGAAAGAGTAGGGGAACTGGTGAGTAGGAATGGGTTATGGGAGTTTGGGTGGGAATGGGAACAGCGAGGTTTTTGATGTAATCCTTGGAAGTGTGACTCCTATAAAAGGCCTGATTGCTCGGCATGGGCATCAGATATGCAATTAGAATTTGGCGGACCCCACGGCAGGTTCCGTACTAGCTAGGCCCCAACCATCGAAGACGGGGAGACCCTACAAAGGAGTGGCGACAATATTCCTCCAGACTCGTTTCGAACCAGCCGCTATACGAACACCCGCCAGATCACCCGATGCATCAAGGAGACCCCTCACTGACCTCAGGTACTAATCCCCCTCCTTTGTTCTCGGTTTCGTGAACCGGTGATCTTGTCCGACAGAAATGGTCAGCTGTACCTTGGAATATTGGTCGAATACAAATACACACCTGAATCACTTATTTCCAAAGAAGAGGCTTTGGGGATTTACGTGAGGTAACCCAGGTTTCGGCGGACCTCTTATATTTTCTTTGTACCAACTACTCACCCACCAGCGAGCCACGCACTCCCCATACGGGCAGCAGTCATCAGGCATCCCTAAGAGGAAAGCAACCGGCTCTGCTTCCAATACTAAGAACGAGAATCTTCCCCAACGAGCGGACTAATCCCCTGTTTTCTCGGTCCTAGCAACTTGCACGCCTACTAGACTGGTCGCTACTAAATGACAGAGAAAGTGGCCACCATAAGCACCAATTGAAGACCCTGAATCCGGTTAGTCCAGGAACCTTCGTGCCACCAGAGAGCAGTCGTGCCCGCGTGGGGTGACTGCGGCGTGCTCTTTATTCATCATCATCATCATCATAACCAGCCTATTCTCCAATTACCTCGGTCCTGAGCCAAGTGTGACCACTTTATCCCCGCAAACTTCTTAATCTCGTCTGCCCATCTAACTTTCTGCCGCCCCCTGCAAAGCTTGCCTTCTCTAGGGATCCACTCTGTTACCCTTAATGACCAGCGGTTATCTTGCCTTCGCATTACATGCCCTGCCCACGTCCATTTGTTCTTCTGATTTTGTACTAATATGTCTTTAACACAAGTTTGATTCCTGACCCACTCCGCTCTCTTCTTGTCCCTTAATGTTACACCTATCATTTTCCGCTCCATTGCCCGCTGAGTCGTTCTCAATTTAGGTTGAACCCTCTTATTGAGCCTCCAAGTTTCTGCCCCATAGGTGAGTACCGGTAAGATGCAGCTGTCATACACTTTCTTCTTCAGCGACAATGGTAGGCTGCTATTCATTATCTGAGAATGTCTGCCTTATGCACCGCACCCCATTCTGATCCTTCTAATTATTTCGGCCTCATGGTTTGGAACTGGGGTTACAACTTGGCCTAAGTAGATATATTCGATCGCTTACCACTTCCACTGCCTCGCCACCTATCTCAAACCGCTGTGCTGTCCCGAGGTTATTGATCATTACTTTAGTTTTCTGCATATCAATTTTCAGGCCCACGGTTCTACTCTGTTCGCCCTGTGCGGAAAGCATGCTTTGCAATTTTTCATCCGAGTTACTTAGCAAGGCAACGTCATCAGAAAATCTCAGGTTACTGAGGTATTCTCAATTAACCCTTACTCCCACCTGTTCCCAATCCAACCTTCTGAATACTTCTTGTAAACATTGTGTGAATAACATTGGAGAGATTGTGTGTCCTTGTCTGACACCCTTCCTTATAGGTATTTTACTGCTCTCCCTATGGAGGATGATGGTAGCTGTAGACCTATTGTAGATATCCTCTAGTATTCTTACATAATGCTCATCTGCCCCCTGGTTACGTAATGCCTGAATGACTGCTAGGGTTTCGACCGAGTGAAATGCTGTCTCATAATCTATGAAGGCTATATATAGGGGTTCAGCATACTCCGCGCACTTCTCTATCACCTGACTGATCGTGTGAATATGGTCCATATGGTCATGTGTATATGGTGAATATGGTCCCTTTATTAGAGGAACATTTTCACCGCTTTTTGCCAAGTTCCGAGAAACAACTTCGGTAGCCACCCAGGCTGTCCGGGCCTGCCTCCGCGTCCAGCATCGACTCTGGGGTAGGAACTGGCCCATACAGTTCCACGGAGTCGCTGCCACTCCCTTGGGGTTTTGGATTACGGGTGAGACCTGGCTCTCACCCACCGCAGCCGTTAGCAACCTACCAAAGCTAGGCAGCCGAAACGGCCTTTGCCGAGCCAGCTGGCAGGGGGGACCACGAGCACGTGGCAGTCGGATTTTCTCCCTCAATCTAACACAATTCAATTTATTCTAATATAATCCAAATCCAATCCAAGGCAATGCAAGCTAATCCGATCCGATGCAAACAAATTCCAATGCTCCTCGCGTTTGCGTAGAACGGCCCTTGATGGCCCACGCAAAACTGCTCAACGTCGGCCAGTGTAGCTTACGCTAAAAAACAAACAGCCTCCAAAGAGCGCAGAAAAGGACATCACTGTGTTTCATTGCAGAGATTAATGCTGCACGACGCGGGAGAAACGCCGTATGTTCAAGGGAAGCGTCGGCTCTTCCGGCATACACGCATGTATGGACATGGAAATATGGCTATCAATAACGACTTCTGGCTATAGATAGCTTCGTACGTTTTCTTTTGTTCTTTTAATGCACTGAAGCATAGATTTTGTGTTAGCTTAGAACCTTTTATAATTAACACGTAGGAATAATTCTCAAGTAGCTTGAAAGGACTTTTTCAAGTCTGTATACTGAGTTGCTTGAATTTGGGTGCGTTAACGTTTTTGTCATGATCTTCGAACTCGCGCATAGCGACTGTGCTGTGTGACTTTGCGAGATGGATTAGTGTATAGACCATGTCCTCGACACTGACTCATGTTCTCTCTCACCAACGTCTCTGGAATGGTTTTCCTAAGAACTTTCTGAAGAGGGGGGTAGTGCAGTGGAGGGCCGGTGCAGTGTGGTCACCAATCCGCCGAGCCGATGGTGCAACCCTTTCCCAAGGAAAAAAGCCACTTCGGAAAGGAAGAGAAGGAAGTACGGGTTCGGATAAGGCGGTAGTGAGACGGTACCCTCGCGGTGTAGACTCGAGGTGCGACGCCGGCGCTGCCGTCCAAGGCATCCCCCGTCGCGGTGTAGGCCCGACGATAGCCCTGGACTTCGCCGGGAGCAGCCGGTGTCCGGCCCAGGAGTGAGCGGTGCGCCGCTGACGCAGAGCGCGGGCTGCGAGGCCTCGTTTCGGGCGTAAGCTTTCTCCTCCCGCCGCTAGTGATCTGCACCGCAACGTTTTTCGCCGCTGGACCGTAACGCGGGTTTGGAGCTTCTCGGCGCACACAGCTCATCACTTCTTTGTACCAAGTGTCACTTGTCTTCGACTCGCCAAATCCACCAGCCCGCCTCCGCTCGATCCACCGTGTCAGTCCTAGCGGACTAAAGTGGACCAGTTTCTCGTTAGTCCGTTCCAAGTCTTGCAAATATTGTTTTCTTGTTTTCCACTCATTACCGTTGGATTTTCGTTTGAATGGGATGCGTCTGTTTAGAAACGTTACACCGGGTCTTGATTCTTTGCGCGATCCTGTCCTATATTTCAAGACACTGATACAAAGGCGAAAAACCGTAAGAAATCTTCTTTGCAGAAGGTGGACATGTCTGTCGGCATGCGGAATTAAGGTAGGCGGGAGAGAGGAGTTTAAATGTTACGGTCGGTGGTCTACACCTGAGGAGCGCGCGAACTCCCACAGAGAAAGGAACGTCTGCCATGTAGTGGTAGGTTGCCGCGGCGAACCCCAGTCCACAAGCTGCTGGACGAACGGTGGGATATAATTTTAACGGAGCGTTAAAAGGCCGGAACTCTCACACAACATGTGGTGTACAGTGAGCGTGACTTTTGTGAAAGAAGCAAGTGCAGGCAACTGTGGCCACAGGATGCTGATAGTGGACGGCATGCTGGGGACGTTTTGGCACATAGGCACGCCACTTGGCCAACGCATCATCGGTTAGTGCGGCACCAGCCCTTGCCGTGGTCAGAAGCACTTGCGCGCCCCGGGCAATCCAACAGACACGAGAGCGGGGTCCGGTGGAACCAAAATCGTCAACGACTGCTTCCATGCCTGCCTGGCTGCAGCCTTTGCTTCTGATGGGTCGAAGTCGTATTTTGTGTGAATGCGAAGGGTAGCGCCGGGTTGGAGCGGAGTTCGAAGTGCTCGCTCGCCCACGCGTAAGTGGCCTCGGTGCCGATCCTGCCTGCATGTCCCGGGAGTCAGTCTACACGAACGACTATACTTTGTTTGTGGCCTGGTCTCCGACAAATATTCTTGATGAGATCGCAGGTGGTTCTGACGTATTGGGTTTGGCCAAGTCAATCGGACACTTCGTGGCTGTCCGTAAATATTGTAAATTGGTGGTTGTCTCAGGTAACGTAAGTTGCCTCAATGGGCTCTGAAGCGGGGAGAACTGCCTCGAGGTGGGCCTGAAATGAACGTGGCGGTCCAAGAAACTGAATCGTGCGGGATATGCGTATTTGGCCGTCAATACACGATAGTGAAGTGCACAATGTTATCTCATTTGGTACCGCTGTAGCAAGATGTAGCCGGGTCGGGGGTCAGTGGTTGCAGCAGCAATTACGTGTTCAATGTGTTTATGGTTGCGGCAACGTAGGTGAGATACAGGCTTTGGCACACGAACCGACACATCTTCAAAAGGAGCTCGAACTGGCGGCAGTTGCAGGGAAAGCAAGTGGCTCTGACCAGAAGCCAAGTTTTGCGCAAGCTTTCCCGCGCGTGGTGCTCTACGTTTTCTGTTGTGGCCTTCGACCCTCTCCATTATAGTAGCGTGAAGCTAGGAATAGAGGAAAAAGGTCTTCTGCGCGGGTGTGTCGAGGTAATTCGGTAACTGCTCTCAGGCTTTCGCGCTGTAATGTCTCCAGTCGGTGTGATTGTGTCTTCGTAAGGGCAGAGCATTGAGCACCGTAGCACGCTTTAAAAGTCAAGAAGGCCTTTGTGAGTGTGCGCAGGACCTACGTTGTTCCCCGCCGAAGCGACGTCCCATTGTCTTTATGATATGACGCTGCTGCTTGGAAACATATGTGCTCTACCGGATCCATTCGTTGGTCCCTCCGTATTCGTGGAGCGGCACGCCAAGTATCCAGAGCAAAAAAAAACACATAATTAACGTTAAAGCGTTATTAGGTCATTTTTTTTTTATTTCCGCGTGGCTTCTAGCCGTCCGCTATCAGCCGTGCACATCAAACGTCGGCGGAAATACGTCATCATTACGCCCCCGAAGGCATCACTGAGAGAGTGAGATACGATGTCTGTCCTGAATCTTGACTGTAGCACAGAGGCAAACGCAGTGTCGAAGGTAGGATAATGATACTACGGCGGAGATGAAAGAATTCATACGCACTTTCAATAGATACCGCCCCTGGGCAGTGAAGTTCCTTCAGCCCCCAGTCGGTGGCAGCATACTCGACAGTCACGGTCGGCAGCCGTTCTCGCAACCAACGCCATCAGTGTAAAGCGTGTCATCCCAGGAGTTGAAAAATACACATTCTCGGTGGTTCACGTACCAAAGTTACACCTTGGCTACGAGGCGTGCAGTAGGTGAAGACGCCGGATTAATTTCAACCACCTGGGTATCTTTAACATGCGCGGAAAGAGCGACACACCTGTGTGTGTGAGTTCTGTCCTTTCTGCTGTAAAATGGCTGCTGCGGCTGGGAATCATGCTAAGCAACGCAACGCCTTACCCACTGAGCCACACTGGGGTATTTTCAGCCGGAACTGACACGGGCACCAACATTGTGTCACTTATCTATAACAGGGCGAAAACGATTGAAGCCCTCTCTCAGAAATTAAGGAATGCTTTGATATAAGAAGAAACGAAGTAATGTAAAACCTAGCTTTCGTATTTATTATTATCATCCGGGTTGTGCCCACTAAAGGATTAACGCCTCACCCAAAGATCTCCAGCCACGTATATTGAGTACTAGGTGAGTACACCTTCCCCTACGCTTTTTCCTCGAAATTAGAACGTACATAAACAGTCGATGTAGGGACGAGCAACGCAATCGGTATATCGGGTCTAATCACAAGATTGTTCAAGCTACGTTTGAAAACTCAACTGGTTCTGAATCTGCCGCAAGCTCCGTTTAATAAACGATGGTGAGGGCCACGCGGCGAATTTAAAGTCACCCTAAAATAGGTATGGATGTTCCACCTGATGACAGTCATGTAAGATTGCTAGGAATGGCTCGACAGTCAAGCGGCACAGCCAAACTCACAATCGCTTATGAAAAAAGTCTGTGACCAATTGCTACATTATCAAACGCACAACCAAGGGAGGAGCTGTAATGAGAAAAAGGAGAAAAAATAAGACTCACGCAGCCACTGATTATGAGCGGGAATTTACCCCCACTGAAGAAACTCAAATAACCACCATCGTCAGGACAACGTGTACAGAATCCTCGACCAAGCAATTTGGACTTTGACCTAAACTGACAGCCGGTAAATCACCAGAGTAACACAATGCACAGCCATGGATGGGTCCAGAAGAACCAGAAAGCCACTAACATAATTGAGTAATGAAATAAAACATTCGGATTCAAAGAATGCACTTGGGAAACGCAGGACAACAGTGGCGAAGACAGGTGGTAGAGGCCTTCGTCCTACAATGTTCCTAAATAGGATTTTAATATAGATAACGATGACTAGGCAATAAAATTGTGTCTTCATAACGCAATTGAAGAAATCAGGGAAACCACACTCCTAGCACCGGGAGGGGTTTGGGAAAACAAAACCGGGTATGGAAGACAGGCTACCCCTCCGCAAAAAAACTGTATGCATTGATAGACATGCCACCGATCCAGCGACAATGCACAAAAAGTTTCCCATCCAGTCGTCGCCCGG